>NC_139805.1:12001416-12678204 GCF_963457635.1 Microchirus variegatus
AACTTGGACTGTGTCTGTATCCAATTCAAATATACTTTACAGCTCTTAAGCGGTTAGAAATCACTTGCATTAGGTGTTGGTGGAGGGCAAAGGGCGAAACGACGTCTAGACAAAACAGGTGTAAAATGAAAACGATATTTCTGTGGCTGTAGTTTAAGAAAAGCACTTTAAGTTCCAGAGCTTTCTTCTTTTTCTCCCTTTCCGCTACCTCAGAGAACAGATGCTGGCGTGAAAGGAGGTTTACTCACTTGCATTTCATTTTTTAAGGATTTGTAGTCAATCCACACAAACACTTAAGTGCTGTGCTCATGATTCTGCTGTGGCTCTGGGGGAAGACAAAAGCTCGCTATGCTTGCCCAATCCAGACTTTCCACATATTCAACCCAGAGGCTTTCCATTCACATTCACAATAAAACTGAGGCTCTCCTCCTGGTATTAGCGTCTGTCGTCAGTGATCCGATCACGACCAAAGCGCCCCAAATACCACTGTTCACACCTGGCATTAAAATGCGTGCTGGATGTTTCTCATGTGATCCCTGGTGCCTGGATCTGGCTTCCTGCCCGTAATTCAAATACTCATCAACATCGAGACAAAATTGTGTTTTTAGTGAGTCTGATTATACAAATGTGTCAGCCTGCTTGTGCATGTGTGTGTGTGTCTGTGCAAGTGACAGAGAGTGACGTTAAAATGAGGTGAGAGGAGCTTGAGTAAATCAAAGCTCTCCTCACACTAAAAAAAAGGCTTTCACCATGAGAATAAAGAAATCAGTGTTAAGATTGTGGCGCTGATTAGACTAAACAAAAAACAAAACGTGTAACAGACAACATCAGCTGAGGAGGCGGTCTCTAATCTGTCCTGAAAAGGGATTGTTTTTTTTTGTGCGCACTCAGGAATTTGGACATAATGCGTCATCAGACCTCCAAACATGGTTTCTGCAATCGAATCTGAGGTCTGATACGTCTGTCTCCTAAATGAGAAGGAGATTAAGTGTAAAACCAGCAACGAACAGCTTGGCAGACAGACTGAGATGAGATGTTAGACAAAATAGTCAAAAATCATAAATTGTATGGTTTAGTAAAGTAAAGAATATAGACAAGTTGTTGCAGTGTATTGCACAGAAACGTCTCTTCTATCCTGCTGCCAAAGCAAAAGACATCCGTGAAACAAAGGATGGATGTCACAAACTCAGTCAGTTCAATGCTGTTAGTGCTTTCAGGTTCTGGTTCTGGCTTAGAACCTTGCTGCAACACAACACTGGCACTTTTCCTCCAAACGTCCTCGACTTCCCGTTCGTAATCATAACCCAGAATATGACACGCCCACTGATGATGTCATGTTTCGCAACATGAAGAACTCATCATTTTTTTTGGTTCCAACTGAGAACCAAATGTTCAGGTTCCGCACCATCTTTTTTTTCCGGTGTGAACACATGCTGGTTCAAAATGAGGTTCAAGACCTGGAACTGGTCCAGAGCCGTGTAGGGGCGAAAGGTATTCTCTAACCCTAACTTCAACTTCTGAAACCACCTCCTGAACTGATCGCAATGTTCTTCAACAGTAACCTCATCTTCACTATTAATGTAAGTTGCACAAAATTAATTAATCACATTAGCAATTTATCAGGATGACGTTTTAATTCATGCACAGTAATTACAAAAAAAGGTTTTCCCTGATGATCGCCGCGCTCCATCGTTTTTATTCTAAGGTAACTTCAATCTAGTTCATTCCTATGACTGCGTTATTTTCTGGCTTCACTTTCACGGCACTCAGCTGAGTTTAGCTGTGTTCCCCGCTCACCCACGTCTTAAATGCCCTTAACTTTACCAGGGAGCCACTGCACTTTAAACTTGTGACACTTCACATAGTCTAAATTTGTTGTGTTGCACTCACAACTTTTACATTAAAGCACGGTGTGTGAGCCCATTTCATCATTTATTCATCCGTGGCTAACATCACCGTCTAGTGGGACTCCATGATCCTCTACTCCGAAGAGATGCACTCTGCACTCTTCCTGCAAAAGGCTCTCCTGGCTCTCGCACATTGCATCTTTATGAAGGAAGGAGGATAGGCCATTTTGTCACAAACACGGATGTTGGCTCTTTGGGGATTGCCTGGGACCTGTAATTGACTCTGAGACACTGTCCCTGTCACGTCCTCTTTTCCCCAGGCAGGGAGTGAGTGTGTGTGTGTGTGTGTGTGTGTGTGTGGGGGGGGGGGGGGGTAAGTACCAGAGAACTGAGTTGTAGAAGGCCAGGGTTGGATTAAGAGACTGGAGCAGTAAACACCATTATGGCCGCTAAGACCCAATGGCTCTCTGATGGGAGGGCAGCGGTAAATAGACTAGGACAGCGCTATTTTATCATTGTGCTCCTCAGGGACAGTCAGATTCAACCTTTTAGGCCAGTCATAGTGCTCAAAGTCCTGATGGTTGTGCTCCATGCATTACTTTTTAAAATGATCATATTCATATTGGTTGGAATTATATCACTGAATATCATATTCCCTTTTTATAGTCAATGGAGGTTCTGTCAATCCTGTGATGCCCCTCCTACTGGCAGCTTTTGATCAGATATCAAATATGAAATGACAGTCTTTCTCTATTTAAAGTTTTTGTTGTCGTTGGTGTTATTATTTGGCCTCTCTTTGGTCTTCTTGAACAGAAATGGCAGTGCAGAGGTGATGGCAAGAACTGTATATCCTATCGAAACCCTTAACTACTTTTTTGAGCAACAGAATTCACTGCTGAAACTCTTGCTGGGTACTTCTTTGTATTTTCAGCCATACCCCAATCTGTTTACAGCCATCTTGCTTTACTAGCGCAATGTCGTTATTGCCTCCTTTTTTCTTGGCATAAAACAAATCATTTTCGGTGTAGTGTGGGAATGATGCGTAGTAAACACACTGAGAAACAGTTGTGTGGAGCTCGCAGGCTTCATCCATGTTGTATAACCTTATTTGACAACGGTTTGAATGTAATGGAAATGTGTTTATATTTAAAACAGTTTTAAATATTTCATCAGGTTTGTGAACATAACAAAGCACTTTAATGGAAGAACGAGTCCTGGCGGAGAAGGCGGTCTCTGTGTCTTTTCTTTTCAATAAAAAAAAAAAGTTAATCATTCTTCAAAGAATGCAGTTGGATCTTTTATGGATCTCATGATAGGGTTAGACAGCTTATCGTCTTTTATAAAGAGAGGTGGCTCATATAGCAGAATGGACTTCCTTATTGGACGGCAGTGTGCCAGTGGTAGAGAGGGCCGTCTTTTCGATAGGAAGGTTGGGGGTTCGGTTCTAGACTGCTACTCTACATGCCTAATGTGTCCCTGGGAAAGACACTTAACGCCAAGTTTCTGCTTGGCGTTAAGTGTCTTCGGCTGTGCTGGCAGAAGGAGTTTGGGAAATGCTATAACGTTTGTTATCTTAATAGCGATCCCTTTGTTGCTCTGTGTACTGCTATGGCTTGAATGGATAATCGATTACTTCAGTAACACTGGAGCAGCCAGGAGGGAAAATACACAGCGCCTCTGTCTCATTCATTACACAGATGTGAGAGAGACAACGTGTCCTGTGTTCTTTATGAACGTATATGTTTTGCCTTATCTAGTTGAGCACTTTTTTTTAGCAAATAACTGCCCACGTGTTTTCATTCCTACATGTTGTGTTGCTGTGTTGCCAGAAACATGTGGTTTGGCTCTGTCAAACTTATGTGAGAAAGTTGTTTGAGTAGTTAGCTGGCAAATAATGAGTCAAGTTTATTTTTGGTGCCAAGACTTTCACATGTGATGCTGGTACCTTTCTACAGTTTGCATTCATGGCCCACACAAGACAGGTCTAGTGTGCATGATTACCTCATGTCTAAGGGTATAATACAGTCACAGTTGTTGATAAACATCTATATATATAAATATGTTAATTATACAGTATTAACTTAACATGACATGTGTTTATGTACTGCCCATGAACATGTAACCTCAAATGACTGGCATCAGAAAGACACATTTAAAGTGATTGTATCAGGGAAACAGCCTCCTATGTTGAGCAAAAAAGATTGATGGGTGATTTTTACCGTCATTTTCCCGTCTACAGCTGTTAAATTGTGTGGGAGCCTTTCTCCTCAGCTGATTAAAATCCCAGCAGCCATCTGAAGTCAGCACAACTGCTCGTGTATGTGTCTTACATCTGCCGCGTCTAATCTGACAAGTGTCATATGAAAGTGGAGCACCATTATGCATAATCATTCATTGTGGTCGTCTTGGTTAAATCATGCTCAACCGACACCGAGATTCTGCAAAATAGGCTCCAGGCTCTGTTTTGATGCTCAAGGCAGCTACAACTGTAACTGTAAGAGCAAGAGAGAGAGAACTTAATAAACAACTTGAACTACAATGAATTAATCAATAAACAAACCTCTTTTGGGAAAACATTCAACTTACCATATAACCTGACATTCACCTAAAGTAGAGACAAAAATAAGAAGGCCTAAGAGTTGAGTGAAAATGCTTTGGTGCTTACGTTGGCTCTCCTCACATGTCTCATTATCCAGATATACCACTTAACTTGAGAGTCTGAAGAGAACAACAAATCATTATGATCCTTCAATATGATCATATTGCATAGTGCAATGAACGTGCATCAAACTTTAGTGATAACGCGGCACAGATCAGGGTATAATACACAACTCCTAATATGGACATCCTGGTGTGTGTGTATATCTTCCTATATGTTGTTGAGTCAAAGTTATGATCCATTTTATAAAGGGAGTGACGGTAATTGTGCAGAAGTCCCAAAATAGACTATTTTTCTTTCATTTTTGTTCATTAAAACAAGTCAAGTGGTCCAAATTGCACAAATTCAACTGATTTTTTAAAAATGATTTGAGTACTTTTTGCTCAGGTGTGTTTATATAGTTGGTGACAACAACATATTTTTCATCAGATTGCCTATAGAATGTGCTGGGAAAAAAGTATAATAAATATAAGACACTCTAAATTGCACATTCTTATTCAAATTAAAATTCAAAAAAACTTTATTTGTCCCCAAGGGGCAATTGAAGACAGACACGTAGAGCAGCAGCATTAGGCCTACACAGGACAAGCATAAGTGCAACATAAACACAAGACAAGTGTTGTTAGTAACAAATAAAACACAAGGTATAGTTATGTACAAATATACAGAGTAATATATATAAAGTATTTTTATAAATATAATACATGTATGTTATGTATATTTACACAGTTTTAACAGTAATGTGGAAAAAAAGCAGCCTAAATGCTCTGTGTTCTAAGGGTTAATGTTCAACAGCAGTGCACATACAGTACGCCACTACCACATTTCAACACAATACATACACAGTTTATTTGGGACGTGACCATTAGCCTTCAAAGTGATGGAAGCGTCAATGTCACACTGACAATCCTCGCAAAGAAATATATAGGTCAGATGTCTGCATGACTAATTCTGTTTCAGCAAATGGGCCAATAAAGCGCTGCCGTACTGTACACACAGGGGGGACGGCGTTCCATGGTACCTGCTGATATACTGACCAAGACATTTCTTCAAATGAATGGTATTGATTTGTTCAGCTTATTCACTGGACCAAAGCAGCAATGGAGGCTATTTGAATGAAAGTCAGATTCTTTTAACAGGCCCGGTCTGCCTGCCTCACTATCCTTCCCTCCCTATCTGTTATTGGCACGCTACGCTTATTGATGTCTCCAATGCATGCTTTGATTTCTCCTCCATCTGGAAAGTAAGCCCCATTTAAAACTTTTAATCGGTTGCATGCTTATAAACCAGGGTTATCTCAAAGACCTGAAAGAGCGCAGTAAACTCTGTCTAACCTTTTCACAAAGCTGCCGTTGAGTTAATAAAACTTAAAGTTTTGAATTCATTAGTGGCTGAAATTGAATTAGCTGGCTTACCTTTCTTAAATGTTTTAAACAGTGTTAAAATGGCTAAAAAACAAACAAAAAACAAGTGATCAACAAGGACAAATAGGATTGTAGGAGTAATGAAATGAAGAATGTGACTTGTGGCATGTGCTCTCACAAATGGTAATAGGTGAAGGGAGTTTGAGAGTGTGACTGGGGGAGGTTGGTCGGCTGTATGTGGCTGTTTTAGTCAGGAACAAGCACTCTCTAATCACCAGCAAATGGACAAACATGTGGCCATGGTGCTGCTTTGTTTGTAAATATTTAAGCTGGGCAGTTGTAAAAGGAGACTAAGGGGAGTGCTGGGGGGCACAATTAGGATTGTTAGCACCAATAACACGGCACCCACCCCCTCTCATCCCAAATGCCTCTGACCCAGAACCTCCTGCCTCTGAAAACTGTTTTTTAAGAGAGCTGTCAATCTCCCAAAGTTAAGGGTGCCCACTTTATGGAGGGGCAGCAGAGTTGAAGGGTCAAAGGGTAACTGCAGCTCTTCTGGCTAAGAGGAACTCTGATGACAAGTTGTGTTGCTGATCTGCCAACAGTGGAGGTCAAAAAGACCCAGACAGAGCTGTGGGTTCTTTATTACCCTAACTGCAGGAATAACAATCAATTTGTCAAGTGCCGGACGTTTGGGCTTCGGTCTGTACCTGTGAAGACGTTTTTTTTTTTCAGCTTTTTCTGTCAAAATATATGTATATAAAGACCTTGGTAGAAATGATCACTACAATCTTCCTATAAACATTTTTATAGCACACAAAGGAGTCCACACAAATGATTCCATTAATGTAATCTACATTCCTACAACAATTAATTGCGCTGTGTTAAAAGCTAAAAGGACAGTTGATAAGATAATCAATAGCACTATCTCTTAAAAAAAAAAGAAAAAGAAAAACATGCACAAACAAAAACGAAGTTGCATCCACACATCTGCTAATGCATGGCCTTTGATTATTGATGGGCCATTTGCAGACAGCCTTAACGGCACGATATGTCTCGCCATTGCTTTCTTGACCTCATTCTGGCTTGGGGACAACATTATTCATGTGAGAGCCAGAGGAGAGAAAGAGAGATGGCCTGTGGGGGAAATGGTGTGTGTGTGTGCACACGCGTGCTTACGTAAAACAGGTCTGCAGCATTATCATCAATAACCCACCTTCCCTCCTTGTACACAAAGCAGGTGGGAGGAGGGGAAGAAGGGAGTGACAGAGGAGTGACATAGGCTGAGAGGGTCAGATGGGGGCAACCATTAGCCTAAAAAAAGCTCCAGTCTGTGTGCTATTTTTGAGTTCATCTTTCCTCTCTTCTCCATAGCTGGGGGTTAATTTAAGAGTGTCCAAACTCTGACGGTACGCAAAGGAAAAAGCATCCATCATCTGAGGAAGACCCCAGTGTTCAGAGGAGCCCAGGAGAGATGGGAGGGAAAGGGTTTTAGAAAAAGAAGGGAGGTTATAGGAGGAGTAAGTATTAATGGCCACTGTCAGTGTGTGTCGGCGTAAAGGACAGGTTAGGATATTTGAAAAGACTTTTGCAGCCTGCTTACTCTTTGTTTTTTTGTTAACTCTGCAAGCCAACAGGAGAGTGCTGAACTGAGTATCAGGAGATTAGTAGAAGTCCACTGATGGAGTATTTTGTCTTCCATTGACAGCACCATGAAGTCATGGAGCAAGGAGCAATCTACAGGGAGAATTGAATTGATGCAGGTGCATTAAAGTCTGCACCTGTTGCTTGACTCTCCACTCCAGTCTCCTCGCCTTGGCCTCTAACTCCATTTTTGTCTCAGCCAAAGCAGTATCACGACTCTCATGTATATCCTCCACGGTACAGAGGATGGAGGAAGGTTGGGTCAATACTGATTCGCTTTCATAATTGGCTCCAGCTTGGCAAGAATTTCAGCTTTTATTGACTTTGTCCAGGGTCCTAGTTTGACACGGCAACACATCAAGCGCTGTGCGTTTCTTTGGGACTGATTTGCTTGATGCATGGCCTGCTGTTACCACTCCAGCCTCTTATCTCTGAACTGTAGCAGGCAGACTGCTGGTGCTACATTAGCTTAGTATGACCTGCCTTGGCAACAGAATCAACAGAATGACACACCAGTGATCAGTGGAAAACACACTCATCTCCCTCAGTAAATGTGGTGAACATGAATGAATGACAGCTTCATCGATGCAGCTCCAGCGAACAGCATACACTTTCCATTCTTCATTTTCCTCACCTAATTACACACAAGACCACATTTTTCAAGGGTCAGACTTGGCCTATAACATTATGATCTCTTTTTTATATTTTTTATTCATAAAAAGTCATCTATGGAGGCATAATTTAAAAGAAGGTTGATGTTATATAAAATACTGCCTAGCCCTGACCCCCAATAATACTTTCCACAACAGAGTTTTTATGACAGTAATGAAAAAGGAATTATTATTTCTTAGTTGTTGTTTTTTTTTTTTAGCCAAGTAAGCTCAGCATCATAGCAAATTCATTCAAAGGTTACAAGAACATACATAAATTATGGACTAGTATACATGAAGGTTATTTGTTGATTTTAGCTTTACCTTGTTGCAAGTAAAACATTTTATGTGACTAAGGTCACAGAGAATTAGGGAAATGATTTTCACGCTGGATCAATGGCTCCCAGCAATTGCAATAGACAAATGTTTCATGTCTGTGCGAGATCTTTACTTTTCAAATCCTCCATGATTAAATCACTGCTAAAGCAATCTCTACAGAGCACCTTCAATCCTGTGACATTCAAACTTAACTTTGACAACAATAAAGCTGATTCTTGTAATCCTTTCAGCAATATTAGAGTGGTTTGTTTTTAGCATTATTATCGTGGAAACAACGCGGTGTTAGAGCAATCTTGTTTGGTATTTGGCAACGTGTTTCATTTCATGGGAATGAAATGGAGTAAGTTAGGTAACGGGTAACATTTGTGTTTCAACAGACTAGTTTCTGCATGAGGCCCTAGTGTGAAGGCAATGTTACGTGACAGGTGTCTTTAATATAGCAGTTGTCAAATTCTGACATAAAGGAAGAGTTGGAGGGCAATACTCTGCTCGTCAATTTCTGCTCATCTGTCTATAATCAGGATGTCAGGTACATTGGAGAAATAGACTGTCCTCATGGCTCCGGTGGAATTATGTCCGACAGGCATTCTTTGAGTAAGAGAGCAAATTAAAACTTGTCAAACCAATGTTAGCATCTCAGAGGCCAGTCATGTAGAAAACTCTGATTCCCACCAATACATGTCATGATTATATTTCCGCTTCTAGCTTGCACGCATGACTGGTTGGGATGAGTGAAAAATGGACTGTACCAATTACTAATTGTCTTAGGAAAAAGCCATTTACTTAATCTAACTGTGAGCTGCAATTTGTTTTTATAAGCCAGTCGTCAGGATATCCAAATGTCAGAATTGCCAAGTATACTGTAGAGGATATTCCTGTAATAATTGAACACTAAAGCCTGATTTATTATCGCTCAAAACGTTTGGAAAACATTATTTTGGCCGGGGGTAAGTAAATGACTGTAAATGTTCAAGGGTGGCTTCTCCCCTCTGTGTCAAGAGTCTATGTCAGCCAACATGGAAATCCACTTGTGTGGTTTGTTGGCTATGACCTATAAATTCCTAAATACCTGATCTGACCTGACATTATGACCTGACACTGACTTTAAATCCGCATGACGTGTACAGAAGAATATCTTCCAGTTTTAAACCTCACAGGAAATAATGGATGAAAATTGCGGGGAGAATGAAAAGTATGACGCAAAAGCCATAGATCATTTGAAGACAGACTATAAAAGGAAGACATTGACATCAGTCAAGTAGATTTTTGAAAGATCCCTGGTGTAATTGTGGTATTGCTGTTGTTTCTGCGTCTCTCTCTTAGTCCAATTAGAAACTGGGTCTTGGCCCCGCTTTGCTGGCAGCACAGTGTTAACTTAATGCAGCGTGAAAAAATCATTATGCCACACTCCAGATGGGCCCAGCCATGCACAAGAACCTTTGTGCTCCCTACAGAAAGCCCGTTTTAAACATGGACACTGAGACCCAACCATTTTGCTAATGACAATGATGTGTAGCAGGGCACTGAGGGCAACCGGAGAGAGGGATTGGGGCAAAGAAAGGAGGAGAGAAGAGTCACAAAGAGCAAACTAATAGAGAGATTGTAATATGAGAGACAGATGGTCTAAACCAAGTTTACTTATGAGTAAAGGGGAATGAGTGAAGGACGGTGGTTTTTAAAGGGTTTAGACCCGTCAAGATTTCTGCCACCCTGTCAGAAACATTCAGTTTCTCCTTTGAAGGACTCGGAAGAGGTCAAGGTCTGTGTTAGATCCCCATCCAAATCCAAGTATTGATTTTTGCAATAAATCCTTCAAAGCAGCTTTAGAGGGGCCAAAGAGATTCTTTGCTTTCTCACAAATACCAGCACTCTTCTTCTGTTAAAGAACAGGGTGGGAAATCAAAGACAGTAAAAGTGTAATAAATCAAAACTGGCCCAACCCACAAAATTGAAAGAGCAGTCTCTGAAGGCTGGGGCAGATGGCGGCCCCATGATAACCTTTTCACCTTTGCACCCTTAGGGTCCGAACTGAGAAAAGCATGTAAACATGTTTTATACCTGCATAAAACTCAGAGGAGGTCATAGCATGTCTGGAGCTCTTTTACGGCTCTTATTTGCCAGAGGAAGGCATGTTCTCTCAGAGCTGTAAATGCAATCGCCGTAAACAAGGTTAGGGTGTAATGGACAGACTGATATATCAGGTTTGCCCACTGACGGACTCGTTTTCGTGGTGATAGTCTACATGGAGAATCATGAGATTGTGGTTGACTACTTCCTGAAATAAAAAAAAAAAAGGTCTTAATTAAAATCAGTCTTAATCTGATGTCCCTTTATGGCTGTGAGAAGTTGGTTGCCTGTGATTATTGAACATCTATATCACTGTAGTATTGCTGTTTTGAAGAGCAAAGGACACGTTGTGACAAATGTGTCTTCAATTATGCACGAAGGGTGGAAAATAATTAGACATGGTTGCAAAATCAAGGGTATATGCCGTGAAAAGGCAAGACATTTATATCATCAGCTCTTATGATGAGTTCAATTTCAGCTCAATTAAACACCTTTTAATCACCTTTAATCAAGTGTTTTAATATCTTTAGTGAAGATTCAACCTTTGATTTCCCAGCAACCTCACCCTCACCCTCGTCCCCCTCACGTGAAAACAATGTCTTAACACCCGAGCTATTGTCTAAACCAGTTTGATTGAAACGTCGTCAACTCAAAAATGCGTATTGGTTGTCTAATGACAAGGCCTTGGGGCACCAGTGTTTATGAGAAACATCCAGGATGTGAACCACATCACTAGACACTGACATATTTATTACTTGCTTGTTCCAACAAGAGTCATGTTTCTGGCTTTTTATTGCATTTGTTTCAAGACACGGGGCCACATGTGTCTTCCTAATCCAACCGTTAGAAATGCTTTTAGACTAAACATTCCTCCGTAGAATTGTTGACCAATCACACCCTGCCGTTTGAAAGGTAACAGTTTGCTCAGCTAGGCATGAATGTAAATGTTGATATGCCGGTGTTTTAGATGTTTGAAAACATGAACTACTTTTTAAATCACACATCAAGATTTATGCTTGTTTTCAGTCTCTTTAAGGGTTCACTTATAGTGCAATTCTTTCCAGGCCGTTTCACACTTAAATCAATAAATGTTGCCTCTGCGGTATTGTTTGTAAATCTTGAACAGCGATTGCAACAGTAAAATACAGGCCGATAATATAGTTAAAATCATTATTGGTAATACTGTAACATGAAACCACCGTGGGGAAGGAAAGCATCCCAAAGCCCCAAACAATTATAAACGGAGAGATTCCAGTCTTGAGAAGTCGAATCACACATCCAGACAGATTCATAACCATCTGAATACCAGAAATCAGCAGTGTTTGAATCACCTGTCACATCGGTGGGTGTAGAATAAGTCAGTTTCAGGTAAACAGTTCCTGTGGGTCCACTCTGGCCTTGGACTCTGTCACACTGCAGTCGTCTAGTTAACCTTTGTTTTATGTCCTGGGTATTACCTTACACATGTTTCTCTGATGAGGGAGAAGAAAAGCAGAGTTGCAAGTCAGGGGGAGTGGTTGACATTCTGTCAGTGGTAAAGGTTTTAACAGTTCACGCGCAGGAAGCAGTCAAATGGAAATGCAGGCTCCTGCTGAATTAGGTAATCTTAAAGACAGAATTCGTAAGGAATTGCATCTGCATGCAATCATGAAAAGACCTTTTGAAAATGCTTAAATCAAAATGCCAACATTTAGGTGCACCAGTGAGTGGTATTTATAGCGTCTGTGCGGATCACATGATGCGCGGCTGTTGATTTTCAGGTTTCAGGCTCCGTCACAGTCTCCAACGTCTCTTAGACTAATTAAAATTTGGAGGAGAGATTTTATTTGAGATTAGCACAGGGACAAAAAATAACTCAAGAGAATCAATAAAAAGTAATGAAAACAGCAATAATGCAGACATTTATGATTACTTCTTTCTCTCTCTGACGCATATTTACACACCGGCATATATCAACCTCCTTCACCGCTTTAATCCATTAAGTGCATACAGCCACATCAGCTTTTCCACACTGTATGAATAGTAAACAGGGGCCACAATGCTTGTTGAGTTAGTGAAACCAAACAGAAATTAAATGTGAGCAATTCAAACTGAGGACAGCACCGATGGGTTCTGTTGTCAGGTGTCACCGCTGTCGGAAATGTTCAGTCGATGACTCACATTCACAGTCACAAGATTTGGCAGGAGGCAAAGCGTTATTGAAGACTCAGTCACTCTGTATCCAGTGTCCCTCTGTTGTTATAATTTTCAAATCAAAGCCCTAGAAACCCGGGCAGGACTTAAGTTGGTAAAGACTTTCATGTCATTGTCTCCATCTCGTTTCCGAAGCACAATGTCCTTGATTCCACTATCGTTGGCAAATCTGGATAAAACAAAACTTAAGGGACAGGAAATTACATCAGCCACAGAGGCTACTTGGAGCTAACAGCAGTTAGCATTTGGAAAAGTGATCATTTTCAGGCTCTAGCAGGCACATTGCCGTCATTTATAACATGTATCCACTGGAGAGATAAATCCTCTGAGGCTGGAAGTTTGTGTAGAACTCTGTGCTGCACTGTAGAGCCAAGAATAGAACTTTTCATGGACTTAGGGTTTTTGGATGTCATTGC
Source organism: Microchirus variegatus (assembly GCF_963457635.1). Classification (NCBI taxonomy): domain Eukaryota; kingdom Metazoa; phylum Chordata; class Actinopteri; order Pleuronectiformes; family Soleidae; genus Microchirus; species Microchirus variegatus. The sequence goes on from NC_139805.1 coordinate 12,014,596, forward strand.
CCTCACAAGCAATCGTGTGTCTTACAGACAAAGTGGACCTTCGCGAGACAACAATTCCAGGAATTTAGCGTCTCGTGACGTCCCAGTGAGCGCGGAAGTCAACATCTCGTGTTTAATCTCCCGTACTTAGACTGAGGAGGACCACAAAAACATGAGTGAGTCATCTTTCTTCACACTTTGCCGACTGCTAGGGCCTCCAGAGTCCCAAATATAAGTATTAAAAATGATTTAAAAGTTGATTTTGCATTATATGGGACCTTTAAAACTTTCCACCAGTTGATTAAATTATTGTTTTGCACATTAAGGCAATTAACAGACACAGAAACCTTTCATGTGATGTTCAATGAAAATGTGCTCTTTAAAACTTAAAACTATAATTTATGAAAGTGTAAAGGGAGCTTAAACCACTCCTTCGTTCCAAGTTTGCCTTTCTCTAGTTTACTGTTTGGGCCTGGAAATGAATGACCCATCAGTCACACTGTGTCCACACACTGGTCTGAAACAGCCCTTGTTTGGACAGGTGTGTGTGGGTGCACATTGGTGTTTGTGCGTGAGTTTGCCATCTCCACTGGCCTGCTGAATAAAGAGGCTTTTAACACGGCGGCTCTGGAGCACTTCATCAGTTTGCACACTGCCTTTAAAAACGTTTCTTTTCTTTTGAGGATTTGAGTGGCTCACCTATTTGTCTTTCATTCACTATAAGCTGGGTCACCGGGTTAGACAACCTTAGAGTCAAACCTTAAACAATGTTGAACTTTGGCAGAACCTTAGGTTTTAAAACTTGTCTATGAAAAGAGTTTAATGGTTTCAGTCTTTTCTAATATGGATGGAAAACCGCAAAACTTTCTCTCTTTCTCCCTTTGAATTGATGTCCAAAATTCAATTAAATAGCAATATTCACTATAAGAAAACTGGACAAAATGTCATACATGAGGTACATAACAGTTGTATATTCATAATATCACGAACCGTGTCTGTAAAACATCAGCAAAGGAATAATGCTGATCTATTTCATTAGAAACCTTGATTTCTTCTTGAGAACAAACATGTTTGTTCATGTAGTTTGTCTTAATTCCCTGTCAGCAGACATTTTATACATCAGCGATGACTCTCGGAAGTGCTGCCTCAGGCTGAGGTTTACATGAGCGTGCGATGCGTGATGGCGCGGCGTCGCTGATCTCCTGCGTCTCGCGCACCTCTGTTGCCCACAGCTGGGACGGGATGGTGTTTGCGTGACAGTGTGAGTGGAATAACAGTGCTTATCTCTTTGTATGCCAGCACTGCACTTTATGCTTTATTTAGATAGCCGGGTTTTCCGGTGTGGTGCTGATGGCACTGTGGTGTCTTGTCTCCCACGCCTGCCCTGCCCTGACTCACACAAGAACCCGTTAACAGATAAGCTGTGGGAGAGAGCGTCAGAGATATTCTTCACCGTCTCCACTTAGACGCATTTAGCCATAGACGGCGGTTCCACAGTGGAGATGACTGCAGTACTGTAAATATCACAAGGTCAGGTTTATTCCGAAGGTTATGCGAGTACAGAGTTTTTAAGGAGATAGTTGGCTTCTAATCTGCAGAGGTTTTGAATGTTGTCATCTTGTTGTTTTTTTTCTCCCCCAAATCTAGACTGTGTGACTCAACGTCTGTGTCAAAAACACATTTGTTTTTCCAAAATCCTGACCTGCTCCTTTTGGATACATTTTCAGTACGCATTATCTAGTTTCTAGTGTGATAATGTCTATAATCTGCACCGTTCATATTCCATTATCAAATCCTCAGTTGATTGCATGACAGACCTTCCAAAACAATGGGAGGGACAGCTTCCAATAAAAAAGCTCAGTTTCAGCCTGTGAGAATAGGGAGACTGAAAAACATATCTCCTCCCATTGCTGCTTAATTCCTCCCCAACACACACACACACACACACACACACACATAGAGTTCGACAGCTTTAAGAAAAGAAGGGATTTTTTTTTCTCTCCTGCTCTTTCCAGATGACCTCCTCTAAACTTGAATCCTGGGCTTAGCACACAGGAGGAACACAAGGGGGAACAGTGTTGCAAATTTGTCACCCAGAGTGTTAAAATTCCCTCAGGAATGTTAATCTGGACAACCTCCCCACACCCACCCCACCCACCCTCACACACACACACACACACACACACGCACGCACGCACACACACACACACACACACTTCAATAATCCTGAACTCAATCGCCAAAGACAGAATTGGTTGCCCACTTCTCTGCTCTCCCAAAATGAAGACAACAAAAACATAATTGTCTTCAAACTTCTGTCTCTTTTTCGTTTTCTTTCTCAAACAGAACTTTTAATGACTTCCTATTCTTTCTGCTTGTGATAGTAAATACATGTTATGGAAGCTGCGAAAGAAAGAAAGTCACTTCAAAATGAGATATTCAGCATGCGCATGTGGAAATTGCCGCAACTAACTGTTTTTATTTCAAGAAACACACTTTAAATCATTACAAGGAAGAGACTGTCATTTTTCACTGAATTAAAACTAAATTGACAGTGAAATAATGGCGAGGGAAACTGTTTATTTAAGCCACCACCTCTACTTTCCAAATACTTGTATAAATTGCGATTTTCTTCAGACTATTTGCCCAACTGTCAAGCTTTTTCTTTTTGTTTGACATGGCTACATGTGAAGCAGTCATTTCCTTTACTGCCTTACACAGAGAATTTGGTTCATCAACATAAGTGCTATATATATATATATATATATATATACATATATGGGTAGTAATGGATGCACTGTGTTATTGAAGCGCTCGGCTCTTCTGAAACATAAGATACATTTGCCCCAGGGCAAATGCATATTTCTATTCCTTCCTATGCTATACGTGAACATTTGTGCGGAATGGTGTGCATCCGGTGTATGTGTGTGTGTGTGTGTTGTGTGTCGTGCATGCATGCTTCCTGTGAAAAAAAAGATGAGGCAATGTTAACTGGCACAAAGATTCCCTCTCGTCTTTGAAAGTTTTCTTTTTTTTTTTTTTTCCCCTCCCTGCCTCCTTCTCTGCCATCTCACAGAGAGAGAAACAGGAGGCAACTTGGGGCTTTTTAACTTCTTGACCTTCAGACATGATCGAATCTGTTCTGCTGCCAACGCAGACAAAAGGCCTCTGAAAGGAAAGAGTCACCCTATGACTTGGCCTTCATGTAGCCATGGACAGAAGGGGGGAGGAAAGAAGAAGAGGGAGAGAAAGAGAGAGAATAATAATTGGGAGATGGTGAGATTGGAGAAAGAGAAATCAAGTCATGCACAACATTTATTTATTCAAACTGTCCATCTGCTGTGGGGCTTAAGCTTGGCTGACACACACACACACACGCTCTACACACGTGCATATTTTCATATGGACCAGGATTCCATTGGTCTATTGAGTCATATTCCATTATTCTCTTCGGTAATCCAGGTCCCCATTACATTTTATTTATGTGTTATTTGTCACCGTTTAGCCAAAAGCCAACAACTGATTATACACCGAACGACTGACACAGAAATCCAGCCCAAGAAATGATGTGTCTCTTTTAGATGTACAGAAGATAATAGTAGAAAATAGTTTTTTAAATAGCTTTTCTAAATTCATAAGCTGTTTGCTGTTAACTGTCGAGAGCATTTTTTATATTTTAACCTGTGCGTTTCAACAACTTCAGCAAAGTAATTACTAAGAAACCTTGGACATGTAATAATTATATAATTATTATCTCTATTGGACACAGAGCAATCTTTCCTTAAAAGGCCAATACTGACTCACGACTGAGAGGAATTTAGAAATTGAATAGACGATATTTTTTAAAGGCAGTCAATAGTGGAAATTCTGTCAGTGGTCCTGCATCTGCGTGGCTCGGGGCACTGATGAGAGAAGACTGTAAAAGAGGCAGCTGTGCAGACATTGGTTATAAACAGTTATGACACGGTGACCCGCCGCAGTGTTGATGTATCCGTGTGTTTCCTTTGTGCTACCAGTCGACCATTCAGCCCTCAGTGATGATGACTTGCTTCCTTTGATAGCTTTGTCGTCAAAGCCGGCGTTAGAAAACCCTGGACAAACACAAACAGTGTGAAATAATAAAAAAAGGAAAAAAAGAACATGCCTACATTAGTGTACACAATCCACACACACACACATACACACACACACACGTTAGAGGAATTCACACTTGTACAGGCACATACATGACTGTGTTCAGTCAGGCCTGTACACACTGAGGGATGATGTATGGAGACAGACAACAACAAAACCCTGACATCACCCACACAAACCAGCAGGGGAAACTTGACAAATGTTGACAACAGTTATTTCCGTAAGTTGCATCCAAGGTTAACTGAATATGAACAACATTAAAGCAGCACTGATCAATACTTGCTCAAAAGCCCAGATAAAAGCAGTGCTAGGTTACCTGGTTAGCATGGTGAACACAGTGGAGCATTTAGAAGCAGAGGTTTTTTTTGTCCGTTATGAAGCTCAAAGTGGGAATATTGTATTTACTGTCAAGTATAGCAAGAAACGCAACTCCAAATAAATATTGACAGTGCTATGCAGCGGGATATTTAAATAGAAACGTTACTGCTATGGTGTTGATATTTTAGTTGCTGTGTTTCCACATCAAATGTCACCTTAACAGTCAAAAAAAGGGCATCTTTAAATACATGTATGTCCAATAGAAGCATCTAAAAGAATATCACAAAGCTACCAGATTTCTCAAATACATGTATATTTCATACTGTACGTCTACAAAGCTGCAAGGTGTAAACATTGGAATTTTAATCAAAACTCTCTCAAACTTTCCTGCATTGGAGTTGTTTTTGCTTTACATACATCATAAAATGATCTACCACAGCAAAATATGTTGCAGTTTCCCTCCACAGGTGCCACACAACTGAAAGACGTCGGGTGGAAGTTGGATTTAATCCCAAAAAATCTGGTGTTTTTGGATTGAAGGGAAGGGATAGTTTTACAAGAAAAGACAAGACCTGGCAACGTTGTCCAGCAGTATGAGCTGATATCCCCGATGAAATGTTCTTGAAGGGTATGCGGTTATTACCCGGGCGGATGTTATTGTACAAAACTGAAGATGGGTAATGAAATGATGTATGGTCTTTTACTGTGTAGGAGTGTGTAGCACACATGTGTGTGTGTGTTAAATGAAGAACCAGGCAGCACCATCTGCCTGACAGCGGCAACAAAAGATGATGAGATTGTGTCCGAGAGGAAATCTACTTGTGTTTGCCCTGTGTGCTTCCTCTGCTCTGCCTGAAATACACATGCACACACACACACACAGTAGCTCTTATGACTCCTCACCTTTTTGCTCTCTGAGAAGGTGGTAAGATGGAGGCGAAATAGGCAAGAAAGCAATTTGTTAGGAGTTGAGGGTGTCACCTTATTGCTCGGTTCTTTTTTTGTTTCTCAGGCAGCGTTCCAACAAAGAATGAAAGAGGAGGTCAGGTGCTGAGAAAGAGAGAGCAGGAGCACCGCAGGCACTATCACATGGGAGGGAGGGTTTTACAGCGTGTCCTGCAGTTCCTGGACCAAGTGACTCTTTGTTTGACACCTTGGCTGAAAACAGATCTCCACCAGGCACGTCCGCCGCTGGCTGGCAAACGGCGTATCCTGTCTTTGTCGGCACACCTTTCACTCGTCCGCGCCCGCGGTGAGGGTGACGAACAAATGAGAGAGTGGGGAAGACAGAGTAGCAGGGAGAGCGAGGGTGACAAAGCCAAAGAGCGAGAGAGAAAGAAACATTGAGGAAGGAATGTATCAAGTTTACCTACGCCTGCCAAGAGACCTGAAGGAGGCTCGCATTATTGGCATTTTTCATCCACGGATCATCTATCCAACTTGCTCAGTGTACAAGTTGCCAGATGCTTCCTTGGTGATCTCCAGTTTCACCTAGAGAAGAGGCCTTTGTCCCTGTATGGAGACCTGTACCTCACTCATCTGGCCTGAACCCAGAACTTAGAGTGTTGGATGGATGGAGTAACTGTCCATAAATGTGCACAGTAACACTGTTGTGTTGGGAAATTCATAGTTATTTACCTTTAATAGTATCGGGCACCATAGCTTTGGGCATCATAGCTTTTTAGCCGGTCATCTAATTGACAGAGATGGACAGGGATGAAAGGGCAAGAGAGGGGAGGAGAAAAGAAAATAAGGACAGATGGCATGTTATATGTCATGAAAGCCTGAGCAGATGCTTATTTCTAGGGAGGAAGAAAATGTGACCAGTCGTCTTGAGGCTCTGCTGTGTGGGGCTGATGGGACTGAGACTAAATTGAGTTAACATACATTAGTGTTGCTTCCTCTATTACAGGTCAGCCCTATTTTACTAATTATTTTCAGCAATTTCAGCTCAGTTTCAATCCTCAAAAGGCCCATTGCTAAATATCATACTTAATCAACAAAAGGGGAATACGGAGGTCTTTATAGTCTTAACCTTAGCAACCCCATGCCTTTGATTTGGTTGTGCTAAGGCAAAGGGGAAGGGCAGAAGTATTCCTTTTTTTTTTTCCAAGGAGGGCATAAAGTCAACCGTGACGAACAGCGCATATCTTCTGCATCATTACATCTGTACTTAAGGTCTGCTTCACAGATTTATGTACAGGACAAGCTTGTTGTAGCTCTCCTTCCTTTTTTCTTGTTGGCTTTTGCTTCATGTCTGACTCCATGCACTGTAACATGTGATTTTGTGTAATTTCAGGCTTTTTACTTCAATCAGTCAAATGCTGAACCATGATGCACTGAACCAGCCCTTGTTTTCAACTTGCGGCACATAATTCATCTTGACACGATCCAATTTTAGTGCAGCCAAAATTATCATTGAATTCTTATCTAGTTATCTCATTTGATTAACCTAGTTTTCGCTGGCGGTTTCGACATATATTCCTCTCACTCTAAGTTTGCTTAGTGCACTGTGACCTCGAGTTGACAGTTTGATTCAAATGCAAAAACTGAACGTCAAATTACCAGTCACAACAGCCAAGAGGGGTAAAAAGTGTAATCCAATACCGGACTCATTACAGCATCTAATTTCCAAGTTCAAATTAAGTCAGTACTGTATGTTCTCTATTTCTGACAAAAGAACCCTTGAGCAGGAAATCAAATCTGGATGCTAAGAAGGAGTGCACATATGTGCACTAATGGCAGTGAATTGGCATTTGTGTATACAACAGTGTGCCTGTCATGTTGCACGGACGTATACATGTGTGCATGTGACAGTATGTCAAGCAAAAATTTACAGTGCAACGTGAGGCCAATGCCTCTTCCTGCCCAGCTTCCAATTTAAGGCTTACTGCTTTCTTTCTCTTGCAGTAGCCACTCCTGACTGATATCATGCATTAGGACCAGACCTCGGCGGTAATAACACGGGATCATAAGTGTGTGATAATGTACGTAAGCATGAGAGCTGTGGCCGACTTGAGCAATGACCTATAAAAGGGTTTTCCCAAAGCAATTTCTCCGACCGAAATAAACAGGCATTTTTATTTTGTTTTTCATGGTAATTGCAGCAAAGCAACATACAGATGTAACGGCGTTGTTCACACTGACAGGATCAGTAATCGGTGACCATTAAATGTAACAATATTAGTGAAACAAAAGACAAAGAAAAAACCACAAGACCAAGTGGATTAAGTACTGATTTGAAGCATTTACAAATGTAAATACAGTTGCTATTTTGAATTTTGAAAATGTGTTTATAATGTATTTTAAAATAACAGTGAAATCAAATTCCAAGTTTTGTGGTCAAAAACAATAATTCTAGTGAAGTGAAATGACATTTTGATTGATAAATTGTAGTAATCTATAAATGCTGAATGTTCAAATCAAGGTTATAAGTTGAATTTAATCTTAGAAATAAGAGAGGTTAGGTTAGGTGTGTCTTTACGGTAAAGTTACCATCTCATGTGTTAACCTAGATCTCAAATGTCAAACAAATATCCAAGTTATTTCCGTGAACATGATACTTATTGCTTTGAATTGCTGCGCCGTACAGCACAATTACTAACATCCGTTCTCAAGGTAACAGTGTGGGAAAACCGACTCATCTCGTCGGTAGCAGCTATTGATCTCTGGCCAATGACATACATGTGGTTAGGATAAAGACGATAAAGTACGGGTCATTGCAGTCACTCTGCTGCTGCTTTCATTACAGAATAATTAGCATGCTAATGGGCGTGGAGAGATGCAGGAAGAGATCATGGGAGACACAATGGTGTTGCCATTTTTTTTTTCACCGCTCTTACAAGACTGGTGGGCTTTGTTTGTTGTAATGCATTCAGGACTGTAGTTTTCATGCATTTTTCAGAGAATACTTATAGCTTGCATGCTGTGTTGCCTTAAATGCATGTGTTTGAAAGTTGTTAAAAAGTAATTTAAATCATTATGGTACATATTTTAGATGATGCTGTGAATCCAATGTAGAAAGATCCATGTGCAGGATTTAAGGTATTTTTCAATTATGTCATCCAGTTGGTCATTTCCTCAGTAAATAAATAGCTCTTCCTGTTTGACAAACATGATCAAGTCATGTGTTTAATGATTACAAAAAAAATTTCTCTAAAAACAGTACCTTTGGAGTTGGAGTTGTTTGCAAACCAACAACCATGACACATGGTAGAATTGACTGTTTTATATTGTTTATATTGTCTTCACTGACTGTGGTTTAACTCGGTGTTCAGTCAGAGGTGCAAAAACGCTGCACATGGACACTATTTAATGATTTACACAAAGCCGTCATTACCTGGACATTAATCAATGTTTTAAGACGTATGGTTTGACCAGGAGACATTTATTTATACAAATGTTAACATGTCAGATTAATCAGTACAGCTGTGGTACACAGTGGCCTGGGTTCATGAGTCAGTGACCTGCAGAGGCCAATAAGCTGTAAATAATTCCACCAGGCGCTGACATCACCCTGTGGCGATGTTCAGAACTTCAACCACCCATCTATAGTCACATGAAAAGTATGTCTAAATAGAAAAAGAAAAGACAAGATGTAAGTACTGAGCTGATTTGTTAGTCCCCAGAAAAGAAATGAGATCGTTCGACATATCAGAAATAGGAGTTGGATCTTCCGTTGCCATCATGACGGAATAATCTATACGGTGATAAACCAAACCTCTGAGGTACTTGCTGTAGTGAAGTCTTTACAATTCAAGATAATTGAAAATCTGTTCAGTGGAGCCCTCATGCATTGGTTTGCTTTTTGGTTGTAAATCACTCCCACTGTTTTCGTGAGTCTGTTTGCTTGTGTTTCAGTTATCGTTATTTTTGTTAATGAGAATTATTTATCATTTTTTCCTCTTTTGTCAGTCTCCTGCCTGAGATACCGCCATCCCCCTTAATCCCTCAACATCATTTGCCATCACTCTCTCTCCCTCTATCTGTTTTCTGTGACTGTGCATTGCTCCAGATCCACTGTGGCTGAACAGCGACTGACGTCAGCTCTTCTTCTCTGCATTTCAGCCGGCCCTAATTGCTGGTCCCTCTCTCATAAACACACAGCTGAGCTGCTTTATCTCTGGCTGGCCACACTGTGCTTTAACTGGCAGCCCGGCAGAAGCAGAGGCAACCGTGGTCTACACAGTTCAGTGCTCCCCTCACCACCCTTTGCATCCTCCATAGCCACCTTAAAAGGCTCCAATTAAACCATAACTGTAAGGAATGGAGGAAGCAGAACTGAGAAGGGTGGTGGGAGGGGAAGAAAAATGAGCCAGAGAGAAATAGAAGATGCATCAAAAAAGAGAGCAAGGATATGGCTCAAGATTAATAGCGGATTAAGCATTGTTTTGTTTTAATGCAGGGGGAAAAAAAGCTGCAGGGATGTAGAATATTATTTTAAAAAGGCAAAATAAACAATGTGAGATTTCTTCCTATTGCAGAAGACAAATTCCCCCCTGTAGCACCAGACAGAGTGTGGCGCTACAGTCGGAAGGAAGAAAGGAAAGGAAAAGGAGAGGAGATATTGAGACAGTGATTTACAGTCCTTTTTGTCTTCACGTCCACGGAGCCTGAGGGTAAAGGAAATGGCAGAGAGCACTGAGAGATAAGAGTCTTTGTTCTACAGAGGTGCAGAGATCGTTACATTCCAATAGATAGCCTTACACCGCTAGCTTGACCGACTGGAAATGAAACCAAATGCATGTTAATCTTGTGATTTTGTATGGTGGGCTTTTTGTAGGCCTTCATTTTTAAATGTTTGTTAACAACATATTTTAACAGCTGCATGAGAAATGGCCTTATGCTCTCAATAACTTATGTAAATCATATATTTTCAATACAACAATACTAACATGATTGAGTTACCCATAGAACAGTCAGACAAGCTGTTTCCCTTTACTCCCTTTCTTTATACCAATCTTATCTACTGCTGACTTTGGCCTGAAACTACTCCTTCAACACTTTTTCAAGTAGATGCTCATTATATATAGTGCTACATGAGTGGTCATTCAAACAACACATAACCCTGACCAGTGCAGAAGGTTCCACATTCATTTTATTTCTACTACTGTTCAATAAATGGATCTTTATTGATATAGCACGTTTCATTCATCCAATGTAGCACAGCCCCACCTATTCAGACATGTTCACACTCAGATACATTCACACACCTTGATAAATACAATAATACTATACAATAAGACAAAGGAGCACTAGTCTACAGATGAGAAAAACACCGGAGAATAATAGGAGTTAGGAATAGGGTGATCCAAAGATGAGATCAAATAAAATCCGGTTGAAACAGGCAGCTCCCATCAATTCTTCATTTGCCAGTAGCCACCTGGAGATCTGTGACACTCAGTAATAGCTTCTGTTTTGTTTGTCACAAATGCAGGCTTCCAGGCAATGCAGAAATCAATGTCCGAAAACTGTGCCACCAACCCAGGGCGGCCAAGCATTGAGCCATCTGTGCTTGGTAGTTCATATATTCACCAACACACCCCAGGGTGTGATACATCAGATATAACCGTCTGAAGGCTGGGCTCTGGCAATTATGTAGTCGGAGGGGTGGAAAATGACACAAAATGTCTCATTCTGCCACTCTCTGCAGCCACACCGAAAGGTTCTCCTGACACCAAGGCATCTCATTCCATGTGATGACTTGAGAATTTTACATGAGCAACAAGTCAAGCTAAAAACACTAACCCCCCCCCCCCCGAAATATCCCATATAGGCAAATTGGCATTAATATACAGTGAGGGCAGTGATGCTCCACACCTCAGTGAAATTTATTGTAACATGTCGTAGTCTTGCCAAAAAGTCTTACATCTTTTCCTCCCCCTCATCTTTCTCCTACTAACAGCCTCACACTGTGACCCTTGGGTGTAAGAAAAATATAGGGAAATTGGAGAGAAAGAGTATAATAAAATGATGGGGTGACGAAGGGGAAATGAATTAGCACTGGTTGTCTGTCTGTGTCTGTCTGGAGGAAGGAGGGGATTTCAGGGACTCTTCCAGTGTGGGGTTAAGGGGGGTGCATGTGTGTTGGATAGGTTTGAGGTTAGAGGGCAAGATAAGATAAGATAAGAATGACAACAGAGGGTGGGGTTTAATTGTGTTTATCCAGAAGTTCGGAGTTGGTGTGTGTGTGTGTGTGTGTGTGGAAGCATCCCCGTGGGTCAACATGGCTCAACTCCGTTTGACACGGGGAGATAGATCACCGTTGTGAAGGATGGACGACCAACACACAAGAGATTGAGGCGTGTTTGTTAGCATCCTGTCCCCTTCTCCTTCACTACCATACATCAGGGGGGAGAGACAGACGAGATTCACCCTCTAACTAAACATCAAATCACCCCCTTGTGTATTTTTAACACAGATCCAGCAATTTCCACCCACCCACCAATTCATTCAGGTAATTCAGGATCGCTGAAGGAGCTGACAAGCTAAAACACCGTCCCTAGTCCTGTTAATAGCAAAAAACCACCCTGCTAATGGACACAATGGTTCATTACCACTTCAATCATTCCTGACATGTGTATAGAGAGTGTTTGTGTAAGTCTCTGTTTCATAGAGACCATTAAAGTAGCCATCTTCCAGGCTGGGATGGACAGGTAAAAAGGTCTCCTCTAATGCAACTCATATATTACCTGCAAGGTGTATAGGGGTCATCACCCTTAGGCATAGATGAATGATAATACCTTCTATTGGCGCAGTTAAGTGTTCCTGTCTTATCACTTATCTGGCGTTGTTTTTGATACAGTGGAGGTGCAATTTAGTCAGTTAACTACTCAGATTTGACCACAGTTTGTATTCATGCCTGCTGGCATTCCTGTGTGCGTAAGTGCTCTTGATTGATTGTTCAAAAGATAGATAGATAGATAGATAGATAGATAGATAGATAGATAGATAGATAGATAGATAGATAGATAGATAGATAGATAGATAGATAGATAGATAGATAGATAGATAGATAGATAGATAGATAGACAGATGTAGTTGTAATACATCATTATTGTGCATTAGATGATCTTTTTCATTCTGATGGTAGAGATTTGCTGGACAATAATTAAACACCCCTTACTTTTTCCTGGGGTGTAGGTTATGTGTTGACATTTGGAAAGGTATCTGAGGAAGAGTTAATAACATGAAACACAAATCCTTTTTTATTGTGACTGACCTTTTATAGAATATCTAAAAAGTTGTGGGGTTTTGTAACCGCTGTTTTGAAATGACTTTTTCTGTCTTTCAGAATGTCAAGATGCAACGTTTATTTTTCTTCTCATGCTCAGCACAATGGTTGATCATCAGTAGTAATGTCAATAGCGCGTGGCAGAGAAACTTTTATTTAGTTTTTTTGTTGCACAAAATTTATATTTTGCTTCAAGTTTTGTCCTCATCTTTCATAAAATAATTCAAAGCTGTGCGTACAACATTGATTGAAATCAAATTCATTTTTGTAGGACGTCTTTAAATAAATAATACAGGCTTGGTCTTGCTATTAGATTTTGTATTTGTGGTTCAAAGGTGTGGCCCTTTACTATGGCAGCATATAAAGAAAAAATCCCCACTCTGTGCAGCCTGAGGGTCCTGCGTAATATCCTAGCTGTTCTTCGGACTGTGATCGTCTTGACAAAGATCTCCGATGTTGTTCCTGCAATATGTTGGAGCGACTCTCCCAGTTTGGGGGTTATAACCCCTCGTGCTCCTATCACCACTGGGACCACAATCGCCTTTACTCTCCATATCTCCTCTGGCTCCTCTTTCAGCCCTTGGTATTTCTCAAGCTTCTTGTGTTCCTTCTTCTAGTTAATGTTGCTGTTAGTTGGCCCTCTTCTGCTGCTTATCGACAACCACTATGTCCTGTTGATTAGCTGCCACCAGTTTTCCTGCCTGGATTTGGAACTCCCCTCGGATCTTAGCTCTGTTACTCTCAACTACCTTTCTAGGATCTTCCATCTTGACCCCAGGGCCTCCAGTCCATCCTCAGCACAGATGTTTCTTTTCACTATTCCAGCCACATGGTTGTGGCATTTCATGTACCCCCTCCCAGCCAGCATCTCATAACTTGCTTTGATGTGCTGCACCATCTCAGGGGCATCTTTACACAGGCTACACCTGGGGTCCTGCCTATTGATCTTGTGCTTAGGGCCTGCTCCTGTGCAGCTTCTATGTCTGCCCCCTCCTCTCTTAGCATTCACTTGTAGCAGGTCATCACTGGGGGGCATCTTCCTAATGTATTCTTGGATGTTAGTTGTTTCATCCTGGATAGTGCCTTTGACACTCACTTGTCCTGTACAACCTCAGGGTGGTGCTGGACTTAGGGTGGAACTCTCCATGCATGGTGAAGAGCTTTCTTGTCTTGATGTCAGTGGCCTCTCACTATCTTGGTCAGGTAATTATGCCAGCAGGGTAGCTTATTACCAGCAGGGCTTAGGAATTGATGGCTTGGATCTTGTTCTAACCATTCAGCTGGTTCTGAGGACATGTCTTACTCAGTGTAGGTAATTTGGCTGTGGCAGATCTCCTTGCAGCCTCTTCATGATTCCCATTTACCTGTAAGACCCGGAGGTATTTGTAGCTGTCTTGCACATCTGCTATGTTGCCTTCACTTAGTTCCACTACCTCAGTTCTGATCATCTTCCCTCTCTTTGATATAATTCAGCCACATTTATCAAGTCAGTATGACATTCCAAAGTATTCGCTCTAAACCCTGGTGGCATCCAGCTCTACAGCGTTAATGGTGGTGGCACTTGCTTGTATAGAGTATGGGAAATCTGTGCAGCAAACTCAGCTATTTTCTTACTGAGATAGATGCCCCTTTCACAGCCACATAGCTGAGATTTATGGCTTCTTGAGAGTGTGCTCCATAGCTTCTCTCAATTGTTCATGTCCAAATTTGGCTAACATAATTTCCATATTAACATTATTAAGCAAAAGGCATTTAAGATAAGAGTCTCTCGAGTGACATTTTCTGTGCATTCATTGCAAGAGTAGTTTCTCAGAAAATAATTTGAACAGGAAAGCACAGCTAATGTGTGTCTCATGCAGTGGGGGGTATTAGTATTTTTTCTTTTGCACTCAGAGTCCATATGAGGCAAGCCAGGGCAAGTCCTAACAAATACTACTTACACACCCTTGTCTCACAGTGCACACACACACACACACACACGCACACAAACAAAAACAAAGATCGATGATGTGCCAGTATCTGGCAAAGGGAAGTATGACGAGTAGCTGAGATGGAGAGGAGATGAGAGATCAAGATATCATCAGCAGACGGAGAACAACACGATGTATTTTATTCCTGTCTGGCCTCTGTGATTCACTCGGGGAGCCTGCATGCACACGCTACACAAAAATACCTCCTGTACTTAGCAGCAGTGATCACAGACACGGCTCATCAGCTGACTCACGTGGTAAAGCATGTTATTTTCAACGTTGACCCAAGAAGAAGTGAAATGCATGTTAAATGTAGCAAATATAAACAGTGTTGTTGTTTTTTTGCATGGTTGTAGTAGTATCTGGATGAGCAATGCAACATTTATTGTTGTGTTTAATGTGGCCAATCTGTTTCTTGGCGACGTTGCACTTGGGTGGTCGTATTGTAATCAGAGCATGCATTTTAATCCCAGGTGTAACTGGAGTTTAAAATAATTAACATTTATGTAGACTCTGTAATTAATATTCAGTGTACATGTTTCTTGTCTGCGTCAAATATCTAAGCATTTAAGGGATTTTATAGAACATAAACAGTTGTGGGTAAACGTGTGTGCATGTGACCACATTCTGTAACAAAGGATATGTATTCTGCCCACACCAGGATTTAAGGAAGCCACAGAGCTGTTTGAACCTGTCTCAAGTCCTGTGCATTGATATAATGAAAGGGAAACCTGTTTCACTGAGTGTGAAAAAAAGAGACCCACTTCTCTCTACCAGCTTAAAGAATGATAGTCGCGTATTGGGTAAATGGGATATTTGTTCTGGCAAGTTTACAAGACGGCAAACCAGATGACTTCTGGTACCTCGCAGTGTAAAAAAAAAAAACACAACTGTTACCAATATAGCGGTTGCGTTTTTTTCATCCTGTAAAAATACTTGACTAGTAGTCATAGTAAAGAATAAGTCTGTTATAGCAACATTTAAATTGTGTTGATATATGATTTATGAACTCCATTCAGAAGGCATAAATGTTCCTTTTGTTTCATGGTCGTGCTTTAAAACCTAACTGTCCTAACCAAGGGTGACCTAATGTGGCTGTTGAAATTATTAGGCAGCTACAAAATTGAAAGGGTATGATTTATTCTCAGTTTAGGAAATGAGACGAAAGGTAATGTTTGGGCAAGGAAGGAAATGGAATAATATAGAAATTGGAGCACAGATATGAAAACGATCTGGTCTTGAATAACAGAAACTTTTTTTACACCGAGCAGGAGGTCCAGTGGCTGATGCTCTGCAGATACCTATGATTTAATGACTCATCATCATTTTCCAGTGTTTTTGTAAAGGCATACTGCTCTGTCTTTCACTATCAATGGCAAGCATGGTTATTATCTGCCAAATTGCTGTACTTTGTCTAATTTACTCATTCTTGCTGTGAACAAAACTGTAGCAACAAGGTCTTCACTTGTGTCACCCTTTCTTTCATGCCTCAGACTGAACTCTTACACCCTGTATCGGGCTTTTAATTTGCTCTTCTTTGGGAGGTGAGATTGGAGGGCGTTTGCTGGGGGAAATCGATGGGAAAATGGGATGGAATCTGCTGAGTGGATCTTAGTGAATGGAGTCAGCCCTCATGGGTTTAAAGGGAGCACTAGAATGAGAAAGTCTGGACATGTTTTTTACTTCTTTCTGGGGCTGAAAACAGCAATCTTCTGTCTCAAATCCCTTTGTGAAATGTGCTCGCAAGATTAATGCCTTGTTATTCAGAAATGATCACTTCTTTATGGAACTATCTGTTCTCAGGTCAAATCATACTGCCTGTGTGCCAGTTGTACCACATGTTCCAAACACAGGAGTTGGTTTTCAGCTGTTGTAGTTTTAGTGTGAGACTTGGATACTGCTGCTGGCTAGTGTGGTTTATAGCTACTACTTTGGGCTTTTTTTGGAAAGATGATATCAATCGCTAACATACATCTGTAGTTTAATTAAACAAAAGACTTTAGCAAGCAGCCCCGAGTTCAAGTTCAACATGAGGCAGTTGTAATAAAAACAGGTGGACTTTTCATTTGTTTAATAAAACATTATTGGAGTCGGTTCATCTTTGGTATGATAATGAGTGCTTGCGGTACAGTGAGAGCTGTTGCTGCTGCTGAAACCAAGCAACTCCAACTTCAGACTGTATTTTGGCTTGTCTGTAACGAAGGTGGAGTTATCAAATATCACGTCCATCGGATTCCAGGTACAATGTGGCACGATCTTAAATTTCCAGTAAGTAATGACTTACAGGTGCCTTCATAATCCCCACGTCCTTCAATGCCTTTCATTTTTCCAAAGCAAAGTGTTCCATATTTTTCCTCGAAATGACCCAATACTCTATGCCCTGGAAGTAGTGAAGACTATTCCCAATTAGATGGAGAGCTGTGCCAGCAACATGTGCTCTGTGTCTGTCATCAGGCAGTGTGTCATCATCACTACCCACTGCTACACTGTTTGTTGTGCTGCCGTCTGCTAGGCCCGTCAGTGTCACAGCAACCCTTTGAATATCTAAGCGACTGCCAACATGACACACAACGCTGTCGTAGAATCGTTTGTAGCTCTCGTTTTTCTCTACCGCATTTACTCTTCTCTTGCCTCGACTGCTTTCTCACAAGCTTTTACCTCACCCCTTCCTATTTCTTTTGTTCTGCAGTAGACTCTCTGCATCGTTGCATCTTTTGCGGGGCAGAAAAAAAAACCATTCAAAACAACAACCTTTTACCATTTTAGAACTTGGTTAAAAAAAAGGGTCCTTTGCATGCATGTTGCGTACAGTAATGCAAAGCAGACCACTCTCATAAAAGCTTTGTTTGTGGATTTAACGACTTTGACCAATACTGCAATGTTGACAGTTATTTGCATTTTTACTTAAAACACAATAATAATAGCAACTGCCCAGTCAAATAGACTCTGGTGGCATGATGTTAATGAAACTCTCCCAGAGAGAACCAGCTTGGCTTAAAGCTGAGCCAGATGGGGGAAGTCTTTAGTACTGCCACTAAATATATAATCATCAGTGGAGTCATGTTGTTTCACAGCAGTCTATGTGCTCTAGGTCTTGTTTAAAAGCAGACACTTTATGATGAGAATGTAAACATCATATAAACGTCGCTGTCATGGGAGTATTTTAAAGTCCGCTCTGCTCCAATTGGCCATTTGCATTCAGGTTGAGAGTGAAAATGCTGACATGTGACCTGTTGTCATTTCCCCAGGTTTGAACTCTGTCACTTGTGAAGACGGGAATTTTAAGAATTTTAACTGATAAATGAGGGACTCTTTCTGCATTCTGATGATTATCACTGGCCATTTTATCATTAACGTGTTTCTTACTCTTACTCCTGTTTGACCATGGCCTTGTTGCCAGGATAAATTGCTCGACTTAACCCTTTAATTTGGTTTACACACTTATCAAATAGGTACACGAAATCATGGCTTTCATAGAAAAATCATAGTAACAGTAAATCAATAGCTAATCGAGAGTTTACAGAAGGTCTGGTGGAGATGAATCAGCATTTATGAGATGCAACAGGTAAACACAGTGGAATTCCATCATGTTAAAAAAAAAAACATTGCTCTGAGGAGCCTCGGTCAAAGCAATTAGTGGCCTCCACCAAAGTAACAGACGTGCTTGTAACCTACTGTATTTGGCATTTAAAGTCAAATAAAGCCATGATCTCCCTGATTTCCTCGCCATGTTAATGTTACTCCACTGTAGTCTGAGCCAAGTCACTAATGACCAAACTGGAACTGTGCATAAACACATAAAACGCTGCACATAATAACTAGCCCGAGTTGCTCTGAAGGGTTCGTAAAAAAAACCCTGCTGAACAGACACTGTCTGCGTTTCTCACGCAACGGAACTAATTATTTCTGCATTGTGCAATGAAGAAAGCTGCTGCATGCGAGTTCACAGTGTGGGTGTGTGCCTTTGATGTCACAGATATGTCCACTCTTCAGCCTCAGACTTCAGACGACTAATGATTATTTGTCTGTGGGCGGCTTATTCATTCTTCAGCACATTCATAAGATAAAGGCAAACGGGGCAAACAGGTTTGGCTCATACACCTGACCATAGCCGCACTTCATCATTATGTGCATTCTCGTATTAGATACTTAACGACTACACTTGTGTGATTACTGTTTCGGAATACAATGTGAAACAAGCGTCTGGCGTTGATAGCAGACAGTGCGGTGTTTAAATGGCAAACAAGTTGTGAGTATAATCTTACAAAGTGTCAGATATTTCGACCTGGAAAAAGCAGCACTGAGACAAGGTCTCCACTGCGGCCGAGCAATGTACTTTGTAAAGTGACACTTAAAGGATATCTGCGAGACCTCCCATCCTGTCAGAGCCAGCGGCCCACTTGAGACTAAAGTACCAACACACATTTCACACAACCGCCCAAAATAACCCGGGCCGGTCAGTGCTCCACAAGTGACCAGGCAAGAATCTAGCATTTACAGGCTACCATATGAGGTAAACAGAGCATAAATACTTTCTCTCTGTGGTTTGTTTAATTAGCTGCTAAAACTTGCAGTGCAACTAATAAGAAAAAGTGATTTTTAACTCACCCATCTAATAGAAATGAATGTTTCTTATTTTAAACTGGCTGGTGAGAAATGACCCACTGTTGGATGGCGGCGTTTTAAAGTGCCACTACAAATGTATAATCAGTGCTGTCAGCTTATGGAGTGGCTTTCTATCACATTAGCCTGTAGCAGGTGAGTTGTGAAAATATTTTTTATATATATATATATATATAAGGCTAGAGCCGCTGTACTGTAGCAGAGCTGCAGGCAAGTGGACTGCTGCTTTCTCAGCTCGCTGTCAGGCCCTCAATTGAATTACTCTAATGTTTTATTCTTCACTGTTCCCTGCTTGTAATGAAATTAATGCCACTTTAATTTGCATCGCCCTCTTGTTCGGTTTCAGGCAGCAGAATGAATGTGGCTTTGTTTGTCTGCAGGACACGTTAGAGAAAAATAACACTGAGGCTTGGAGAACTGTGGAGTGTGTGTGTGTGTGTGTGTGTGTGTGTGTAAGTGTGTGTGTGTACTCTGACTACTAAGTTGATGTTAAAGTGTCTTTCTGGGTTTTTTGAAATTGTTTCAGAAATGTGGTCAGCCACACTTCTAAATCAATTCATTTCAGCACCCACGGTTTCTTCATATGCCCAAAGTGTTGCCACGAATCCTGTGCAGGAATTGGGAGTTTGGTAGTCCACATTTCACTGGAGGTGTGCAATTTACCACAAGTCGGTGTCAGGTGGTCCGTTGGATCATTCTGTGTGCGAGAATCAATGTTACATCCACTATGTATTCATCCTAACAAAGGCAGCAGTTCATTGATCTCCCTGTTCCCTCTCATCTGGGCATCAGTCTTTCAAAGCAAAGGGGTGGGATATGTATTTCCAGTGCAAAATGAGCAGAGCTATTACTCCACATGCTGACAACCAATCAATTCCACCAGAGTGTTTTCTGTCTTCAGTTGGACGAGATGCTCAATAAAATGAGCAAGATAAACTGGGCATGTGAATCTAGCTGTCAAAAGTTCCTCTCCAAATATTTTATGAACACGAATCACAGCCTGTATGTGTGTGCCAGCTTTGTGTTATACGCCCTTCCGAACCCCTGAGGCAACAACTGAGGATAATTTTAGTGTTGCGTGGAATGCACGAGTGTGCACGTGTGTGTGTGCATGTGTGCGTGTGCATGTGTGCGTGTGTTTCCTTAATGTGCTTCAACTAGTATTAATCCTCAGTAATTTAAGAATTGTGGTTGTAACAGGAAAAAAGTCTGTAATGTCTGCCTCTAGCGTCACATCAACAATTAATTTCCTCCAACGAAAACACATATATATGTATACAGTATATATACAGTGTATATATATATATATATATATATATATATTTCCCCACTTCATCAGACTGTGGTTCATACGCAGGTAATAAACAGTAATGTTAAAGTTTACTGTAAAGCTAGAGTCTTTCACCTGCTACTTGTCAAATAATCTATATCTTGGTCAAAACAGGTGTAGTCAGGTTCATACACAGCACAAGGATCTGATTCATTATTAAGCAAGTATTTTCTTAACGGTTTGGCCCTGAAAAATAGCATTATTTTCAATTATTTTTTACTTCATTTTGGTTCATTTCCTGTCAGTTTCATTCAGTGCGTTTTTTTACCTCAAGTTTATGAAATGCATTTTATGCCCCATCCGTCCTGCTACACTTTAATTATCGTTGTTGTTGTTGTTTCATATGTGAGTTACACCTTCACTACAGTGCAACTGAAGTCATCTATTTACACAATATGTCGGGTAAAACAAATGCATGTATTACCAAGCAGCTAACGAAAAAGGTGAGGTTTTTTCTGCTCCATGTGCTACTTTAACAGAACAAGGAGCCGTGCAATAAATATAGTAACCACATAAATCCTTTGCACTCGCAAAGTTACGGTAGGTGTTTTTATTTCATGCATCACTTTAAGTCACATGGCTTAATGAACTAACCCATGTATTTTCATGAATGATACAACTGTGGGTTCAGCCGTGTTCTCAAACGGGAGCTTTTAGTTGCATTTGTTTACTTAATTAAATCATGAGAGCCATCTCAAGTCTGACAGGTAAGTAAAACAGATGGCCGAGGGTTTCTTCCCCTAATCCCATAGAGACACTTGCATCCAGAAACCTGGCACTAATAATTTCATTAACATGGCTAACTGGGCATCAGTACACCTGTTCACAGGCGTTCCAGCAGATACCTCTGTAACCTTGAGACAACAGTTTGAGGCCCCTGCCAACACTCTATTTGTTTTATGGCTGCTGTCTCAGCTCTTGCACAGTTTAATAAATATACAGCATGATCCCGCCTTTACATATGTGCTGCTCCGAGTCAAAATATCTGGGTTTTATGCCAACATTACCAGCTGTATTATAGCATGCTGCACACTGAGATGATATTTTTTTTTCATTTTATTATTTATTCTTCAATTACCAAGCAAAACATTTGCACACAATTCTTGGGGTTTCTTTTATCTTGCCAGGAAAAAGCCGGTGTTTAATGTTTCCATGTGAAAATGGCGAGTTACAAAAAGTTCAGACAGTTACAACTATGCGTCTAAAAGCATTTTTTTATAGCATTGTTTCACAAAACCTACAACCATCTGGCCCTTTCAGAAGATCTTGGAGCAATTCTTCTGCATATGGAGTCTGACCCTCATTATTTTTTCATTCTCAGAACAACTGAAGCTCTAAATGAACCCGCTGTTTTATTTCTATCTCTCTCTCTTCTCACTGGGGACTGAACTACTGTCTGAGTTTGTCTGGACTGCTTTTCTCACATTATCTGCAAGCTTTCATGGTCTGCATCTTGTCAAGAAAACCTATCTGTCTCCTCGTCCACTCATCTGACAGCCCCGCCTATGTTTCCCCCCCACTTTCCTGCCTATGAATGTGATCGATAACCCCTGAGGTCCCACCACCCACCCAACCACCCCCACCTCACTGCTTTGCAGGTGGATATCATTAAGGGATGATAAATGCACATCAAAACAGGCAACCCTCCACCCTCTGTGTTATCTGAATAGTTCAGGACTTGCTGCTTCACTGCACACTGAGAGAAACATATATACTGTATGCACACACATATATAGTGAGTAATAATGATATAACAGACACACACACTGAGTGTGGCTCTCTCTAAATGTATACCACAATCCATGTATGACACTTTTGCCTTCCTCATTTAAATCCATACGAAACGGCATGTGTATGAAAACAGCACATTGTGGTTTTACATGCAGTGATACACTGAATGGCGTTGGTGGTGGATTTTGTTACTTTTGGACAGAGCCGCTGCTCTGGTTTTACCCCGTTCTGTGTGCTAAGCAAACCAGCTGTTGGCTCTGGCTACATCGACATCGACTCCATATACATTAAATTGCTTTCAATCCTTTCAAATTATTCTTGGCAAGAAACAGGCCCACATTATGTTATTACCTAAGGTGGGTAAAAAAAAAAAAAAAAGCCACAAACTAAAAACACATAAGCAATTTTGAGTTCAAATTATGATATCTACTATTTCTATTTCTCATATACCAGTGAAACATTCAACATGTAAACCAATTAATAGGGTAAGTGGATTTGGAGCAAAGAGAAGCAGCGAGACACATTAGCAACACCAGACCTTTAGAATCACATCGCACACAAAAAAAAAATTAACAGTTGGTAGCAATTCAGATTCAGGAATATAATATCCTCTCCAAGGGTATAAGTAAGCTTACAAGCCGCAGAGCAAGTCAGTAAAAGGGATCAACGATGGAGCAAAAATGGGAAAATGCGATTGTTATCCTCTTTCCCTATCCCTGTATTTTGATAGGACTGATGTTTTGGCAGTAACTCAACCAAGGGGTGACTATTTCAGCTGTTAGTGCAGCTTTAACTGCACACACACACACATATATATATATATGTATATAAACGTTGCATAGCTAAAACTCCCATCTGGAAGCAGGACCTCTACTAACCCTATATGGCATGCTGCCAATCAAGGCGGCCTCTATCGTCAGACTGCGAGCGCATAATCCAAACACTATGCCCTACTATGTCCAGGTCTAATGCACAGAGCCCCGGTGCCTGTATCTATAAGCAGTATCAATAAACATGGTGATTGGAATACATTTGACTTGTTTTAATGTTTGACAGAGGGGCTTTTTTTATCCTCAAAGTTTTTCAAATGAACCATGGACACCGTACAATACACAGTGTTTACGACGAAAAACATTTAAGGTCATAACAATACTCAGTGAAACATAATGCTTATGTAATATACAGTACATTCAAGTTAAATTGTAGTTTTGCTTTGTAAAGCACTGCAAATTTTCCACAGGCTTTAACTCTTTTTTTTTACAGAATATTTGAAAACGAGTAGTGGAACTTCAAGCTGATATTATCAGCCCGAGGTTTCAGAGCAGGACTCGGTACGACTTGAATGATTTTCACAGCAGGCTCACAAATATATCAAACCCGACCTAGAGAGTAAATCAGGGACACGGTGCTTAGTTTTGTGAATCCAGCTGACTCTGAAGAGAGGTAAGTCTAACTCCTCAGATCAAACCTTTATTCAGCAGTGGCATGGGTTTTGTGCTAGATCTTTGCTGATATGCAGCAATAACAGGCTCCTTACCACACATATGTGCACAGACATACGCTCGCCCCTGTACACAAACATCGAATCTTTCCGTCTCTCGTAAGTCCACAGGTACACAAACACTGCAGCACTGAGAGACCCTGTAACAGAACAAACATTGTCCAGACGACTACTTTAGAGGGCAGTAAAGGTAGAGTATGTGTTTTCTCAAACACTGAGGTTACAGTAGAATAACGAAGGAAGTTTGAACAGCATCAGCGATAAGAAAGGGAGAACAGAATACAAGGAAAGCTTAGTGTTCATTTACATAACCTGTGTATGGACAACTGTTGTTGATGTAAGTTAGATTAACATTTTTTTTTAGTGGGGGGAGGGTTGGAAGTGGTTGTTTTATGTCTTGCTGCTTCATTATACTGTGCGAGAAACACAGTAGCTTCCAAAGAAATGCATAATGCATGAATCTGGGGCTAAAGTAAGTATGTTTCTTTGCTAAACCACCCATTTATATCTGTAGTTTTCCTTTGATCCGGATTAATTGATCCTTGTTAAAATAAGAGAGTGTCCCTGAATGCTGTTGCTCCTTGCTCACTTATAAACAAAATAAATCAATAGTGTACACAGTGTAAGCCTAAGCGAGGTATAGCATTGACTCACTGACACAAAATGGGAGGCATGGATGTCTGCATTGTCTGGAGTTATCTGGAGCAGCAAGACCCTCCCAAGTCTCTCTCTCTGAGTCTGGTGAAGAGGAAGACATATCAGACAGGGAGGGAAGGGAGGAACTTGGAAGAGGAGGAGGAGGGAAGCTGCTGGTGGCTGCCAAGGTCTAGGTTGACTACGTTTTTCTGTTTGACTTGGCCCACTGACAAGATCATTGTCATCGTCAGAAACCTGCAGACTGTCACACAACTGGCTTTTGTCTCCTCCGCTCCTAACAACAATGCTGTCAAAACATCTCGTTGAAAATACATTGCTTTGGGGTCAGACGTGTTCTCTTCAGCACCACGAACATAATACTGTAAAAAAGAAACCGAGCCAAAACACTTGTACTGTAGTATTGCATGTACTCATTTTGAATCTTGAACCTGGCACATTATGCGTCTTCCAATGCACCAGAACAACATCTAAACACAGATTTGGGAAAAAAGCTGTAAATCTTTTAATACACCACAATTCATAAAAAAAAAAACAATTTTGGAAAAATATCCCTGAGTCATACTACTTAATGTAATGTTTTCACTTCATGTGTGGAGTTATTCTCTCTATGTGCATGTTGGTACTCCAGTTTCTTCCCACATGTCCAAAAGAACATGTGGAGGTTAATGCGATGGTCTGGTGACCTGTCCAGGGTATACCCTGCCTTTCGTGCTATGTCGGCTAGGATTGGCAGCAGTTGCCCGTGACCCCCTCATGTGGAGGATGGAGCGGTAGACAATGAATAAATGAATGTTGTTTGGTCACCTGCTAATGGTAGTGCCAGAACTGACAATCAGTATAAAAAGGCTACATTTAATATCTGTCTATATTGCGGGTCAGAACTCAGGATCATTGGCCCCCATGTATGTTGCACTGCTGCAATTTTTGAATGACAACATCATTTCTGATCCCTCTTACCATCACCTTCCATCATTTTCACTGTAACATCCAGCCATTTAAGGGACATTTTAATGGCGTCACAGAGCTGGGGCACACACTGCAGTGACATGATGGCGAAATATGACGAAATATCTGGATCAGTTGACCCAGGGACAAAGGCCAAATGTGATGAGAAGCTGGATGAACTTACAGGTCTGGTTATTCTAGCAGCTTGGGATTCACAAAAGGATGGAAACAGTTTTTATAAATGCAACAGCAAGTACACATGATGACAACAGCGACCGGAGGACGGCCCTCTAGAATAGAGCCAGCCTCCACAGAGTGATGATGTAATGATGGTGATGATGATTACAATGATCCAGATGACATGACCTGAGTTGGGTCATTCAATTCCATGGTCAGGTCACATGGCCTTTCACAAAATTCTGAACAGGAACATTCTAAATGTTCCATCTAAATTAAAGGTACCAATGGACAACATTTCTTTTAAATGAGAATCACTGCTCAAGCCACCTGTGCAATGATAATGGGGGCTTGCGTTCAAATCAAGTCATTATTCCTTGCTGCTTCTGTGGTGTGTATATTGCAGGTGGTGGGTTGACGACGTGGTTTACATTTAAGTTGCCCATTTAGGGAACAGTGACCCCTGTCGAGTTTTTCTCTCCCAGTTGCAAAGTAAATCTAGGTGGTGTCTTTCATGATGCTAATTTATGCGTCCCAACTGGCAGCTTAAGCCCTGCTCCTTTTTGAAATGGCAACACCACCAGCTGGCGTGTCCTCACTCTTGCTGAAAGCAACATTGTCTGTGGAGCGCTTTTGCGTTTAAAAACCTGTCTCTTATCCTGACAGAAGTGCAGGCCAAATGAGTCCAGCTTAAGTACTCTCCCAGTGTGTCTGTAGATACATAAAGACAGTCTCTGTCACTTGCAATGTTACACCACAGGTGTTACAAAACAAGGCCTTTATGCCATGGATGCTTATCACCAGGTCATTCGCCTGTATTCCCTGAAGGAAAACTCAGCCTTGCCTTAATATATCCATTAATTTCTTTGAGCTATTTTGTCGTTAAGTTTCTCTTTGCCCTAACAAAAGCCGGTTGGTAGGCTAATGGCTTTGCAACCAACCTTGATGCATCTGATTCTGGGGAAATAAACTCTAAATATGTCTGGTATGTTGAGGCATTTATGTGTGGACCATTGTGGTTCCGCTAGCCTTAATTTCCATAATTTCAGCAATTTGACAAGTAATTAACTAATATCTGATTCAGAGTTACAACAGAGGCACGTAACTCTGTACTCATTATCATATTGGGCACAGTTAGAGCTGACCCGTTATCAGATGTCTATTAGCACAATGTGATGATGCATACTCTTTGGCTGACACACTTAGCACACTCCTGTCAAGCCTCGTAAAATACAGTCTGTGCGAGTCGCTTCAACACATTTTGTGACTCTTGTGGTGCTGAAATTGTGACATGTTTGCTAATCTTTGTACTGCCTTTCTGTTTCATATATCCATCTATGACTTAATAATTGAATAATTAATATACCAGTCGTAAGAACTACAACTGGATTTCTGTGAAGGCTCTTCGTCATACAGGTCATAGTCATCTTTTGTAGTTAGCTGTAGGCACCGGCTTACTTGCTTGAGTTAAGTTTGAAGACATTTCAGCTCTCATCCTAGAGGTATTAACCCTCCAAAGGCTGGAAGCCTGTCTAGGGAGTCCTTACTTTGAGCAATGCAGATCGTATACATCCCTCTGACCTAGTTTCCGGTTGTTGTTGTTTTATCTGAGTCAAGGTGTGAAAGAGTGTCGTTTGGGGTCACCTCATAGATTGTATGAGTGTTGGAGTTCTCTGTGTGACCGTTGATCTTTTTAGGAAGAGAGCTCAGGACATCATTGTAGTTGGCTGATAGTTGGTGTCTTAATCCACCTCCTCTGTTGAGTGATGGTTTCTCCAGGTTTTAAACAATCTGTCTTCCCTGGCCACAATGTGAAAAGTATCATCATCAAAAGAGTGTCCCATGTTGGGGGACAGCTGAGTCATTCTTTTAAGCAGTGGGTGTCTTGCTTCCCCAATGTAGAGGCTCGGACAATCCTCATTACGTTGCACTGCATAAGCCACATTGCTCTGTTTGTGTCTTGGAATATAAGTTTCAGTGTTATGGTGTTGCAGTACACCTGGCTGTAGACTGACCCCCGCGTGTGCATCTTCATGTGCGTACTGAATGTTAATGTCGGGTATTTTTGAATGAGTGTGTAAGGAAAATTAGCTTGTTGTTTTTGGAGTACAGCCACAGGGCCAATATACATACCAAGCAGGTTCATCTTTTCTTACACAAGACCCAAATGATAACTCGATCAGGTACAGGAACACTTTAATGTGCACCAAAACATCCCCAGGCCATGATACACATTGGTTTATAACAGTAACATGAATTAACTCAATAGTCCTCAAACCTGAAGGTGCATATTCAGCTAGGTAGAGAACAAGGGGAGATTCTAATTTCACCTATGCAGCGAATATTCTTATTTTAAGAGTTATGATGCACAATAACTCTAACACTTGCAACAGAAAATATACAAGATTCTTCCAGTGTGAGTCACAAATGTTGTGAAAACTACCAGTTGGTACTGAAATAATTTTAGGTCACTGAAGATGAAGCGGAAATGTATTTTTCCCACTTTGACCTGGGAACCTTAACAAATGGCAAAGAGAAGAGACAGCTGTGAGTACATTCGATGATATAACGCAACCCCAAAGGAAATAAGGGAACAACTTATACATTAAAAAAAAACTGTGCTGGCAACTGAACAAGAAGGAACAGCCGATCACGTTGGAGCGTGGACAAAAGAGGACACTGAATGCTTCATTTTCCCATTTGTCTTATGTTTTTTCCTGAATGGCTGCGGCAAAAGGTTAGTTCTTTTCAGCACCAGTGGGATTAGACACAAATTTATTGGGGGGGAAAAAGGCATATCAAACATCTGCCATTGTAAATGTGGAGGTGAAACATTCAAAGTCTGAAAGCCATAAATTCCCATATGTTGCTGAGCTTATATTTAAAAACAGAAAATATGACTGAGTGTCCACGCCGTTGGTTGGGATGTTTCCTTCTTTTGAAGTTTTGTGCAAACAGCTGCTGAAGGAGAATCCACACAACCAGTCAAATGATACCTTTTACACACCGTACTTGATATAGGCCCACTTGATATTCTCACTGGAGAAAGGAGTTATATAAAACATCAAAAATTTGAAATTGTTGTACTCATAGCGGTGCCGCATTAAATGTTGCTCATATGTCGCTTAACGTGTTTTGGCTTCAAATCAAACCATATGCAGAAGGCGTGTGAGCAGGAAGGAGGGCAATTTCTGCTCATTACTTACAGAGCTGTCTTAAATGTTAACAATACCCTGAACAAAATGTGAAAAATATATAAATAGAATAAAAATAATTGCTTGGATTTGAACTTGAAGAATATTGTGCAGGGCAGAACAGCTGATAAACTCTGACTATGCTCTATTCTTATACCTTAGTTTAAAATAAATTATCATTCCCCTCACCATATACTACCGCTGTTACAAATACAGGCTTAAAATAGCATGGAGAGTGAATAGGGCGATGATCACAAGACACATTTAAAGGCTAGATGCTAAGGTTGATCCAACATTGATATGATCTAACTGACGTTTTAAGATAACAACAGTGAAGGAGCGAAAAAAGAACATCAAATGCTGAGGTGTTGTCAAGATCTTTTACTCCACGGCACATGCCGAAGGAAGGGACCGTTCACATCTGCAAGTCTAAACAGGCATGATTCTATCAAAAGAAATGCACTGTTCATTGTTCTGTCTCCTAACAGTCTATAAAACACTGCCAGGAGTAGATAAATCTCATGAAGAACTAAGAGAGCATCTGAAATGTATCTATAAATGGAAGCAACATAATGTCTGTCTTTTATTTACATAACTGTCCAATTGGCAGGTGACTTAGTAAGGGCACCAGTGTGCGTGCAGTGCCAATTTTAGCGTTGTTTGGATAGGAACTGCAAGAGATATTGGTATATGACATGGGACACATTGAAAGAGTATTGCATTTAATAATTCAAGAGACCTTCCAAGTCTAAGGACCTCTCCATACTTTTCAAGGAGATGTGTCACAGGACACATGCCATTACAGGGAAGAGCAGTACATTTGGTGTGGAAGTTGAGCCTCAGCAGTATCAGATAAAACACAGCACTTTGTGTACGTGCCAAGGGGATGGAGCAGCAAAGGAAACAACACGGAGAGAGACGAGGTAAACACAACACTAAAGCCCCACAAAAACACACTGTGACTCAAACCACAGCCAAAGATAAAGAAGCTACAGCGGAGCTCTGGAGTCTTAGGTGAGAGCAAAAGGTCTAGCAATCAGTGCAAAGTGGACATGATGAAAATTGTATATGATTTTCAACTGGCATTTGTGTTTAGCAAAACAACTTAAAATTCGACTCTCCCTTCAGCAGCAGCACAGATTGGTATGGACATTCATCAGGAAGAATGACCTTCACACACTTTGTTTTCCCTATAAACCCCAAAATCTGTGTGCTCTTCATTCTTCATGGACAGAGCATAAAATAAACAAAAGCGTCATCCGTGATTATTCCAATTTTACCACACTTCTCCTGTAAATATAGTCTACATTTTCAGTGCCTGCCTTGTTTCCAATACACAGATCCTATCCACATTCTAGCCTCGGTCAGTCTGTTTTACATTTTGAAACTATTTATCTTGTCACCGCAGAAATGCTACAGCACATACCTGCATGTTGCCCAGTTTCAGATCTCGATCAAACAACACTTTTTATCGTGTCTCAAAATCATTTCCCAGAGGCATTTTTTGCTTAACCCGCATCAGACCGTAAATCTCTCATCGCTTTGCGGTACAGTAGCCATTTGAAAGAATGAGGGAGGTTTGTGGTGGGAGAAGACGGAAGGATGGAACAGGCAGAAGCTCAGAGGTCCGGCAGAGTGACGACAGCTGTCCACACCTGTTAAGGACAACAGTCATCGTGTTTACGGGAAACCAGTCAGTGTTAAAGCTTTCGGTAAGGAACGGTCTGAAAAGGCTTGATTTCTCATAGTGGCTTCCATTATTATGTTGTCTCATCCTGGTATTGCTGCCTATCCATCATCCATTATGGGATTGTCAATCCATCATCTATTGGGATCACGTAGACGTAGAAAAGAAATGCCAAACAAAATCAGCAGCAGCTCTTGTGTATTTGACTATCTTTGACATTTGCATTAGGAAAATAGTGTAAGCGGTGATTTGTTGGGCTTCAGGAGAGTTGAAATCATATCATGGGGTCTACAACTTCACAAATCACTTCAAAGGACACTTGAGAAAGCCAATACACATTAAGGGAGACCCATCCATCCATCCATTATCTACCGCTTTATCCTCCACTGGAGGGTCGTGGGGGGTGCTGTGCCTATCTCAGCTGACATAGGGCGATAGGCGGGGTACTCCCTGTACAGTTCGCCAGTCCATCACAGGGCCACACATAGGGACAAACAACCATTCACTCACACGATCACACCTACGGTCAATGTGACCAATTCACCTAATCCCCAAATCTGCATGTTCTCGGACTGTGGGAGGAAGCCGGAGAACCCGGAGAAAACCCACGCACACACGGGGAGAACATGCAAACTCCCTGCAGAAAGGCCCTTGCTCCAACCGAGGCTCCAACCCGGGTCTTCTTGCTGCAAAGGCAAGAGCGATAACCACTACACCAACTGTGTGTAAGGGAGACCCCTTTTTTTTTTTTCTGACAAACAACATAAAGCACATATGAGCAAAAACATCTATACATGCAGTACATTTTACTGAACTGACTCTTTTCTGACCGACCGAGCTCTACCAGAACAGGGAGCGTCCATGTCTGTCTTCAAGAAGCTCTTGAAGACTCAGACTCTCTAAGAGCATCATCTATCTTAGCAGTTACCTTAGCAGTTTACCCCCTCCCCTGCAATCTCACCCACCCTGTAAGTCACTTTGGATATAGGCGTCTGCTAAATTCTTAAATGTATATGTAGACTGGGATGTTTTATTGACAGCGCTGTATCTCGTACAGTTGCACTCCAAAATGCCACTTGAAAGTGATGTGCAAACCGATAAACAGATTTATAATAATCCATGTCTCACTTTATGTGCGGGGTAAGGGCATCAGCCGCATGTATAATTTGCAAGATAAAAATGTAAGGTGAGTGTCAAGCAGCTTAGAGCACAACACTCTTTATCTGACGGTGACATTTCTCTGTGTGGAGTGAGGATTAAAAGATGCTAGATGGCATTGATTTAGTTTGTAATTCAAAGGCTTGAGTGGTACTCAGTGATCAGTAATTGCAGTGTTGCATTCCACTCTGAGCACATTCTGACGATCATTATTATTAACTATGTATGCTCACAAGCATAGAGGAACTGATTACAGCGTGTGAAAGATTGAAATATTGAAATAGTTGCAATAAGACATGTTCCTCTGGTGCCAAGTTTTGCGATACAAAGCAAGGGACATATAATCCTTTCAGCTTTTTCATATTATTTGTCCTGCTTATGGAATTACAGCACGTGACTTTGAGAAAAACTAGACAAGTTATACATCAAAATGTGCAGCTCAGTCAGGAAAACATCAGTCTCTGTCCGCACCACGAAATCACCATGGATCCGTTTCAGGGATATTTTCTGCATTCAGAGTCCCAAAATATTTGTCACAAATCACACTCGTCCCTCTCTCTCTGTACATCCACGACACATGAATGTTATCCACACATGAAAGACAGCTTTGTTCGTTTTTGTAGATGTAGAGAAACTGCACTTGTCGTGTGGACGGGCAAACACATGGAATATGTTTAACAAGGTATTTCGCAGCACATCCGCATCCATTGCAGTAAGTCTCGGTGTAAAACGTGATTTCTGTTGATAAATGGATACCAAATGATATCTTTTGTTACGGCGGTCAATGTCATATTGTATAAAGACTATCTGCCGAGAAGCAGGCATGTTTCAAATTTTTGCGGAAATTGGCTAGTATCAAATGTCTTCGCTGGTGCTGGTTTTTACACATATGTTTCCTGAATGAACGCCTGCAGAGGCATTGTGGCTTGGAACCACTTTATTTTTTCTATTTTATTTTTATACTGTTTGACCCCCCCCCCCCCCCCCCGTCTCTTGCACACTCAGGCCTGGAGTTAGATTTGTGTCAAGACTTTTTTCAAACAATACTTTTCACGAAGCAAGCAAGACTTTACGAATTGAGCAAACAAAAATAAACCCCAAAATCAAAATACACAAATTGCAACTAAAATATCGATCTAATCATTAAAAAGTATTGTATTTTATTTGTTTGGAAATACACTTTTGGTTTGCAATGATCGGAATTTTGTTTGCACTCCCTGATTTGTTCTCTGCGCTGTGGTTTTTTGTTTGCGATACTGACCATGTATGGGCGGGCCTTAGGAAGCTGCCTGCCGATTGGCTACTGAGTTTTGGAGCGTCAGCTCAATGGACCGGAAGTTGTCTCAGGCTTGGAGTCGCTGTCCATCTGGAACTTATTGTAAGTATCTAACATTTGATCATAAACGTTCGATACTTATAATTATTTTGCCCGATGTTGACGGGGGAAACATTGGTGAATGAGTTCCAAGATGGACTTCATCGGAATGATGAAATCTATGTTTTATAGAGCTGAAACAATTAGTCGGTTAATGGGTTATTAATCTAAATTAATTGTCAGCTATTTTTTGCATCATTAAAACAAGATTTATGATTGTTTTAGCTTCTTAAATGTGAATATCTGCTGGTTTGTTTGCGCCATAAAACAAAAAAATCCACAAAAACAGAATCATTTTGGTTTGAAGATCATCATCTCCCGGTTTGACACACACTGATCCACATTTCTTAACATTTTATGATATTTTGTGGACCAAACAATTACTATATATAATTGACAAATCAATCGATTATGAATGAAATTAATGTTACGGCATTCAAACATGAACATAATTACATACGTGGTTGTGTGTGTGTGTGTGTGTATATACGCTTTGCTTTTCCTTTTTAGGTTCACTTGTCTGTCTGCTATCAGTTGTTCTCATCAAGTAAATGAGTGACAGTCATAGAGCAGGAGGACGAGGGGAAAGGGGAGTATAGGGAAGAGATAGACAGTGTAATACATAGTCTTGGGTAGAGCCTAAAGCGGTACATCTCCCTGGAGAGGTTACCGCTGACAGCAAGACATAAAGATGGATAGAGAGAGAGAGAGATACAGAACAGGAGAGAAGTAGAGAGTGAAAGGTAATCAGCTACTTCAGGCATGAGTGCTATGGAGAATGAGACTATTCAATACTCAGGCATTTAAATAGTCGTCTTCACATAAGTGCAAAAATAATTATAATTAGCACAGAATCCATGAATGAATTATTATTATTTTTATTTATTTTTATACCAGGTGGTTGCATTTGGTTGATCTAAAAATATCTTAGTTCAAAGCTTTGGAATTTCACTGTGAAGGAACTATTGCCTTCACATTTGTGTGAAGGAACTGCTCTCTCAGCTTTCGAGTTCCAGCGAAATGAGTCATGGGTGCAGAACGAGGTTTTGTTAACGATGTACTTTCTTTGTATGTTTTCTTTCTGTCCATGTGCCACTGCCTCAAAAGACCTTAAGAGTCGTCTGTTCACACACCAGACATGTTTGGAACTTGCATGTCTTCATTTATTTAACGCGCTGTCATTATGTGTATCCCCATGTTATTTATTGAACATTGGTGTGGATGTTAATACATATTTTACATTTGCATAAGGCAGTTTTTGTATTCAAGTGTACAAAGGTGGCAGAGGTATACAAAAACGTAAGCAAGTCTCTTTAGGTCAAAGAGCAAATTTGAGTCAGAAAACAGAAAGATGTCAAAGACACAGGAGAAGACAATTCAGGCGGGGCAGGTAATAACTATGGAAGCCCATTTCTGCCAGAAAAAAAAGAGGTAAAACTTAGCCTTAATAAAAATACTCAAAGTAAGTCGAAATTTTGAGATTAAACAGTCATAATTATGAGATAAAATGTAGAAATTATGAGATAAAAAGTCATAATTATGGCTGAAAAAAGGCTTACGTAAATAACACAGGTGGGAAGGCGGATGGGGAGCAGTGAAGTGACCTGAAACAAGACAAGAAATTAGTATTAAAGCAAAACAGGAAGTGTCCAAATAAAATGTGAAGTGACCAGACAAAACAACACCTGAACATGCACTGGTTGTGACAGCCACAAACATATTTTCAAGCATATTTTCAAGGTTGTTGACATGCAGTGCATCCAAAATATGGGTTGAATAATGCACACCTGTTGAAAAAAAAAAAGAAAACGATTGGGACCAAGATTATCAGGCTGGTTGTACACAAGCCAACAGCTTAGTCAAATTATATAAACAACATCATTTGATAGTCAAATTGTGATGCACATGCAAAAATTCTTGGAAATCTACAGTTGGGCCATGCTGTACAAGGAAGTCAGTCTGTAAAAAAAAGGTGAGAGATGTTTATTTGATGTGTTGTTGTTTTTTTCTCCCTCATTCATACTTTATTAATAATAATAATAATAATAATAATAATGATGATAATAATAATGCATTATATTTGAAGATGCCTTTCAAGACACTCAAGGTAAACAAATAATATCTGTTCACGTGAATTTTCGTTGCTGAAAATGTATCAGCCGTCACACCAGCGTTTTGTTTATTTTCTCATTATGTCACTGAAAGCTTCCAGAGAACAAGTGAGTCTCAAGAATGTGAGCTGCTGATTTAGTTTTCTCGTCACATTGACTGAGTGACGGTGCCTCTGGGGGAACTGCCACAGGGAGTGAACCAGGACGCCTCAGATGTGTGACTATTCGTCTGAGCATGCTCTGTGGTGATAAAAAGCACAGATGCATGCCAAATTGACAGATCATTTTTTGTCTTTTGAGGCAGTTAGGTATCTCTCTTTAAAAAAGCCTGTCATAGCAGTTGAGTCTCATTAATGTTTACATATTCGGTTTGCTTTTCCGTATCGAGTGAGGTTAAATGTAAGCGTGCATGCAGATGTTTGCATAAAGGTTGTGAGAAAATTAAAACGCTGCATACAAAGCACTCTCACTCACACCACTGTGTCATCGCAAATTCAACACAAGTCACAATTAGCATTTTACATCTACGACATAGCACGGCTTTGTGTTGTATTGCTGTAATGTTTTCCTTTGTTGTGCCGTGCATATCTCTGCTTCAATCAGGACACAATTTCTCAAGTGGTTGAACAGACGCGTTAAAACATTTCAGATTTCTGAGTGTCACCCATGTCTTTAATGTGGTTTCAGATATGATACAATAAATCCCACACCTTGACATTTGTGTTTCCACTAAAGACACCACAAGTAAATGCCAAATTACTAAGATGACGATGCAATCGCACACAGATCTAGACAGGCCTTGAATGATGCAGACATGAAAACAAACTGACACAACATAGTATAACTGTATACGGCGCTGCCTCTGGCTCCAAATGGTAGGTTAAGATGCTGTACTGACAAGAAAACCCAACCTAGCACAGCTTAGACTGTCCTTGGAAACAGGCCTCTGGATATCATTAATCAATGATTTGAAAAAAGAAACATTAGTCAACTACCAAATAAATCATGATTTGCAGCATGTATCCGCTTTGTATGTGATGTACTTTTGAGGTGGTGATGCCAGAAAAGAAAAAACCAAGCAGCAAACTGGATTCTCCAGGCAAAAACTCAGCCTCCCTCAGTGTACACACAAACATTAAAACTCATGACAGTTAACAGATTTAGTACAGAAATGGGCTGAATATGTGGAGGGAGTTGTATCAACAGTGTGACTGTACCTTTATCAACAACATAATGTGTGAGGATCTGATGATAGTGAACCCTCTGTATACCTGTTTTTGAAGCAGTTACTTTGTGTAATGGATGCCCATTGTTTTTTTTTTCCCTCATATGTCTGAGCATATACGTATGCGGGTGACATGATAGTTCTGTCAGCGGGTTTCACATTATTCACACTTAGCAAACCGGCTGATGCCTCAGGCTCTGATATGACCAATGATGAGCCACTGATAAAAGCATGACTTCATTGCTTTACCCGTTTGCAACATCCCATTAAATTTCTGATCAAAAATAAGACGGAAAAATAAACCCTATTATGAATACAGACAACAATGTAGCTTCATAAACAGACAGATAACTTCAATATTACTTGCTTGAAACAGCGTATTTTAAATAAGCAATAACTGCAGATATTATTTTATTATTATTAGTAGTAGTAGTAGTAGTAGCAGTATTTCAGGTTTAATGTAAGTGACAGTGAAAATGTATTGAGCATAACAGTAACCATTGTACTGCTGGAGACATTAGCTGTGTTTCCACCAAGTGGAATGGTTCAGTTCAGTGCAGAACACTTTTTTTTTTCCATTTGCGGATTTTCGTTTAATGGTACGGTACAGACTGGCTCCACCCACGACAGTCAGATGATTGGGCGAGAGAAGAACGTCAAACTGAGCAGGAAAATAAGAGCTGTCTTGTCTGTTGTCCTGTTGTCTGCTGTGTTACGTTCGATGTTGTAGTTCCTTGTCATCAATGTAACCCTTCCTATCCTGCTGATGTGGCCATCAGGCACGGCCCACACCCCACCTCCCAAGTAAAGGTACTGTCGATACGCAAGCCTGACTGAGGGTTCTATCATTCCAAACTGTGCTCTACTGTACCATGATGACAACACAGCCATTGTTTTAATGTGTCTTGCTGTTGCTTAAAATTATCCTGTATGAATACATACACAGAGCACACACACACACACACACACACACACACACACACACACACACACACACACACACACACACACACACACACACACAGTCAGAGACCTTGCCCGGAGCCCCTGTGCTCCAATTATGAGAAAAGCCCAAAGTCCAGTGCTACATCAAAATAAGTAGAAGAGGATTAAGACTTGGGCTGGAGCAGAGCAGCCAGTGAATTGGCAAGTGGCTGACAAGCCCTTCAAGCATCAGTCTGCCCGGGCACACAATGGCACAACCTGTCTCCGTGTGTGTGCTTGTGAGTGTCTCATCATGGACTCCACTTGTCAAATTGGCTTCCTGTACTTTGTGCTGCCAGACCTACATTTATTAGTGACTTTCTGGGTCACATAGGTTTGGGGAAAGTGGCGGGTAGAATGAACCTGTCAGGATGTCGACCATTGTGAACCAATGGCTGTTGAACATACAGTTTTCAACACATCTGGATTGAGCTTTGCTTAAAATACACATTTATTGCACATGGTTCACGTCGATGCATTTTATTTATGTGGATTGATTTGTGCTGTTTGTATACGCGCACCTTTATTACACATCTGACCGCGTTTCATTGTCTGAGCTCAATCAATCTATTTTCCCAGTACTAAACATCCTGACTCACTGGGTCGTGGTTGGGACATGTTTTGAAATTATTCAAAATTATTTTCACCCGAACCTGACCTTGTTATATTGACCGGCCTTTTTATTATTATGTGTGTATGTATACAGACAAAAGAATCTTCTCAGGTTGGGTTTAGACAGAAAAAAGATGGTGCTCTAACACCACCTCCATCTTTCTTCCTCTCTCTCACACACACACAAACACACAGTTTATTTATTTTCTTACAATCGGAGCCTTCAGCAGATGGCAATTTCACGGGCATGTTTGTGAACTCCTGTGCGGGGTCAATCAAACCATTTTATGAGGCAAAGGAAAGGAGACGTGCACGGGCAGAGTGACAGGAATGAAGTGCTTAAAGGTAGAAGACTAATCACAAGCAAATCTGCACTTCTGTGTTTAAGGAAGAGCACAGAAAAGCAGGTTTAACATTGAGCAACATACAGTTCAGCTGTCCACCTTTTTGAAAATCAATCAAGTAGGGCTGTCAAAGTTTACACGATAAAATCATTTAATGCAGTTAACGCAAGTTTGTTTACTTCTGGTGTGCACTGACCTCTGACATGAAAGCTGGGAATTATCTGGGCGAAAGAGTGGCTTGCCTGCAGTCAGTCAGATGCTATAGGAGAGACAGATATAGTAGCTGTAGATGGAGAGAGATGAGGTTATTGTTGGGCAGAAGGTTTCATTTTAACTACGTGGGTGTCACGGCATAATTTTATTGACAATGGCTGGAAGTCGCGATCCTTTGCCTTGATTGTTAAAAAAAAACACAGATGCACGACTTATTGCTGACGAGTGGAAAGCAAGTGGCAAACTAACCGTTCTAGGCACCGATAGTGTCCGTAATATGTTGGCAGCTGCCTGGCGACTTCAAGTTGGCACTTGATAGGCCTGAATCTCTTTTAAAAAAGAAAGATACAAACAAAAAATGGTGTCTGAAACGCACACTCTATGATTACTCATTAATTTAGTCATTAATCACGATTAATATAGATTATCAAATTTCTAAATGCGAGGTTGATTGGTTAATTGACAACCTAATTAATAAGTGAATAATATAATAGAAAGGGCACGAAATTTAACACAGCAGACAGTGACAATTGATGATGATGATGATGATAATTTAAACCCTGGGGAAACAGACTCAGAAGCCACAGGTGGAGGCTGAGCTGGAGGCGGGCACTTCTTACAGAGGCAGCAGTTGACTATGATAACTGGCTTATTTCACACAATCATAGCTGAAAGCAGCTCAGCAAACCTGCCTCTGCTTTTAATGGCAACACTGTGAAGAACATGATGTGCCATTAAACATCATAATCTCCACGGGCTTTCTACTATTTTATTCACATCGGTGCACTTTCGACTGTCACATCTTAATTATGAGGAGGGATTTGATTTCATTTTACAACCAAACGTGGTTGTAGTAATAGGGTATTTTTTCAGTGAAAAGAGCTTAAAGGTGCATAATGGAGGAAAGTGTTTGTGTGGGCGACTTGGGAAATTGTTCAGGCAGTCGAAGAGACGGCGCAGATTAGAGTCAAACCTCAGGCAAGGATCCAGCAACACACTCCAGCCCGAGGGTAGACTTGGTGTATGGCAGATAATGACAGCCTGGCATAGTTCTTTCTCTCCTAATGAGTTCGCCTTATATTTGGCCGAGACAATAGTTTGTTCAGGATAACCTTGCACACCTCACCCCTAGATAAACCTTAAAGAAAGGAGAAAACAGGATGTGAGTTTACTGTATTTTGTTCTGATTTGGACGTGTGTCATATTATTTTTACTTCTAGTGGGAGTGGAAGGGATCAGATTTGATCTCAATTCCTGTCCACACAACTGATATGACATGATACTGACATGGCCTGACAAACAAATGTAATAGTTCAACACAAACATATCTGATTATCAGCAAAGATTATGACAAAATATCCATCAAGGGTCTACCATCTGACAAAAGTAACTGATTAGAGTCTGCATTACCAAAAAAATCATGTTAAAACTCTTACTGTTGACTGTCCACAAATCTGCTGTGGTGGAAATGTACAACTTTGTTGGGGAGCAAATGTCTGTCAAAAACTGTGTCTTCTTCGGTAATTGTCCTAGGACTTTTGCTGATTTTACAGAGTGTAAGAAACTCCTCTTAACTCTTTTGACTCTTTCTGTCCCTCAGATTGGCAGCTTTAGCTTGGCTCAAAGTCGGTTGTTGGTTGTCAGGGGCATCATCCTCTTCCTCCTCCTTCTCCTCTTCATCCTGCCATTGCCTTGTCTCACCACTGCCGGTGTGTGAGTTGCTTGCAGTTGACGGATAAAAATAAGTATGAAATAACATACAGTTTGTTACATGTAGAATAAATATACTGTACAAGTACAGATCTCTGTCCAAAAACTGTTGTATGTATTGTAGCATATATTGTATATCTAAAAACACACTTTTGTGTACTTGTCGTGAGACTGGAATAAATTGTACTGATGCTTTGCACATAAATCTGCTAATGGAATGCACTCAACACTAATTGTGTAACCAATAACATTGACCAATTCCATGGATGATTGCTAAAGAGCAGCTAGTAATAAAAATGATAAAAGAAAAACAAACACAAAATCACAATTCAGTTATTTTATGATGCACAGCAATAAAGCTTTGGCGGATTGTTTAGAGACTCCAGGTCCTAATAGGTTAAGAAACACATTTTTAAGCTGTCAGATTGATTGAGCAATGCGGTGAGAAGAGCATCAAACTTAAGTTTACCTCTGACAGTTCCAGTTCGAGCATGCTGCCACATGGAGTGTATCTCATTATTTTTCTCAACTGTGCTGCATTGTCTTGGCAGTGTTTAGTGCACTGTAGAGTTTGGCTGTGGGCTGCCACTCTCTGAACCAGCTTGAGTTTGTTTGTGTGCATGCTAAAGGCTAACACATTGTACCTTCCAAGGTTGCGTCTGTGGGGGAACCACTATAGAAGACATTCAGTGCGAGACCGTGTCACCGTGGACAACACTGTCCTCCTCTTTTGAAGTGACTGTATGCATGTGCAGACAGAGACATACGTTGCAATCACAGCACATTTGAGCCAGCACAGAGGGAACAAACTGATAACAAACTCATAACAACGACAAGTCACAGCGATGAACACAGATCGAAATCTTAAAAAAAAACAAAAACAAAGGCCAGTAAGGCAGGAAATGTCCCTGAAGTTTTAGCATCCCACAGGGACAAATTTGCTAAATGGAAGTTCTTACAGCCGGACATGGTGTCTGTGAAATTGCGTCCCTTGTGACGTGACGCCTGCGAGTGTCACAGTCCTCACTGGGCTCAAGTCTCCAGGCAGCAGCAGCAAGGACCTACTGTTGGTTCAAGGTCAGACCTCAGAGGAGATAACCTGTCTATGTCTGTCCCTGTGTGTTCATGCCTTGCCTCTATGACTGTCTCTCTTTCTTTGTCCTTCTTCATCACATACGCCTCTCCATCTGTAATGATCTGACTTGTTCACTGCCTTTCATCTCTTGCGTCTCTCTTGCATTTTCTTCTCTTCTATACTTGCTTCTCACTCTACTGTTCTTTGTCCTTGTTACCATGGCTACTGCTATCTTCAAATAAAAAGAAGATTCACAAGGACCGGTGGAAGATATAGGGGTCTATGATACGCTTGCCTTTCATCGTTTTTCCATTTTTTGCTCTTCTGAATTCTTTCCCTCTGTATTTATATTTATACTATTTGGCAGACATTTTTTATCTGGAGCTGTACACAACTGTGGGACAACACAGATACAGTAGGAGACCTTAAAGTAAATATTTTGAATACAGCAAAATCTAGGAGGTCAGTAAGTTTAAATGCACAGTGTAATCGAGCAGTAGGCCGTAGTCCGACTAAGACTAAGGCAATTGGACAACTTGAGTATACATGTGGAGGAGAAAATCAATTTATTGGCCATGTACCTCCGACTCCTCCTCTGGAGGTGTATCGCACTATAAGCTAGTACATATTTAATAGGTTTCCTGTTGACTTTTACATCGCAGAAAAACAAACAGCGAACGGTGAGATGGAACGTGCTGTGGTTCTGTTTCGTACCTGCTGTACATGTTCATTGTGATACAAATTAAAATTGAGCAAGGATCTTCGTGGTTGCTGAAGTAAGGCGTCACTGCCGTATGATTATCCAGCAACAGTTATACGTCGTCTCTTTTTACTTCTGGGTCAAAGTCTGGGGGAGGAAATTTTGGTGCATGCACAGAACGGCTAGGCTGACTCCAGTCTGACTAAGTGTCTACAACTACACATGCAGGATTAATCGGACCACATCATGCAGGTACCTTAGTCCGACTAAGATATTTACATGACATTAAGAAAAGTGAATTATTGTCTTAATCCAACTAAAATGGGACTTTTAACATGCATGTAAATGCACTTAATGTTAGTTCAACTTTAGGGATGCGTTTTCAAGACATTTTCTAAAGATCGAGCGAGACAAACCTGAACAGATGGCATTTGGTAGCTCTATCAGCTGCTGATGATCTGCTGGGCTGCGGCTCTTCTGTGTGCACGGCAATGCCAGAGGACAACCTTTTGAGAAAAGCAGTAGCTAAGACAGGACATAACCCATGAGAGTGAGTTCAAGTATAGAGAGGTGCAGACACAGAAGTGGTAGTGTTTTGAATTTAATCAGGGCATGGGTAACCAGTAAAGGTCGATGGGCGTGATGAGCAGTGCAGTGACATGTGCCCTTTTAGCCTGATCGAAGACCAGATGTGCTGCTGCAACCTAGACCATCTGTAAGAGTGGTGATTTCTATAAAAGTCTTCAATCAGCAGCTGCCACAACAAATATTAATGCAGTACTAATGCCGGATCTATCCCCACTTGTTATCCTGCTTTTCGGGTTGTTGTTGTTGTTTACCACAAAAAAAAAAGTCAGTTCATTTAGAGAATTATTAGAAATTCCAATGTGGTTTAAACTCTCTGTTTTAACAATATAAGTAATAAAACACAAGGTAGTTCATTAAATTGGGTGGCCTTTGTAAGTTTGTGTTGGGATAGAGAAACTGAAAAAGTAAATTATGGAAGAAATTCAGAGGAACAAAGGAATGGGATCACAAGATGTGTGAAAGGGAAAGACAGACAGCAAAGGAGGAACAGGAAAGGGGATGTGCAAGTCTGCGATTCACATCAAAGTCGAGGTGATATCCAGGGAGTGAGGGAGGGAAAGAAAGAAAAAAGAAAAGAAAGGTGGATAAAATGCACACACGCACACATACAAAGTTTCAGTCTGTGTAAAGCCCGTAAAAGAAAGAGAGAGAGGGCAGGGATCAAAGTAAAGATGAGGCGATGGAGGAGGCAAGGGGGGAGACGTAAGGACGAGTGGGAGGTTAAGTCGTAGGCATAAGGCCCGTGTGTGTGTGCATGTTATTGTTATGTGCACAATATTTATAAGACTGTTTTTTCTTTCATGAGCTTTGCCTGGAAGACGCGTGCACACTGTGTTACACCCCCACACACACACAAACCGTCACCAACCTTCACACCAGCTTTGTATCAGGGATCTGTGGAAAGCGCCACATCCATTAAAGATGTGGTCACACTGTGCCTCACAGCTTTGCCTTGTTATGCTGACCGTAAGAAACTATGGCATTAAAGAAATGTCAACTGATGTTGTAGATACCATTAGGCTTTTGCCAGGTTTGTCCTAAACTAAAGAACAGGCACCAGTGGAGGCTGCAACCAGTGAACACAGCAGGAACGTTTGAATACACATGGCTCCCACACAGCAGCAGATAGGGAAGTTATTTACATAATGATTCTGACTGATTACCTTTCTCCCTGGTTGCACTTTTACATCTTGTGGGTGAGTTGCAAAATTGGCTAGCATGTGATTTCCTGTGTTATTATGATATTGACTTTTGTGACCTTGGGATATGCACATATTAAAATCTTCTTTATTTAGAATAAATTATATTTCCTTCCTTTGGGGTTAGATTATTTTTTTTTTAGATTTATCATACAGAAGCATATATTGTGCATAGCTAATGCACATTGGAAGTGTGAAGTAAAACTTATATTACCCGTAGTGACCCATCAACACGTAGAGCCCATGCAAAACACAATTATCTTTGTATTTTTTACCTCTAATGTTAAAATGTATGCTTTAAATCCGATGTTTTGAAGTGACACAATGTAGAATTTCAACACTAAATGTCTCCAAGATTATTAACAGGTTGAATAGCACCCCCGTCAAAGCCAGCATCGTATTGGCACTATGGAACTTCTGGTTTCTGATTAAATGCTATGACATACTGTACCTGGTATGAAGTCCTTTAGAGTATTCACCAGTATTGTTGGTTGTGTTGTTGACCATTTTCCAACTGTGGGGCGACCCAGAGAACAAATCCTATTTTGGGATC
The DNA here is from genome assembly GCF_963457635.1 of Microchirus variegatus. Taxonomy (NCBI): domain Eukaryota; kingdom Metazoa; phylum Chordata; class Actinopteri; order Pleuronectiformes; family Soleidae; genus Microchirus; species Microchirus variegatus. The sequence goes on from NC_139805.1 coordinate 12,058,922, forward strand.
AAACTATTAGAGTTTACACAATGCTGATAAAACTGATGAATCAGCTCCACATGATGCCTTCTGTGGCCCCCTTTATACCATTAAAAAGTGTTTTCTGTGATCGGGGTAGCAATCAGATAGCGCTTGACCACTTGTAAGTACAATTGTAAATACACCCAAGGACAGACTGTTATCGGATCTGCCAAACCACTTCAGGAGGTGGTCTGATGCATCTCCAGTGCATCTCTGCTCCACCCTCAACATGTAAGTGGAAATACGGTGGTGGCTCCGAGCACAACTAACGTGAAAGTGGCAAAACTGCTTTTGTTGGTTTACCCCTTATCAGCGAAGACTTCCTGATAAGTCCATACAATAGCGCGACTTCATGTGCGGCTGACGTTGCTGTGGATTAGGATGTGACCCGAGTCTGCTGCCGGAAATCCTTGCAGGAGAAGAGGGGGAGGTGACGTAAGGGGAGGAGGACATTGATCAGATAGTGATCTGATCTTGATGTAGGCACCAGAGACGCGTGTTAATACCAGGTTTAAATGCGTGTGGTGAAACGCTATCCGATCACTATCTGATCACAGAAAACACATACCAGGTGTGTTTCTCGGCAAAGCAGTGTTTTGTTTTTGTGACGTCTAGTGACACGAAGCGTAGCAGCGACACTAGTAAAGCAAAACAGCGAGATGGCAGGTTAGAAAATAGACCTCGAGTCGTCCTTTCAGAGAGCTCTGCAGGCTTATCGGAGGAGTAGGGGAAGTCTGATATCGCCGGCTGCCTTCTTGACTAAAAATGACAAGGAGCACCAGTGGTGTTTTCCTCTTCATAGTCCTAGCTTACGCAGCCAACCTCTGTGTGTATGTATATCAAAAAGCTGCAGCAGGAGAAGATGTGTTCTCACAGCACCATCTCTGTCACTCACTGCAGATGCTTATTTCATGTCTGTTTATACTTCCAGCAACTAAGATACTATCAGAAAATATACCTAATAATAGTGTTTAGTGTAGTCTTTAATTAACCTTTCTGCTCATTCTGTGCGTTCATCGTGTAGCAGCCTTTTTGGCGACAACACGCCAGAGCTTTAAAATTACATTTTACAATTTACATTTTTTTTAAACATCCTCCAATTTGACTTTGTTAGGCTCTCTTTGTTATTGTTTAGTGTGTGTGTCCTAAACCCCAGTAGTCAGGTGCCACTTGTAGTTTTATTGTGTTAAATATATTAACTTGGTTACAAACACCAACATTTTTGCTTCAAAATTTGCTTTGCTTCAAAATTGTCGGGCTACTGTTGGTAGTGCTGTCGGCGTCAACGTTAACTCCGGGTTGTTAAAATTAGTCTCTAAAGTAACGCTAAACTTTATAAACAGAGGCACACATATGCAGTGCACAGGTACTCCAGTTCAACTGTAGGCGTGCTAACGGCTCTAAAAGGAGCTAATGCAGCTAACTGATAAATGGTGGTGCCTGGACTCAGGTGTCGCGGCATGTAAACACGACGTCATGCGCGACTTTTCCGGGTCAGTCGTCATGGAAACGTGTCATGCGTTAACACGGGTTAACCTATTCGACAGCACTAGTTGTTGGTGAAATCCTGTTCCCTCCAGAAGGCCCTTCGACCCAGCAACCATGTTTGTAGAGAACATCACTCACAGAGGGCACTGAAGGGCCAGCCTTGGCCTAAAGGTTAGAAGGCCTCAGAGTTGCAGTGCTTCGATACACTCCTTATGAATGATGCATTACCACCTCGAGATTGGTCCCGTCTGGGAAAGGAGAGGGAGTGGGCAACAACCAGCCTTAGAAGCAAATGAGCATTGATCAAGGGTGCTACGATTATACTGACCTCAGCTCCTTTCTGCTCCTGCCCCCAGGAGTTGAGAAAATGGCCTTAGCCAAATAAAGGATCCTGATGTGTGTGTATTTTGTAACTGCAACTTTGCAATTTTTCTTGTCCCTGAGGATTTTAAAAAACATGCCAAAAGAAAAGAACCATTAGTTACTTTATTTTGTAAAAAAAATAAAAAAAAACATTTAACACACACACACACATACACACACATGCTATTTTGTCCTGCGGCAGCAGCATCATGGTAATTCCCAAAATGGGACCATGAGTAGGTGACAGGGATGAAGTTGGATAAGGAGTGGGGGTGCTTGGTGAGAGACAGAGAGAGCGAGGTGTGAGATAAAAGAGAAGGATGGGAGGAATGCAAGAAGGTAAAGGAAAGGTGATATGGTGGGCTGGGGAGTCGACAGATTGATGGATGGTGCTGCTGCAGATGGAGACTGAGCAGAAACAGAGTTTCAAAATCACACCTTCGCACACACACACACAGACACATATGGTATGCAGGCACATCTAAAAAGAAAAGACAATATATAATTATGAAGTGGTAACAATTGCGCTCGTATTTAAATGGTCACACACTCAAATCTGAATGGGGCATTCAGCTGCAGACATTTATCCATGACACTGAAACCCACATATACACATTACCAATGTGTATCGTATAGCACAGGCTAGTACGCTGACTAATAACTGTAAACAAGTACCAACATGGGGCCCATCACGCAGCCCAGTAATGGTTATTACCGCCATCATTCTTCATATGATTATCTAGGCTCATCATTAGCTAGAACATCGTTCTCAGTTGCTCTGAAATGCACCACTGCAGAGACACACACTAGACGCTTCATTCGTTCACACCCCGAGTACATCTGCCTGCAACGTGTCACCACTGTGTGAGCAGCATTTAAGGTTTTTAAGCTGATCGTCAGACTGTCTGAGAACAAAAAAAAGTCTAACGCTTGGTTGGATGCATGCGTAACAAGCGGCATCCTTTTTCCGGAGATGGCTGGAATGCGTCCATCTGTTGATGCATCCCCACTGCTCAGGCTGGAGATGTGTGTATACGCACAAAAATTAAAAGCAGCTGCGAGAAGTCGACATATCACCTTATGTATCTTATATTTTGATTGAAAATCATTGAAATCTGTCTCTGATGAGGACGACAAGAGGCTGTACTTGGTGAGTGTTTGTGAACACTTGGCTCTGAGTGCACATTTGGGATTAGAGCTCCTTTTTTGTGTCTGTCAGTGGCTGTTCACTTTAATTTACTCAAATTTGTGGTATGCTACTTCCTAGTTGTACTGTACTGCAGTACAAGACTAATACTTACCTAGATGTACTGCAAAGGCAGAGATACATATGGTAAATAATGATTAAATCAAAGACCATACATTATTTTCCCGATAATATTATTAAATGGACTTAAGTTTAAGTGGACTTTGATAGTGGCTGCTAAGGGAAGACAGCATTGTAACCATTCAGCACTTTGTGTCTTCACGGTTTGTCCTATGACTAGAGCAGCCGTGATTTCAAGTTTCTTCTTGGGGCCATATTTTCCCTGCTTTAATCAAGAAATTAATGGGCCTTTGGCCATGGAGGCTCAGATAATAAACTCATTTACTGTAAATTAATTAACAAACATAACAGTAGCCAGTTAGAGGGAATTATGCAAATGGGGGCGTGCATGCATAATGGAACTTATATAGTATGCTAATGTTGTAGCAGTGTGATGTGTAATGTTATCCAATAAAGGCCAAGACGGCATCAAAGCAAACATGGACTGATTTTTCCTCTGCAGAGATGTCATGGTCAGCAGCAGCAGCAATGTTTTTGTGCTGTTTTTGTTCTTTCTCATGGACACTTTAGCAAAGTCAATGCCTTTCAAACTTTAAACTTGAATAATGTTTTTCTGGTATGGTGCGGCAGAAGTTGATGGAAAGCAACAGGCAAAAAAAAAAAAAAATGGTAAAACTCAAGGAGGCACAAAAGCTTTGTGTTGGACAAGATCTGACAACAGTGGGACCCCGCACTACCTGCTCCTGGACCACTTTGACTTCCTCCACTACAGAATTCTCACCATGAAAATGCCTTTTGACACGTAAAACATGTTGGCGAAATCGGCGACTGTTGTGTGACATTTTTTGAATGTTACTAAAATGTCAAAGGATTTGAGCTGACATCTGTCAAACTGATAGAGCACGTTGAATAATGGATGAGTGCGTATACGAAGGCCTTGCCTTGCACTGTGTTTTAAGCTGAATCACGTCTTACCTTCAACCTCGTGTGAAAGTGCGATGATTTGCTTCCACTGTAAATGTTTCCTTTTAAGAGAAGCGAGGCAACAACACTGACAAAGAAGAATTCAAGTGGTGAAAAAAATGCCCAGAAGTGAGGTGTGATGGTCGACATGCATGAATTATTAACGCTCAATTAATTACATCCTATTTGTGCACATTTTTGTAGGCTGTGCTTCAGGTGCTGCTCTTGATCTGTGCTCTTCATTTGTTGTTCTTGTCCTCATCGTTAAGAGTTTGTTTCATCTCTGGATTGACTCTGCAATTAACCACCTTTCAATGGCCAACCTGCTTTTATAATTACAGGCAGACAGAACATTTATTATCCTTTATTTATTGTGTTTCTTTTTCACATATTCTTTGAGTTCTTTTCTTTATCGTTGGATTGAATTGTATTCATATAATTGGCTTATTCTGAGGAATTTATCTGCATTTCTTTGTAACAGTGGTAAGTGTGTATCTGCGTCATTACCTTGTTTAAGAAGCCCTGAAGGTTCAAAACAAACAGTTCAGCCACTGCTGAGAACGCTGTGTTTTATTGTAATCTCGGGCTCAGCGAGATCTCTGAGAAAACCCGGTCTGGTTACGTAAACAGCGGTTCTCCGGAACAGCAGATCGTCCTGCTCCGGGCACTAGTCCGGGCACATCCGGTTGCGTACATTGAATCGCAGAAGAAGAATAACGTCCGTTGTGGAGGTGTTTCACGAGCGACAGTGTCTTCTGACTCTGGGTCTGACTCCGGGTCAAAGTCATAAAAGGGACTGTGGCTGGGAGTCGTGAATACAATATTTTTTAAACATTGTTAAAACAATGTTTATATAATGAGTAGCAGTGCATCCACCATTCCAGAGGGGGGAGCTGCACTTCTGAGAGCTGGTGTGCTGAATATGTCATTTCCGGGTACTGGCCAATCACAAGACAGTTGGGAAGCCTCTACGCTGGCTAGCCAATCACAACACAGTCTGTCTTCTGGGTGTGAGAGTTGAGTCTGAAATATCGCGGCTGGGAAACAGCATCAGAAATGAGGATTTCTATCGGCTCGTTTACAGCAACTAGGAGGTTTTTGACCATAAAAAAAAGTTGATGTATGTAAGTCGACCCTCCATAACTAACATATATGTGCAACAGGACCACTCTATGTGAGCTTTAACTATTGTGCCTTTGTACAGAGAATGTGTCGTGACTGGTATTTTAATCATCATTTTATCGTTGTATAATTCTCAGGTGAGGAAAGTCGCGACAACGCCTCCTCCGTTCCTCCGAGGTGGTGTTGTCGCAACTTTCCCTCCTTTCTCTCCTGCCGCATTATCTAAGCTTAAAGCACCTGATTAAATTCCCATCTGCACTTTTTTTCCCCCTTCTCTTTGCTTTCATCCTCTCTGTCTACAATCAGCACGCTCACTTTGTAATGGATTAAATTGCCAAGTGATCCAGAAGCTACACTTAAGATGATGAATAGCAATACTTTCCCCTTGACATAAATACACAAAATAAAATTATTGCTTGAACGCGACCCCGAGAGACATAGCAACACCAACACCAATGTCTTGACCAACATGAAGCACATGTTCTTTTGTTTATTTTTACTGTGCTGTAAAGTCCAGGTCATATAGAAACATATCATCATGTGAGGGACATTTCCTTTTTACATTGAAATGCCATTTTTGCAGAGTAAGGTGATCAATTGAGTGTTATGTGGTATTTTAAGAAATGATTCATACTGTGCATTAATGAACTGCAGCTGAGCACAAAACAAAAAAAATTGATTGAAATATGTATGAATGTTATTAGGCAGCTGGAGGGGCAGGATTAGCCGTATAATCCACAGCTGTATGATGACGTGCAAATGTAGGCTGATGCATGTTAAGCTTCAGTCATCTGCCTGAACTTATACAATGTTCCGTTTGTTTTCTATATACGTAGAAAACAGTCAAAAGAAAGAAAAAAACACACACAGAAAGCCGTGATGAGAACCATCTGTAAGATTAACCAAGACTATGTCTCTCCTAAGTAAGAACCCCCATTCCATTAGGGAGGTCAGCTCAAAGTGCATGTTCGCTTTGCTGCTGCCAGCTCAGGTTGTAAAACCCAGACAGATAAACTCAGACTTTGTTCTTGCCAAAGTTTTTTGCACACTCAGAAAATACTTGTGTGGTGTAGGCTGCATACATGCATGAACAATGTTGATTTTAAATAAGACAGCGATATTTAAAAAAAATAAAATACACCAGATATGTCGAGATGAGTCCCTGTCCCGGTCTCTGCATAAGCCAAGATTTCAACTGCTTTGACAAACTCACTCAGCCAAAGAATACCTTTATGTGATGTTTCCCAACCATCTCTTTCATGCATCTGCAAACGGAGCTTTGGAAACTCTCAATGATCACTTCTTCTTAGGCCGGCAGGTTATACTGTCAACAACAGATTCAGTCACTGATCACACAACCGTTTGCCGCTATATTATACTGTATTTTTACTATATGTAATACTAAGAACAGAGGGTCAATAATCCACTGAAATTAGACTTCTAACTTTTGTATATCACTTTTTTTTTTTGTTTGTACAACTAGTGGTCAAAATGTCCAACCCTGTTATCTACAGCAGTGGTCCAAAAAGGCTTCAGAGTGCAATGGAGAGTAGATTTATTTTGACTTTGCTTCCTGAAACAGGTCATAGATTTTTTTCAAATCAGACATTTCAAAGCGAAATCATTCCTTGTAATTCTTTTTAATCTGGTCAAAGCTCCTTGGCACACAAAAAAAATATGAACCAGTGATCTACACTCCTTCATATTTGATGATTAGCGACTACTTTGTTAAACCAATTCGACAGAGAATACACTCCATGTACTGGCAAACACAAACATTACATTGCAGCTTTTTTGTAACTTTTCACACCACCTGCACCCACTCAAGAAACAAAGGGAGCCATTTTGTCACACTGCACACAATCGGTAAACGCAGCTTGTGCTTCTTGTTTTAATTGGTTTTAATGATGGTGGAGTTGAGATGTGGAAACTGTTGCATGAATGTGTCTGTAAGTGACTTCTTTATATGTTTGTCTGATGGATTTTCCAGCGGGCTCTTAACATCTACCTTATTTATTTATCTCTCACACACACAGACATACAAAGAGACAGAGAGAGAGAGAGGCAGTTTATGCACACATGCCATAAAGGGGGCAGTGAAGGGGGGGGGGGGGCTATACTAACCGCGTGTATAAGCCACCTGTGGGCAAGCCAAGCACTGTGTAAATACCCCAAGGGACAGAGGGGATGAGCCGTGGCACTCTGTCAACTCTAATCTAGGAAGACACCTAATCTCCACAATCCCCCATAGAGCCTTCTCCATCACTCTGAGAGGGTTAGGTGTAGTACCTGAAGACACATCACAGCAGGATAACTGCACAGGATTCCAGAAAATAGCCTGGGTCATAACAAGCCACATAATATATATATATATATATATATATATATATATGTATGACTTCACAGGGTTGGTAACATCCTCTGTCCTTAGACCTTCGACTAGGGTAAGGAAAAACAACATATCCAGAAAACGTGGGAAACATGCATGCAGTTAAAAAAAAAAACCACACAAAAAAAAACCACACAAAAAAACCTTACTTCTGCAGGTTAAAGTGTCAAGTATTTAGTGTGACCCACCCGTCACACTTGAACAATAATAGCACAACCCTGGCTCTCTTGAACCTGGAGTTTAACCCCAATTAATATTTCTGCTGTGAAAAAGGTTTATTACGGCAGGTTTATTCAAGACATTCTTGAGCATTACATACATGATGTATGAGCTATAACTATTACCAGCTTGTTTATATACACACATATATATATATTTACATATATATGACCAATTACACATGTTTCTAACCAAATATTATTGCACTTCAAAACACACTTGTAAGTGTAAGCAGTCCTTGTAAAGGCTGCTCTGGCAGGTGGAGTGCCTCAAAACAATGCAGTGATCCATTAATCGGAGTGTTCTTTGCACATGGACGTCATTTTAAAGAGGCACTTGAGCTCGTGTGCCTCCATCAGAGAGACTAATGAAGGGTATTGTACTAATCAGTCAAAAGCAGACAGCTCTCCTGCAGTTTAAATTTGTCTACTTTGAATTTAATACTGTGCATCAATGTCAGGACTGCACGTATTCCATGATCTGATGTAAAGGGAAAATGCCAATATGTAAGACAAGCGAAGGGATGATTTATGGCTATAGAGCTGTGGTTTTAGGGAAACATATTCATCTTAGTGCCATTGAGAAAAACGTGTCAATATTTTACCAGCAATAATCAAAACCATACTATAACAATATGTATTTTTTTTTTTTTACAAATCTGAATACATATCACCTTCCTTCATATATCCTCATCCATCATATGTAACCCAGTACATGGACAACATTCCATTCTTTCCATCCTACATCATCCACCACTTCTTCAGTGCCAGTGTTTCTCCTTTTTTCCATCTGCTCCTGAGATAGCACATTGACAATTCTACTTAACAATGTCTATTCCCCCCGCTTGCCGTGTAGGACACCTTTTAAACAGTACGGAGGATTGAGATGTCAGGGAGGATTACAAGGTGAATCTTACGATGGCACATACAAAGCAGGAGACGCACACCTCGGTGTCCTATTGCAAAACATAAATGGAGACGTGCCGGCCCAGCCATGACCTTATTAGCTAACCCCCTGGTCAAGAGCCAGATGGCAAGAGATGAAAAAGGTGACTAGTGAAAAAAAAACCGATGGTGTCTATGAGTAAGAAAGTGTTGGCAAAATTAATGAGTGAAAGTGACATGTACTTTTGATGAAAGAAGTAGGTTCAGTTAAAGATTGTTTATAAACCATGGTGACACATGTTTCAGTCTATATCACATTTCATGTCACCACAATAACCCTTGAATGTAAGTTAATACACTTCAAACATTGTCATGGGCTTGTGGAATAAACAATGGAAGAGTGAAGATTTAAGACAACTGTGTGAGAAAATGTGATAATAGAACAGAGATACTAAAAAAAAAAAAACACAAGCACACTGAAGCTTTATTCATTAGGTTGATGAATAGGTTTTCATTATAATTGCACCAAGTCAGGGCCATAATATAAACACTTGGAAGGGATAATGAGTCTACGCGGAGAGCTGTAATTGTGCAGTAATGAAAGCTTTATAGTTACAGTACAGATTAGAACAGAGTCAGACATCGAGCATTTCATATCTCTTTGTCAATTTGTTTGTTTGTTTGTTTTATCGTAGCTAATTTGTTCAACATAGGTATTTGTTTTCCATCCTCAGCAGGTACGTTACAGAACAGAACACCTATACACTGGATGGCGTTTATGTGTCAGACGTTATGAACACAAAGTCCATTAGTAGAAAACCATCAATTAGAGAGACCATTAATCTTTTGTGTGGTCTATTAGCTCAGAAACAGGTTCTTGGAAACAAGCAAAAAAGCTCAGTAAACATATTGATAGATCAGTGCCAACCATTTTGAAATAATCATGACACTACAGAGATAATTCACAGTACGGATGAGAAGGGATACTAAATTTCACCATTTGGAAACTGAAACAACATCAATGTCCAATAAAAAGATTAAAGCTTCCACCTCACACTGTGGCTCTTAGCTCTCTGGTAAATACTTGAGTTAGTGTTTACCACGGAGCTAAGAGTGTTGGTCATGTGTCCCACCCAACTGATGCTCAGTGATATGCAAAATGGCACAGGAGACAAAAAAGGAGACAAAGCAAATGTCAAACTGTGATCCCCTGAATTGGGATTGGAGAGGTGCAGGGTGTGGGGTGCAGTGGTGGGGGCACATTGATGTTTTTCGGGGAAGTTATGCAAAAAGAGTTTGTCTGCGTGCCAGCAAGTTCTTAAACGTGCAAGCAGATGTTCAAGGACACACATTGATGTGCCCATGTGTGCGTGTATTTGTGTATAAAATTATCAGCTGCATCGCATGTTACCTTGTCACAGCATTACCCCCCCCCTGTCACCCAACTATCCCTGCAAACACACACGAGTCTCACAGGGCTTGATATTTAATGCATGGGAGAAGGAGGGTGTCTTGTGTTACTATGGGGCCCTAAGCCGGTTAATGACGCCGGGCACCAGAAGCCCCACAGATGGCTAATCTATCCATTGTCTTCTCTATCCGACCCCTTAGAGGAAACTCTCATCCCACTGCTCCCCCATGCAGCATGTTACTGTTTACCCCTATTCTACCCAATTATAATCCTGTTTAGCAACATTCTCAGAAGTCTGAATGGACCTTTCCCCCCCCCCCGACCAATTCCTCTGTCCTTTCTCTCTCTCCTCTCTAGTTTTGTTTTTTGAAATGATAAAACAGGACTGTTGGCTGAAGAAGGGCCGCTGTTATCCTCTCTTGTCTAAAAGTAGAAGATAGGGCCACTGGGGGGGAAACGGGTGAAAGCACAAGGAGGGTGGGAAGACCTTGGAATGTTCAGGGTTTCTTTCAAGGGGAGTTCATGCCCTGGCTAATTAATGATTACGCTTCATAGTTGTTGCATTCACTAATATGCAGGGATGATGGATGTGGTGCTGACAACTTCAGCCTCCTAATGCTGCTCCCAGAGCCTCCCTCTCCTTCCCTTGCATCGTCTGTCAATCCAAGTCCACTGTGTCAGTCTCGGCCCCAGTCTGGCTGACTAATTCTCCCAGAATTCCTTCCCCTCTATCTGAAGGGAGTTGTCTCTTAGTGTGAGGGGGGAGATTGTATGTGTCATATAAAAAGGCCTCACTTCTAAACTCTCTCACACTCAGGATATGGATATGACTTTATTATGTCATTAACTTTGTTCATTCTCTCCCTAGTTTGTGTCTTTCCTTCCTGTCTTTTCTCTCTCTGTGTCCTCATCTTACAGGTTGCAGGCTCCAGATCTAGTTTCGAGGCTATCATTAGCATCATCACCATTATTATTATTATGCTATAATTAAAGTTAACCATTTTCATCAACAAACTCTGCTGCTGCTCCTGGAAACATGCTTCACATCACTTACTCAGAACTGTCTTGTCTAAATGTATAACTTGATGTTGTATATCTGCTCCATGGTCTTTGTCTTCTTCCCTCTTACTGTCTCCCACCCTCTCCTCTGTCACCTATTTTTCCTTTCACCACAACCGGTCGAGGCAGATGGCTCAACATATTTTGAGTCTGGTTCCGTCAGAGGTTTCTTCCAGTTTAAAGGGAGTTGTTTCTCTCCATGGATGTCTAGGGTTTGCTCATTGTGTGAATTGTTGGGTTTCTCTCGAGACAATGTATGTTGTGATTCAGCGCTATACAAATACATTTGAATTGAATTGAATAAATAAATCCATTGAGCTGCACACACACACAGACGTGGTGGTCTGTAACCTCTACCAAAGCGAGGATGTCACAGAGCAGCAGCCCCGGAGGGGATCAGTGAACCGGGCCTGTGTGCGCACGTCGGCCCTCTTTTCACTTTTGTTTCCACACATATCAAAGCATTTCTGCAGTTCTTTCGCTGCAGTTTCAGCGCGCTAATATGACATTATTGTCGTTTACACCGATTTGAATAAGTGGATAAGGGGCTCGAAAGCCTGCACAGAATAGGGAATGACTTGAAATGCATTCATCACCTGCTGAAAAGGATATTGTTACTGTTAGACCTCACCGCCCGACATCCAGAGGCGTTTCGACAGTACAGGGGGGATTACAGGCGGCGAAAGAATCCACTTAACATGTTTTTGTTTTGTATTTCTCTCTTTTCTTCTCCTCCCGTTCCCCTCGGTGGTGGACATTTGAAAAGGTAGGAATTGTACACAAATGGGATTGCTCTCTATCTGTTCCGCCCAGGTACGAGCATGCGACGGCTTCAAAGGCCACCACAGTTCTTTGAAGTGTGTTGCTTGAAGAGAGACACCTGTTTTTCCTCTTGTTGTAATAACTGCTTTGCACGCTGATACTTAACACTCGGCTGAAAGACAGGCATGAAGTCTGTGAACATCTCAAATCCAGGTCACAAATCCAATGATGTGGCAGAGGAAAGAGCAGCAGCAGCAGCACCAAATGATACCTTACTGAAGCATTTATTTTCAGCTCAACCATACACTGATCAGTGAAGATGATTAGTCGTGAAATATGTGCAACTGGAAACTGTCATCCAATATTAAAGAAAGGAATTACTTGCATCTAATGTCAATTATTTAATGCATTTATTCGGTGTCATCAGCTACCTTCTGCTCTCACAAGCTACATGTGTCATTTTCCATTTAAAAGCCTTGTGAGAAGCGGTTTGGCTAATTTAAAAAAAAAAATGATATGAGCTCACATGCCCACTGTCTGAGCATGTACTTTTTCACTTCTGTGAAATATTCAAGGAGTTCTTAGGCGACCTTATCATTAAAAGGTTTCCTATTTGAAGATGATGGAGAAAGTGTCGTCTATGGCGGGGTGAACCCAGGGGAACTGTGTTAATCTGTGGCCATACCTGTGCCTTCTCAATTTCACTGCTGAAGGTGAATATAAAAAAGTTATTATGTTTCTGACCTCAGGCCAAACATGTGCACTCACCGCCCCAGCTGCAGTACGCAACCTCTCTCAGTTTATAACTATAAAAAGCATTTCTAACATTTCCTCCCGCTAACGTCTTCTTCTATACCATGTATTTTTATCCAGAGCACCTTAGAGTATTAAGAACATGGGTTTTTAGTATCTTGCTGCAATTGAAACCCTGCAAAAACAAAAAACCTCTTCTTTTTATCCTTCCTTTGCAGATGTCCACAACCAAATCTTACAAAAAAAAAGTCTCAAAGCCACAAAATCAACGTTGACTACTGTGAGTATATGCACTATATGAAAAAATATTTCTGCATTTATTTGACCAGTCATCTGCCAATTTCCGGCGAATGCCCAATTTAAGCTACAACTGTCAAAATACAAAGATACACATGAATACTAACAGCACTGTTGGACAACACCTTACTCATATAGTTGGTTGATTAAATGTTAACATGGCATACAGGAGATGTCTTGTGTTTTAATTACAATTGTCTACATGTCATTTTGATTTAATCTCTTGTTTTCCAATTGTATTTCTGTCTGTTTTTGCACCATAAATAATTGTTTTCATTGTCAGCATCATGATGGATTATCAAGATATCCTTTTAATTTCTATTCATCAAACAGTTACTTTTTTTTCTAAACTGTTGGACTTTTTTCACTTGAGTAGCCCCCAACCCCCAGGCCATTTTTAAGTTTGAGGGCCTTGGCATACAGTGTAAATCATTAAGGCCCAGCAACATGGACTTGTAAAGTACACTAATATATATATATATCCAATTGTGGATGTGGACAAAATAGGTTTGAATGACAGCTGCACTCTCCTGTTGATTCTGTAGCTCTTACGTGAGTGAGACAACTTGGTGACGTGTTAACATTGTTATTAGCACTTAGAGTGTTGTGACATCGTAAATTGCAGTCATTTGCAGCCTTGTCTAGCTATTATCAGCCAGGGTGATTAAAGAGAGTGAAGAAGCTTTAAGTCATCATCAGTCACATTGTTGACCATAGACCGGATCACATAGCACTACTGTTTCAAAACAAGATGTAAGTTGTGTTGGCTCTGTTATACTTTATTTTGACACAACACCTGCACAAATGCATCTGATAAACAGTGGTAAATCCCATGAAATATAGACCAAAAATTATGATGGTTTCACCCTTACACTAAAGTCTTATTTAGAAACTATACACTTTAATATATGTTGTAAATGTTGATGACAAATATCCTTACCTCTGGTAAAAACATAAATTACAGTTTAATCTCAACCTCCTTGTTTTTCCCCCCCAATTTTCAGAGTTCAGAGAATTTGAATGTTAATACATTTTACTCATTCTCAAATTCAAAGAGACCAATCTGCCATCTTCCAGCATGTAAGCGTGTATGGCAGGTTAGCAGCATCAGCAGCATGAATCTACAATGTGGTTTCCAAGCTGAGCAATAGCACAAAGAGAAGCTCTGTTCCCCCACTGATGAGCCAGCACAAACTGCCAGCCCCCTCACTGAATCATTCCTCTAGTAAATGTCCTTCACCATTGGCTTTTATGCAGCACAGCTCCCTCGCCCAGACTTCAGGCACTGTAAACGGCAAGCAGGGTCAGAGTAATTGAAATCATTAATCGTGTTTTATTCCACTTTGGGGCAAAGTAAGCTTGAATTGGAAAGAGGTAGGTAATGGCTTTGGATAATGTACCAGTCTTTGAGGGAAGAGAGTGAAACAATATTGAGTTGCATATAGACTATTGAGTTTCAAAGGTGGAATAGTTGTACATCATGTATTATTATACTGTCATAATAAAATAATTGATTTACCTTTTGGAATTAATCTTTAATCTCATTTGCGCTGATTCATTGCATTAAATAAAGTCACTGAGACATAAACAACGCCTCTCGCCTTTTCAAAACATCAATAGCATGTTGACAGTTTTATGAAAATCTGAATTTTATATTAGTGTTTATAGATGTTTTTTTACATTATTGACATAAACGCATACTGCAAGCAGATAGTGTCATACAGAGAGACTGCAAGTGAATGATGCTCTTTGAAAAAGGCTTGTTTTCCGGCACCTGGAACTGACCTGTTTTCTTATATAGAAGAAGACAAAGACAAACCCCAACCAATACATGCAATTTTAAGGTGCAGTAACCATGCTTGTGTTCTTGTTGTGGTTAGTAGTGGTTCGCACGGTTCGATTCCCAGTCTGAGACCTTTCTGTGTGGAGTTTGCATGTTCTCCCCGTGTCTGCGTGGGTTTCCTCCGGGCTCTCCGGTTTCCTCCCACCATCACAACATGCTAGAATGTCAGTCAGGTTGGTCCCTTGTGGCAGCGCTGATCAACCCTCCATCTGACCTCAATATTTTGTTGTGCAATTTCGGTTGTATAATGACAATACACCTGAATGCCTTTCCTTTCCTTCTTGGTTTTGGTATTACATCAAAGTTTACAGGCATAATAAGTAATAGCAGTTTTCTGAATCCAAAAAATCCATTACCATAATCTACCTATTATTTATGTTTCCCAGAGGCCTTGATGGTGTCTGTGTTCTGTGTATGGACCAGACATAGCAAAGGTTTAGAGGTCACTGTCTAGCTGATTGTAGGTACATGTAAAGCACCCTGGGTTACAAGGGCACACGCAACATGTCCTCTACCCTAATGATAGCAGAAGAGCATGATGACCTCGCTGGCGCCGTGTTCTCAGTTAGACTGTGACCTCATGATGTTCCCCTACTGCTTCTTGCAGGCCAGCGATATCAGCTTGTGTCTGACCTGCTCGAGTTTCAGCATTGGTAGACGTGCTGCATGAAGACTCAAAGCCCATTTCACTTCCACTCAAGCTGCTCACAATCCAGGTTTACTCTGCCTCTGATGGCACATGCTCATCATCATGTTTCTCCGGCCCACATGAATGTAGCAAATACGTTATATCTTTACAGCTCTATATTCATCAAAAAAGGTCTGTAGTCGTTTAAGTGAGAGAAGATATTTTTGCTTTATCTCGACATGGTTTTATTATCATTATGATACAAGGCTGACAGCAAATGATGATTCCCTACAAAAAAAAGCTGTGAAAACAAAAAAAGTCAAATATTAAAATGAACAAGCTAATAAAAAAATTGTTCCTTTCTTCCAGTAGGTCTGAAGCAAACATCACTAATTAATCTGCAAAAGAATGTATCACTGAGTTGGATAGCAGAGGGCTGATGCACACAGAATAATATTCCTGTCTATTCAAAGTCTATTGATCAGTTCCTCGCTTTGATACTTATTTTACTACATGCTTTCCTGGAGAATGTGAAGCACCATATGGTAACCTGCAACCTGTAAAAGAGGGGATTGGGTCCAGGGATGATTTACTGCACATTAAAACTGTATTCACTGCAAACACAGCGTCGCTAAATGCTCGCCTTCAGAGAAACATTTAACCTCAGCATCTTTTTCAACTCCATACTCGAAAGCCAGCCTCCACATGTTCCAGATGTTCACTTCTCTTTACACCGGGTTGCTGTGCATATCACCCGAGTATAGTTTTGGGAATGTATTCCCTCATGCTGTCGTTTGCGTAGCCCATTTGAAATGATTTAAAGAAGGTTCTCCTAAACTGAATAACAACAGATAGAGTTTCCTTCAGTAAGTCATTGCTGGCTCTTTGGCCTTGTGCCATCAATTACTTTGCTTTACTTTTTGGATCTGCTTTTTAACATATCCCACATAACAAGACTCCTGAGATGGCTGCTCTCAACGTTGCTGTATTGCTTACATAATACGAGCCTTCGTCCTCTTCCCCCTTAAGTGATGGCATTCTAACTTTCCTTGTCTGCTCCATGTACCAACACACGTGTTGTTCAGAAACGTTTAATTATTCTGATCTCCTTAGTTTGATTGCATTGTAGTGCCCATGCTGATTTTATTTGATAATTATTTTCTTGTGTTTGATCAATACATGTCTGCTTATATCATACGCTGTCTTTTTTGTAATACCACGTCACTAATCTGACTGGAAAGACACTGAATTCCATAGCATCTACTAATGTCTGCTCAACCGGTCTTACCTCACTATTACTCATTGTATCACAACCAAACTGAAAGGTTTCGGGTAGAGTAACTTCTCTTCTTTAGTGGTTATGTTAGATGTGCTGATTGCGGGGATTTGTAGGGACATTTTATGTTTTTGTGATAACTATAACCCAAAGGCTCTGATATACTTCTGTGCACATATCACGGACCCTGGTATACTCGCGTGTCAGGGACCTGTAGTAATCCCACTTCACCATCGGGTGACGGTACGTAAGTCTAGACGCAGGGAATATGACACATTCCTACCAAAGAAGCAGACAACAATGGTACAGCTCCCTCGGACACGTCTGGTTCACAGCTGAAAGGCCCGTCGGACAGGGGATTCGGTGGGGCAGGCGGTTTGTGGGTTCAAATGACTATCCTTGGTGACTACTGTTGCCAAAATGTTTTTTCTGCTTGGTGAGCTGGGAACGTACCGGTGGAGTGGAAATTCAGTTTGTGTATGCGCTGTCCACGCGCACCCAACACGGTTCCAAAATCTGAACGATATGCACGCACTGTGCACAGAAGTATACCAGGGCCTTAACTCTGCAGGCCACTCAACAAAACGGTTACTCATATGAATTGTTGTTCATATTCCACCACATAATGATTACGCCAATTCCTTCAGGTGACCACTATTTTGAATCACTCTCATTTTCTACAACCATTATGCTCCTGCTTTTAGATTGTCCACTTTGTTGTGTTGCCTGCCACTGAACTTAGAATTATTTAGCATTGCGCTTAATATTATAGATCTCAGGTCAAGGTCTGCTTAAAGGGACACTGTGTAGTATTTATGGGTTTATATGACCCAAAATCCACTTTTGTATACATATTATGTGCTCCTGCATTGTCTAGTCGCTGTATAATATTCTTTGTTTCATTTTCGTAGTGTTTCAAAAAGTCATGTAAAATAACATGGTCGCGGGCCGCTACTGCATTGCCACGACGACATGTTTCTACCGGAGCCTGTATAGACAAGCGCGAGAGAACAAATCAAGCGTCTCTTTACTTGTATCGGAAGTCCCGCCTCCTCTCTCTCCGCTTCGTCTGCTACGGCCGTGGTAGCTCGCCCTCTCCCTCGCCTCACGAACCTCAACTGCTGACACGGAGAAAGACGACGAGGACGACATTTGACCGGCTGCGGATACCGTAGCGCTCAGGGAAGGGAGGGGGTGAGCAGAGGAGCAGTTCTTTGTTGTAAATAATTTATATATATAGATATATATTTCAGCCTCTCCTCTAGATGGCACTATAAACTACTTACTTCACCTTTAAATGTTGTAAAGGATACATATTAAAACCTAGCTGTATGTGACAGTGTTGCTTTTAAGTTGTACAGACGGTTTCATGTTTCTCAGTGCAGTGGAGATTATTGGAAACAGTAACCAAAACTGGGAAAACAGAAAAAAGAAAAAAAAAACAACAACCACATACTATTTTATAACTGATGTGCTGACATATAATGTGTCACTTTCACAGTGTATAGTATATCATTTGTGACAGGACTGACACAGCAGTTGTGCAAGGCAAAATCTCCAGTATAAAGTATTCAAAGATGTATTTTGCCAAACTGTTTGCACATTTCAGATAACAAGTTCATGATACTGTGGCTTCATGTCAGCCAGATTAATGTCTACTGATTGATTGACATGTTCTCTATTACCACATTCTCAGTTAGCAGTTTAAAACAAACTTTCGTGGCGTGAAACATTTGTTATGCTTACTACTGATGAACTCCAACAAACAGTAATGAATGTCCCCAGAAGTAATGCAAGAGCGTTTCTTCAGAGCAGCAATTATCTGACTAAACTCCCCTCTAAGAGGTGTGTGAACCAATTCTGTGGCCTGATTGAGAGCAATTCATCACAGCTGGCAGTTTCCCCACCTCTTCTCGGTGCATGTGTGTCACATCTCAGTCCTCTGCAAAAAAAAAAAAAAAAAAGCATCTTTCATTTTAGAACAGGGCCTCACAGTCTTTGCTTTGCTTGTGTTTACAGCTTAAAGAGTGTTAAGGACCTTCACTTTTCACATGGCAAATACTCAGTACTTGAATGAATAAATACACAACATTGAATTGTGTACATGATGTGGTTTGGCAGAAACAGTTACTGTTTTGTGTTGTTTTCAGATATACAGGAACATGTAGCTTGTTTATGACTCAAATTACACTATCTTACATTACATGTTAGCATTTCTCACAGAAACCAAACTTGATTTTGTGTAGACTTAATCACTCTTGTACGGAGCCCCCGAAGTGACAAAAAAAAAATGACGAAATGTCTTTTTTTTTTAAATCTCGAGTATAAAAGTCGAGTTTCCCCAAAAAATATGAAAAAAAAAAATTGGAAAAAAAATGTTTTCATAATTTTTTGGAAACTCGAGATCTCAACTGAAACTCGAGATTTCCCCCCAAAAAAACAAATTTCTTCATTAAAATTTTTTTTAAAATGACGAAAAAAAAATAATAATTAGAAATCTCGAGTTTCCCCCCAAAAAAATGCATTTTTTTTTTTTTTTATTGAAAATGTTTGTTTTTTTCTCGTGTCACTTCGGGGGTTCCGTATCCGTACTCTTTACCCTCAAAGTAAAGGGCAAAAATGAAAAAATAATGTTGACTTTGAGGTTAAAAGAAGAAGAAAAACTGTCAATTTCAGCGTAACTAGGTCTTCATTTGTTTTCTCTGTGCCATAACAAAGACACATTACCCTAATCGCCACTTCTTAATCAATTCAATTTCCTTCCATTCTTCCCAAAGTCCTTTAGCAGAAGCAGTATCTGCATGTTCAAGGTGAACCATGTGGGCTTCTGTGTGCAGGAATGTGTGTTTCTGTGTCCATGTAATATATGCGTGAAGGTTGTGCCTCTGTTTGTGTGTATATGTAAGTGTGTCGGGAATGTGTTCCGTGGGAGAAGCAATAAAGTCTGGCAATGATCACCTATATCTGGAGAGAGCATGTGTTGAGGAAGACATCCGCGCAGGCAGTAACTGCAGCCACGTTATCTCAAATACACACAGTGGCATGTTAACAGTGAGAGAATTGAACTTTTCAGGCTCTGCAGTTCAGACCAGAAAGACTAAACAGGAATGTGTAAGATAGCTATTTGCCTCTCAACTTGAACATGTCATTATGTTTGTCCTTGAGCAAAGATTGTCACCCTAAAGTGCAATAAGGAAGGAATGGTTTAGCAGCAGGGACACAATAATGATTTTTAGAAAAACATTTTTTTTTAACCCTTTAGCAACTAAGAATGCCGAATGACCTTCTGGACTTTTTGGCTAATTTTAACAATAAAAGCTTCAGAAATTATCCTTTGAGTAAGTGCTTTTGCCCAATTTTTCCCAGAATAACTTTCAATATCTGGCAGGTAGTGTATTCACAATGAAAAAATGAAGAGAAACAAAACGTTTTATTTCGAAATAACTCTGTAGTTATACATGAACACCAGATTATGTGTATTAAATTTGAAATGAGAACAGTATATAACACATTTAAAATAACATTTGTTTGAGTTTTGTCTTAATGTCCAAAAAGAGTTTTTCCAACTCTCTCCTCCACTGATTTGCCCAGCGTCCTGTAACAGCACGAGTGAAATTACCGTAATGATCACACATTTGCATATTAACACGTTTGCTGTGATATGCTCTGTGGTAATTGTACAGTATTGCAGCTTCAGCTGAGGCAGGTTAGGTGAAATTTAGTTGAAGATAGTCAGCAAAGCTGGAGAAAAGAGGAAAAGATAGATTTATAGTACACAACTTAAAAAGCCATTCAAGACCTCGCCTACAGACCTTCATATAAAGCCACAAAAGAGAAGTAAATCTTACAGAGTGCGGAGCATTCACAGGGACGAGAGCAGCAAAAAATTATCATAATAAGTATCAACAATGTTTACTAGTTCGAGCCATAATATATGTCTCCTATCTTGTATCACGGAGCGCTTTTCATCTGGGACAAATAAAACGATTGAATGAGCTTTTTACGGCCGAGCAGCTTTTACAGACGGCAGAGCTTCCAGTCATGTGAGCATTTCATTTATTCATTGCTATTAGGATTTCAAGAGATATAACAAGTGCTTCTGAAAGAGACAAAAATCGGACAAAATCCCCATTAAACACACACTGTGAGGGTCTAAAGGTGGAAGTGTCTTGTATTTCTCACACTGCTTCAAAATGTCAGTTTTATTAGCATGAAATATTCACCAACAGTCATTGGTTGGGATGAGGTAGTAAATGAATGTGAATTTCAAAAGATTGCTTTGGAAGTCAAATGAATTAAATTATGTGTCACCAATTTGTGTCATTGAACCCAACTTCAGACCCGACTGAAACGTAAATATGGGTGGTTTTGGCCAACCCCTGATTACGATGCATAGGTATTGTTATTTCAACTCAACTAGGTGTGAAGTTAGGACTAAAAAAAAGTCTAACATTGAACATTGGGAGTTGAACATGTGTCTATCACACCCACATACAATGATTTCACCACTAAGCAAACTGCCAGCGAAGACCACATCAAAGCTACTCGATGACGACACATCCAAGGTACAAGGTCGCTGTTATTTATACGACCACCAGCGGCGCCTATTTTTTTTTTTTTAAATGTACCTATGGGTCGTAATTACTGCATGCAACCCATAGTTACGTTTGGTTGGAGGACAGTCTCTCACAACTTGTGTGCCAAGAGCAGTGAAAGCTATCGGTGCTCTGCCTGTGCACATCACCCCACCGTCTGCCGTGCCCCTCAGCCTTTTTGATGTTTTTTGATCGCATCACAGTAAACCAGTGAAGTGTGTGCAGTAGGAGGTGTAGTGTTGTTGTCAAGCATGTCTAGATTTTATTTTATTTTTTTCAAAACAGCTCCTAATCTTTTTTTTTTTTTTGCTTCTGTCAGGCACAAATGGTGTTCATCATTGCAAGAAAAACCACCTCCATGAAGACACAGCTGTGTCATGAATGTAAACATGAACAGCCACACACAGTTGCAGACAGACTCACAGACAGACACACCGTTGTGCTCATTAACGCCGAGCGCGTCGCAGACGACACGTTTGCACAAGCGCACTTTGAATCACCATAATTACGCGACAGTTTGTGGCATCAGAAATGTGCCAACGGGCTTTCAACGGTGAAAGCTGATAAGTTGCATCTAGTGTTCATGTACAACTACAGTGTTTTTCTTCATTTTAATACACTATTTTAATATGCAGTAAATTGTTATTTTGGGGAATTTCCCCATTGTGGGACAATAAAGGTATATCGTATCGTATCTTAAATAACTGCCAGATATTGAAAGTTATTCTGGGAAAAATGGGCAAAAGCACTAACTTTTCTGTTGCTTTTATGGTTAAAAAAGGTGATGCTTGAGAGCCCTGCAGTGAGGAAATTCGGATTCTTATGGCCTTAACCCTTTAACACCTAACCCTAAAAATGTCCTGACTTTTTTTTGTTGCTTATTTTAACCATAAAAGGATCCGACAAAGTTCTACTAAGTGCTTTTCACAATTTTCAAGAATAACTTCCAATATCATCTGGAAGTTATTTACATTTGCTGCATGTTAAAATGCTGTTTTACCAATTTAAAATGAAGAAATTCAAAACACTGTAGATTCGTCATGTTAAATTTGAAATTTAAACAGTACAAACCAATTTGTATATCTCTCAATGTGCAAAAACAGGCCAAAACCTATACTAACTCCTCTGTGGTGACGAAGACGCTGATTCGCCTGCTTCCTACAACAGCGCGAGTGAAATTACTGCAATAACCGCATATTGGTTTTGACTTGCAACTTCTTAGCTTTTCAGAAACTGAGTTTTTTCCGAACCGTCGCGGAATTGCTGTAATGCAAAATGCGCTTGTGCAAACGTGTTGTCTGCGATACGCTCGGTGTTAAAGGACTAACTCGTTCTATGGAAAAAATTGAAATACAGTGATACATCTGTATAGACACAGTTCACAGTATCTGTTAATTTAAACATGTTTTCTAAATGCATTTCAATTCAGAATCACAATGAGACGTCTTTCATGTTCTAACAATCAGACTTATGTTGCTTGTGCTCCTTACGTCGGACAGAGCCACGCTGACAGGATGCTGAGATGTCCCTGAAATGTAAGAGCAACATTAGCAGTTCTTGCTGAGCTTTACAATGTTGCCTGCTTCAGTAGCTACAAAAATTGCTGGTTTTGCTATATACTATAATCCGTTATACTATAATTATCAACATAGCAATAAGAGGTTATGATCAAGTGCAATTTAGAGGAGTGAATAAACGGGACATCACTGTTGTTAAAGTGCTTTTATAGCTTTTACTTCCCCTTAAATCCTGTGATTTTATTTTTCTTCCACTTCTACAACACTACAAAACTCAAAAATTAGCATGTTCAAAACTCATTATGGAAGCCGAGTTTATGGGCAGCCCTTTGATGTGTTGAGCATAGCTTTCATTTCACATATTCCATGTGTTTAATATGACAGCCTTAACGATGTAGAAAGTAATGAGAGGTAATTGCCAGCGCTAACCACGCTCCTATCGAAAGTCTTTTTTGTTCTTCATTGGACACCATTTACACCCTGATAACACACTCTGCTAAATTAGGCTTGATGCAAATCTTTTTTAATGAGCCATATGTGAGTACTGTGTGTTTAGACCTCTCTCTCAATACAGCTATTAAACACAGTGTTCAATGGTGTAGCATTAGGCCAACAACTATCTTTACAGCGAGAGAATTTGTTTAAATCCGTGTCTACTTTAACAGAACGATGGTTCTCTGTTTACCAGCTGTCCCTCATCTATGCTTTCACAACTGTCCTTCTCCACCGTGGAAAAAGAGGGCACAGTTTACCCAAGATGCATCGCGATCTGGCCTTTTTATGACCCCGTGCGCCATGTCGCGAGTGTCTGGCCGCGGGCGCACGGGGTCACATATCGGTCACTTTTGTCCAATCACGATCCTTCGCTGAATGGCTGTGACTGGTGCTGAGACGATGCCCAGAGACGTGATTGGAGGAGCACTGCAGAATGAATGCGAACAGACGAAACGGCAAAAAATATCCCTAAAACCCCAGACATAATACAAGCTTTTAATCTGAGAAATTGGACCATGTCCCACTTTTCATGATTTGCCTTCTGTAGAGAAGCCCTTTGGCTTTCCCGCTGTGTTTGCCTCACAATCGAGCAGCACTGTTTTACTCTTCGCCTTTGTTTCATGACAACTTGGGGCGACTTGTACCGTTCACAGGTCAATGGCGGTGAAAAAGGGGGAGGCTAAGTGCGTAATGAGTTGACAAACGGTTCCACATAAAAACACTTCGATGGCCTTCGAACCCACACAGCTGTGAATCCGACAAGAATGTTAACACATTATCAAACACCCCCCCCATTGTCTTACCTTTGTCTGGCTGCCACCTGACATCAGACTGCTTCACTTTGGGCTTGTTAGAGGTTCCCTGGTGAGGTCAAAGGTCAACTATAGCTTTTGTATGAACAAGAAATTAATTAGCCCCCTTGATCTCAATTTGTTTTAGTGTTTTTGTTCCTACAGAAGTATCAGGTTGTTCAAACTATGGTGTGAAATAGACATGCATTTCATGTAGCACTACAAATAAAGACATTCATTATTGTATTGTAGAAAATATTTATTATTGAAATTGATGCATATTTTGTCACACAATTTTTCCTTAATTTGTTGTCTTTAGTCAATGCCATGTTTTGTCATTGTTTCCTTCTTCACTGGCAACGTCAAACCATGTCCTTCTGTGTCCCACAGAGAGACATCCCCATAATAAACGACATATTGAAACGGAGAAATAGAAGATATAATAAACATTGTGAAAAAAAATGTGCCTCCTACTTTTAATTTATAGTGTATAATATATAATATAAATATGATGTACACTTCATTTTTTTTTTTTGTCATGCATTTTTTTCTTGCCATGATTGAACTGGGTATATCTTCTATGTATCCATTAAATGTGGACAAAATTAATACATGCTTTTTTAAATGTTTAAAATAATATTCAAAGCAAGAAATAATTTACTTCCACATAAAATAAATATGTTGTTTGCAGAGACACAAGGGGGATATAATTTAAGAGGGAAACTACATTTAAAAATGCAGTGTTCCAGGACAACATAAATCAGTTTAAAAGAACATACAACATACAATAAATATAAGGATGAAGATCAGCAGTTTAATCCAGGTTGGTGATGGAAATGGTCACGTTTAAAGCCAGACGTATTGTTGTGTTGCACTGAAAACAATAAGAACTTTGTATAAAATACTGTAAATATGTAAATATTTGGTGATGGGATAAAGTAGTGGATGAATTGAGTTGTGTGTAATAGGAATAGGTGCATATGACATGTGACAAGATGTTAATGTGTGTGTTGTCATTGTAAATGTTGCACGTGTTTGAAATAAAATAAAATAAAAATGTTTAAAGCAGTATTCCCATCTTTATTCTGAATTTTCCGTTATTGGGATTTAACATGAATGCTGATGGAGCTCCTCTTGCAAAGAAGCTAAGACGAGTACGTGCTCTTTCTAGTTTCTGTACGCGGCTTTCTCTCAAACTTGCTCAGCCATGTCAGAACGCTTTTCCCCTCTGTAAATCAAGGACAATGGGGGAGGACGAGGTGTGATTGCGTCCACACCCAGGAAATAATCACAGCAGGCCTGCCACAGCTCTGATTAAGACTGATAAATATCGATGAACAGTTAATGAGATGTCAGGCAGGAACAAGGCCCTTCCCTTTATCCATACCGACGACACCAGTGGAGGGGAAAAAATGACCTTGACTTGGCAACGTCATGGCCATCAATTGTAAACACGCGGCACAAGCTATTAATAACCCTTAGTGCGCCAAATTATCAGCAGTGCAGACAGATTATGCACATCAAATAAATACTGGCTAGCACATGTTTGTAAGTTATTTTATATGATGGCATCATTATAATTGTTGTTTCATTCACAACATACACATACATATGGTCAACAAAAAGCTCCTGGGTTAAAGAAAAATCATAAATGCGAGATGTGAGATGAATGAGGAAAATGAGAGCGAGGCAGATGGACGAAGGAGAGACCGTGCCTCAGGAAGTGCAGAGAATTTGTAAAGAGGAAGTAAAGGGCAGCTCTGAAGAGGATGGAGGATGGAAAGGAAAGTGTTCCAGATGACAAACCTGTGGAGGTACAGAGATGTCTGCGATGAGTTTAAATACCTGACGTCAAAGCAATGGAGTGCACAAGAGAGGTAAATAAAAGAGTGCAGGCAGGGTGGAGTGGGTGGGGACGAGTGTCAAGACTGATGCGTGACAGAAGGACAGCGACGAAAACCGAAAGGGAGAGAGTGCAAGACGGTAATGAGACCTGCTATGACAACAGTGGCATTGTCTTAAAGGACGGTTTGGAGATAAAGCAAGACAGCCAAGGTTTGGTCACGTGCAGAGGAGGGATAGTGATTATTTTTGTGACAAAGGATGTGGAAGATGGAGCTGCCGGGCAGGAGTGAAAAGAATAAGATCACAGAGAAGGTTCATGGATGTTGCGAGGGAGGACATGAGGGCAGTTCTTTTGACAGAAGAGGACACAAGGGATAAGGCAAGATGAAGGGAGGTGATTCACTGTGGAGACCTCTAAAGGGAGAAGCTAAAAGAAGAAGTTGGTAGATGTGACATCAAAGTCTAAAAGCCATTTAAAAAAAACAAACTCAAATAGATACAGATTAACATTTCCATGCAGACGTTATTTATGTTTTAGGTTAGTATAATGACACCATACTATTTTTCTGTAATGTAAACATGCCTGAAGTCTTTCTTGCAAACACTGCAGCAGAGAAGACCCCCACAAAGTCACCAAATACAAGTTTGCATGGCATCTGCTGTACTGTGATGGGGACACGAGCTTAGCAGGGGGGTTAGAAGAAAGTAAATACATTCTCTCACCACGAATCACGTATGCACTGCCGTATATATGTGAACTCTTTAACCCTGAGCAGCCATGCAGGCCACATCAGTGTGGTCTCGTGATGTACGCTTCATGGCTCTGCTATTACGCTCTGTTTACAGTAAATTAAGGCTCTATCTTGATAACTGCCGCCATGGGGACATCTTATCTTCACACAGCGGCATTTTGATGTGCTTGTTCAATCGCCTCACCACAGCCAAAGCCTGCCATACCTCTCGCATATGACAGATTCCCACCAACTGTCCAGCTTTGACCATGAACTCCATGTCACCCCATGGTCCCTGGGTGCAGTCCTGACGAATACTGTTTCGCTGGCAGACATGCTCAACTCATCAGAGAGAGTGACCATGCAGCTGCACCCAAACAACCAACAATAGGATGCTTGTTCTGGTGCAGAAAAGGCCGGCTCCCCTTTTTGAGGAAGGGGGTTGATGCGAGCGGGTGGTCAAATATTTCAGGGGTTTGCCATAGGATAATCCTTTGTGATGTTCCTGGGAATGAAAGCAGTCGTCTGCAAATATTATACATAAGCAATTAACAATAATTTCTACACTCAGTGAGTAAATCCCAAATCCATTGTTTCTTTCTGTCTTTCTTTGCATTAATCCATTTTTTTCAGAAGTGATTGGGAGTTAAAAGGAAGTTTTGTTCTTTCCACTGATGTCTAGTGTTTGTTCATTGTGTGAATTGTTGGGTTTCTCTGCTCTCGATGATATTGTCTATGTATGGTGCCTTGAGATAATGTATGTTGTGATTCGGCGCTGAACAAATAAAATTGAATTGAACTGGTTTCTTTTTTTAAATCAATATATGTAAATAAAAGTGTATTTTTGATTTGGATTTGGATACAAGAATTAATTAACGAGTTATTACATTATTAAGCATTGTTAATAGTATAGTAAGATATTTTTGCCAAATTTTGGCCCAAAAAATTTTTTTCCAAAAAAAATTCAAATGTTGAACGTCATAGTATAGTATGACGTTTTTGTCAAATTTTGGACCAAAACATTTTTTCAAAAAAATGGTCCGATTTTGGACGAAATAATGTAGTATGACATTGAGGTCGACAACATAGTATAGTATGACTTTCTGTCACACTTTGGGCTAAAAAAAAAGTTTCAAATTTCTTTTCAGATTTTGGACGACATAGTATAGTATGACGTTTTTGTCAAATTTTGGACCAAAATTTTTTTTCCAAAAAAATGGTCAGATTTTTGGACGAAATAGTGTAGTATGACATTGAGGTCAACAACATAGTATAGTATGACGTTTTGGTCACATTTTGGGCTAAAAAAATAATTTCAAATATTTTTTCAGATTTTGGACGACATAGTATAGTATGAAGTTTTTGTCAAATTTAATACAACACACTCATTTTTGACACAGGGGGATTTAAACCCATGATTTTCAACTTAAAAGGCCTGTGCTTTAACTTTGAGGCCACTGAAATCGTGTAACTCCTCCATAAAATTATCATTATTAATACATTACATTATTATTACAAACACATTATAAACAGCGACCAAAGAAGTATAGTATGACGTTTTTGACAAAATTTGGAACGCGTAATATAGTATGACGTTTTTGTCAGATTTTGGACCAAAACATTTTTCCAAAAAAATTGTCAGATTTTTGGACGAAATAATGTAGTATGACATTGAGGTCGACAACATAGTATAGTATGACGTTCTGTCACATTTTGGGCTAAAAAAAAGTTTCACATTTTTTTTCAGATTTTGGACGACAAAGTATAGTATGACGTTTTTGTCAAATTTTGGACCAAAATATTTTTTTCCAAAAAAATGGTCAGATTTTTTATATGAAATAGTGTAGTATGACATTGAGGTCGACAACATATTATAGTATGACGTTTTGGTCACATTTTGGGCTAAAAAAATAATTTCAAATATTTTTTCAAATTTTGGACGACATAGTTTAGTATGACGTTTTTGTCAAATTTTGGACCAAAACATTTTTTCATAACAATGGTCCGATTTTGGACGAAATAATGTAGTATGACATTGAGGTTCGACAACATAGTATAGTATGATGTTCTGTCACATTTTGGGCTAAAGAAAAAGTTTCAAATTTTTTTTCAGATTTTGGATGACATAGTATATAGTATGACGTTTTTGTCAAATTTTGGACCAACACTTTTTTTTCTAAAAAATGGTCAGATTTTTTATACGAAATAGTGTAGTATGACATTGAGGTCGACAACATATTATAGTATGACGTTTTGGTCACATTTTGGGCTAAAAAAATAATTTCAAATATTTTTTCAAATTTTGGACGACATAGTTTAGTATGACGTTTTTGTCAAATTTTGGACCAAAACATTTTTTCATAACAATGGTCCGATTTTGGACGAAATAATGTAGTATGACATTGAGGTCGACAACATAGTATAGTATGATGTTCTGTCACATTTTGGGCTAAAGAAAAAGTTTCAAATTTTTTTTCAGATTTTGGATGACATAGTATATAGTATGACGTTTTTGTCAAATTTTGGACCAACACTTTTTTTTCTAAAAAATGGTCAGATCTTTGTACGAAATAGTGTAGTATGACATTGAGGTCAACAACATAGTATAGTATGAGGTTTTGGTCACATTTTGGGCTAAAAAAATAATTTCAAATATTTTGGATGACATAGTATAGTATGACGTTCTGTCACATTTTGGGCTAAAAATAAAATTCTATTTTCTTTTCAGATTTTGGACGACATAGTATAGTATGACGTTTTTGTCAAATTTTGGACCAAAACATCTTTTCATAACAATGGTCCGATTTTGGACGAAATAATGTAGTATGACATTGAGGTCGACAACATAGTATAGTATGACGTTCTGTCACATTTTAGGCTAAAAATAAAATTCTATTTTTTTTTCAGATTTTGGACGACATAGTATAGTATGACGTTTTTGTCAAATTTTGGACCAACATTTTTTTCCAAAAAATTGTCAGATTTTTGGACGAAATAATGTAGTATGACATTGAGGTCGACAACATAGTATAGTATGACGTTCTGTCACATTTTGGGCTAAAAAAAAGTTTCACATTTTTTTTCAGATTTTGGACGACAAAGTATAGTATGACGTTTTTGTCAAATTTTGGACCAAAATATTTTTTTCCAAAAAAATGGTCAGATTTTTTATACGAAATAGTGTAGTATGACATTGAGGTCGACAACATATTATAGTATGACGTTTTGGTCACATTTTGGGCTAAAAAAATAATTTCAAATATTTTTTCAAATTTTGGACGACATAGTTTAGTATGACGTTTTTGTCAAATTTTGGACCAAAACATTTTTTCATAACAATGGTCCGATTTTGGACGAAATAATGTAGTATGACATTGAGGTCAACAACATAGTATAGTATGATGTTCTGTCACATTTTGGGCTAAAGAAAAAGTTTCAAATTTTTTTTCAGATTTTGGATGACATAGTATATAGTATGACGTTTTTGTCAAATTTTGGACCAACACTTTTTTTTCTAAAAAATGGTCAGATCTTTGGACGAAATAGTGTAGTATGACATTGAGGTCAACAACATAGTATAGTATGACGTTTTGGTCACATTTTGGGCTAAAAAAATAATTTCAAATATTTTGGATGACATAGTATAGTATGACGTTCTGTCACATTTTGGGCTAAAAATAAAATTCTATTTTTTTTTCAGATTTTGGACGACATAGTATAGTATGACGTTTTTGTCAAATTTTGGACCAAAACATCTTTTCATAACAATGGTCCGATTTTGGACGAAATAATGTAGTATGACATTGAGGTCGACAACATAGTATAGTATGACGTTCTGTCACATTTTAGGCTAAAAATAAAATTCTATTTTTTTTTCAGACTTTGGACGACATAGTATAGTATGACGTTTTTGTCAAATTTTGGACCAACATTTTTTTCCAAAAAAATTGTCAGATTTTTGGACGAAATAATGTAGTATGACATTGAGGTCGACAACATAGTATAGTATGACGTTCTGTCACATTTTGGGCTAAAAAAAAGTTTCACATTTTTTTTCAGATTTTGGACGACAAAGTATAGTATGACGTTTTTGTCAAATTTTGGACCAAAATATTTTTTTCCAAAAAAATGGTCAGATTTTTTATATGAAATAGTGTAGTATGACATTGAGGTCGACAACATATTATAGTATGACGTTTTGGTCACATTTTGGGCTAAAAAAATAATTTCAAATATTTTTTCAAATTTTGGACGACATAGTTTAGTATGACGTTTTTGTCAAATTTTGGACCAAAACATTTTTTCATAACAATGGTCCGATTTTGGACGAAATAATGTAGTATGACATTGAGGTCGACAACATAGTATAGTATGATGTTCTGTCACATTTTGGGCTAAAGAAAAAGTTTCAAATTTTTTTTCAGATTTTGGATGACATAGTATATAGTATGACGTTTTTGTCAAATTTTGGACCAACACTTTTTTTTCTAAAAAATGGTCAGATCTTTGGACGAAATAGTGTAGTATGACATTGAGGTCAACAACATAGTATAGTATGACGTTTTGGTCACATTTTGGGCTAAAAAAATAATTTCAAATATTTTGGATGACATAGTATAGTATGAAGTTTTTGTCAAATTTAATACAACACACTCATTTTTGACACAGGGGGATTTGAACCCATGATCTTCAACTTAAAAGGCCTGTGCTTTAACCTTGAGGCCACTGAGGCTGTGTAACTCCTCCACGAAATTATCAATATTAATACATTACATTATTATTACAAACACATTATAAACAGCGACCAAAGAAGTGTAGTATGACGTTTTTGACAAAATTTGGAACGCGTAATATGGTATGACGTTTTTGTCAAATTTTGGACCAACATTTTTTCAAAAAAATGGTCCGATTTTGGACGAAATAATGTAGTATGACATTGAGGTTGACAACATAGTATAGTATGACGTTCTGTCACATTTTGGGCTAAAAAAATAATTTCAAATATTTTTTCAGATTTTGGACGACATAGTATAGTATGACGTTTTTGTCATATTTTGGACCAAAACAATTTTTCTAAAAAATGGTCCGATTTTGGACGAAATAATGTAGTATGACATTGAGGTCGACAACATAGAATAGTATGACGTTCTGTCACATTTTGGGCAAAAAAAAAAGTTTCAAATTTTTTTTCAGATTTTGGACGACATAGTATAGTATGACGTTTTGTCAAATTTTGGACCAAAACATTTTTTCAAAAAAATGGTCAGATTTTGGACGAAATAATGTAGTATGACATTGAGGTCGACAACATAGTATAGTATGACGTTCTGTCACATTTTGGGCTAAAAAAAAAGTTTCAAATTTTTTTTCAGATTTTGGACGACATAGTATAGTATGACGTTTTTGTCAAATTTTGGACCAAAATTTTTTTTCCCAAAAAATGGTCAGATTTTTGGACGAAATAGAGTAGTATGACATTGAGGTCGACAACATAGTATAGTATGACGTTTTGGTCACATTTTGGGCTAAAGAAATAATTTCAAATATTTTTTCAGATTTTGGACGACATAGTATAGTATGACGTTTTTGTCATATTTTGGACCAAAACAATTTTTCTAAAAAATGGTCCGACATTAATCTGACGAAATAATGTAGTATGACATTGAGGTCAACAACATAGAATAGTATGACGTTCTGTCACATTTTGGGCTAAAAAAAAAGTTTCACATTTTTTTTCAGATTTTGGACGACATAGTATAGTATGACGTTTTTGTCAAATTTTGGACCAAAATTTTTTTTCCCAAAAAATGGTCAGATTTTTGGACGAAATAGTGTAGTATGACATTGAGGTCGACAACATAGTATAGTATGACGTTTTGGTCACATTTTGGGCTAAAAAAATAATTTCAAATATTTTTTCAGATTTTGGACGACATAGTATAGTATGACGTTTTTGTCATATTTTGGACCAAAACAATTTTTCTAAAGAATGGTCCGACATTAATCTGACGAAATAATGTAGTATGACATTAAGGTCGACGACATAGTATAGTATGACGTTTTTGTCAAATTTCGGACCAAAATTTTTTTTCCCAAAAAATTGTCAGATTTTTGGACGAAATAGTGTAGTATGACATTGAGGTCGACAACATAGTATAGTATGACGTTTTGGTCACATTTTGGGCTTAAAAAAATAATTTCAAATATTTTTTCAGATTTTGGACGACATAGTATAGTATGACGTTTTTGTCATATTTTGGACCAAAACAATTTTTCTAAAAAATGGTCCGATTTTGGACGAAATAATGTAGTATGACATTGAGGTCGACAACATAGAATAGTATGACGTTCTGTCACATTTTGGGCAAAAAAAAAAGTTTCAAATTTTTTTTCAGATTTTGGACGACATAGTATAGTATGACGTTTTTGTCAAATTTTGGACCAACATTTTTTTCCCAAAAAATGGTCAGATTTTTGGACGAAATAGTGTAGTATGACATTGAGGTCGACAACATAGTATAGTATGACGTTTTGGTCACATTTTGGGCTAAAAAAATAATTTCAAATATTTTTTCAGATTTTGGACGACATAGTATAGTATGACGTTTTTGTCAAATTTTGGACCAAAACATTTTTTCAAAAAAATTGTCAGATTTTGGACGAAATAATGTAGTATGACATTGAGGTCGACAACATAGTATAGTATGACGTTCTGTCACATTTTGGGCTAAAAAAAAAGTTTCAAATTTTTTTCAGATTTTGGACGACATAGTATAGTATGACGTTTTTGTCAAATTTTGGACCAAAATTTTTTTTTCCCAAAAAATGGTCAGATTTTTGGACGAAATAGTGTAGTATGACATTGAGGTCGACAACATAGTATAGTATGACGTTTTGATCACATTTTGGGCTAAAAAAATAATTTCAAATATTTTTTCAGATTTTGGACGACATAGTATAGTATGACGTTTTTGTCATATTTTGGACCAAAACAATTTTTCTAAAAAATGGTCCGATTTTGGACGAAATAATGTAGTATGACATTGAGGTCGACAACATAGAATAGTATGACGTTCTGTCACATTTTGTGCTAAAAAAAAAGTTTCAAATATTTTTTCAGATTTTGGACGACATAGTATATTATGACGTTTTTGTCAAATTTTGGACCAAAACATTTTTTCCAAAAAAATGGTCAGATTTTTGGACGAAATAGTGTAGTATGACATTGAGGTCGACAACATAGTATAGTCTGACGTTTTGGTCACATTTTGGGCTAAAAAAATCATTTCAAATATTTTTTCAGATTTTGGACGACATAGTATAGTATGACGTTTTTGTCAAATTTTGGACCAAAACATTTTTTCAAAAAAAGTGGTCCGATTTTGGACGAAATAATGTAGTATGACATTGAGGTCGACAACATAGAATAGTATGACGTTCTGTCACATTTTGTGCTAAAAAAAAAGTTTCAAATATTTTTTCAGATTTTGGACGACATAGTATATTATGACGTTTTTGTCAAATTTTGGACCAAAACATTTTTTCCAAAAAAATGGTCAGATTTTTGGACGAAATAGTGTAGTATGACATTGAGGTCGACAACATAGTATAGTCTGACGTTTTGGTCACATTTTGGGCTAAAAAAATCATTTCAAATATTTTTTCAGATTTTGGACGACAGTATAGTATGACGTTTTTGTCAAATTTTGGACCAAAACATTTTTTCAAAAAAAGTGGTCCGATTTTGGACGAAATAATGTAGTATGACATTGAGGTCGACAACATAGTATAGTATGACGTTCTGTCACATTTTGGGCTAAAAAAAAGTTTCAATTTTTTTTTCAGATTTTGGACGACATAGTATATAGTATGACGTTTTTGTCAAATTTTGGACCAACATTTTTTTTCCCAAAAAATGGTCAGATTTTTGGACGAAATAGTGTAGTATGATATTGAGGTCGACAACATAGTATAGTATGACGTTTTGGTCACATTTTGGGCTAAAAAAATTATTTCAAATATTTTTTCAGATTTTGGACGACATAGTATAGTATGAAGTTTTTGTCAAATTTAATACAACACACTCATTTTTGACACAGGGGGATTTGAACCCATGATTTTCAACTTATAAGGCCTGTGCTTTAACCTTGAGGCCACTGAGGCTGTGTAACTCCTCCATAAAATTATCATTATTAATACATTACATTATTATTACAAACACATTATAAACAGCGACCAAAGAAGTATAGTATGACGTTTTTGACAAAATTTGGACCAAAACATTTTTTCATAACAATGGTCCGATTTTGGACGAAATAATGTAGTATGACATTGAGGTTGACAACATAGAATAGTATGACGTTCTGTCACATTTTGGGCTAAAAATAAAATTCTATTTTTTTTCAGATTTTGGACGACATAGTATAGTATGACGTTTTTGTCAAATTTTGGACCAAAACATTTTTTCATAACAATGGTCCGATTTTGGACGAAATAATGTAGTATGACATTGAGGTCGACAACATAGAATAGTATGACGTTCTGTCACATTTTGGGCTAAAAAAAAAGTTTCAAATATTTTTTCAGATTTTGGACGACATAGTATATTATGACGTTTTTGTCAAATTTTGGACCAAAACATTTTTTCCAAAAAAATGGTCAGATTTTTGGACGAAATAGTGTAGTATGACATTGAGGTCGACAACATAGTATAGTATGACGTTTTGGTCACATTTTGGGCTAAAAAAATCTTTTCAAATATTTTTTCAGATTTTGGACGACATAGTATAGTATGACGTTTTTGTCAAATTTTGGACCAAAACATTTTTTCATAAAAAGTGGTCCGATTTTGGACGAAATAATGTAGTATGACATTGAGGTCGACAACATAGTATAGTATGATGTTCTGTCACATTTTGGGCTAAAAAAAAGTTTCACATTTTTTTTTCAGATTTTGGACGACATAGTATAGTATGACGTTTTTGTCAAATTTTGGACCAACATTTTTTTCCAAAAAAATTGTCAGATTTTTGGACGAAATAATGTAGTATGACATTGAGGTCGACAACATAGTATAGTATGACGTTCTGTCACATTTTGGGCTAAAAAAAAGTTTCAATTTTTTTTTCAGATTTTGGACGACATAGTATAGTATGACGTTTTTGTCAAATTTTGGACCAACATTTTTTTTCCCAAAAAATGGTCAGATTTTTGGACGAAATAGTGTAGTATGATATTGAGGTCGACAACATAGTATAGTATGACGTTTTGGTCACATTTTGGGCTAAAAAAATAATTTCAAATATTTTTTCAGATTTTGGACGACATAGTATAGTATGAAGTTTTTGTCAAATTTAATACAACACACTCATTTTTGACACAGGGGATTTGAACCCATGATTTTCAACTTATAAGGCCTGTGCTTTAACCTTGAGGCCACTGAGGCTGTGTAACTCCTCCATAAAATTATCATTATTAATACATTACATTATTATTATAAACACATTATAAACAGCGACCAAAGAAGTATAGTATGACGTTTTTGACAAAATTTGGAACGCGTAATATAGTATGACGTTTTTGTCAGATTTTGGACCAAAACATTTTTTCATAACAATGGTCCGATTTTGGACGAAATAATGTAGTATGACATTGAGGTCGACAACATAGTATAGTATGACGTTCTGTCACATTTTGGGCTAAAAATAAAATTCTATTTTTTTTTCAGATTTTGGACGACATAGTATAGTATGACGTTTTTGTCAAATTTTGGACCAACATTTTTTTCCAAAAAAATTGTCAGATTTTTGGACGAAATAATGTAGTATGACATTGAGGTCGACAACATAGTATAGTATGACGTTCTGTCTCATTTTGGGCTAAAAAAAAGTTTTGCACATTTTTTTTCAGATTTTGGACGACAAAGTATAGTATGAAGTTTTTGTCAAATTTTGGACCAAAATATTTTTTTCCAAAAAAATGGTCAGATTTTTTATACGAAATAGTGTAGTATGACATTGAGGTCGACAACATAGTATAGTATGACGTTTTGGTCACATTTTGGGCTAAAAAAAAAGTTTCACATTTTTTTTCAGATTTTGGACGACATATTATAGTATGACGTTTTTGTCAAATTTTGGACCAAAACATTTTTTCATAACAATGGTCCGATTTTGGACGAAATAATGTAGTATGACATTGAGGTCGACAACATAGTATAGTATGATGTTCTGTCACATTTTGGGCTAAAAAAAAAGTTTCAATTTTTTTTTCAGATTTTGGACGACATAGTATAGTATGACGTTTTTGTCAAATTTTGGACCAACACTTTTTTTTCCAAAAAAATGGTAAGATTTTTGGACGAAATAGTGTAGTATGACATTGAGGTCGACAACATAGTATAGTATGAAGTTTTGGTCACATTTTGGGCTAAAAAAATAATTTCAAATATTTTTTCAGATTTTGGACGACATAGTATAGTATGACGTTTTTGTCAAATTTAATACAACACACTCATTTTTGACACAGGGGGATTTGAACCCATGATCTTCAACTTAAAAGGCCTGTGCTTTAACCTTGAGGCCACTGAGGCTGTGTAACTCCTCCACGAAATTATCAATATTAATACATTACATTATTATTACAAACACATTATAAACAGCGACCAAAGAAGTGTTGTATGACGTTTTTGACAAAATTTGGACCAAAACATTTTTTCATAACAATGGTCCGATTTTGGACGAAATAATGTAGTATGACATTGAGGTCGACAACATAGTATAGTATGACGTTCTGTCACATTTTGGGCTAAAAATAAAATTCTATTTTTTTTTCAGATTTTGGACGACATAGTATAGTATGACGTTTTTGTCAAATTTTGGACCAACATTTTTTTCCAAAAAAATTGTCAGATTTTTGGACGAAATAATGTAGTATGACATTGAGGTCGACAACATAGTATAGTATGACGTTCTGTCACATTTTGGGCTAAAAAAAAGTTTCAATTTTTTTTTCAGATTTTGGACGACATAGTATAGTATGACGTTTTTGTCAAATTTTGGACCAACATTTTTTTTCCCAAAAAATGGTCAGATTTTTGGACGAAATAGTGTAGTATGATATTGAGGTCGACAACATAGTATAGTATGACGTTTTGGTCACATTTTGGGCTAAAAAAATAATTTCAAATATTTTTTCAGATTTTGGACGACATAGTATAGTATGAAGTTTTTGTCAAATTTAATACAACACACTCATTTTTGACACAGGGGATTTGAACCCATGATTTTCAACTTATAAGGCCTGTGCTTTAACCTTGAGGCCACTGAGGCTGTGTAACTCCTCCATAAAATTATCATTATTAATACATTACATTATTATTATAAACACATTATAAACAGCGACCAAAGAAGTATAGTATGACGTTTTTGACAAAATTTGGAACGCGTAATATAGTATGACGTTTTTGTCAGATTTTGGACCAAAACATTTTTTCATAACAATGGTCCGATTTTGGACGAAATAATGTAGTATGACATTGAGGTCGACAACATAGTATAGTATGACGTTCTGTCACATTTTGGGCTAAAAATAAAATTCTATTTTTTTTTCAGATTTTGGACGACATAGTATAGTATGACGTTTTTGTCAAATTTTGGACCAACATTTTTTTCCAAAAAAATTGTCAGATTTTTGGACGAAATAATGTAGTATGACATTGAGGTCGACAACATAGTATAGTATGACGTTCTGTCTCATTTTGGGCTAAAAAAAAGTTTTGCACATTTTTTTTCAGATTTTGGACGACAAAGTATAGTATGAAGTTTTTGTCAAATTTTGGACCAAAATATTTTTTTCCAAAAAAATGGTCAGATTTTTTATACGAAATAGTGTAGTATGACATTGAGGTCGACAACATAGTATAGTATGACGTTTTGGTCACATTTTGGGCTAAAAAAAAAGTTTCACATTTTTTTTCAGATTTTGGACGACATATTATAGTATGACGTTTTTGTCAAATTTTGGACCAAAACATTTTTTCATAACAATGGTCCGATTTTGGACGAAATAATGTAGTATGACATTGAGGTCGACAACATAGTATAGTATGATGTTCTGTCACATTTTGGGCTAAAAAAAAAGTTTCAATTTTTTTTTCAGATTTTGGACGACATAGTATAGTATGACGTTTTTGTCAAATTTTGGACCAACACTTTTTTTTCCAAAAAAATGGTAAGATTTTTGGACGAAATAGTGTAGTATGACATTGAGGTCGACAACATAGTATAGTATGAAGTTTTGGTCACATTTTGGGCTAAAAAAATAATTTCAAATATTTTTTCAGATTTTGGACGACATAGTATAGTATGACGTTTTTGTCAAATTTAATACAACACACTCATTTTTGACACAGGGGGATTTGAACCCATGATCTTCAACTTAAAAGGCCTGTGCTTTAACCTTGAGGCCACTGAGGCTGTGTAACTCCTCCACGAAATTATCATTATTAATACATTACATTATTATTACAAACACATTATAAACAGCGACCAAAGAAGTGTTGTATGACGTTTTTGACAAAATTTGGAACGCGTGATATAGTTTGATGTTTTTGTCAAATTTTGGACCAAAACATTTTTTCAAAAAAATGGTCCGATTTTGGACGAAATAATGTAGTATGACATTGAGGTCGACAACATAGTATAGTATGACGTTCTGTCACATTTTGGGCTAAAAAAAAAGTTTCACATTTTTTTTCAGATTTTGGACGACATAGTATAGTATGACGTTTTTGTCAAATTTTGGACCAACATTTTTTTCCCAAAAAATGGTCAGATTTTTGGACGAAATAGTGTAGTATGACATTGAGGTCGACAACATAGTATAGTATGACGTTTTGGTCACATTTTGGGCTAAAAAAATAATTTCAAATATTTTTTCAGATTTTGGACGACATAGTATAGTATGACGTTTTTGTCAAATTTTGGACCAAAACATTTTTTCAAAAAAATGGTCCGATTTTGGACGAAATAATGTAGTATGACATTGAGCTCGACAACATAGTATAGTATGACGTTCTGTCACATTTTGGGCTAAAAAAAAAGTTTCAAATTCTTTTTCAGTTTTTGGACGACATAGTATAGTATGACGTCTTTGTCAAATTTTGGACCAAAACAATTTTTCTAAAAAATGGTCCGATTTTGGACGAAATAATGTAGTATGACATTGAGGTCGACAACATAGAATAGTATGACGTTCTGTCACATTTTGGGCTAAAAAAAAAGTTTCAATTTTTTTTTCAGATTTTGGACGACATAGTATAGTATGAAGTTTTTGTCAAATTTAATACAACACACTCATTTTTGACACAGGGGGATTTGAACCCATGATCTTCAACTTATAAGGCCTGTGCTTTAACCTTGAGGCCACTGAGGCTGTGTAACTCCTCCATGAAATTATCATTATTAATACATTACATTATTATTACAAACACATAATAAACAGCGACCAAAGAAGTATAGTATGACGTTTTTGACAAAATTTGGAACGCGTAATATAGTATGACGCTTTTGTCAGATTTTGGACCAAAACATTTTTTCAAAAAAATGGTCCGATTTTGGACGAAATAATGTAGTATGACATTGAGGTCGACAACATAGTATTGTATGATATTCTGTTGCATCTTGGGCTAAAAAATTTTTTTTGATGACATAGCATAGTATGAAGTTTTTGTCAAACTTAATCCAACACACTAATCTTTGACACAGGGGGATTTGAACCCATGATCTTCAACTTATAAGGCCTGTGCTTTAACCTTGAGGCCACTGAGGCTGTGTAACTCCTCCATAAAACTATAATTATTAATACATTACATTATTATTACATACACATGATAAACAGCGACCAAAGAAGTATAGTATGACGTTTTTGACAAAATTTGGAACCCGTAATATAGTTTGATGTTTTTGTCAAATTTTGGACCAAAACATTATTTCAAAAAAATGGTCCGATTTCGGACGAAATAATGTAGTATGACATTGAGGTCGACAACATAGTATAGTATGACGTTCTGTCACATTTTGGGCTAAAAATAAAATTCTATTTTTTTTTCAGATTTTGGACGACATAGTATATAGTATGACGTTTTTGTCAAATTTTGGACCAACATTTTTTCCAAAAAAATGGTCAGATTTTTGGACGAAATAGTGTAGTATGACATTGAGGTCGACAACATAGTATAGTATGACGTTCTGTCACATTTTGGGCTAAAAAAAAGAGTTTCAAATGTTTTTCCAGATTTTGGACGACATAGTATAGTATGACGTTTTGGTCAAATTTTGGACCAATATTTCTTTTTTTTTTTAAATTGTCTGATTTTGGACAAAATAATGAAGTATGACATTGAGGTCGACAACAAAGTATAGTATGACGTTCTGTCACATTTTGGGCTAAAAAAAAAGTTTTTAATTTTTTTTCAGATTTTGGACGACATAGTATATATAGTATGACGTTTTTGTCAAATTTTGGACCAAAACATTATTTCAAAAAAATTGTCCGATTTCGGACGAAATAATGTAGTATGACATTGTGGTCGACAACATAGTATAGTATGACGTTCTGTCACATTTTGGGCTAAAAAAATATTTTTTTTTTTTTTTAGATTTTGGACGACAGTATAGTATGACGTTTTTGTCAAATTTTGGACCAAAATGTTTTTTTCAAAAAAATGGTCAGATTTTGGACGAAATAATGTAGTATGACATTGAGGTCGACAACATAGTATAGTATGACGTTCTGTCACATTTTGGGCTAAAAAAAAGAGTTTCAAATTTTTTTCCAGATTTTGGACGACATAGTATAGTATGACGTTTTTGTAAAATTTTGGACCAAAATTTTTTTTCCAAAAAAATGGTCCGATTTTTGGACGAAATAGTGTAGTATGACATTGAGGTCGACAACATAGTATAGTATGACGTTTTGGTCAAATTTTGGACCAAAACAATTTTTCTAAAAAATGGTCCTATTTTGGACGAAATGATGTAGTATGACATTGAGGTCGACAACATAGTATAGTATGACGTTCTGTCACATTTTGGGCTAAAAAAAAAGTTTCAAATATTATTTCAGATTTTGGACGACATAGTATAGTATGACGTTTTTGTCAAATTTTGGACCAAACAATTTTTTCAAAAAAATTGTCAGATTTTGAATGAAATAGTGTAGTATGACATTGAGGTCGCGGACATAGTATAGTATGACGTTTTGTTCACATTTTGGGCTAAACAATTTTTTTTTTAATTTTCCTATTTTGGAAGACATAGTATAGTATGATTTTTTTGTCCAATTTTGGACCAAAGTTTTGAGGAAATAAAAGTGAAGATGCGCGCGCACATGAACATGGACGGAGGCACACATACTTCTTTGTTGGAAGCATTTGCCAATTAGCAAGTGGTGGAGTTGGAGTGGTAATTAGGCTTTCCAGTCAGCTGGTGTCTGTGCACAGCTTAGCTGAGACAGGTCCGAAGCTAAACGCCTCGCTATTTGTCCAGCAATTATGTCAGGTCCCCATGTCACAGTACAGACGTGACCAATTAGCTGTGCCAAGCTAAAGTGAAAGAGGGGGATTATGGCAGAAGATGGAGCAGGATGAAAAAGTAGATGGAATGAACGTGGGGGTTTTGGGACAGTGGAGGGGGAGAGTGAGGGATATTCTGCAGGGAATAAGAAAGGATAAAAGGAGACAGAGTCTGGCTTTGGAAATGAGGAGCAGGAGTGGGTGAGGGTGTAAGCAGAGAAGTGGATTTTTTTCTACAACCGTGTGATCATGTTTTGCATTGATCTTCGTCATGACCGACGTTGTGGGGCTAAGACACACTAATGCATAGCGATATTTATGCTAATGCCTCGTCACTGAACAAGTAGGGATAAGAAATTAATCTTAATTGATGTCTCAATAATTCTCTCTCGCTTTTTATGACATATTTTGATGAAACAAGCCTAAATGTAATCCATATTCTCCAGTTTGGAGTAAGGTAGCACTGTGTCAGTACCCGTAGGAAAGTATACAGAGCTCCAGTTTCTCTTGGAATTGGTCCAAACATACTCAAAACTGACAAATTATTCTTTGTATTGAGCACTGAATGAGCACCTGGCCAGTCAAAACAACTCAGAGCCTATGATGCAGTCCTATTCTGTACTCTGTTACATTTTCCTCACAAGGGATGTATAAGCTTTGGCTGTCAAAGTTGTGACACAATGGAAAAAAAAAATAATGGCTGGGTTTGACACTAAATGACAATACAGAAGAAAATGTATATTT
The DNA here is from genome assembly GCF_963457635.1 of Microchirus variegatus. Taxonomy (NCBI): domain Eukaryota; kingdom Metazoa; phylum Chordata; class Actinopteri; order Pleuronectiformes; family Soleidae; genus Microchirus; species Microchirus variegatus. The sequence goes on from NC_139805.1 coordinate 12,101,950, forward strand.
TTTGTCCATGAAATGCAGCGGCACCTCAAATACATGTCAACTGAATTCATCATAGCATAACAACAATGGCAAACAAGAGGCTGCAAAAGTTGTAGGTATCTGAGATGAAATTTACTCTGTCTGCTGCATCACAAAGAAAACCCCACATAATCCTCTGTTGAAACTTCACCAAGCGCATCTACGGGTGAATGTCTGCTCAGACACTGAAGCCGCGTGATCCCCAGCTCTGACTTTAATTGGACAGGGAAAGGGAGATGTGGGGAGCCAGGGGACAAAGTGCTGGGCAGATAAGGTAGAATCTGTGATCTGAGCATCTTCACCCCCCTTTTTTTTTGCTGGAAAACAAAACTGCTGGTTCAGTGCCTGCAGAGCTGGGTGGAACTCATTAATTAGTGGACTTGAAAGCCAATATGGGGAGTTTTAGAGCTGTAAGCTATTGACACAACTCTACTGTGAATTGCAAGCTTGTTGATTTGGTTGTGACATGTCTTTCAAATGTGCAGAACTGTGAGGAAAAATCAGCCATGTTGTGATGGCAGACTTATGCCGTTGCATATTTGGCATTCCCATAGAGAGATGTGCAATAACGTCAAGCTTGTCACTGCAAACTATTTGTCAAACTATTGCTCGAATAGTTGCATTCTGCTGACAGTTACAGGTTAAAGTAACGGCAAGGAACTTCGCAATGAATGACACATTAGATACAAATGAACTCTGGGTGACTTCTCGCAAAGGATCAATATCCATTCATCAAGTGCCCGTAGCTGTAAAGATGAAAGACAGGATTACAAAGAATGTACATTTTTACAGACAGTATGACACTAAATTTCCTCAGGCTTTTCCAAGGCAAGAAGATGATACAGCACTGAAACTGCCTGGAACATCTCCTGATTACAGGAACACTGAGCAGCATTATGTAACCCCTTTTCTTGATGGGTGTTTACTGGGCTGCGCAGATTGTGGCAGGACAGGTCCAACATCCAACTTTATTCTTCTACTGCACACGTTCAACCCTGTTTAATCGACCTCAGGCCGTAGTCCGACTAAGATGTGCGGAGTCCAAGTATACACGCGGAGGAGAAAATTGATTTAATAGGCCGTGTATGTCTGACTCCGTTTCTGTAGGTGGCGCTGTATCTCTCTATAAGCTAGTGGGTATTGAATCAGTTTTCTCACAAATGGTGAGCTGGATCATGCTGATACAAATTAGATCCAGCATGACTCTTGTGGTTGCTGTGTTGTCCAAAGAAAGACGCCACCAACGTATCATTTCCCGGCAACGGTACTGCAGTTTATAAGTCATCGCCTTCTACTTCCAGGTCAAAGACCGGGAACATGTTGGTGCATGCACAGAATGATAAGTCCAGTCCGACTAAGCGTATACATGCAGGAGTAATCAGATTATGAATCACCTTATCCAGGTATGTTAATCCGACTAAGACTAACTTGATTTTAGTCAGACTAAGGTGTTTACGTGAAGTTAAGAAAACCAAATTATTGTCTTAGTCTGACTATAATCAGACTTTGCATGTAAACACGCTGAATAATACACATACATTATTAAAAATTAAATCAATCAATAACAGAATGATAAATCCAGTCCGACTAAACGTATACATGCAGGAGTAATCAGATTATGAATCACCTTATCCAGGTAAACACGCTGAATAATATACATACATTATTAATAATTCAATAAATCAATAAAATAACCCATATTTAACAATAAAATAAGACATTCCATTCTAGAGTAATATTACACATCTTAATGTAATAAACAGACTATAAAAGCTAGTCATTTAAAACAGTGTATACTGTCACTATTACAAATGTGCAGTTGCATCTGGGAGTGTGACGTGTTGCTCCTTCATGTCAATCAGGTAATGGTCATTTTTGAGAGATGGCCATGAATGATAAGCAGAGAAATCAAATGCACGCGTCTTGGTATATTACTTGAGTGGAGATTATGACTTAGCAAGGAAGGAATAGCTGAAAGATCATTTCATAACACAACACAAAGACTGAACCAGGAGATCAGGTCACATTTCTTAAATAATTTAATTGCAAAAGGGTCTTTAAAAATATTTCAACAAGAATGCATCATCATTTTTAGTAATTTGATGTGTATGTCTGTACTATTAAATACATCTCAATGCTTCTCAAAGAGGAATTAACAATTGCATTTCTTGGCGCTTTGTTACGTCCCCTCCCAGTTCACTATACATGTACAGTACTATGGAACATCTTGCTCCTTTGTTAGAAGACGGAGTTTTTCCCCGAAGTGTCCGAGACAGAAGCGCAGTCAGCTTATTACAGGACAAAAGAAAGGACAGAACTGTGTATATTTATTTAAAACAGACAACTGAAGAAAAAAAAAGTTAGAAAACTGTAAGTAAAGGGGTTTCAGTGAGGCCAGGCCAGGCTTATTAGATGATCTGTGGAGGATGTAAAATAAGAAAGATAGAAGGAAAGTTGGGATAGTCTGAATCCTATTGGCACAAAAAAGATAACCACATCCGACAAAGCCTAGATTCTACTGATCAAAATGTTCCTGTATAAAAAAGACACTCTTTTATTACAAACACACAAACAGTCCATCATAATTTCTGCAACCTCTTAACAGGGACTTTTCCCTCCTCCCCTCTCTGCGTGGAAGTCAAATCTAAAACACACGTTCAGCATAAATGTGTGTAAAAATCCACTTACTGATTAATTGTTTGCAGTTCGTGTGGTGGCAGTTTTATCATTTTAAGATGTGCCAGTCGAGCTCATCACTCATGGCCGGTTGACTTTGGTGAGCAGAACTTCAGATCCCAGAGCACCATGTGCACCTCATCAATTGTGCGGGTGAACACAAAAGCGGTGCCATTTTTTTCATGAGTGGGCATGTCTGCCATCTGATTGTGTTTTGCTTCAGTATGAGCCCCACCCAACATCACCACCACCATCTTGATTTCATGGTCTTCGACTGTGCCTTGTGTGGTGCCACAAGAACTTAACTGATTAAATGAATGAGCTGAATGGAGAGAAAGGGAGAAATGGAAATTCCTGAGAGACTGAGTAAAAGTGAGTGCATTATTTGTGGTCTCGTATGTGAATGTGTGCGTGTGTTCTTGTGTGTGTATCTTTATTAGGACCAAAAAAGACATTTTGGAAAAAGTGAGGACATTTTGTCTGGTCCTCACAACTTTAAATTACTTTTTTGGTTTTGGGAGGGTTAGACCAGATTTTAGGGTTGGGGTTAGAATTGGGTTTAGATCAATGGTTAGGGTAGGTATTGGTGGTGAGTAAAGGTTAGGGTAAGGGGCTAGGGGATGCATTGTGTCTATGAGTGTCCTCTGTAAGTATACTGCATGAGAATGTGTGTGAGAGTGTGTAGTATTCACTTTATCTATCTAAAATAATCTGGTCTGCTCATTTAAGAGGCACTTTCAGCACATTTTCATTACGTTGACACGGCACCTCTGACTCATCACATCGGAAATCAGAACCGACTCATTGATGGAAACAATTTAAACATTTGAGACGCATTTCCTGTAAGGTGTGAGTACAGAACTGTTAACACGACTACTTGGTTTTGTAATACAACTGTTATAGGTGAGTAAGCCTATTTTTAAAGAATGCACTGGGAGCAGTAAAAAACACCTGTATGCAGGGTATGATGAAACAATATAAAATAAGGAACACATTGCTATTTTGCATAAATTCTCCATGGCTTTTTAGGGATCTGAAGCGTGGCTGACTAAAGTGATATGGCAAGACACACTGTATGGCCCCTAACATCAAACTATCCTAACTAATAATAGTCACATATTGCATCGATCAGCTCCAACCCAGACAACATGGAGAATGGACTATCACATCAGTGATTCAACCCGCTCCCTTAATCCACCACAATCAAACACCCCTCTGCAAGTATGGTCTCTGTGATGCAGCTGCCATCATTTAGGATGAGTGGGCCTGCAGAATTTGGCTGTCTGAATCCCAGGGCTGTTGATCCTGCACTGTACTAATGACGCAGCAGCCTGAGACACGATGATTGCAGGTCAGACAGAAAATGAAGAGAGATAATGATAGGTCAGCTCGCCGTATGTTCATGCACTCGCGCCGGTTTGCGTCCTTACAGTGCAGTGATTGGCTGCTGCATGAATCGACCTGACAGACAGGGACTGAGAGGTCTCTCCCGTGACAGCTCGGATTCTCTGATGAGGGTGTTGTTGCAAGGAAGCAAAGTGCAGGCCTTGTGATGGAGCTCTGCTTCTGGGGAAGATTGACATGATTGGCAATTAGGCTGCATCAACTCTGTACCTTCCTTTTAATGAATCCTGAACCGTCCTAGAATAAGATGAGGTTGCAAGAATCTCACTGCTCGATGGCAAATAAGTACAATTAAAACAAAGGTAATACGCATCCGAGTTGTCTGTAGGAGGTTTTGCATTTAAAAAAATAAAAATAAAAAAATGTGCCTGGAAGACAGTTAATAGTAACAGCTCAGGGATTCACAATTGCTCTGTATGCTGAGTTAGGGAAGCGTAATTTCCAGTTTATGTGACACACACAAACCAAAGCACATGTACCTCAGACAGAGCAGAGGGACGACGTGTCGTCACCAGCTGTCTAACTTTGTCCGATTCTCTTCACGTCCTGATCGTCACATACTTCCTTTCAGCGTGAATCATTTCACAACAACACTTCCATTTTGTCAAAACACCATTTTCTTTTCATATTTATCATATTTTTGTTACAAAACATGTACAGGCTGTTTAGAACAACAACAAAAATACAATATCCAATTTATATGCAATTTCTTTTGTTTAATAATCATCAAGCCATAAGGTGAATCCTCTTGGAGTTTTTCTTCCTTCTGATTGTTCCACTGTCCACCAATAGTCCATCTGAGTGTTGGTGGGGTGAGGGGGTTGGTGGGCGAGGTACAAATAAATACATAGGGGAGGATGTCAAGAAATCATAACAAGAACTTTGATTATTTTTTTAAATCCAGATAGTAGTATGTAAAAAGCAAGATGTCTCTCACTTTCTGCACATATAATTATATATGCGTGTCTATGTCAAAGGTTTATTGTTTTGGATTCAATAAAAAAGAATGTTGAACACTTGTCCACAGACTATAGCATAATTGTTTCAGATATATTTGCTCCTTGTCATGGTTCAGTTCATGCGTTAATTCTCCATGGAAGCAAATCGCGGAGGCCGTACTGTACAGTATATTTGTGTGCAACTCGACACATCCGCACATCCATGCACACTTAATCAAACATTCACTCACACACATACATGTGTACACACACACACACACACACACACATACAAAAACGCACACAAAAGGCCAAGTGGTCTTTCTATAACGCCACAGTCAATTCCCCCCAATCACATAGTCCAGTGGGGGTACTTAGGATTGGCCAGCCGTCACACAATTCTCCCAAAAATGTGTGAGAGATTCTGAAAAAAAAAAAAAAAAAAGTAAAAGAAAAAAAGGAGGGCGGTGGAAGAAAAAAAAAAATGTATGAACAAAACAAAATCAAAACAGTTCAATGTGTAAAAACACACTTGATGAACAAGTGATTCCTAGCTGTGGAACTATCCTGAGTCACTTCAGGTCAAAGTGAAGAACCGAAATACGTGTCCAAAAAACGTGGGTGCACCTTTTTGACCTCCGTCATCCTCTTTACCTTCGACCTCAGCCCATTCTTTTTTCCTCCTTCGCCACCTCACCATTCTTCAGCTCGTGCCCTTTTAGATAACACATCTTCAATATGAAGATGGAGAACAACAAGCGTGCTGAGTAGAACAATGTCTATCAGAGAAAGAATCCTCCTGTGGGTCCAAAACACTTCTGTTTTTGTTTTGTTTTACACGTGTGAACACTTGTTCTCTTTTTTTTTTATAGCAGGGAGTTCATTCTTTACTATATATATTACGTCCGTCAGAACAGGGTTACGGGGCAAAAGGGCGGGGTCCTTGCACGAGGATCGTATTGTGAAGTTTTCAGTTACAGGGCTAAGGCCAACTTCACCAAAGACACCTGCATGCAAATGTCACCCCACACCAGAGCTGGTGAGGCACACGTGGGATTTTAAGAGGGTTAACACTTCGTCCTCCTTCAAAAACACACAAATTATGATTGGATGGCGGGAAGAAAAATGAAAGGAAATTATGAAAAACGGCAACAACAAAAAAAAAAAGAAGCCAGAACAGGGAATGGAAGTGGTAATGAAATTAAGAAAAGAATATTCAGAGGCACCGCAAGCCAGTCTCATCGCGTCTAATTGGCAGAGATAGGTCAGGCAGCTAGGGTTTTCCAATGGCTTCCTCTGCCAAAGTTCCTTCCCCCTTCTCCTGTCTGGCCGTCCTTTGACTGCATCGGTCTGTGCGTCCAGTTGCTCACACCTGGACAGGAAGAGTTTGGTTCATCTGTAGTCTCATGTCCTGAATGCTACCAAGAATCTTCTTTTGATGGCCAGCCAGTGTCACCCCTATCCGCAGCAAGTCCCTGAGGAGGAAGCAGAGAGGAAGAAAATGAGAACAGGTGGCTGAGTCAACATAAAAGTAGACAGACACCGCACGTTATGAAGTTGAAGTGCAGATAACACGTCTTGCACAAGTACACACACACACACACACACTCTCTCACGCTCTCTACCAGGTGGGAACGGGGACAAGTAGCACTTTGGCAATCACCCATAAAATGGCTTCCAGAGGGTATGTCAACAAAATGGGGGGCGCTCATCCATCTACAGCCAGCAAATGTTAGTCTTACTGCAGCATATTTCTGTTGCCTGGCAGGTGGGCAAGCAGAGGGGAGTAAAAGAGCCATAATGTGATAGTTAATGATTAAAAAGCAAACTTCTTCAGCTACTGTTTGACAGCTGGTGGACTTCACAGCAGTCTGAAACGTATTGTAGATTAAACTGATCACTCACGCTCATGTCGTTTCAGTCTGTTTCAGTAAATTAGCTTCGAGTTGACCACTGTTGCACAACATAGGAAAACAACTAGAGTGAAAAAGACGGGAGAATTTGGCTTTAACAGGCTACCGGTAGTGTGTTGGTAAAAAACAGAGGCCCATAATCTTGAAGTGGTGAAGCAGGAACATTCATGGTGACATTACCACACCAAAAGGCCAAGGAGAGAGCCTCTGCTTTGGCCGTCATAAGTCAAATGCATAATCCAATAATCAAAATCAGATTGGTTTAACACTGTACAACAAAAGAGGAACAGGAATATATCTTTTCCGCTCTTGTTTGATCTCCCTGGCTGATAGTTAGAGGAGAGAGTAGATGGCGTTTGGGACAGTGATTAGCAGACTGTTTGTGCTCAGTCAAAGTCTACGTCCTCTCCACTCTGTCTCTCTCTCTCACACACACATACACACACACACACACACACACAGTGGATAATCTAATAATACACACAGATGCCATACACTCTGCTTGTCTCACTGACTTTGTGGCCCTATCCATTTTGAGCACACAAACACACACACACACCTAACCCACACGGCAGACACACACACACACAAATATAGTATGTACACAACCACCACACTGCACAGACACACACACACCACTGCCAAACCGGAACCCCTATTTTCCACAAGTAAATAGTGGTTTATTTTTTCATATTTTGCCATCTCCATCAGTGCTGCAACGGTGGATGAAATGATAATAAATGGGCACCATTAGAGGAATTACTGGCCATTAAGGGCCACAGAGAGCCACAGTACACCACACCTGTCAGCCTGACCAAATTGAAATAAATTACCTCCACCTCCATTGCCTATTATGCAGCTAATGAGGATGATTTATTTATCATTATAATCTTAATTCATTTATTTGATCATCACTGGCCTCTAATTTCCATGGCTTCCATTACATCATTTCCTGTTTACAAACGGGGCAAAAGGTGGGTGAGTCATCAAGGTCAATTGGAGATGAAGAGGCAGCAACAAGTACCTGCTGAGAAATCCGATTTTGCTTTGAAATTGTGCAATTGATCACTATGTATGAATATTTGTCTGATTTTGAGGCAGGTGGTTGTTACCCATTCCTCTGTATATGCAATAATAATTATTGTTTTTTAGTGGTACTTTTTAATTCAAAATTTTGTTTCAATAATCACAGAAAATGTAGTGATTTTGTCTCTCATTTCATATTCTACTACACTAAATCTTGCTCGCGCTAATGCACATTTTTATTTATGTATTTATTTTTTTTAAACTACAGTAGATTAGCTGTATATAAATACTGGAACGCACAACTGTGATATTTTTTGGCGCCATTGATTGAGCCAACAAAACAAATTCCTTACCGAAATACCCGCATAATGAGATTTTCTTTATGCTTCACGTCCTGTCATTTTTCATTGCAGCCTTCTCTGAGCTCACTGTCCACATGTTATCCTGTTTCATTTAGACATGAGACTGTTTTTTATTCCCTCAAGGTCAATTTGTGTAACACTAATTTGACTCTGAAACTCAGCCCAGGCAGTCACTTTAGGCTTGATTAGCCGGAACCACACACACATGCACGTGCGCACATGCACTCTCTCTCTCTCTCTCTCTCTCTCTCTCTCTCTCTCTCTCTCTCTCTCTCTCTCTCTCTCTCTCACTCCACTCACTCTGCTGTCATCTGGGCCACCAGGTCAAAGGAAGCAAATCCAGCATTGACAAAGTTGTCACGGTAGCGGCTCATCTTGATGGCATCCAGCCAGTCCCCCACAGTGGTGAAAGTGGTATAGTCTGGGATGCAGCGGTCAAGCAATGGCTGGGACACCCTACACGTGGGAGAGGGAAGGACGGAGGGAGAAAGAGAAAGAGAGAGAGGGTTAAGGTCGTCAGTCTACTGCCTTTAACGGGCAAACCTCACCCCCAAACGCCCCCAGCTGAGCGCCACCTCTCCATTTCTCCACCTCTCCTCCTCCTCTCTCATCCCCTTCTCCTCTCCTCCACATGTAAGGAGTTGTGTTTGGGGGGAGTGGGCACTTTTATGACTGTAGAGAGACTGACTGGAGGCTTGGGTGGTGGATGTTGGCACTGCAGCTGGTGAGGCTAAAAGGTATGTGCTGATAAAGCAGATATCGACTTTAAACTACCAACTTATAATGCACATGGAAACAGGTCTGTTTTATGTTCAGAAACTATAATTCTTTGCTGTCAATACAGAAACAGGAGCCACAGAACTGCAAGAAAGTGTGCATGTTTTTATTCAAAAACGCCTTTGCATGTCAGTATCAGTGATATAGGAGTGGAGAACGTGCCACATGAAGCCATATGGATATCTGAATGATTCTATATTGCTGCAGTTAGATGTCATCGTCTTCCGTGGGGACGGAAAAGAAAAAATAAAAACTTGAAATCCAATCCAAAAAGCGCTTGTTCTGAGTTTCCACTTTCAAACTACCTACGAATGTGGTCAAAATCTGATCTGGGAGGACTGGATTCCTTCTGGTTTGGCTTGTCAGTTCAAGTCAGAATAGTGTCATGAGTAGGAACATAGCTCACACAACTCTGAGGCTATAAGTCATTATGTTTTATAGTATATAATTACTGTGTTTAGAAAACATTTTCAGGACGTGTTTGAACCGAACTGTTTAAGCATGTTCTCTTTTGATACAGTTTGTTCTCACGTCTAAGTTTGGTTGCGTGCAACATAATCCCACTGAGGTGGAAAGTCACTTTGGGAAAATGCTTTGTGACAGTGAAGAAATATCTGTGGAATGTAAACACAGATGTAGCTCACATGTGTGTGTGTGCGTGTGTGGTCTCATATTGAAACTTACTCATGAACCTGTGGAAGGAGTGACTCACAGAGCTGCATGCGTGTTTGTCTGTGTATCTTTGCACATGTGGACGCATTCGATTGTGTGATGGCTTCTTTAGCAATTTGTCAGTGTGTATCCCTTAAGATATACGTTTGCATGTTCGTGCACACCTGTTGACAGCACGAAAAGGGGCATTTCTAAGAAAGATCTCAACTAATGATGCTGATCAATAGTGCAGATAGAGAGGCCACCTTGGGAGTTTTAATAAAACTGTGCTGCGACTCAGGGCGAAGTGGAGCGGATGAACAAGAGAGGGGGTGGGGGGGAGGTGTGGGGAGGTGAAGGAGGAGAAACAGATGAGGGCCCGGGCAAAGAGAATGAGCGCCACTGTCTCCCCTCCTCTCTGCTCTGTTGATCCCTGTCATCCTTTTTGATGGCATTAGATTCATTAACAATTAAAAGAGGAATGGAGAGAGAGAAAGAGGGAGAAAAGAGTAAAGGCATGGAGAGGGAGTTAATAACAGTGATACAGAGGCTCCTTTGAGTGGTGTAGATGGAGTGATTTTTAATAAGGCTTGTGCTTCAGAGCCCAAGGCCTCAGGCCGTTGTTAATGCCAGACTCTGGCTCTTTCGCTTAATGGAGTATTGTTAGTCCTCCTTCTCTAAAGTTGGCTTCAAAAGGGTCCAGAACCTTACCAGGCCACATGTGAGCCACAAGCAGAAAACCAGCAGGAGAGCATACTAATACTGTATGCTAACTCGTGAACCAGATGAAATCCATGTTCATTTGCTGGGAGTGTCACAGTCTCTCCATGGGTTTAGGCCATTATTTTGCATTTAAAGGACTTCAGAGAATCAGGGTAGTTCCCTTCTGAAGTAGTAAACAGTTAATAAAATGCAGAAATGGCATGCAATCTGCAGTTGTCTTACAGAAAGTACATAGCCAGCAGTCTTCTATGTCAGACAGTGCAAGCTCCCCTCCAGCCACACTTCAGTGCAGACCAGTATGACAGTGTCATCTCTCACTCCTCCCTTGTTAGGTCTGTCAGCAAGAGGCCACCTCTCTGCTGGCCCGTTTAAAATCTCGTTAGTGGCTAATTAAAAAGCGCTCCCATCTCTTTTTGCATCGCCTTAATCGAGCTAATTAACGGCAAGCTTAATCTTCTCAGAACGTCACTCCGGTGGCCAACTGAGACCCCGACTTCCCCCATGAGCTCAGCCAAGGATTGTCTGCGGCCCTCCCTCAAGACACAAAGACCCTGATGCAGGGACAGATACTGTAGGTAGGCCACCATCCACCCCCCCCTCCTCCTCTGTGCTTCACCTTATCTCCTTCAAATTCTTTACAAGAAGGTTGCAGAGAAAGGTAGAGCAGCTTAATGTAGATGTGACACCACTGACTGAGCCCACAGTCCACAGAGGACGTGCTTTAAGGGCCGTACTGAGCTGTGGTAATTTGGATTTGCATAATGGTTGCATTTTTAAGAAGCAAAGGGTCATACAAGAATAAAGCTGCACTTTAAAGAAGTTAAGAGAGTGTTACAGCTGAGTGTACAGCATGACTCACACACACTATATCAACTTGGATAAGGAATATTTGCACAGAGGAAATCATTATCACTGTTGCTCTGGCTCAGGTGTAAATTAAATGGCTTGGCCGGTGCTTGCATGGCTGCAAAGAAGCAATTTAACTCGACAAAGTAATGGCCTTTAACTGCATTCTGTCGCAAGAGTTCAGCTGCTCTTACTCAATATATGACTTAAGAAAACTCTAATATCCATAATGCAATGAGCAAAATGTAGCATTATTGCCCATGAAATTTAAATCATTGATCCACCCAATAAAACTCAACAAGGACCTCAGAGAGGAGAATCACACACAATCACAGGTGTAAGTATATTTCTATCATTTCTAGCTTCACATATCCTCCAAGCTTAAAGGGCATTTTCTGTGAAGCATGGCTTTCATACCGATTCTCAGCCTAATATGACCAATATACTCCGACTTACCCAGTGGACTGTGCGCTGTTGGTGACCACCTTGAGGCTGGCAGCATTGCGGATAAGCTTATCCAGTGTGGCCACAATCTGGGTGAATTTGGGTCGCAGGTTCCTCTCTTTTACCCAGCAGTCCAACATGAGCTGGTGCAGCGCTGTGGGGCAGTCCATGGGTGGGGGCAGTCGATAGTCCTGCTCCACGGCATTTATCACCTGAGGAAGGACAAGAGAGAAATCACTTCTAGTCATGCAACATAGTGTAGGGGGGAGGATGAGCAACAAGAAGAAGAGAGATGGTCGATGAAAAGAACAAGAAGGGGAGGACAGAAGAGGATAAAAGAGAAAAATGATAGAAGAGGCAGAGATAAATAGAAAAAAAGCAAGTTAAATAAAACAAGCAATAAATAAATAAATAAATGGCTCGAAAGAAAAATAGCTACAAGTGAGTAGCTGTAGGAGTGCTGTAGAAACAACTGAAGAATGTTAGTTAGAGAGATGAAATACAATTTAAGTGTAATGAATAATGTTTTTTTTTTTATCAGCTTACATCTTGATTGCTCATGTCCCAGTATGGCCGCTCGCCATACGACATCACTTCCCACATGACAATTCCGTAGCTCCAGACATCACTGGCTGAGGTGAACTTCCTGTAAGCGATTGCCTCTGGAGCTGTCCAGCGAATGGGAATCTTGCCTCCCTGTGGATATGCGAATGAGTAGGTGAGCATGAAATACTGGAGGGATGGAGCACAAACACAGAGTCGCACACATACGAGAGGGAGAGAAAGGGAGAGAAAAAAAATAGTCTGAGGGAAACACTGATACACAACATATGGGTGCATGCTGTAGAACCCATACACCACATACACAGAAGGTTAGTAACACAGACAACACATGCACTAACAGTTTACACGATATGAATATTAAATGTGTTACAAACTGTATTTTTCAATATCAATATATCAATCTTATGGTATCCTATGTCACCAGTTTTTTTTCTCAAAGTAAAGCTCACAATTATCAAGTAACACCATAGCTTCATGGTACAACCATTCATCTCACTGCCATTGCGTTGGGTGCTTTGCTTTTTAGAGTTGTTTTGCTAAACATATGAAATGACCTGAATCACTTCCTTTGGTGACACCAAACCAGACCTGTCTTTCAACTGAAATGTAACTATAGGTTGTATTGGTCAACCCCTGAATACGACCCATGGGTAAGTTTTTAGCACAACGCTACTTTTCAACTCAGCTAGGCACAAATGTTAGTGAAGTTAGGGCTCACAACAGGAGCGAGGTTAGGGCTCAGAGAATGAGTGAGGTTAGGGTTAGGGCTCACAGAATGAGGCATGTTAGGGTTAGGGCTCAAAAAAGACAGAGTAGGCAGTAGCAAAACAAAAAAAGTTCTGTGTTGCATGGTAAAAGTCTAATGTGGGAGTTGAACCCATGTCAATCACACCAAAATACAACGCTTTAACACAAACTGCTGGTGGACACCCCATCAAAGATACTTAATGATGACACACCTAAGGCACCACATTGATATTATTCATACTACCACTAAGGGACGCCTATTTTAAAAACGTACCTATGGGTCGTAATTCCTGCATACAACCCATAGTAACGTTTTTGTTGGAGGACAGTCTCCCAAATCCAGATGCACACAAACTTAACTTCTACATATTGGCTAGAGCAAGCTGCCTGTCTTCACACCAGAACCCATAGTCATTTATGATAATTCCATAAGACCCTTTCATCTGCCTTGTCATGCATTGGCAGTTTTACATCTTCTGTTGTGGGAGAATTAGTATAATAATCATTATTTAATATCAGACATTTCAGACAGCTGTCAACATGGTCTTCTATTTCTTGTAGATATCTGCTGCAGTACACGACAACATGCCCAAGTTCAAATAAATCACTTCAACAATCCTTCAGCTACATATACTGAACATAAATGTTTTCTGATTCTTTCGTCTGTTCTGATTTCTCTCTTCTGTCCTTGCTATCTAAAGACGGTAGAAAAAAAATCCTTTTCCACTGGTCATGTGTTTTGGGAATACACTTGACACAGATCTATTTTTGGAATATACCGATACTTGCAAGGGATTCAATTATGAAAGGGGCCAGTGATATATTGATATACATACAGCAACTTCAAGCATGGTTTTGAAATGTAAATACAATCACACACATTATGTACACAGGTATACACTCACCAGTGAGCTCGTGTAGGTGGGGTCTGTAGGATCGTCCTCGAGGAAGCGAGAAAGGCCAAAGTCAGACACCTTACACACCAGATTACTGTTGACCAGGATGTTACGAGCAGCCAAGTCTCTGTGCACATAGTTCATGTCTGACAAGTACTTCATGCCTGCTGCGATACCACGCAGCATGCCCACCAGCTGGATCACTGTAAACTGTCCATCATTGAGCTGGAAAAGGAAGAGAGAATGGCAAAAATAAACTGTATTGTAGATCAAGGAGGTGCGCTCAAAATAAAGTTTGTTTGTTTCTCTTTTTAAATGTATTTGCCCTGTGTATCATCGTTGTATTTGACTGTATAATTTCCTTTTCTTCTGGCAGACAATGCATGATGTGACTTTGAAGGAGAGATTCATTGGGGTCTCAGCTATTTGTAAATGTCCTTTCATGGCTCTGCAGAAACTTAGATAACTAAAAGCAAGTTCAGGCAGATCTGGCTTGGCTTTGTAGTTTTGCATTACTGACAAAAATTATACATACATTTTTCATAAGGAGTAGCTATTAATAAAGCTTTTCTTGGATGTGATATGTTTGTCTGATGATGTGTTTTCCTTACCCTTAGGAAAGAGTCCAGTGCCCCATTCTCCATAAACTCAGTCACAATCATCACTGGCCTACTCTTGGTGACAACACCTTCCAGGCGGATGATGTTGGGGTGGTCAAACTGGCCCATGATGGAAGCCTCAGACAGGAAGTCTCTTCTTTGGCGGTCAGTGTAGCCCACCTTCAGTGTTTTGATTGCAACAATGATCTCCCGGCGCCCAGGCAGCTTGAGGCGACCGCGACATACTTCCCCAAACTCTCCTGCGGGAGCCCAGGTAAGACAGCCAGAGAAAGAGGAGAGAGGGAGAGAGAGAGAGAGAGAGGAAGGGGAGAGAGGCATGATGGAAGAGTGGAGGAGAGTGGGGGAAAGAGGGGAGAGGGGACAGTTAACTGGTTAGAACCAAGGAGCCAGGGAAGGGGAGCAGGAGGGGTGATACAAGGGAACTGCAAGAGAAGCCAGGACTCTAGTTCAGTGTCAAAGGATGGTGGTGGTGATGGGGAAGCATACAATCGATGCTGTTATGCTAAAGAATTAAAGAAACTGCATGACAGTGAGGCATGATGATGGAGGGTAAGAAGACATGAAGATGAAAAACAAAAAACAATGTAAAAAAAAAAAAAGATCGTAAGGTAGGGTGACAGGGTGAGAGGAACGAGGGGGGGGGGTCGGGGGTGGTGCTAAGCATTGGATGGGCTGGAGAAGCGGGCACAGGAAGAGGACGTAGGTGGAGACAGAAGCTTAGGGGTTCTTCGGGTTGTGGACGCTTTACGTTTCGAGTCTACAGCAAGCGTATGCAATAGTGCAAAATTAGGCAGTTAGAGCAATGTGTGTTGGTAGGGGTGCAGAGGTGTCAGAGTTGGGAAAGTCAGGGTGAAGGGGTGAGGGATGGAGGTATGGATGGTGGAAGGGGCAGAGTAGGGGGACAGGGAAGACAGGGGTTGAGGGATTGTCACTTTTAAGGCGAATGCTGGGAAGCGACGGGTTTCATGTAGTAGCCTCAGTAGTAGAAGAGTTGTCATAGTGGTAGTAGTAGTAGCAGTAGTATTGGTAGTAGCAGAAGCAGAAGTGAGGACTCCCATCTCTGCCATCACAAGGTCTTCCATTTTGGCTCAGATACAATGCTAAAGAAACTCAACCTCATTTGGCACAGTCCTGTAGCTTTTGAGCAAAAATATTACTATCAAATATATCAAATACATAAAATGTTTTACTATCTACAACATCAAATGTAAGGGGGGGGGGGTCTCTAAAGGAGGGGGCACAACCACAAATTGGAAAAGGTGTATGTGCCAGGAAAAGGGGTCAAATAAAGTGATCCACAAGATTCTCTCTTTTTTAAAGAGGTTCTCAAAAACACTAAAAAAAAGTGGGCAGGGTCAGAGACGGCCAATCCTGAACAAGGTAATCTCAATATATTAAATCCCATTTTGGGTACAAATCTTCCCCAGAAGTGTGTTTTGAACAACAAACCCTCAAAGATGTTCCAATGTCACAGGCCACTGATCAGTTTAGAGCAAGATAGCAGTGAATCCATTTGATTATTCGGTAAGTCTGATTCTCCACATTGCCTTTATATAACTCAGCAGAGAAGTGAGGGTTTTGTATACAAGGATTTCCTTACACTGCTGCAGTTCAAAAATTAGAGAGGGGGAACTTGGACAAATGCATAGTCTAACACATTAAATCACAGACTGTCTGTCTGAAGGAAGTAAAAAATAGAACACAAAAAACGATGAGCTGCAATTAATACTGGCTGTTATAAGAATCACACACATGCTCCACCAGGATTTATTTCTCTATGGATGATTAAATCCTATTAAAGCCCATGTTTCTCCTGCATCATATACATTTCAGTCAGTTAAATCTTTTGGGACACTTGACGGCCCTTGATTTATTTATTTTTTTACTTCCTTAAGAGGCAGCAACTGTATGAGGTAGCAAATTTGCATTTGTCTTCCAATAGTCTCAAAAGGAGTTTCAAATCATTAGGATTTTCTGCAGTGTCATACCAATTTGAAATCAATAAAATCAAGTCTATCTTGCTCCAGGATTGGTCTCCACTCTTAGGGTACAGGTGAAATGGTAATTCACCGAACAAAATGTTTCACAGCTGATTTAGATGCGCAAAACATGGTAAATAACTCAAGGGTGCTAGGACTGTGTGTCTATCTAAGGATATACTGAAGCTAGTTTCAGTATATCTCCAGTACACTGAGTGCTGGAAACATCTGGGTAGGGGTTCCTAAGATGTGACAAGTGTGGTAGGGTAAGGGCATGTAGAGGGCAAGCGATGAATTGAATGAAAGTACCGCTTGATGTGAAGTCCTCTAATGGTATGGCCTGGAGGTGACTAGCAGCCTTCCCCCTGTAGCTCAGGAGCTTTGGTGGGTTACCTGCGCCGATGACCTCCTCGATCTTCACACAGGAGACATCGATCTCCTTGGCAAACTCGCGAACAGCTTCGTTGGGGTCCTCATAGGTGAAGGGGTCAATGTAGACTTTCATTCCCGGCGTTACTATAGGGGATTCAGTGGCAAGAACAGGAAAGTGAATCTATGCTGCCAAATAAACTTCTTCGTCAACAGTGTATAAAGAAAATACATTGTTTATCAACTAACTGCAAAACAAAGCACTCCTTAGAACTGCCCTAGATCAATCAATCAGCAATTCATGCTCTATGAGCTACTAATACTGCTGTTGAAATGTGATGTGGAGTAATATAACAAAGAGAAGTATCTCAGCAAAGAGACTTACTGTACTGCTGCAGTTTCTCTGTGTACTCCGACTCCGAACCATTTCTCTGCTTTCTGTTGGGAAAGATGAAACACAAAGTGAGTCACATGGACTCGCAGCAAGGTGCCAGAACTGGAAAGGAACAAAGGCCTGAGAAGAAAACAGATCCCTAATAATGTCTGCAGAGATATAGCCACACAACAGTGTGGCGTAATGAAGATATTTAGTTTTTCTGCAGCGGGAGCAAGGGATATACTGTAGATAAAGACTGTATCAATGGCTTGTGGTAAGATGGTTCATACTTGGGGACAAGTCTAAACAAAGGATATTGTGCCATTGTCTTAAACCACAAGTGAAAGCCATTCACTCTCATACCCCCAGAAGCAGACTTTAAAAAGCAAGCTCAGCTGTCTTGGCTTTCTAGCCCCACAGACATCACAATGTTTGTTTCAATTCAATCTGCTTCTTATTTGTTCCTTATGGACTTGCTGTCATTCTCATCTCCCATTTTTTCTCTCTCTTATTCTCTTTTTCTCATGTCTCTCTATCATGTCCTTCTGAATCTGGATCTTCTTCCACGTGTCCCTTCTGCATGGTGTGTGACGGCACAGAGGCAGTGACAAAGTGAGGGCTGGGTTTGTTGAAATTACATGTTAATGTGCTCCTTTGTTGTCTAACCAGTAACCGGGGCAATAATACCCAGTGGCGATTTGCATCTTATTTTAAATTCTAATTTAGCTCCAGAATATGCCGAAGCTCTGTGTTTTTACTATTGTATTATTACTGTTTTCTCTTCGTCTTCTGCAGCAGTCAGAGCAGGAGCTCAGCCAAAACCCTGAGTGAGATGCAGTGTAGCGGTGTTAAAATAGAAGAATAAAGAGGCAAAGGGGAGAAAACAGGGGGAGCCTGGGGGAGATTATTATTCAGTCTAGTGTGACCGATGCCCACACTTGTCAGAAATAGCCTGCACTGGCTGTCGGTGGGAATCCAGTGAGCACAACCGCCAAACCTTTTGCACATAAAAACAAAAGCACACTGAATATGCTGCTTGACAAATGAGTGGTTTAAGGTTCAATGTATGTGGTTAGACCCAGCTGTTGCAATGTAAGGCATGTCAACAGCTACAGCGCACATTTTACCAGGGAACTGGACTAAGCAGATTGGGGTCCATGTGGCTTCTTCATGTTCAGTAAACTCAACTGTTGACTCCGAGTGCTTAGGCCATGAGGGCAAGCCTATCAGACCTAACAGCTGCTCCACAATGATGTGTCCGGTAAGCAAAGTAGCATTCTGGGCAAATCTGTTTACCATTTGCACATTCAAAGGGGTAATCTAGCATTCAGTGGCCCCACAGGTGGCACAGAAATTAGCTTAAACTGATCTGGTGTGGTTTAACAAAGCTGGCATTTGAAGCTATCTTATATTTTTCAGCCTGAAAGAAGGCTGTTTTTACCCCCAAAATATTACCTAGGATAGATTTAAAAAAAAAGAATAGATTTTGAAATATCCTGTCACACTGTTTTCTACAGTCTCTGTTCACAGCCCCAGATGCACATGCTCATCTATCATATGTTCTAACTTCTGGCGAAAGCTGATGAGGGAGTTATTCTCTAACCTGAGGCATACGATTGCAAGGACCACGACTGCAATGATGAAGACCAAAGTGGCGGTGATTGATCCCACGATTAGTGGCAACTGCTCCTGCCACGACTTCGGAGGATCACCTTTTGGAATCAAAGAGAGCAAATGATTAGCTGTATTAGGCAGAATGAAGTCGCAATACCAATCACATATATTTTTTTTTCAGTTGTTGTTCATGGGAAATGGGAATAACATACTTTGCAAGTTGGTGCTGAAGTCAGCTGGGCTGCTGTACCGTCCATAACCGGCCACTGTTCGGGCCCGAACTTGAACAACATAAGGCGTACCAGCCTTCAGACCTTCGATGCGTGCATTGCTCCGCTGGGCAGTCATGGTATGGGCAATAGCCTCACCTTGATCCTGTAGCGATGAAAACATGCAGGGATGAAAATTAGACCACATGGCAGCCTCTTGTGCTCATTCATCTTCATTCTCTGACAAATCTGACCAATATAACCATGAAGGGTGAGAGAAATACGCAGACGAGTGTGAGAGAGGGAAATGGAGGTCTTGTCAGTGTTAATTTGATAGGAGAAGGACAAGCTAACAAGCAGGACATAACACAATACAGTCCTACAGTGCTACAGTCCTTTCCCCAAATATCCAGTTATTACTCTGGAAAACAGAGATTCTTGTTAATGTATGGATTAAGGGGGGTCATGGGGCGAAGGGGAGACTAAGACGGAGAGGAAGAATCAGGGTTTCAGAAAACATAAACAAGAACGAATGATTATGCAATCTACAATTGGAAATGGGGAGCTACCTTACTGCAACTGGAGGCATTGTTAATTCCCACATTTAGAGAAACAGACGAAACAGAGACCATGCAAGACATAGAAACTGGATCAAATTAGAGGTGTTGACTTACATTGCTGCTTACCTTCTCATGGTACTTAATCTCATAATCTAGAATGATTCCATTTGGTTTCTCTGGAGGCAGCCAGGATAGACTCATTGTGCTTGCTGTAGCCACCATCAGGTGAACTGTAGGTACTGCAGATGGAGCTGCATGGAACAAAAGAAACGAGGGGTGAGCCGTTTTATTTCTCGTTTTCCATTTGAT
This sequence comes from Microchirus variegatus, assembly GCF_963457635.1. Taxonomy (NCBI): domain Eukaryota; kingdom Metazoa; phylum Chordata; class Actinopteri; order Pleuronectiformes; family Soleidae; genus Microchirus; species Microchirus variegatus. Next base: position 12,121,971 of record NC_139805.1, read on the forward strand.
ACCTTTTTCAAATTCGATGTCCTTTGTGTTTTCACGTAAGCCCAAACATAAAGACTTTGGCTGTGGGCTTTGTGAAAAGCTTGGGCCAATAGTTAGTATTCAGGACCATTCTCCACTAAAGCTCAAATTTTTCCTCCCTGAATCCCTGGAGAGTAAGACAGGATGTCTAACTCCACGACAAAACTGAGAGATAAGTATCAGACACATGCAATCCTTGTAGGTAAACATAAAACAAGACATGTCATTGTTTTTGTTTTTTTCTATTGCTGAACTGAATGTTTTTATATATAAATGTGCATTTGCCATGTTGATTCTTAGGTTTATACAACATACACAAATAAACAGATACCTGCTGTAGTTTGTGGACATACACTCACAGAAGACCATAAAACAGGCATTCTACCAACCCGAGCTTCATACTTCATGTTCACATGCGCCTATTAATGGGCAAGAGCTGTCTGCTTTCCTGTCTCTCTTTTTCCCTTTTGTCTAAGTTCAGGCTTGTTCTGTAGCTCTGACTCACTCTCACCTCTCAGTCTACTCCATCGCCTGTGTTTCCGAAGTTTTAAATCTGGAGATCCAGCGGTACCTGCTCTTCAAAAATGAAGTATCTCACTTTTTAAAATTCCCAGGTTCAGTGTACTCCTCAGCTCATCAGCTTCATTTTTCACCGTGGCATACCAAAAACACTGACTGTTTTTCTTAAAAGCTTTTTAATCCCCAGTTTTACATTCTTTGATCCTAAGCCTTGCATTTCCTTTCTCCTCCCGCATGTGTTTTTTATTCAGACATCCCCATTCTCTCTTTTCTACCAAACATTTTCCTCCTTCATTTGCTCCCCATCCACCCAGGCCCTCCACATCTCTCTTTCTCCCCTGATGACAATACTTCCTAGCCAGATCCCCTGGTTACTCGAGCCAAGAGATTAGGGGCCCTCCTCTGGGAGAAGATGTTGCAGTAACCATGGAGGTAGCCCCTGCGGCTTATCACTACTCTACTATTTATTTTGGTTCTTAAAAGGTGAATGCACATGGAGGAATGGTCTTGGGACTACACCAGGGGATAATCTGATCACAGTTGATGCTCTTTTGCCCCCTCCTTTCCTTTCACCTCTCTCTCGGCACCCAACTGACCCCCACTGAGGACTTCTGTCAGCCCAGTGCCGGAGCCCTCATAATACAATGAGGCCCTAAAACCGGGTGCTGTGGGGCGTTTTGGTCCTAGACCCTCAAACAGAAGCCAATCTTAAGCATTTTGAGGCATGGGAATACAAGGTTAGAGGTGATGAGCATAGGGCCATGACAAGGAGAGATGATGGGGGATGGAGCAACGGATAATCCCTGGTGCAGTCTTAGCAAATTTAACAAAGCGAATAAACACATCCAAGGCATCACTTAAAATCCCTGAGAGAAACTCAACACAGACACCGACTCCAAAGAACAAGAATCCAGACAAGCTCAACAGCATACAGCATTTGCTATGGTTGTTTCTCATTTAAAGGAACTAAAAAAAAAATGCTAATCTCAATGATCCACATGCCTAACTTCTGACCCACTTTGAGAGAGTTTACATAATAAATTCCAAAGTTATAAATTATGCACTAGCCTATCATAATAAAATTTTATGCATATACGTTAGCTGAGATTCAATCTTGGTTTCATCTCAACATTGATTGCTATACTGGCCTAGTTTCTGTTGTAGCTGTGGGCTGGTGGAGTGGTGGGTTGGAAGCAGTGGGCAGCTAGATTACTGAAGGTTCACCATTTTGAATGCTCACTACACTGCCATGTTATACAGTAGCTATTTGCAGCTGTGTTGGTACAGAGCATGCTGTGGGAGTGTGAAAAGGGTCCCTATCTAAGCTCATTCAGAATAATTTCTTCCTTCTCAATCCTTGTTTAAAGAGAAAATATGGAACACACTCCTACATGGATACAAGAACGTGATATGGACTTCTTCAGGACGCAACATTTTCTTTGACATTCTTTCGCAGTCTTTCTTGTGCTAGCCTTTGAAAGTTGGCAATGGCTACAGATTCAATATTGATCTTTGACAAAGAGCCATGAGGCTGCAGAACGACTTACCAGCCTGATTTGTAGTGATATTCACTGCAGAGAAATGAGGCGTGTAAGGGCTCTTGTGGGAAACTCCGTTGACCGCCTGGATCTCGAAGCTGTATTGCGTGTGGGCTTGCAGGTTACGGACAGCCACGCGGCGCTGGGTCAGGCCCAGGTGGCGAGGCGACATGTCGACGTTGTCGTCACAACGCGAGCACATTCCCTGCTCAGGCAGACACTTCTTACAGATGACGTTGTAGAAGATGTCATCGCGGCCACCCAACTCACGTGGCTCACTCCATTCGAGCACGAGCGAGGTTTCGTTCACAATGGAGATGACACTTCGTGGCACGGAGGGAACCGCTGCAAAGCAAGGGACACACATTTGCAATAGATGAGGAGAAGAGGTTTGAAATTAGGATGAATTTATTCTCCATGCACAAAAGGAGCAAAGAAACCTGTCTTGGTGACTGTGCAGACATAAAAAGACTAATTTTCTTCCTCCACTGACGCCACATGCTTGGTCATTGTGTGATCTGGTGGATTTCTTTTCTCTGCCTTACCATGTACAATACCCTGAGATATTTGTATTGATTTGATTTGAATGTTAAGCACTTTGTAACATTGTTAAGAAAAGTGCTATATAAATATGTTTATTATTATTTATTATCAGCATATTAGAATGACAATAGAAACAGTTTACATAGATAGATAAATTATTTGAATGCTGTGTATCAACACGATTCTTCATTTAAGAAGTTGCCTTGTGCTGTGGTACAGTTTTCACGAATTAATATCAACATTTTTCCTCCACGTAACAAGAGACTGCATCAGCAAATGCAAAAAAAAAAACAAGGACAGGAGTTTAAATTGCATGCTCATTTCCACTGAGCGCATGTGTGTGTGTGTGTGTGTGTGTAAAGTGCTGGAGGAGACGAGGGAGACAAACTATTGGCAGAGCGTTAGCAATTCTTATCCAATTACCAGAGTCTTATCTTTCATTGCACTGTTGTGAAAGGAGCAGTCTCCCAACCCACCAAATGAAAAAAAAAGAATCCTCTGCTCTCTAAAGCAGTGAATGAATTAGTTCCTGCATGTAAATAATTGCTGTTAACGAAGGCACCGCTACCAGAATAATTCCTCTCTCTCTCTCTCTCTCTCTCTCTCTCTCTCTCTCTCTCTCTCTCTCTCTCTCTCTCTCTCTCTCTGTAAAGGAGTGGCAGTGTGGAGAACAGATAGAAAGGCGCGAATGGGAGGGTTTTGATGATAAGGTTTTGGATATGGTTGGGAAAACAAGCAGACTTGTTTGTCGTCCATATGGCGTGGCAGGAATGGAGGCGTTATCAGCCACTGAGGACACAATTCAAAGAGGAATGTTTGGGAAAACATGTAACATTTTATCACCATTTGGATTTGATATTTAGCCTCATTTCTATCTTTTGACTGAGAACAAGAGGATTTGTATGGCTTGCAAAAACAGTAATAAACATTATTATGATGGCTTTAAAACAATGCCAATTTCACAGTCCGTTGAAAGCAGTGTTCTCTTACTGGTACAGGGGGTGTCCGGAGAGTCTGTGTCTGATCGGTAGAAACCATTTCGACAGGAGCAAATGCTGGCTGCTCCCGAGCTGGCACGACTGTCGGCTGGACAGGGCAAGCAGAAGCTGTCTCCCTGTTTGGACTTGAAGGTGCCAGGGCTGCAGGCTGATGTACAAAGAGAGAAAAAAATTTGACTTTAACATTGTAGTTAAGCAAGTAATTCCTTGGTAAGATGAAATGAGATTAATAAATTATACTTTGGCTTTGACAAATGTGTTTATTGAACCCTTACGCCCCCTTTGCTTAATTATGGAGTGTATGTATTCAGCAAGCAGTAGCGGGAAAGGAGTGTGTGAGCAGCATGTAGTGGTTTGAATAAACTCGTATAAAAAGATTGTCAATCCAAATTACATGCACGACCTTCAGAGGCAAAATGCTGGCATGGTGTTTTCATCAGAATTGCGTCTTCAATGGAATACAAATAAACAGTTGCAGAGAACCAGGAGCACACACAACACATGCTGATGTGTACACAACCATGGGTTTAAACACTCCTGTGCTGACATACATGTCTACTCTGCACAAACAGGATTCTTGGCTGCATTCAGATATAAGAAGCTGTTTTAAAAAAAATATATATATCTTCAGTTTTGCTTTCAAAATCACTTCCTTTATGGACTCACACCTTAAACACCGTTGCAGGCAGTAACTTAGACATAGATTTACCTTTTTTTTGATTAGGTGAGGCCTTGTAATCAGAAAAAAAAAAAACACTGCTAGTCTTTGTAAATGCCATAGCTCCATTTATAGCGGCTGTTTGGAAGTTTATAACTCAGGTGATAAGTTGCAGACGCACCGGAAAACACTGACAGCTGCACTGTGATCCAGAACACTTTGGCAGGCTCCATATCTTTGATAAACTATCTCATTAAAAGATGAATGAGTTTGCTGTGGTGCTTAATAAAAAAAAAAGACGAGAGCAGGTACGACAGGCAAAGTTTACAGGGGCCAGTTGATTAGTATATATATAGTATATAAGTGTGTTAGCGATTCAATGTCAAGGACACAATGCTACGCTTGTCCCTCTGAATTATACTTTTGCACATAAACATGTGAGTTTGTTTTTCACTCACGTTAGAAAACCCGCTGAGATCAGATCTACGCCGACAACTGCCTGGCCCCGCTGTTTTATCATTTTTGTAAGTTCAATATTAGCACAGAAACCAAAGTCGACTGCGCCGTGTACATTAGCACTGAGTGTATTTGCTCTTCCACCATTAATCAGAATCTTCACACCACTGACTAAGAGGAAGTACTGCCTGATAAACAGATAAGAAATGACCTAGAGTTTAACCAGGTGGGAGAACAGCCTCTTTGATTACTTATCGTGACCCCTGCAAGTTTGTTGAAATTCATCATCTCACAGGGGGACGAGAGTATTGGTTTTGAAAATGCTAGCCTAACAGGTTGCGGGAGATGCATTTATATTAATATATATATATATTTTCCTTTTTATGCATGGGATGAATGTGCTGATCAATCACTTCCAAAGAGTAAAGGGGTCATCCTCATCCTTTCATCCATTTTATCCAGAGGAACCACTAAAGAATGAAGAAGAGAGAGAAACAAGGGGATAGAGAAAAAGGGGGAGGGAGTGGAGGAAGAGGTGTAGGCATAGAAAATGCTAATCCTGCCAAACCCCCCGCCCCCCCCTCCCCTGTGTCTTATCCTCTCATGCAGAACATAGAGCTTAAGGAACTGATTAGAGTGAATGCTGAAATTGGAAAGTGTGGAGCATGGAGAATAGAAGTAAAGAATATTGGGATGAAAAATGTGAGGCAAATGAGTGTAAAGGCAAAAAAAAAAAAAAAAAAGGTTCACTGATTAATATTCATGCAGACATCCTTACTGTAACTCGGCTGCCATATTAACAAGAGCAACAGCCTTCAGATTAGGAAGGAGAGAGAGAGAGAGAGGTAAAGATGAGAAGAGAGAGAAAGGTAGAACAGCAGCAGTGGAGTTGGACATAAAAGTAAGAGAAAGGAAGAGTGATGGCTAAAGGGTGATGAGAAATGAGTGTGGAGCTTAATAGTGGCATAGGAAAGAAAAGGAGAGTGGACCTGAGAAGAGGTGATGTGAGAAGAAAGTTAAAAGGGAGAGATTTATCCCTTGTGGTTTCAAGTAAAGTTTGATTAGACGTTGTTTTATCAGAGCTTAGTCGCCAAAGCTCTAACCTTGAGCTGCCAAGAACAAACAAATGAGTTTTTAAACCACATACTATACACTATACTTTATATTTACCATCCTTTTTTCAACACACACACTGACTCACATACATTCTCCTTCTAAAGGTGAGCCTGTATTCAGTATTCAGAGTCTGTCAAAACCTGGCAGAAAGAAGTATCCACCCACTTTGCCTGATCATCAGTATGTGTGCTGAACAAAAGGTCTTCTCAGGCTTATCCCTTACTGCTATATAAAGAAGAATGAACCCTTTGAACCAAGACAAACAAGGATGATGTACAAATTGGGCACAGAGCACATATGACACCTTGCAATCAACCCCACTGATCAATAACCCTATCACCCCCCCCCCCCATTCTGCTGCCTCCAGTTGCCCTATGCTCCCAAAGCTTAATTTTACACACCATATCTTTCAGCACACACACATTCTCCGTTTATCTTTCCCTCTCGTGCTGTTTTCACCTGCACTCCATTCCAGACAAGACCTGGTGTTTGAATTCACCTTGCTCTCAACCTCTGTCAACCCGTTATGTTTTTCCATCAGACCTGAAAGCATCATTTGGCCTCCCAGCTCTCATAAACAGACAGCCTTCCTGCATTTCCATTTATTTAGCAGCCAGCTGCCAGGCAAGGCAGAGGTCAATGGAGTGAACTGCCGCCCACTGACAGTGTCATCTAGTGTGTAATATTCTACCTTGTAGTCATTGGCTTAATGTGTCAGACAATACAAGGCAAATAAATGACTCATAATATAATGGCAGCTGGGCAATCTAGTGATATGGACTGTAACCTGTAGCCAAAACAATACAGATTCAATCTCCCCAAGAACCCAAACGTGTTCAGATGAAGTGTCCTTCAGCAGGACTCTGGCCTCTTGCTACTCTAGTATATCTCTTTATAGTCTAATCCCTTATAATTCACAATTGCAAACACAGAAAAATTAAATACGGCAATGAACAAAAAAACAAACAAACACTCACCTTGACATTGGGTATCCTTCATTGCTGGTTCAAAACCAGCTGAACAGGTGCAGGCTCCCACAGGAACCATCCACTCCCCATCACCATTGCAATAAAGCTTCAGTGGCACAGACACCTCAACGGCATTAGGAACACAAGTTCCTGGTGCAATTACCAGGGAAGTTGCCTCAGCCCCAGTTGCTGTCTCAGGGAAAACTGCAAAGTTGGCAATTGTGGTGGAGCATTTCTTATAAAACACCCGAACTGAGATGAGTGACATGCAAGCCCCAAGGTCCTGGAAGGCCAAGTAGAAGCCAGCTTTCGACAGTGGCCCGAAACTTCGTACTTTTGTGTTTACTCTCCCCGATTCAAGCATGGAGAAGCTTTCATCTGGGGCAATGGTGTCCACCTTGACATAAGGGTTCTCCATCCAGAAAGGACTGGTGGCTGTAGCTGAGTCTGAGTCAGACTCGTAGTAAAAGAGGTTGAAGGTCTCTTTGCAGGAACCTGGGATGTTCGGAATGCTGTTGCAATCGCGCACTGTGAATTTCATTTCCACATAGACACGCAGCACATCCTTCCGTGGTATGAAGTCACTGCGTAGCCAGTTATTCTGGTTGAGCTCACGTACATTGCAGACTTGGTAAGTCCTGATGGGGTTCATTGCATCGTCGTAGCCACTCACTTCCTCCCACTGTGAAGACAAAAGAAAAAGAACATAGTTGGGGGCTGTAAATGTTGATATCTGCGGCAGATGCAAGACATTTTATCTGTATCTGGGATGTACTTTCACCCATCTCTGCACACCTTGCAATAAAGATCAAAGAGATCATTGCATAATGCATTTTTTTGGGGTGTATAACATCCCTGTGTCTTTGCCATGCTATGAATTTAATCCCTGCTACGTGTAGTGTAAAAGCCGGAGACAAGGACTACAAATTCATCACAATTATAGCAATCTGTCACCGCCTCACCATAGACCCACTACAGCATGTTTACCTCATATCTGTTTGGAAGTAGCAGCCACACGGCTTCACATCCAATTACGCTTCAATTACAGAGCAATGATCGCAATGTCCTCTAATAAATACAGGGAAAAGGCACCAGTTAACCTTCATGCTTTTCTGTTTTTACACTCCTCTGCGTTTTCACTTCTACTACAGTACCCAGAGGGTGAATTACCCCAGTTAAAATGGGATTAAATTTGCTAAACTTTGATTACCAGCTTCATTAAATGAACAAGAGCAAACGAGACTGCAAAGACTTGCTGTGAGACATTGTAATGTAATGCATTTTACAATCTCAAACATGGAAACCGGGATTAAATCGTTGCACTTCAAATGGCAATTCCTTTGTGTAAAAGGTGCCGCTCCCTTTTTCTATTAAACAGACAAAGTGCATTTATTTTCATTCAACTAGGCCATGGTCTAGCAAAATTATTTGCATACCACATTTAAAATATGTCAAAGTGTTTTGCATGTGACACATGTCATGCACTGAAGCATTTAAAAGACAATGAGTAAAATAAAATACTATTAAATTTGGATTTACTTTGAGCTAAAACCCATAAAAAATGGCCAACTAAATCCACAAGAACTGTGACCCTCTGACTCTAGGGGGTCTTTTATATCACTCAGCTCGACTAGCACCTTAAAAGACCGAAATAACAAGATACATAAATAACAAACTGTCTGCGGTTATACCGTTGTGACCAAAGTTCGATTGGGACCATTTGATTGTTTCTTAACTTTGGCATTAAGTCACCAATTTGTTGTCCAGAGCAAAATGTTTCCGTTTGAGCTCAGAGTATCTTAATTAAAGCTGTGATATGGATGTGGTGAGGACAAGGCTATTAATCCAAGACCTCGGAGACCATTGAGGGAAGAGAAGTAGAATGGGCACAGCTCAGCCGTGGCATTAAAACGATGGCCCAACGAGAGCAAGAAAAGGGAGGAAGCGACCAGAGGGAATCAGTAATCACCAGCCAGGTCAATGGGATGGCTAAAAGCATAAAGTGTCAATGGGTATTTAGTTCTCTGTAATAAATCACCCAAAGCAAAAAAAAACAGCAAGGCATTGTGTTTGTGGGTGTATGTATGAGTATGCATGTTTGTTTAAATGTACGGTCCACATAAGTATGTGTTTCTGTCTGTGCGTTTGAGTGTATCTACTTCTTTCAGCTTCTCCCTTTACGGGTCACCACAGCTGATCATGATATCATGATATGTCTGTGTAGTGTGAGTGTATGTACTGTAAGTGTGTGTCTGTGTTCAGGGAGACAACACAATTGCAAGACATACACAAGTGGTCTTACAAAGTGCCTGTTAAGCAAGCCTGAATGTATTAAGTGGGTCATGTGAAAAAAAGACACAATAAAGGTTATGCAAGAAGTGTGATCTCCTTTGTCCAATCATTCAAATCACACAGAAAGCATTTTTTAGTTTGGTTCTATCTAAAATGTTGATGTGACGTTAGATTGCCGTCACGTTTTCTAAAGCTTCCCCAGCTTTTACTCCAAGTCTAAAGACACTAAAAGACTGGATTTACTGCTAACTCTGTGGGTGTGAATGGTTGTTTGACTATACAGTATATGTTGGCCCTGTGGTGGACTATCAGCTCGTCCATGGTGAATCGTGCCCTCTTGCCCAGTGACAACTTGGACTGGCTCCAGCCCACTGTGATCCTCAAAGGATAAGCAGCATAATTGATGGATCAACTTCACTATATTAATAGAATACGAGGACAGAGATATTGAGTGTTTTTTAGTACTTCTTTAAGACGCATTCCTCAAGGTGGACTCACTTTGGTGGCAGATTAACTTGTGATGTTAGCTGCAGGCATTAGCTCAAATGTTGCAGACAACCAGGCTTGGTGCAAGTAATTAGTGCTCTTTTGTTTTTCTGATTGTTTATAGTGTGGATGAGCTCTCTCAAACACTACTGTAAAGCCCAATTTATACTTCTGCGTAAAGTGCTCTGCGTAGGCTACGTAGAGACTCTGCGTCGACGCAGAGACTGTCGAAGAGCCTCTGCGTAGTCTCCGTCTGCACGAAATATTTTTTAAGTGTCCGTCACTCCGTCAAGGGACTACGGAGACGGCAGGAGCTGCGATTGGTCCTCAGGACAGGCTGAGCTAAGCTGCTCTGTGCCGGCTCTCGGTGCGCTCCGGGCGTCCTGACAGAGGCGGAGCTGATCCCCGCCGATAACGCCGCTGCCGAACTATAAATACGTCATATCTTAACACACACAGCACATGTTTAGACTCTAAATGGCCAATTTCTCGCCTCAAATTATCTTAAAACTGCGTTCCGTGACACAGAAAAGTGAGAAACGGCCACTTTTTCAACAACAACAGTCTTTCTCTCTCTTTCTTTCTCGGACGCCATTGCTCACTGTAGCCAGAAGCACAACAACCTTGCGCAGCGACCCCTACTGATCGGGCGGGAAATTGCAGCGAGTGTCCGTCACCACGACGCAGAAGTATAAATGCTCGAGGCGTCTCCGTGGTGACGCAGACGGATAACGCATACGCAGTCGGAGAAGTATAATGTGGCCTTTAAACTTGTTGCTGCACGCTGGGGGGGCCCACGGAACAGGCACCAAAACACTTACAATAGTTATTATCTCCACAAGCTAACTAATTTAGGACATTGTTATCAGTGCATGGCTACAGATAACCATGTAGGTGTCTGAGCAGAAGAGCCCTGTTAAAAAAAACAAACGGAATTCCCCCTTTATATCCCATCTGTTTTGTACGGCAAATGACACGCAATTTACAAACAAGCATACACAATACAGCTAAAGGGAAGTGGAAACAACATAAGCCCCGACTTGTACATGTACACACTTAAACATAGATGTGAATAATGTAGAAATACTACAGGCTATGTTGACAGATGCAGAGAGTAAGACTGAGTAATGCACATATGTAAGTGCAGACTCAGGAAAAAAAACAAAGAAAAAGAAAAAGAGAGCACACATAAAGGATGTACCAGTATTGTTGTGTATTAAAAGATTTAGAGGTCCCATATTTTAATGCTTGTGATCCATTATATGTACCAATTGAGTGTCCGGTGTCTATACAACACTTGTATGGTGCTAATTAAAACATTAAATAGACTTAATGTTTTTACAACTTATTCTCTCTCTCTGTCCTTTTCTTTGTGGTGAAATGTCTCTGGATTTTACTTCATTCCAGTTTCTCTGCCTTCCCCCTCTCTTTTCGTAGCGCTGCCACTTTGTTTGTCCTCTCAGTCACGCTACAACATTTCTATAATAGGACTGCAAAAGCATACAAGTAAACACACGTACAATACACCGTGCACCAAGATAGAAATGGGATCAAACAACTCAGGGACAACACAGTCTGTTGCACAACGAAAACACTCCTGTCCTTTGGTTGGAAATATGGAGTACAAAGGTCTCTTCACTGTATATACATCTTTTGAAAAGGAGCATCTGTTGTGGGTTTGGTTGAAAAGCAGATAGGAAGGCAGATTTTTTAGCTCCTATGCCATTCTGGGATCAGTGGGTAAATGATGAGGAAGGGGGACGCAAAGGAAGCAAAGGAAGATGAATAGATAGGAGGAGGGAAGGAGGAAGGGAGAAGAGTTCATGACAGGCTGTGAGTGGGTTTGTTCTACTGACTGTTGCCACTGATGGGGGGCTAGTGTGTCTGGCTTCATTAGTGCTTAGTTACTTGGAAGTAAAGAGAGCGGAGAATAGGGAGGGTGGTTGACTTTGAACAGTTGGGGTGCAATCTCACTGCAAGGGCACCGGGGTAAAAACAAAATATAAAAAAAATGGGGGGCCTCCTCTCAAAACACAAGGGCCAAGTCAGAGGACCACACAAAAGCGAGGGGGGGGGGGGGGGGAGTGCTGGCAGTCTTTGAAGTACAGCTAAGGAGGGGTCAGTGCTCTTTTGGCTCCTCTTAAGCCCATTGTGTGGACCACATGGGAAAAGAAGATGAGGCTGTCACTGGCACTTTGTGTGTGGCAGATTTGAATGCCTGGACGTGCAATGGGTCAACAGCAAGAAATATTTCAGTTTTTAAAAGGTGACTTCATGAGGTAACTGGTGCCTTTCACACATCTTAAGTGCAATGAGGCAAGAGGGGCAGAGCATCTGTCACCGTGCGGGTCACTGAGATTGGAATGCGATGTATCTTTTAATAATGCTCTCGCTAAAAAGCGCATCCTGTTGAACGCTAAAACGCGTCCTGGTGAGTAATTTGTTGACTGTTCAACATGGTGTAGAGCAGGGATGTCAAACTCAAAGCCCACAGGCCACATCCAGCTCGTCATTTCTGCTTATTTGTCTCATTTTGCTATCTTTTAGCTTTAGACGTCTTTTAAAAATGATCGAGAAGAGCAAATGATTGGCTTCGATAAATGTGGCTACAAGCCTGTATGTGCTGTTCCTAAATTTCAACAATATTTACCACTCTTTCTATATTTATGTTTTTGTGAGTACTCCAACTGAAACCATAGTCCAATGTTACTCAGCATGTCTGAGCCTATTCCTTGAGTAAATCAATTATGGAAAAAAAAAAATTGAGTCCAGTAATATATCTTAACACGACACATCTGTTAACTTCAAATTTAATCTCTGATTTGTTTCTTTATGTAATCTTTAAGCGGGCTTTGTTCTGACAACCCTGCTTGTAGAGTCGCAGCTGCTGTCTATGTATAAATAAATCTGTAAACAACATAAGGTGTAAATTAGAAAAAGTATTTTTCACCGTGTGTTTATTAATTAATGGTTCTTTCCATATATACTAATTTACACTCCCACATACGAACACACACACACACACACAAACACACTCATTGCCTGGGAAACTCACCCCAGTTTCAGGTTGTGCAGTCCATGCTAATTCTGTTGTAGCCCACTTCGTGTCCATCAGTGTCTCTGTGAATGGAAGCGACAGACAGCAATGTTAGAATAAGAGGAACAGGGAACAGGGGAGAGCAATAGAACAGAATGATTTTACAACAATGTCATAAAAGTTTTAAAATGAATAGATAAGAGGCTTTGGCCCAAGTTGTTTTCAGATAACAGATGGATATCAGTGACAGAAAGTGAGTGCGATATTAGACTTTATTCAACCAAGAAGAACTGCATGCATACAAATGTGTCTGTGACGAGAGTAAACCAGAGAAGGAGATCTAAGTGGGTGATCCGTGCGATATTGTCTAACGTTTTATTATAGCTCCTCATATGGCTAATTGGACAGCTATTAGACGTTTGCATTTATATAGTGGAAAGGAAGTAACGGTGGGTCTCCCTGGGAAATGGTCCCACTTCCCACAGGGCACTTTGACACAAACACAAACACACACACACTGCGAGCAACAGACTGTAAAACTCTCAGAGATAAATTACCCAACAGAAGGTTTTAATGGAGAAGGGGGGTAATAAAGTTAGGTATCACAAAAGAGGTGCTCTTGAGAGGTCAAAACGCTTGAATTGGATTCACTTTCTATAAATACTTGAATAAAAACCAGTGCACCTTTTTAAGTGTATTTGTTCACCTACAGTATTGAAACACAGCGGAATGCACAGCGTTCTCATGCTCAGTACACACAACACGGCAGTAACATTTTCCCCCCCAAAAAGCTCCCTTTCTCCTATTCGCTTTCCACTCTCTTGTTTCTATTGGCAAAAGACGTAGACTGTGAGAGCAGAGAGGGAAGACTGTAAATGTCGAGTCTTTTAGTACCTGGCGCTCAAGGCGCAGTACGCATCCACCGTTATTATCTCAACCACTGTGCTGTTCTACAAGATAGTTAAAGAAGATGAAACAGCACGATACAAAAGTGAGCTTCCACTGTCCCTTACTATGGTGGGAAATGTAAGATGTTTCCCTGGCTCAATTGCAGGGGATAAACCTGACGAAGTCTCTCCACCTCCACTTCGCTATTCTATCACCATCTCACTTTTTTTTTTTCTGCCTCTGTCGTCCCCTTTCGTCTTTGCACTTTTTATCCTGCTGGGTAACCTGACAGAAAATGGCACATTCGGAGGAGCATAATAAGTGCTATAACCCCAGGATTTCACCATCCTTTTTCCTCCACAAATACCTACTGCCACTGCTGCTGCATTCAGGAGGAGCACCAGCAGTGACAAATCCAAACACCCTCCAACTACATCGAGAATTATGTCCAACTCTGTAGAGACGGCGGGCTCCTACAGCTGGGAATTCCCACAGAATTTTTTCCCCCACAAGCTTTGAGTGACAGTGTCTCTGACATACTTATGTGCCTATTACACGGGCAAAAAAAAAAAATGATTTACAAGAAAGTCCCAGCCAGATATCTTCCCATACTCTTACCATAAATAAATAAAATAAATAAATAAAATCAGCTTTTAGATGTAGCTTTGGCGTGTTCCTCTTACTGGTCTGGAAGCTTCACTTGGAGCCAGTTCATGCAGTCTCACTGGGAGTGGTTCTGGGAACTGAAGTGAATCTCATGTACTCATAGAGCTGGCTCGCAAACTTCGTCACAGAGGATCTTTTCTACCTCTCTGTCCTGTATCCATGGTTCTATGTGTGCCGATCTATGTGTGGAAATGTGTTGCTACAAATCACGAGTGCACCCTGCTATTGGCACGGGCTGGATCATACTTTTGTGATTATTTCCGTGCATGCATAGTAATTCCTGTATGGTCGAAGTGACATATACTGTATATTTCATCATCTGCCCATTGCAGCAATGCTTCATGCAGACCATATATGGATGAATCTGCACACAGCTCCAGTCTGGTTCCACATGGGCCCTTCCCCACTGTCTGAACATGGTAGGGCGATACTTCCCAGTCCAGTTGGTGGCACACCAACTTGTTTTTGTCAAAAGAGATAACAATGAAGAAGTAACCGGAGAAACTTGCTTGAGGTTATATGAAGTCTACAAGTACACACAAAGAATATAAGGTGTTACAAATGAGTGTGAACCCCTTGTGCAAATTTCCCACGACTGGAGTGGAATATGAGATTGCGTATGCATGCGTGGAATGCTAGGTGGATGCAGAGCCTTTTTTTTTTTTTTTTTTTTAAATATGAACAATACCACTTGCTTGTATGTGGAAATACAGAACAGCTCTCCACGGACGCAGAACACTGTAAGTACGTCCTGGCCCTTTTGAGTCACATTCATAAGTTGAGCGGTTGAGATTTTTTTTTCTCATAACTGAAACTGTGTCTGTGCTTGTTGGCTGCAGGATTTCCCCTGACTCATGCAATGACAGTGTGTGATTTGGGACCTGTTACCGTCAGCAATACGCAGGGAGGTAAAAACTGGTGTGGTGGAAATGATACACCTCTCCTGCTCGATGTTTATTATTATGACTAGGCCTTGTGTGGTACAATGGCTTGTCATTAGAGCTGACCTTGCTAGAAAATGGCAACACATGGTGAAACACAAAGCCAGACTGGGAGAGAAGGGGCAGTTGGGGGAGAAAGAAATGTGAGAGAAACAACAAGAGCTGCAGCACAACAAACACAAACGTTTAAACACAAACACATTCACCGATGCAGTCTGAATTATTGGTTTGAACAGTGGACCATTTAGGGGCACGTGAATTCTTTCCCATCCCGATGCATCTGCATTGTTCAAGCTTCCTGGGTCTGTGCTAGTGTGCGTATTTGAATGTGTGTGTTTGGTGCAAAACCCTTTATTGTGCTCAAAGTGGAGCACCAGTCCTGAGTCAATGGGCTGGAGCTAAAGGACTGAATGACCCTCACCTCACCCGGACACTCCCTCTGTGTCAGTGTGTGTGTGTGTGTGTGTGTGTGTGTGTATGTGTGTGTGTGTGTATGTGCATGTGGGGGGTTGTTGTCATTTGGTTCTGCACATTATGTTTCTGTGTGCATGTGTGTGTGTATCAGGAGATAGAGGCACACTGCAATATTCATGATTGTATAACAAATTCAGACACCTGCACAGCCACAGAGAACACACACACACACACACACACACACACACACACACACACACACACACACAGGAGGTGCACGGCCACAAACAAAGCACCTGTTTTGTGTGACTTAGTGCTGTATGAATGATAAAGAGAATGGTAAAGGGAATGCTTGTCTCTGAATGAGACAGATGCCATTTTTTTTTTAAAAAGCAAACAAGCTCTGAAAGCCTCTAAGACCTCGTTGGGGGTTTTCCTAATGGACCTAGTTGAAAGAGAAAAAAAAGGAAAATAGCTGGGAAGCGAACCAGACGGACAAGTTCAGGGACAAACAACTTGTATGTGACTATGAGACCCTGCTCAGTGCAAAGAAAGCGTTGCTGTTTGCTTTTTTAGCTCCAAACATGTCACTTCACTTGGGAAGAGTAAAATGATAACTTAGCTTGTAGGTTTGATAACAGAGTAAATCAGGGAAATGAACATGCCATCAAAAAATACACTGAGGGAGAGTGAAGCGAGTACATGTAGAATGCAGTGCTGATCCGCATACATGGATGCACAAGCCTGTATAATCCATCTTCTTGTGCTTTTTTTTGTTCTTATTCAGTTTCCATCTATGTCTTATCAATCCTATGAAATGTTCTATCATATTCCTCATTACTTCTTTCTTTCCATTTCTTCTGCCTCATCTGTACCCTATTTATCCCACACTTTCTGTAACTATTTTCTCTCTCGACACTCCGTTTGTCTGAACCCCTTTTTCATTTGTTTTCTGTCTGCGTCTTCCTTGACAATGTCTCTAAGTTTGTGCTTGCGTTTTCATGCTGCGCTGTGATGGATGTGATGTGTGGTGGACAGGGGAATGTTTTTCAAGCTCCTACTGCTTATGAAGACTGTTCAATTAGAGAGTCGCTGTTTGAGTAACCTGAGGACTGCCTTAGCAAAGTGTCATTTATCACGGAGGTCAAATGCACCTGGGATTAATGGAACAAACATGGGGGGGTAGTAAGTAATAGTAGTGTAAATCTGCATGCTCTGATTGTGTGAGAAAAAATGCAGAGATACAAACAGTTTGAGTAGATCATAAGATGGGGAAAAATACATCCAAATACACACATATGCACACACACACACACAAACACACATACAAAGCCAACCCTTACAATCTAATCCCATAATGACAGGGCAGGTCTAATAACAGGGGAGGGCAACGAAGCATTCGTCCCTATGGCCACGTTCAATATGCGCGCGCACACACACGCACACACACGCACACACACGCACACACACACACAGAAAAGAGAGAGAGAGCGTGTTACAAGCCTCTTAAAATATGCCTTTGTTCGAACAAGTAGGATTCCTAAAAGATTGAAAAAAGAGACTGACTAAAGGAGGAAAGGAGAAGAAAGGCTATTATTGAGAGAGGAATGTGTAGGGCCTTATAGGGTCATGTCTGTGGGTCACATGGGACAGACAGGTATGGAATTTAACTTAGATTTTACCTCAACTACTGTGAGGTTTTTAGCATGCCTTGTCTTTGTTAGTGTCACACCAGTGACAACTGCAAAATAACTGGACCAATCCCTGAGGGAGCTAAAACACAGGTTGCGTCTTCGCAACCTTGGGGAGAGACGAGTGCACAGGTGAACAAAAAAAAAAAAGTTAAGTGTTAGCTATTATTCCTTTCAGCATTATTTACAGTTAATGATAAGGTTTAGGCTTCTGTGTTAATGCACTGCAATACAATGACGGCAAGATTCTGTGTTTGGCTTTAATTAAAACAAAAATCTAATCCCCAACGGCTTTTTCCCTAAAAAATCCTTCTCTTTAGACTTCTCCACTAGTTAATTATCTTCTGCCACCTCTTCTCCAAGTTGCCTTTGTTGTTTCCTTCTACAGTCAAACAGACCACGCACATGGCAACCTGGCATGGGGTAGCCACTCCATTAAAATACTATGCCGTCTGGTTGCCAAACACTTGAGCCTCTGTTTAGCCACAGAAACGGTGAAATGTGTCAACACGGAGAGTGAGGACCCCCACGCTCAACTTAATAGCGCTATTAGCCTAATTGCTTTGTGCACTATCTTTGTTCGCTTCGCTTTTGTCATCAGATGTGAGGCTGAGGCACAGAGAGACGGAGAGAGAGAGAGAGAGAGAGAGAGAGAGAGAGAGAGAGACACTGAAAAAAAGAGAGCAGGAGGAGAGATGCCATTCAAATTCAAATTGTCCTGGCAGCCTTTTTGCCTTTGTGCGGGGCCAGAGTGCAATGATTAGGAGAAGTCCCCTCCATTTTGTGGCGAGACCTCCCCTTCAGCACCCACGCACAAACACTCACAGTCACGGTAATTGGTTTCTGCGACATGGACAGGCCAAGTAGGTGATTCCTCTGTGGAATTCCTGGACGGATCCCCGCCCCCCCCCCTCCACCGCCCAATCAACACACACACACATGCTGCTAACACTCACTATCACTCATCCCACAATGGTTGTCACACATGAGGTTTGTCCTGTGTGTGCTAACAGGGTTACACCGCAGATATCTGGCAAATAAAGTCTACCTTTCTTTATCTTTCCCCGTTTTTTTTTTTTTTTTGTCTTTTCTCCAGACTCCTACCTTCTCAGAGTAACTCTTGTTTCATCTCTCCCTGTGGGGGGAAGTCTAATGAATGCACGCCCTGTGCATTCGTCACTGGGCCTCTGGCCTCAATTATTTTCCCCTCATCAGAAGATACCTTGGGGTAGAGTACTATTTGGGTTGTAACAGCGTGCCACTTTTTTTTTTCCTGTCTCCTCTGCCTGTTGTGTCTGTCAAGGCAATTTCTGACAAGCAGCAAGCTCTTAACCAGCGATGCTGTTTTCTTGTGATAAATAAACAAAACCAAACTCTACAATGTTCTTTTTTCTTTTTTTTTTTTTTTTCAAAGGCTTTGCGGAAGCAAAGCAAAACATTTGAAATTGGGGGGAAATGAGCTTTGATAGCAGCGAGGAGGTCACTTTGAGCAAGTGCAGTTGCTTTAAGAAAAGCACATTTGCCAATCATGTATGCTTGTATACCGCGTGTGTGTGTCTATGTGCTTGTATTTGTTACCACTTTAGGACCTCCTCTGGCATAAACACTGGCCTTGTCAGGACCAGGCTGTCGAGATGAATAGAATTCATTGCAGTGTCCTAAGAAGAATAGCTGCACAGACGTGTGTGCGCGTGTGAGCGCTCTGACCAAACTAAGAGTGGTATTGCCTTTTTTCGAGGGCTGACGGAGTCGAGTCTAGTTCCTGTTCTTCCAAGGGAATTGACCTCTTTGTCTTTACGCCTTCCCTCTTTTCTTTCTCTCATCTGTCTCTCTTTAGCCCTCCCTTTCCCCTTCTCTCACTAACTCCCCTAATTACAAAGCACAGAGGATCTGACGAACAGGTAGCCCTGAGGGCAACATCTACAAAACCAGGTGTGCGTGAGTATGCGTGTGCTATGAGATGCGTGCGTGCACGCATGTGTCAACGTTCAGTAAACTGGTGTCTGAGAGCGCTGCTAAGTCTGAGTGACAGTACATATGTCTCTCTAAATGTAAGTGGTTCAAAACCAAAGCTAACTCTTGTTTAAGTTGACTTTGTACGTACGTGTTTCAACACGTAGGGGTGAGTTCATTTTTAGTATTTCACGTCATATAGATGAGCAGAATTTAAGCAGAATTTGTCTACAGTAGCCTTTGACTGTGCATGTGTGTATTGTCTTCTCTCAAGTGCGCTCACAGCGGTGTGCGTTGGTGTGTTCTGTTGCTTTTGAAAAAGTCAGAGCTCTTTCATCAACATTTATAAGAACAAAACAAATGCACACATGCAGTACACTCAGTCGGGGGGTGAACCATGTATACTTGTTTTATTGGCTGAGACAAGCACTTGAGGTTGCCTTCAACATCTAGTTCTGGATAGGTTCAGTGGAAAAGCCTTGATCATGTTAGAGTTTGTGTTACTGTACTGTGTAACTCAGCAACAGTTTGTCATTATAAAAATACTAATTGCCCAGGTCAAGTTTGGCTCGCTAATGTTGTGGCTTTGAAGTTGAACCCTTTTAGTAACCTTTAGGTACGCAGAAGCTTTTGTTCTCCCGTCCATATCATTACACGTTTATCTCCCATGTGTCTTCTGCCCCATCCTTCACCATGCATGTAGTTATCTTCACGTGTGTTTACTGCTCCCCACAAGACTGCTGATGCTGACTCTCTCGACTTAATAACAGACCTCTCGTCCTGTGTCTCAAAAAACCTAACCACCTTCTTTTTTTTTTCTTTTTTTTTCAAATTTATGCCTCCCTGAGATGACGTGATGACTGAAATATTCCTCTCGAGGAGTCATCCCGGCTCATGCTGATTTACAACAACTGAGACGTTTGGCCTTGTCATGTGAAATCTAATTAGGGCCGCCGGTGCTTTAACTCACCTCTCACTAGAAACTAAGCGTGGGGCCACATATTTGATGTTGACATCATCTGAAATTCAATATAACATTCGCAATAAACAATAAGGTTGTCACTAAAAAGCCTCCGCTTCTCATGCTTTATGAGTTTATAATAAAAGAAATATGTGTAATCTACCAAGTGTTGCTTTATTGTACCAACTATTGGAGTCACGTTTAACACTTATATCACTTGGGAAATGCATGTTCTTCATTTGCAAATGATTATGTTAAGGGCATAAGGTCTGTGTTTAACCACCGCCAGGAAGTGGGCATGGGACCAGATTTCTGTTGGGACATGGAATGTTTACACCACCTAACATGGAAACTCTTACCTCAAACTTTACTATGAATGAAGTTGGCTTTCATGTGATTGTGCACCCCTTTTCTGGACATTTTCCACACCTCTCCTTCTCTGTTTTACATTTCATAACTCAGTCGGGCTTTTTTTTCTCCTTACAGTAAAATGCCACATCAAAAAACGGACAGTAAACACTGTTTTAGGCACAACGCTCAAGTCATAGGCTGAGACTGTGTGAGTGTGTGTGTGTGTGTGCCTCTGCGTGAGATGCCTAGGTGCCATCATCTGATTTCCTGGCGAATGAATCAGCCAACTGCGACTGAAAAATGCAAACAAGCGAGCAAAGGAGCAGCTTCTCTTCCCCCCCGAGCATCTGCATATGGAAATACAGTTCTCCTCGTCGAGTTCTGTGGGCATTTGTTAATTTGGTTGTCTGCTTATGTGTGTTTGCGTGTGTGTTAATGCTTGACACGGTGTGTGTGTGCGAATGTGTGTGTGTGTGTGTCACTACAGCTGTTTATTTCATTCTTTTTTCCACCACACGCTCCCTGGGGGACAGAAAAACCTGGAATATGATTCAAAATTCAAAACACGATATAGTACAACTGCAACCTCACCGAGATGTGGTTGACTGACTAGCCTGGCACACAGATAAAGGCAAACAAATATGCTCGTCGTAGACATGCAAACGTATTTCAAATTCTATGAAGACGATTGTCTGACGTGTATCAAAACAACAAGCAACTTGCATTTTATAATCAGCTCCACTACAACCTTCCTTTCAGCGACACCTATTCATAACACACGCGTTAGAAGTTCCCTAGTTTGAATGAATGAATGAATGAATGAATGAATAGTTTTATTTCGGTTACAATATAAAATATTTAAATGATATGCAATTAATCGGCAAATATTACCACAGACTTACAGTCAACATTTGCTCACAACAAAATTATAAAGAAACTCTGTAACCGAAAAAGGAATAGGCTGAAGCCGAGGCTTATTTTTGCCTATCCTTAGTTTGTCAATTACACTGGCATGTTTTCACCAAAGCACTCCTTTATGCGCAGCACTTCACAACCTTGTTCAAGAGCACCTCAGTGGAGGGAATTAATAAAACACTGCACTGCTCTTGCTTTTAGCAGCAATTCTACCAGCCAGATAAAACTTTCCTTTCACATCTTTTTTTTTTTTTTTTTTAAACGGATGCCTATCTCTTTATCTTTTCATCTCATATCTCTTGTACTTTGCAATTTAATGAAAAGCTTTTTTTACTGATGTTCAAAATGTGCCTCATTATATGCTCATCTGAAAGGGGGCAGTGGAGTAATGCACTTGATGAGATAAAGCAGAGTCGATATTCTTTAATTTGCTGCTTTGTCTGCTCAAACCTGCACACTTCCCTGATGACTCCTCCGTGGATGTGGCAAATGAACATGCCATGCTTTGTAGTTTAACACTCTGATAGTGCAGATGATAATGAATAGGATCTATCTATCTATCTATCTATCTATCTATCTATCTATCTATCTATCTATCTATCTATCTATCTATCTATCTATCTATCTATCTATTTTTTATCTTTATATTTTCTAGTTTTGGTAGCCAACAATCAGCTCTACTTATTCCTTTCATAGATCTACAAATGTGTCCTTAAATGAAAGGCTCCATGACAGAGTGGCCATGTGGACACAGAAACCACTTAGATTAAACATCACAGGTTTTATCTCTAAGGTCAGTGTGTGTCTATTAATGGGCTGTTAAATTGCCCTTGAGAAGCAAATCAAACTTCAATTGTGCAAATTCTGAGCCACTACTTTTAATGTTGGAACACGCACAGGAGATACAAAAGGCAACGAATGGGGGAATTAACAGTGTTGAAACAATAACAACATGTGCCAATAAGCTCCTGCGTTTTCAAAGCTTTAACCCCTCTGCCTGATACACCCACAGCGTGACTTCAATGAGAATTGATTGTGGATTTACTTGAATAGAAGGGTTATTTGTTGAGATAAGCAAGGACAAGTCAAAGGGAAATAGTGAAAGAGAAAAGATTCCCAGCGTTGGGTGTGGCAGAAATTCATTGCACACTCATTTATTGAGCGGCAAATCTCCACAGATTTTAACACAAGTGGAAGGAGCCAGGGATAAAAAAAAAAAAGGGAAGAGTCAAGGCAAAAACTGGAGAGAGAAGGGGGTAGCAAGAGATGGGAGTGTACCAAAAAAAAAAAGATATTCAAAGTAGAGACAAAGAGAGAGAGAGCAAACAAAGCAGAGAAAGAGATTGGAATGAATGAAAGGCAGAGGGGGCCAGTAAGGTAACAAGGGGGGGGGGGGGGCACAGAGGAGAGGGAACCAGGGAAAGGATGGAGAGGCTAGAACATGCTCTCTCGTATTCCCAACAGCCCCGACACGTCTTTCATAGCTGTTGTGTTTTTGGCACGCTGACACAGTTCTGCGAGTCCTGTGTATGTTTGTGTGTTCATTTCAAGTGTGTGTTGTGACATGCAGCTCAATGGGAAATGTTTCTGCTCACTGCTTGTACTGCCGGACAGGGAGCCATTACGATACTTCACTTCTGTCCCCCCGTCTCTGTTCTTTTTAACCCCCCCCCCCCCCCCCCACCCCCACCCCCCTTGTCTCTTCATCCTCTCGTGTCTTCTCCACCCTTGTGCTCCCCTCTCTTCCCTAACCCCCTGTGCCAAGCAGGGCTACCATTCATAACGACACAATCGCTCCTGTGACAAACTCTGTTGAAAATAACAGCACAGTTTCCCGGAGAGGATACTGTGCATGAAAATGTGATTGCAGCAAATGTCCCCGGGGAGCTACTGTATACATGAATTTCAATGGAAGGCATTTCATAGGTGCAGAGAATTGTGTTTGTGTGTGTGTGTATGTGCGTGGACACATTCACCTGTGTAAATGAATGAGTATTTGCCTGTGAGGGTGGAAGCTTGTGATTAGTGTCTTAGAGGCACAACACCATAAACATGCAAACACACACACACACAGACTATAGTGTTAAGTGGGAGGTGGGCTATTGTGCTGTCTGTGCAGTCATGGTTTTGTGTGAGCAGTTACTTCACGGCTCCTCTAATAGCAGGTTTCAGACCATTCTGTGTGTCAGCAAAGGCTGACTCAACAAACAGAACTCAAATCACATGGGAAAAAACAAGCCCATACCTTACACTTACAAAATGCTAATGCTAAAACACGTCACGCATCGTATATTAATGATATATTATTAAAACGATTATAACGCGCATACGAGTAGAATGCAGGCAGATATTCACATGCACACACAGAGATACGCGCGCACACAAACGCGTCCTGTCTGTTCTCTATGGGTGTAGCCTAGAAAGAGCTGGAACCAGGCACTGAATAATAGGCATTGCTTTTTGAATGGCTGCACACCATGAGAAAAGTGCTTAGCGCCCAGCTTTGCCATTCTGTTTCAATAGCTACTGCGCTCTATCTCAGCGAAGACACGCTCCGTCTCACTCTCACTCGACTTTTGTTTCTCTTAATACAGTCTCCTCTAATAAAGTCGTCCGCAAACATCAGATCACCTTACAATCCACTTCCCGTGCAGCCACGCAGTGATTGTTGAATCTAATTAAAGATGTCTACTTCCTGTTCCACCCGGAACAGCTGCCTGTGTGTCTGTAGTGAGGGGCAAAGCCCCAATGCGGTCGGCATTTTCTGCATGCCAGTGGCTTCCAATTACTTTAAAACTGTTTTAAAAAATACCACATTGGTACAGACCAAAAGTCTTTGAGGTTTGGTTGTTTCTTTTCTACATCTCCTTGGAAACTTGCAAAGACAAAATAAACAAAAAACAGATCCAGAATTGGAGCTCGTAACTACCCTATTAGCGTGTATGGCGGCTAGACACACAAAAAAAAAGCCTTTTGGCTCATTGGGCAACCACTGATTTATGAAGATGTTGTAGGGTAATTATCAACTCAATTATCACCGTCAGTCATTAATTTCCCAGGTATGCCATTGCTTACCTGTGAGGGAGAAAAGAGAACGAAAAAAAGCATATGGGGAATTTTGAGAAGATGAGTAATTACTACTATACCCTCATCACCACAACACATACACACCATTGCACCTGCAATCATCTGTCCTGTGTTTTCTACAGGAAGGAAGGTGACGTACGAACGCTGCTGGCAGACTGGTGCTTCTCACACCAGCTTGTTAAGCAGACAGAGGGCTTGTTACACTTTACCTGCTTGCCCAGTCATTTGCCATTCAGGTCAAAGACACTGAGAACAAAAGGGAGGTTAGAGCAGTTTAAGTTAGGAATGCAGCCTGCCAGGTCAGGGCTCCATGCGACTGTGAGACCGAGAGGATCTCTTTCTCTCACACACGC
Organism: Microchirus variegatus; assembly: GCF_963457635.1. NCBI lineage: Eukaryota > Metazoa > Chordata > Actinopteri > Pleuronectiformes > Soleidae > Microchirus > Microchirus variegatus. Next base: position 12,146,820 of record NC_139805.1, read on the forward strand.
ATGTGCGTGCACACACACGCCTCCTCTCCAACAGCCGCTCACATTCACATCCACATACACAAAGATCACATAAAAACGCAGATATCTCGTTCTCCGCGACCGTCACACACAAAGACGTTTGGGGAGTGGTGCTTTATGTCAAACAAATTATATCTTAATGCAGCATGAGACAATGCAAATGCAAACAGGAACAGGTAACAATGGCTCACACAACAGATGTCGTTTTTATAAAGCGTTTGTCAAAGTCAAGTGGGCAGGTGATCTAGTTTTTGGCCTTTCTGTCCCTCACAAATCCTTCCTTCCTTCCTTTTCTGTTTCTACTTTGTCTTTACCTTTATGACAGAGTCTCTCCTTCACACACGGCTACCACTCCCAGTCTTGTCTCTTGCCCAGGTGTGTGTGCGTGTGTGTGTGTGTTAACTAACCAGCTTTGACACTTTGAAGTAGTTCAAATTCCCTCCCTGCAAAACCTCGACAGCTGGAAACAACCTTGTTGCTGTCTGCCCTTTTTCATTCTTTGCACAGGGAACAATGGTTAACGGGTTATAACGACAAACAGCCGTGTTGCTGATTATTGGCAAAGCTTCATGTATTTCATTTCTGAAGCAGGTAATGAAACATATTTTTTTTTGCATTTGGAATCATGAATGTATGGTATGAAGTGCAGAAGTGAAAGATCATTATTTGTATGAATATTTAGTTTTTCCATGTTGCATACTCAGAAATTGTTATGTGAGATGAATCCCATTGATCAATTTTGAGGTGGAAGCTCTCTCTCTCCCTCTCTCTCCCTCTCTCTCCCTCTCTCTCTCTCTCTCTCTATGCACCAAGAGTTTTGTAGGAGCTGCATTCTTAATCACCCCTGAGTTAATTAATCTAGCACTTGGCGGCTGTAATAACTTGACGTGTTAGAGCTCCTCTGCACAAAATGGACTTCACCTCTTTAGCAACTTACAACATTGACAAATAATGCAGGCAGGAGACAGACGCAGCGAGCACATCAATAAAAACGCTTAAAATATGGCCTTGCCGTGCTTGTTCTTATGTGCATATTACATTTACATATTAGCATTGTGCTTTAGATTACATCCAAGCTTAGTCTTCTTGTGAGTGTGGCGGGGTAGAGAATAAACACCATGACAACAGATGTAAGTCTATGTCTAAAGGTACTGGTTGCTGTACTGCCTGAAAATCATTACAGTTTTAATGCTTAATTTAATCCAAAAATAATTGGCATAATACACATAACTGGTGACGTTTACACTTCACATTACGATTAAATAAGGATCTAAATAACTACGAGATACAAGGAGAAAAAAAGATGGAATGATACGAAACAATAACTGCACTATTATTGTACACGATAAAAGCAAATTAGTTAAATGATTTCAATATAAACCTATCAGGGCCATGAAGAGTTATCGTTTATATTCTTATTCTTTGATCAGTAGAGGTACTGTCTTTAGTAGCAGCTTTGAGAAGTAAAAATAAATACATGTACCATCTGTATATAAAATAAAGTGAAAGGGAAAGCAGGTGCAAATGAAAAGAAGATGAGTTGCAGCCCAGACTTAAACCCTCAGTTTCCACTTTACCTGCTACCTAGCTCAGAAGTGGTCAATCTCACGATCAGGGATTGCGAGATCCCAAACCATATTATACATTAATGTATTTAACCTATAGAGAAGCCACTCAGCTCATGGTAATAGCACAAAATCCTGGCTCTCGGCAATTAAAAGAAACTGATGGATGGACAGACAGCCATCCAAGGCTGCTAGTCCATATGGCAGGGGGCTTTCAGAGGCCCATGTCAATTACATAAAGACCTCTGTGCATTAGCAAGACTCACAGAAGGCTCAGACAGCAACACCAGAGAAAGAAGGAATAAATCTTACAACATTTAGTGGCCTAACATATACATGGCCTCACGTACACACACACACACCCACTGTAAACTTGCACAGATACAGTAACACAGGCAAGGACACAAGCACACACACAAACACATAGTTAGTTTACCTATCTCTCTAGCATATTACACAAACTGATATGCATCCTGTCATTGTCCCAGTAAGATGGATGTCGAAGTAATTGCACCATGATTACAGTACCACTTGCATCACTGATTCCTGCTCAAGGACCCTCACACACGCCAGCAAGTCCTCTAAACATAATCCTGATGACTGGCCTAGAGTTTATGCCTCGATTCCTCTTTCATCTGAAGGTGCCCTGCTGTCCTTAAAGCTCCTAAACAGTGACATAAATCTAACAGAAAGAAGCTGAATTTATATTAAAACAAGGGACGAGGAGAACTATCTAAACAGGAAGTGAGATATGGCTGAAGATTGGTGGTTTGGTTTCTGACAAATGACACTTTTTGGAAGGGGACATGAAGCTCTTTGTTATATCTTCATAGCAGATTTGTTTCTAACATATCTTCTCTTCTAGTTTGTTTGTTCTTTATAAAAAATACTGACTGTTGATATTTTTAATTCTGTCATATGTCAATAAAATAACTCTGTCTTTCTCACGGGGGTGTATAAGATGAATATGGGCTATCCTGGTAAATACATTATTCACCCTTCATTGATGTGTAACTAAACCTGGCAGTGTGTAGGGAGCACTGTGTCACCAATTAGCCCATACCACCTACACACACACATGCACACACACAAACACAGTAGCTGTAGCCACAAGGCCGCCAGGCGCCCATTGATTTATGCGCCGACACACACGCGGTGCATGTTTGCAGACATGCACACACATTTCCCTCTATCAAAAAACAAGGATATCTGTTTTGAATGGTAGCGCATCTGTGTTTTGTGTCTGTCTGTCTGCTGTAATTTGGAGACATATTTCAGACTGAAAAACAACAAGAACAAAAAAAAGAAGAAGAAAAAAAATGTTAATAAGCTTGTCCCAAGTGGGGATAGACTAAGGCCATGTCCCCACTTGGGAAAAGTGGAGTTTTGGGTAATTAATTAAAGTTAGGGTTAGGATTATGGTAAACCTGTTTAATGCTCCTCAGAGAGAGAGGGTGGGGTGAAGTGACTCTGAGGGGAGCTGCCAGAGAACTAGATTTATTATATTTTGTACTTGTGCATTCAAGTAAACACAAATTATAGGTTTTTTTGTTTTGCACCACAGCTAGAAAAGAGAAACTCTACCTCTACCTCTACCTCTACCTACCTGCCAGCCAAACTTACCAGGGTAAAAATCAAAGAGTGTTTTAACCTAAGCTCACACAGTAGTAGCACATATGTGTCCAACCTGGTTCAGTTCTGATGTGGCCTTTGGGGAGACAATTTAAAGACAATAAACAACAACACAGACTAACTTTTGTTTTTCTCCCCAGTTGGAGACATGGAGAATGAGATACAGTGCTGTGCTTCATTTTTTATTCAGCACAGCACATATTGTACACATATAAATACAGAATTCAGACCTCTTGGAGGTCCAAGTGAGCAAGGTGGAGTTGGTTGTACTCGAACCACAGGGTGTGGATCAACACTGACCTGATTACTCATTGGCCTTGACCCTGAAACTGCCAAAGTGGGTAGAATACAAATGAATCCCCAGAGCTGCTAGCCAGTAAATCTGACTCAGGACCAGTGTTTATGGGATTCAAACCATGCAGCACAAGGCCACAGTCGATGAGCTTACTGACTCAGAACGCTGACTTTATTGAAAAAAAAGGGAAAGAGGCTTCTGGGCAGGGTGTTTGTAGGACAAATTGGTAGTTACAGTACAATAAAAGATTGGTGCGATAGGAATTATGTCATGCTACTGGCATACACCATTCAAAAATGTGTTATGAACTCAGGAGTGTGAATTTGTTCTACATGCATGGTCATAACAAACCCTTGCCTTGGACTTAAATCTGCAATGTAATCAAAGCTCTAGGTGAGTGTTAATATTTCACCATCTTGAACTCCCAGTTTGCAGGTTTTCTTACATATCTAATGACTGTCAAGGCTCAACACATCCGGTGACGCTCTATTCTTGGCTTAACGAACAGGTGAGGAATTACTTAGACAGGCACAGAGATGGAAATTGATTTTTTTAAGTGTTGCCTCATTATCCCACTTGGGCCACTTTATCCAGTACCACAGAAACACAACACCAGACAATGTGGACTGCGTAATGTCAAGGTCATATGGTTATTAGGGTTCTGCGTGTGCACAGACAGAATGGGTCAGCGGTGTGGACTGAGAATGTATGGATTATCTCGAAGCAGGGCCATTAGTGAGGGACTAATTAGGGCACTAATAAGTGGCCTTCAGAACCGGTCGAAGCCAAGATTCATAAATAAGTAAGTGCACGGGCAGCTTGGTCGCTTAATTAACAAAGCGTGAAAAAAGGGTGTGAATCCCGAGAGGCACAGAGCAAATCTGGTGGCGAGGAGAGATTTTCGGCAGCAAACCTGTCTGTCTTGGTGGGATTGATTGATGGCAAGCCAAATTGAATTTCTAATCATCACCACCCTTTTAGTTCCTGCACCCCTGAGGATTTACAGAGGCCAAAAGTGGCATAAGGGGTAATGCTTTTGTATCGCTTTCCTGACACTAGTGGCACCAACACTGTAACCTCCACCAGCAGCTCTCTCTCCCTTTATTCACTTGACCATCCCCATCTGGCCATGGGTTATCTGATGCCTCTGTGTGTTCCTGCTCGCACTTTCATGTCTCTGCCGATTGTTTTCACACTACGCTTATGTGGCAGTGGTATTAAAAACCCAGACACCTCCCACGACTCACTCTTAGACACCCTTGGCCATGCAGCTAAACCAACATATTGCATTACAGCTTACTGGGGCCTCTCTTTTATATAGCCATTCTCTCTGCTCTAATCTTTTTTTGTACAAGTTGACAGGCAAGGAACATGATTTGTAAAAAAAAAAAAAAAAAAAAAAAAATAGAGGGTGGCAATGACATGGAAAGAAACGTGTGCATGTAAGACGTGTCACTTGAGTGTCAATTTATGAGCCTGATTGTTTTGGTTTCTCTGTTCTGTATACAGAACACCATTTGGCCTTCTTGAGGTACAAGAAACAATCTGGGAACAAACAACAAGGACATGCATTTGCCATGCCTTTTAACTTAAGACTTTCCTCTCACCATACACAATAGAGGAAGTCATCTTGACAGTCGAGACCTTATCAAGTGGTAGGCAACAACAAAGGCCCTCGCAGCAGTAAATAGCATCTGTCTCCCTGCTGTTTACAGTCGCCATTGGTATTTTGATATCACAAGGGCACAAGATAACAGGGGAAAGAAAATAATACTGCAATTAGGACCCACGGTTACTGTGATAAGCTGCAGCCACAGAAGAGGGGACTGAACATGGGCAGAGGGCAGAACGGTGGACAAAAAGAATGAGTGAGAGAATGAACAAACAAAGGTTATAGAGAGGGGGTGGACATAAGAGCAATGTTGGCGAAGAAACCACAAAGTGTCATAAAGGTGAAAAGAGGGATATGTAAATATATAAACTATATAAAAGAGGGCATTATTGGCACTGGATTTTTGATTTCTTTTCTTACTATTTAGCAGACCAGAGTACTGAGCCAGCTGTCTGGCTGGTACAATACATGCAAGGACATTGGAGATGTGGTACCCGATAAACATATGTTATTCAATCACTGTATTTACACAACCTCAGACTTGCTAATGAATTGGCAACAGCTTATAATTGGTACTTATATCAGACACAGGAAACCAAATATAGAAAAATAATAGCTTTGTTTACATTGAGAGCGCAGTGTCATGCGGTTTTGAATTTCCATAATGCTCCTGCTAGTAATTCTGCAATCACAGCTCATTTGTAATGTGCGTTTACTCACTCGCTGCCTCTACTTTTTGTTCAACGATAATTATTTCGTTCCATCTGTCAATGACTCACCTATTTTGACACCATCAGAGATTGGATCTTCTTGGAATCATCACACAATGTTTCCATTGATCGACACTGGGTTGCTTCTCAGGTTCATTAAAAAAAAAAACTGCCTGCAGACTCCAGCCACACTGCATCAAAGCCTTTCATTTCATATGCCTTTTATCCGAGACCAGCGTGAGTGTATGTGTGAGCATATTCAAGACTGTAGGTAAAAAGATAGTGAAAGTTACTGGTGGAAAGGTTGAAGCTCCCTTCTCTGGCACAACTCTGTTTCAGGAAGGATCCTGTGGTGCACGGTGTGAAAATGGAGACTTGGACTGAGATTGGTGGCAAATGTCCAAACCAGGAGATTACAATTTCTTTGCTCACATGCATCGCACACTCAGTCCTCATCCTGTTTCCCCACCTTCTTCCTCTCCTCCTCAATCCCTCACCTCAACTCACTTGACCTTGGATCCTCGTAGCCTCTCTACAACCTCTGGCTGCAAAGTTGCTTCCCTCAACACCTTTTGAAAGGAATTGGCTGGCCAACAAACACTGGCTTTTGAAAAAAAAAAAAATCACTTCTTCTCTTGCCACCATCTCTCTTTCTCACACACACACACACATACCGAGCTCCAACTTTGAGCTTCTTCCATAATCAATAACCTTTCTGACTTTGACTCGACAGGTGGGAGGTTGGATCCACCATATATTAAACCTAGCTAGAGGCTCAACTGCCAAAGTGCCGTGGGACAGTTTACGCATCATAGCAAATAAGGGAAATGAATACACGCACACCTGGCTGAAATCCACCACCTGCTAATTCAAGTCTTCCTGTGTTGCAGTTGACAGAGCCAACACACTAGGCTTTCAAAGGTAAGAGGAAGGTCAGATACCATGTATAAAAAACACCCCCAACCACTACCCTACCCCCTTTTTTGACACACACACTGTAAATTCACACTGCCAGAAACCACCCAACTGCAATATCTCTTTGTTACCAAACCAAATATGAAATGATGCCTCTTTGAACTTTTAAGCCCCCTTTCCTCCTCTTGCTCTCTGGGATCCCCTGCTGCTCTGTTGGGACTGGGAGAAAGGGGCTGATCGATGGAGTCTGACAGCAACAAAATGAATGAAACCAGCTGACTGATTCATTAGCAGAGCAGCAAAAGGGGGATGTGGATGCGGGCTTGGAAGCAGAAAGGTGCATGGGTGAGGATTACACTGGGCGCTTGTGTGCATGTGTATCGGGCAGATGTAATGCGTGTGCACTTTGTCTGTGTGATCAAGCAACTGTCGCCATTCATGTCTGTTAAGTGTGTGTGCATGTGATGAAGAGCGTCGAGGGGTCAGAAGGGAATTCCAGATGGTGTGAGGGGTGAAAGGGAAGCGTTTTATGGCCTAACTTAGCACAGAGGGAGGGGGTCAGCCTATACTGTCTGGTGCTTTCATCTGGCTCAGTGCAATTTGTCTTTTCTATTACTATTATGCGTAGTCAAAATTGCTTCTAAATCACGGCGAACAACCACCACGTTACACCGGGCCACACGTAGATACATAGATGTATGTATTTTTAATCATATGATAAATGTGAATTTGCTTTTTATCCTTAATGCGCTTTGTTGTGAAGTAGAAGTAATTATTTAATAAATAATATCATTACTAAAAAGTATAAAGTAATTATGTAGGCTGATTCTTAACCATCACAACTAACCTATACCCTAATCTAAACCTAATTCTAACCCTAAAATAAGGTCTTAATCCTGAAAATAGGATTGTATGGTTTTTTACAAGTATACACACACACACACACACTCTCTCTTTGAAGCTTTCTACCACCTACAGCTCGACCAAAAGGTGTTGGGACCATCTGACAACAATCAACCAACACCTTCACATCTGCTAGCATCCCCCTCCACCCAATGAATGAATACTTGTGTCCATAATACCCAGTCAGACTTTTTAAAGTCTTGAACTTCCTTTCATTGTCTCCTAAATATTGCACTCACTTGAGCATTAATGTCACAATATCACTCAGACTCCATTTTGACTTAAGCCGAGGTTAAATAAATGCTCCTCACAGGTGGCAGTGCCTCCAGGAGCCTGCCGCGTGGAACCATGGGGATTATGTAAATACCCTGACAAAAGGTCACATGTGTTCAGTGCCGCTGCCGCTGAAGTGTGTTGGGATTCATCCTGTGTGAGCTGTACGGAAGAGACTGTGTTTAAGACGGAATTACGGGGCACTGTGTGCTCACAGAAAAAGAGGGAAATATTCAATTCCAGCGAGGAGCCTTCCTCTTGCCCGTGGAGCTTTTGAAGTGAAGATGAAGTGCAGGTGGTGAGTGTTTTTGACACCAAGGATGAGAAGTGGGGCAGATTAAGGTATAGCAGTCGCCCGTTGCATTGCCACTCCAGTGTAAACAGAACGACTCAAACAAAGGATCCTCAGCATGTAAATTACCCACATCACAAACACTTGTTTTTCACACATGAATTATGGATAATTACAGTGGACATTTAAGCCTATTACTTCTACCAAAGCCCTTCCTAGTCTCTGTTAGAAAGCTGACAGAAGCTGTTTTTTTCTGCCCTTGAAGCGAGCAGGGGCTGTAGCTTGAGTTCCTCTGCCTAAAAAAAAAAAAAGTTCCACCAATAAACCATCCAGCTACGAATAAAATTAAAAAGAAATTTCCCTCCCCATTTCCCCTATGTCTCTTTTCTCCTTATATTTAACAAGATTGGCAGAAGCTGGAAAGGTGATGTGGCTGTCTTTCCCCCTCAAGGCTCACCATTTTTACAGCAACACTGACTCTCCAGACAGATGTAGCTGGCCATTTTTTTAAAAGTCAAATATCAAAAGATCTCTTTCTGCTCCATCTGCAAATTTTGTTACAAGAGTCCGCGGCTTGTAAAGAAATTGTGGGAGGAGGCCTCGAGGTGGATCAGACTGCTGCTAGGAGAAGTCAACCCCTTTAAACTCCACCCTTAAAAACTTCCATTTTTGAGCTCAACATAACGGCTATGATCATACACGCTCTCGGTCGTTCCTCATACGTGGTCCTACGTGCAAAAGATGAAACTGACGACCTGCCGTGACAGCAAAAAGGAAGTCAATCGCACATCACTGATCCAGTCTCCCACCGTGCTTTTAACCTGGTGTGTTTTGCGAGTGTTTATGTGTGTCACCGAGCCGTGGAGAGCTGCACAGTCGGGTCTCTCAAAATAAACACATCCTCTTTCGGATTATTTTTATTCACCGCTGGAAAAGAAAAACCCTGGAGCTTGATTGTGTTAAAACAGCTATTGTTGAGAAGCAGGGGTACTTGGGGAGTGGACTGCCCTGAAAATAATCCAAACACACCCCCTGTGACCTGTGGATAAGGGTCACGGAAGTGTGGGTGGAAAAAACAGCAGGTCCTAACTCGCTAATAATCCGGTCCTTTTTGACACATGGTCATTTCAGCCACACTTTATGGACATCCGCTGGAGACAGGGCCTTTAAACCGCTAACTCTTATGTCAGGCATTTCATCGGCATTTTGAAAGCCATTTATAAAAGTTGGTAAAGACAAAAGAGGGAATAGATCCATGTCTGAGCGAGCTTGGCAGTGTGGAACACCCATCATCTTTTCATACTCACACACACACACAGAGGCTATAAAACTTAAATATGTGGCGCTTTTTCTTGGCAAAATATATGAATGAGTTTTTACACAATGCGGGGGGAAAAAAAAACTGCGAGAGAACATCTGTCAAAAAGTATTAAGAACTTAAGATGACATCCCAATTGTTCTAGGTTGCCATTGCACTATTTTTTAATCTATCCACCTTAGAGTGAGCAATATTTGACACACATTTACCTTCAGCAACAGACACACAAACGCACACCAACCTCTCAAACTTATAAACATACATCTTAACTACACACCCGCTAACCCCCCTTGGTGCACGACTCATCTTGCTCTCCCTGATAGATCAAAATCTCTCCTTTATTTTCTCTCACTTTCTCTCTCCCTGTGCCTGTGTGTATGTGTGTGTGCGCGTGCGTGTGTGTGTGTGTGCGTCTCTCTCCCTTGTTCTGCTTGGCTGACTTCAGACAGCAGCAGTGTGTCTGTGCAGTGGGCAGGCCCAGACACATTCGCCCTCTCCTGCTTGCTCTCGACAGTGGGTGTCAAAGACCTGCCATCCCACAAGGCCCCTCTGTCGGATGCCAGGATGGACTGCACACACAAACGCCATTTACAAAACAGCCACACACACACACACACACAAGCTGCACACCCGCTCACAGCTCTGGAGCTCGTCCAGAAAATATTCTCAAGGGATAATAATGTTTTGTGAGCACAAAAATAAAACGGTAACAATACTGTGAAAAGGGAAGGACCAGTTTCAATACAGCACACAGCTGTTTTTTTTTATTTTTGACACGCCTAAAAAACTGAAAATGTTTACTCAGTAATTCCTTAATCCACAGTGGTATTATTCCCCCCCCCCCCCCCCCCCAAGACATTATTAGCCACTATTTTCTAAAATATATAATGTGTGAAGGGGAGAATCTTATTTTTACTTGGATTGACAGACAACAGTTACAGCAGCTCTTTACCTTATAAAGTCCTCACTTATGTCACACTGTCACATACACTTTCACCATCACATTACGTTTACCCCGATTTTTCCGACAGTATCATTTCACATTTCATGTTTAACCCTGATCATTCTGTTTTGTAAGCAGAACAACGCGGGGAGTGTCTTTATGTTGTAAAGCCCAAAACAAATACAGCGAAACCGACGACTTAACTACATCCCGGTTGTCCTATTTTGTTCGACACAGACTTCGCAGCACCATTGTACTGTGCAGATTCAAAGTTTAAAACGTTCACAACGTCCATTTTCATTTTCTCCAACACGGCAGCCATTTTCACCGGTCATCCAACATCCTGGTGCGAGGAGGGCCCCAGCCGGCCTGACGCGGCTGTTGCCTGCCTTCATGTAAATTCCAGCTCAGTGAATCTTTCCGTGCCGCCATTTAAGCTCTGACCCATCAGACGGTGCACATGAGCACTCCCGCAGGCCCATGGCATCTGTAAAGTCTGCCTGCTCTGCTGCTCTCTGGGTCTCTCTGATCCAGATCTGCCCTATAACCCGACCACCACAAACACCCCCCCCCCCCCACCCTCCAAGACCATCTCACCCCGACTCCCAATATGTCATCACACACACCCTCATTTTCCCTGAGCTGCTTTTTTTTTTTTTCATGCCAATCTAAGTCACTGTACATCTGTTCAACATGGCTGCTGCCTTGCATGTGACCTACGGCGAGGTCAAGATACTAGTTACATTCGTCTCTCTCGTCTTTAGTCCTTTTGGTTGTTTAGGCTTTTTAAACAAGCGCAGACCCCTGAATGTTGAGCTCGACCTTCCTCTAATAAAAGTGTCTCATTGTAAATATACACACTTTTAGAAATAATATAATTGTATTTATATTTTAATGTTTTATTTAATGTATGTTAATACTGTACCTGTGGTGTTTTTTTTATTATAAAATACAAATAATATTATTATGTTGTGCTTTACGCTGTATTATTTATTCATTAATTCATATTTGAGGAATACACATTATTCTAACTGGATCTTAGTATGAAAGTGAAATGATCAACTATCAACATTTTTTTTTTTTCTTCACATTTGAAATGACAGAAAGCCCTCTGTGCCCTGCAGTGTGCGCTTTCTGCAACTCCTCATTTCACCGAGCAAATTGATAAACACCCTTATGAATTGTTAATTGCTACTATACAGCTGGCCAGTGTCCCGCATCAAACCTGATTCTGCGGTTTTAAAAGGCTGAGCAGCGCTGATTGCTCGATCAATAAGAGCGCATCAATTGACACTTTGAACACTGTGTGTGTGTGTGTGTGTGTGTGTGTGTGTGTGTGTGTGTGTGTGTGCCCCATCACCCCTCGCTATACATTTATATTATATTATAAATAAACACACTTTATATACGAATAATTCATCCAGGATGCATGAATTAAAACATCATCGCCTCCATACAGGCACTAATCGCACACTTTGTCACTTTTGAGCCGCTAAATACATTTTGTTCAGTTATTAGCCTTTATATATCAACTTTTTAATATATATATATATTATTCCAGCTTCCCGGTGCGTCCTGCTCGAGCCACACATGCTGCACTCTGAAATGAAGGCCTCGGTGCTGCGTGTGTGTGTGTGTGTGTGTGCGCGCAGGACAAAATGGCCCCGTTTATCATGAATGTTAATTGTGATTGACCTAAAAACCTAGTGTTTTTGTGTGTGAGAGAGGGAATCTGGTGGTGGGGGAGAAGAAAAATAAAAAAAAATGGCTCCGTGTTCCTCCGTGTTACAGAACAGTTGACACATAGATAACAGCCTAATAATGGTTATTATGACATCGCTGCATTAATATTCAGACACGGGGGTTTGTCTGTGCGATTATTTATTTACACACACACACACACACACCTCCTCATCCAGTGTCTCATAATACTGATAACAAAAAAATATGGTGATGACGACAGCGAAGCGAGAAAGAGAGAGAGAGAAAAAGAGAGAGAGAGAGAGAGAGCAGGGGCAGAATAAATTGTGTGATGAGAAATGTGCCAACTACAAACCGGCTCAGGAAAGCTCCCGTGGAGGTGTGAGCTCACCCACATAAAGACATAAACATGTGTTTTTCAAAGAATTGGCGTAATGTGAACAAATAACGCACGCTGAGAGAGAGATCGAGAGTTAAATCCCGAGCTGCGACTGGAATAAAAACCTATTTTTGAGAGAAAACTGTCCCACTTTTGAGTTTTAAGTGAGTGGAACGGGGATGGATTTTTTTTTTTTTTTTTTGTTCTAAATACGCACCAAACTTTTTCTTCACTTATCCTACATCTACTGAACTCTTAGCTCCAGGAAAGTTTCTTTTTTTTTATTTTTCCTTGACAAACTCATTTTAGAGGCTGAGAATCAATAATAAAACATTTCTATAAGTTTGACATGAGCGCTTAGATCCAAGGGCGCATTAAAACAATAAACAGAGACAAACGGCATCGACGTGGGTCAACTACTACTGCTGCTGCTGCTGCTGCTGCTGCCCTGGCCTGAATATCATTATGTGCGCCTACAGCTTTTTTTTCGTGTGTTTCCTTCCTCCATCACAAGTAATTTACACCCAAGAGTAACCAAACCGCCTGTTCGCTATACAGGACTGTCATCGACGCAATTTGTCTCCTCAGCTCACACCGGGGGCAGCTCGAAGTTCAACACCAAGGCCTCCGTCTCCCTCTCGCTCTCTCTCTCTCTGTGTGTGTTTCTCCCACTGAGGCCACTGGACGTCCTGACCCCAGCTCGACAGCTCAACTTCTCATTACTCACAAATCATTAGAATGAATCCAGTAAACAATAACGTGGAAATAAGATTGTGATTGTTGGCACCTATAAAAGGGTGCCACGTAGTTGATCCGTAATTAAATAATTAATTAGCAAATATAATTCATGAGATATGAATATACTTTGTTTAACTATTCCATGATCATCTAGGACGAAGCAGTGAAGTGGAAACGAAGACTAAAGAAAACGTGACTTGATTATGAGATGATTTCCTGGGGGCTGTGTGACCCACAGAGACGCGCACACACCGAGGCCGAGGTTTCACTTCCCCAGCCAGGCCGCTTGTCCCCCCCCCCCCCCCTTATGATCACTATAAGATCCCCGAAAAAGAAGTTAAAGCAGCGGCTATAAATCGCAGAGGCTGCATTAAAAGCTTAGGTAAACCCGCTGCCAGGTCAGTCGGGAACAATTTATGGCATCACTTATGTAGGGAATAGATTGTTCTAACGAAATACTTCAACTTACAGCCGGTGCGCAGCCGAGCTCCAACTACTGTCACCCCCCCACACACACACACACGCTCTCCTCCTGTCTTTACCTGTAAACCTTCAGAAATCCACCCATATTCACTCAAACCATGTGTTTTCAGTCAGTGTTTCCCAAACTGTGGCGCATCTGTGACCTGCAGGGGTCACTGAGAGAGGGACACACTTGCGGGGGGGGGTCACTACTTCCTGCACGACGGTGACTCTAGTTCTTGTTACAATAACGATGTGCAATTAATAGTTCCATGTATTTTCTGGGGGGAAATGGTGTATAGGTTGATAAAGTGACTCCTGGATTGGGACTCCTGTGCTCGATCCCCGTTATCAATAAGTACATAAAACTACAGCCGTTATCAGATAAGGTTTTACAGTACGTCCAGTAGGCTGTTTGTGTGTGTGTGTGTGTGTGCGTGGTCGTGACAGAGGAAGCAGTGGCGTGGAAAACAGCTTTTTGTCCGAATGGTGATTTCACGAAGAGACAAAGAAGCAGCGTGATCTGTTTTTTTTCCTGTTTTTTTTCAGGCCTGCACCTTTCCCCCCCCCCTTAAATCTGGATTTGACTAAAAGGACACTTTAATACACTTATTTAGGAAGAGGAGATACTTGATTTCCATTTTTACCAAACTGTAAAACATTAACTAAGCATAAAGGCAACGCAAGATGAATTTTAAAATCATAATTTCACTACTACCTCGGGCTTATTGAGCTTCTCACGAAAGATCAGAATAACAAAGTTAAGACGCACGGGTCCACAGGCAGACAGAGAGAGAGAGAGAGAAAGGCGTTTAGCGAACCAGTGGCCCACTGTCCTACTTTCATACTGGCATCACAAGTCAAACGGGAGCCTCCGCCTGTGCTCCAGCATTCATAGTTAAAGTTTTCGGCCCCAATAATCAACCTCATCCCCACTATTCTTCCATGTTTTATCCCCACAAACCGAGCAGAGCGAGACACGGGAAGATGGAGAGAAGGAATATTGCACAGGAGTGGAACACTATTTCGCTGAGAAGGAGATTTCCCATCGATTTTACGCACGGCCAACGTCAACACTCAGCTAAAACAGATGGCTTTGTTATTGGAGGAGACAGCAAGAGATATAAACAACTGAAGGGAAAACCAAATTAAAACAGAGGGATTGATTAGTATAATAATTAATTTTAGTTTTACGCACACCTTTTAAAAAAAAACATTTTGTCGTTTATCTAATTTAATCTCACCATGAAATTGAAATTATACCATTTTTGTGTTCAATAGTTTGCTTTGGGCTTAAACTGATAGTCCACATGTCAAAAGGCCACACACTCACGCAGCCCTATTAACACGAGCAGCCGACCTGAGGCACTGCTGGTGGGTGGTTTGGTCCACGACTCCCCGATGAGTTACAGTGTGGCGCTAATTTCCTTAAAGTGACAAAGAAAGCATTACCAGCTGACAAAAGCTGACGTTACAAAAAAAGGAATATACAACTCCCATTGAAATGGATGAGCTTTCGTTGACGCGCGCAACAATAGTGTATTGAAACCTGTGCCGGCCACAGCAGCGCTTGGCTGCGTAAAGACATTAGCGATCCCTGAAATCGAACCAGGTGGCCACTTTGAAAAGTGAAGACCCTACTTTTGTTTCGAGATAATCTAGAAAATAACGAATCTGGTGATAATGAAGGAGATTTGCCCGTCGCCTGTGAGACGCGTGTATGCGCGCTGCTCCACTTTGCGTGCAAGAACAGCGAAGGCATCCTGCAAAGCAACAAAATCTGATACGAGAGAACATGAAATGTCTTACCTTCAACAGCGGACACCACAGGCAGCAAGAGGCTGCACAAAATCAGAAAGTAATCCATTGTCACAAAGCGCTCAGGTCGGACATGTAAATAGACCCACGAGAGCGAGAGAGTGAGGAGGGCAAAACAATCCCGGGGTTATCCGACGCTCCACGCACACAACTCCCGTCCCCTGTCCCAGCTTCGTCAAGCCTCCAGCACCACAGTTACCTCCATTCACCAAAATGCGCACACGTGAGAGTTCGGGGGAGAAAAAACAACAACAACAACAACACCCGTGGTTATAAAAAATGCACAAAGTCCGTCAGTGATCTCCAAGAGAAAAAAGGCAGCCACCACAAGTCCCACAGTCCCTTTCCACTCGCGTGGAGCGAATCAGCTGTAAACAGGTCGTCCAGTGTCCACTGTCACCATCGGGACAAGAATATCTCCAACGATATTTTTGTTTTGTTGAGAGTCAGAGAAAATAATAATAAAAATAATAATAATAATAATAATAAATAGTAGCGGCCTTGTTGAAATCCAAACACTTTTGTTTTCTGTGGTCAGAGGAGCAGAGGCAGATAGAGCCGCACTTGTGTCAGAACCATGGTTTGTATCGTCCCACGCAGCCGAGCATGTGCGCTCGAGTCCACGCGTCCACGACCGAGCGTTATTCCCGTGGAGAAGAAAACTGCCGCGCGCGCGGTCTGTGGATATATTTATTCCCTGAGCGAATTTGTCAGCTTGTTGCTGCCGCGTGAAGCGTCTGTTTCGCTCGGCTTGTGCACTGGAATGAAGCACATACTGACTGTGGAGAGAGAGAGAGAGAGAGAGAGAGAGAGAGAGAGAGAGAGAGAGCGAGAGCAAGGAGAGGAGGGAGGGGTTACGTTTGAAGCAGCTGCACTGCATAAAAATGTCTACCTTGAGAAACATTTTTATCTCACATTCATTATGAAAATCAAGTCGTTTTGCGCTTAAAAACGCGCTTTTACAATATTAGCTTTTGCCCGTGTTTTCCTCTCCAGCGCCTTCTTTGTTTGTGCTGCAGCACAGCTCTGCATCACACTGTCTCCTCCTGCACACACCAAGACACAACTACAGATAAAAAATGTCTAATTATGATTGGTTTTCATATTGTTTCGTTTAAAAAAACAAAAACAAAAAAAAACGCCCAAAATTAACCGTCTCCTATTTTCTATGTCAACGTCTCTGCGCCGTGTTGTTGCTGCTCTGCCACTCCAAACACTCGCAGCACTTCTTGTACACAGGCATGGACGCACAGCGCCCCCCTGCGGATTGCTTTGTTTTGCTATATATATATATATGTGAAGGAAATAACTTTCTCCTGACTTTATTTTCCCTGGCCATGATTAAAACTATTTTTCTTCAACTATACCGAACAGAAAATAAAATAAAAAACCTCTGCAACCTCCTAGAAATCCTCAGGAGGACACTTGTGGACATTGTCCCACTCTGAACCCTCGTTCATTTGGAGAGTTGTGTGTCAGTATTGTCACTTTTTATATCCTCGACTTCGTTTTTAGGAAAATAAAATTATTGAATAAAACGCAATTGAAGAATTAGCTCACAAAAATGTCCACGTTGTCCATTTATTCATTTTTATTTCAGTGTTGCTTTCCGACTAATTTAGAATAAATAAATAAATAAAAAACTTTTGTAGAAGGAATAGAACAGATGTTCAAATGTATGGATTGTCTCGATTAATCATACTAACAAATAATAATAAAGCTGTTTTATGTTTCTTTCCACGCCAAGTTGAATCTCCTGCTTTTACAGCCTCTCTCTCTAATCCCTCTGCCTGCCTCTAAAAGCCGTTTTATTTTATTAGTCAGTGCTTCAGTCGATACTCAGAATAGCAGTAAACAAAGTTAAAGTATGTGCAAAGAGTAAAGCAGTCTCAATCCGAGGGAGCAAATCATGTGTTTTTATTTAGTGGCAGAAATAAATGACTGTCCTTTAGAGCACGTCTTTTGACTTTTAAGAGTCATTTAAAGGAACGGAAATGGCCATTTTGGTCCCTAAAATAAAATAAATGTAAGAACCCTGTGATCTGTGATTGAAGATTCAGGACTGTTGAAAAGCCTTCAGAGGATTTACTGGAACATTGTGCAACGCACCCTTTATTTATTTAAATAATAATAAAAAAGAAAAAACAGCAATAGTTCACTGTTACATTTAATTAACTCAGACATACATAACAGAGTCAGATATGACAGACAGCTCTGCAATATGAAAGGCTGGAGTTGGCACAGTCAGCATTAATACCAGGCATCTAAATAGCAAAGTCCACTCCATTATTAATCATATTGAATATTGATGTGTTCTCTGCTGTTGCCCGAGTGGAGATAAGGAAACCAGTGGGCAGCTGAACTCTGCTCTTCAAACACAGTTATTACTGTGAACTTTATGTAATGATGTCATTAACCACATCTTTTGGTTGATTTCATCCCTGGGTGCAAAGGACAGCACCTGGTGTTTATACAATAGAATTAAAGCTGTTACGTGGGGTATATATGTATATATACATATATATATGTATATGTATATATACAGAGAAATGTTTTGGTGTTTGAGGAGGAGAGTAGATCTGTGAAATGTCAAACCGAAGCCAAATGACTGGTGTGTTAGTGTAAAGTTGAAAGGTGATTGGATGCCATTTCCTGAGAGGTGCAAGCAAACGGATGCGACCACATGCTCCAACGTCGTGTGGGCTGTATATTATGAGCCACTCTCACAGAGTTAGCAGGTAATACACACTTTAATGAGTTAATATGCTGCCATTTGACAAATCTTCGCAACTCCACCGTGAGCCTTTGCATGAAAGGGCAGGCGTTTTGTCACATATAATATTGTCATTTTAGTTTTTTACTCCTTATTTTTGATTGATTTTCTTTAAGTTCTAAAACATTAACTTGGAATTGTGTAAAATAACTCTTTAAATCTCAAACTTGCAACAAATAACAAACTTTAAATCTCCTTTTTTTTTTTTTTTTTTTACTTTTTGTTTAAAGTTGGAGAGATACCACCTGACAGATACCAGCAAGGAGGAATGTGGAGAAACAAATGGAAATGGTCACAGCAATGGTTTACTTTTTTATATATATATGTTGTGTATACAACTCAGAATCAGCTATGATACTAAAATAAACCAAACTACAAAGTAATATATCGAAACCATAACCTCTGCTGCTGATGGTATAATCAACCCACGTGAAACATCTTTAAACAACTTAATGTGTAGTTAGCGTCTGTGATTATCAACGGTGTATTTTGGTGTCGTAGCAGCTTACGATGCCTAAAAATATCAGAGGAACCCACATCATAGCCTCAGTAACGTTTTTTGCATCTTTAACGATAAATGACGGGAGAAAAATAAAACCTTTATACAAGCATTCTTTGTCAAAGCGTTTGCTTTCTGCACCAATAAAAAACATATTAATGGAACATGTTTTATGAAATCCTGTCCAAATAATCTTTTTCCTTTTTTTTGGGAGACAACAAGAAAAATGTGTTAAAAGGTGCCGCAGACTTGACTCATGATATTTTGTGGCGTACACCGTTTCTTACATACACACATTAATTCCTGTCTATCTCAAATGGAAATAGTTCACTTGAAGGAAAAATCATTTAATAAGTGAAGTGACGTGGGCAAGAAGATCAGAGGTGGACTCATTTGTTGCCAAAACCACAGAAGCCCCGGTTTCTCCGGCAACCACTGGGTTCATAACTATCACCCCATATGCTTCTGACTGCTTTTAAAAGGAAATGAGGTAGAAAAAAGAAAAAACTCAATAAGAAGGCAAAATAAATAATGGTAAGTCTAAAGTTTTAGCTTTCATGTTTAGTTCAGCGATTGTTGTTCGGAGTGTGTTACACCTTTGAAGTTATTTTGCCAGAAGATCAAAGAGCAAAAGTCTTGGTCTAAGATTACCAGGGGTTTTTCTCAGAGAATTCCTCAACCTCTGAACGTACAGTATACCAATGTAAAAAGTAAGTGTGTCAAACCATAAATATGGGCTTAGTTTAAACCAGTACACTAGGTGGAGAGACTTTTTCCAATGACTGGAACATCCACATTAATAAATCAGTCGTCCTGCACTTTACGACTCTATGGTTACGTTTTTCACAAAACCTATGGAGCTGATTTATTTTTCTACATTTTATAGTTTGTGTTATTCGAGATGGTTTGATGGTTAAGAGTTTCCCTGTCTATGGAGGGCAGCAGTAAAACTCTATGTACAGCGCTGTTGTTACATAATGACTTTAACGGGGAACTATTGTCGCACTGAAAACACCCATCGGCACAAAGATATTTCTGGAGACAACACTTTTTTTCCCCCCTTACTTCCTGGTGGCTCACCAATTACCCACAACCAAAAAATGCTCGTCTTTAACCATTACCCTATGATATAAGCTCCACGAGAACAAAAAGATATTCTGACTCCCCGACTTCTCTGAAACCAAATTCAGGACGCCAATTTTTATCCTGAAGTCGTGTCTGAACTGGCTTAAAGACCACAATTAGTTCCAACTGAAACAAACACATAAAAACACATACTGTACAGATGCAGATAAACGGTCCACTAAGTGCTCCTCCTGAGAAGCACCTGGCACACATTAGAAACGCAATAAGTAAACGGCCGACATTTTACTGCCATATGGAAATTTCCCCGGCATTACACCTAACGCGCCCTCGTCAGACCCTCGCTAACCTCATCCATCCTTCCTCCCACTCATCTGGTACCAGGATATCGCTGTCTCTACCTTCTCTCTCTTAAAACAGAAACCCACACAAACACACAAACACACGGACACTTTTTCTGATACAGCGAAACTTCTCCTTCACTTCCTCCCACACCATTCAACATGCCAGACAATGTATATAAACACATATTTCACTCCCTCTCTAGTGTGCATGAAACTCATAGCACTTTTTGCATGTGCTCTCTCTCTCGCTCTCCTTCCCTCTCACTATCTCTCACGCATTCGTGCACATACACACAGCCTGTAGCTCTTATGTCTGGGTCTGGTCTAATAACAGCACTAATGTGATGTGAGTGTGTGAGGATCGCTTTACCCTGGCAATATTGAGGGAACGGCGAGCCATAGGTTATGTTAGAGCGTCTCTTGACATGTGTTTTCGTGTGTGTGTGTGTATGTGTGTGTGCATGTGAACAGGAAAATAGTACTGGTAGTGCTAGTGGAGGAGGAGGAGGAGCTGGTGTTAGGTGGTTCTGGAGAATCTCACTAGAGCTCAAAGCGGGAATCCGGGGAGAAAGGAGGTGCGTTTGTGTGTGTGTGTGTGTGTGTGTGTGTGTGTGAGACGAAGTGACATGCTGTGAGTATGGGAGAGAGAGGGGAGCTGTTCACAAGAGTATTGGGGGGGATGCGTGGGGGTCTAATCCTCCAGGCCTTCACCACTGACCGAGCACTTAACACAGGATCACAAATGCAGACCAGACTTGCACCCCCCTCAAGACCACCATCATCCACACTACGCCGGCACAATGACACACACACATACGTACACACACCCAACACCACCACTACTGTGTCACCTCCAGCTCCAGTCCCCCCCCCCCCCCACACACACTCTCTACTTCCCTTACCACCACCAATACCCACACGTCTGCCACAACCAGCTACTGTCTGTCTCTGGTGAGCCTCTATCACCTTTCAGTGCATTCTTCACCTCACTGAGAAAAAAAGTGATACTTCACTGTCTCAGCTGACTGCGAATTTATGACTCAACCTCCGACTGCGTCGTCTTTGCGTAGACAGACAGACAAGACAGGCAGACAGACAGTCATAGTTAGATGCAGTCATACACATATGAGGAGAACAGTGTAATAATACATGCACTCACATGCACAGCTGACAAACAACCGAAGCATGCAAATTATATACTGCACAAACATTAGAGGAAAAAAAAAGGTTTTTCACTTTATGACAGGCTTACGTAGAGAACTGGGATAGAAGCAGAGTTGAAAGAATTGAGATTGTCGATAAGAACTTGTGTGAGGTTTTGAGCAGTAAAAGAAGCTTTCCGAGTTTGACCTTTGCAGTAACTGTGTTACTTCACTTGAACTCAAGTGTTGGCTGATATTTCCACGTGACATTATCACGATAACTACTTTTGAAGTGCTGTTCTTTTACTCAACAGCAGGTATCGCCACACATGTATCTTTTCTTAAAAAATACAGAGGCTATAAGAAGTGTCTTATATCCCCTTTTTAGGCATAACCTATAAGCAATCTGATTTTTGTTTCCATTTTCACCAACTACATAAACACACCTGAGAAAAAAAGTACTCAAATCGGATTCAATTTGTGAAATTTGGAAATACGGCACATTTCAAAGTTTGCTTGCCTTGTTTTTATGACCAAAAGTAAATGTATTATTATTATTATTTTGTGAGTTCTGCACAATTCTCACTACTCCCACTTAATTAAATTTTTTTTAAATATATATATATACACATATATATATATATATATATATAAATATATATATATAAATATATATATATATATATATATACGATATAAAATGAATCAGTATTTTGACTCAACAACACATAAGAAGACGAAAAAAAAATGCATTTTGTAAAGCTTGAAGATGTGACTTTCCTAAATTCCCACTGCAATTTATAAAGGATGGACCTGTGGCACAGATCCGTGCCATGTGAGCACTAGGGGTTAAACATAAGTTATTTTATTCTAGTGACATTTTTAAGCCCATGTAAAAGCAAACTACAAGAGACTTAGGTAGGTAGACTGAGTATTTAAACAAGTATTTAAAATTAGCTCCAGAGATGATTTATCAAGCATATCTGTATTAGATCTAGCCTAAAAGGCAGCGTTCATGTGGCGAGGTCCATGCAGGTACACTGGCCGGTCGTAATGTGTCACCTGCACCTACTTACACACACCTGTATCTTACAGATTTATAAGCTGCCTTGTAACATACATGGCTAAGCTTGGACTATCTGGTGCTTTGGATTCATAAGTAAAGTGAATACTTCCATCTCAGCAAACACGACGGAGGAAAGAGCGCTCAATTTTCGTTAGTAACTAACAGTCTTGAAGAAATTACAGCTGCGGCGAAGTCCAAGGACAAAATCCAGACAGTGAGGGAGTGACGAGGCTCATGCAGGATCCATTTGACGCCAGCCGATATCAAGGGTCTAGGATGAATAATCACCGGAGCTGGTCCAATAACAGAATGATTGATTGGCCCAGAGCCTCACACTGTCTGAGATAACATTGTTCAAAGTGCCCAAACACAATGTCAACACGGTGTCTCCCTCATGGGCCCCATTCTTCCTCCATACCCAGAAACTCTCTGTTGATCCCTGACCTTTCAGCATGTCCAGCTGCAAAATGCAATCTTCCAATGCGCTCCGTGACCCCGAGGGTTTGCAACAGTGGCAAACGGTGTCAAACGCTTTCTACTGTAGGTCATTGGAGCTCCCTATCAATATCCCTCAAAAACAAGGCTGGAGACCAACTTATTAAACCGGCCTGTGGGGATGTCCTGCTATTAGGAAGCACACCAGAATCTGTAATAGCGTAGTTACTGCTGCACTCAAACTCATTCAGAAAATGTACTCGAGCCAATTCAGCGAAGCAAAGGTTAATACGTATGGTTTCTACTTTTTTGAAGCATCAAATCACAACAAATCAGCCCTGTCTAGTTACTGTCAGTCAGGTGGAAAGTGATTTTCTTCCCCCTCGGTGTCCAGCTGTACAGCAGCCCTCCCAGAGGTAGTTAGTCATGACAAAGTTTCTAACCACAAAGGCACATGGTTCCAGTTTAGCTCATGCTACCATTCAATGTGGCTCCCATCCGGTTGCTTTCCTGTCTCTGCATGATCATACCACTCATATATGATATACCGCGACCCAAAAGCTATGTGTAAGGAGAAGTAGAGAGCTTTAACCACTACCACCCAAAATCTGGCCACGCAAAAAAGAAAGAGTCGGCCACATCCCTGAGCAAATGCCGGTTATATTTCTAATGACTCTTCCTGTACGGGTAAGGGCTTTGCTACAGGATCTGAAAGTGAATTCCAAATATCTAAATCTGGGCAAATTGCATTGCAGTGGTGGTAGTGGCACATATGGAATCAGCTGGTTAGCTGGTCAGCTGGTTATTAGCTTGGCTTGTTGTTTGGTATGTGGTGAGAGAGCAGAGATCAGAGACACCTGGCAAGATGGTGCAAGACAAGTCATTCAGTGTGCGTGTGTGCGAGTTCATGTGTTAGCCAAGCCCTTATTACCTCAGTGTGGGTGGGAGTGAGATGGTCTGTGTATGAGAGAGTGTGTTGTGTGTTGTGAGTGTGTGTGTGTGTGTGTGTGGATGTGTGTGTGTGTGTGCGTGCTAAGTCCTTATTACCTTAGCGTATGCGTAATGTAACCAAACTACTTATTACCCAGGCATGGCATAAGCGTGAGTGTGTGTTCATCATCCCCATTTTCTCCTTCCTCCAGCCCAGATGATACTCCCTGAGCACTACGTTAGCATGCTAAGCAACAAAACACAGCAAGGCCCTGCCAGGACTGCCACAAACACTAAGAACAAGCATTATTTACCAAGATACAACTGCTGTGTCATTAGTACCTCTCATTAGTAACTGCCATGATTCTCTCTCTCTCTCTCACACACACACACACAATTTCAAGCTTGGTGTTTCCTCCATCCTTGCACAGTTGGATAAAACCTTTGTGCACATTCCTTTACAACAGTTATAGTATATTTAAAGGTGCATTATGTAATAAATCTAAAGCAACTTGCCATAAAATCCTCCGAATATGTCACAGATACTCAGGAATAATATTCATATAACAAACTGAACTCACCAACAACAACAGTACAGCCAAAATATTTGCATTAAAATATATATTTTCCAGACTGCAAATCATGTTTATGTTTTGAAATCATTGTTTTGGCATGTGGCGCCACCTACCGCCGTCTACCAACCATTGCAGTCAGTAGAGTCTCAGCTGCCGAGCAACCACGAGTTCCCAGTTACGTCAGAAAACGAAACCTAAAAGACCTCTGTATTTTGAATTTGAATGTAGTAACCGTTTTTTGGCCACATTCTTACATATGGCACCTTTAACATATCAAACAGTAGCTAGCCTTTCAGCCCCACATTCCTCAATGTGGTACAACATTGTACTGTAAATATTTTTACTTTTTATTGAAGACAATGATGTTTTAACACTATTAAAATGTAGTTGCTTTTAACTGTGAGCCTATATGCTTCCGCTAATCAGGTCAAATATTCAATTTAGACCCAGCTATATGTCATTTTGACAAATGCGTTCAAGTCTAGCCACAGACGTAACAACTCGACACCGTCACCATGCAGTTTCACAGATGCCTCATCTTCCACGAGACTTGAGGCAGAAAATGCAAGGCAACTTAAATTTTTTTTTCATTTTGCCCCAGGGCTCCGACTTGTCCATGCATTTACCCACGATTACATCATCAACAAGTAAAACTAGGGCTGCTAGGCTGCAACTCATAATATCCCTCCCTAACGTATGAGTCACAACAAGTTGAGCTGCCACACATAGATGTTGATCCAGAAGGCGGATGTTTCACACTTAATCACTGTCGTCTTTTGTCTGACTGAACCCGAGCATGGTCATTATTACCAATCATTACAGACTGAATGCAAATGGTTTTCAACACACTACTGTTGGTGGTAATGTTGAGTCAGTGCTTTCACTTGATTCCACTCAAACACTATCAGTTTTCACATCCTAATGTAAATTTTTTGTTTTTGTTGTTATTATATGTTGTTATATCTCCAATGATTTTTTTTTTCTTCCCCTAATCACTCTACGATCGTCAAATGTTGTGTCCATCGTAAATGCTGCGCACAATCAAAGCTAAAAGCTGAATGAACACTGCAGCTGGTCGTGTGGGTATAAATACAAGGAGTGTCACTTTCTCTACTCATGCAAGCTATGACGACGAACCGGCAGACCAAGAGAAAAGCAAGGTCCCTGGCAGAGAAGGAAATTTGGTAAAGCGGATATGTAATTCAAGAACGCCGACCCATGCGCAGACAAGTCTGCACAGCGTGCACATGGCAGCAGGAATGAATGCACACAGTTGTGTAGCCACACACGACTGTACGCAGCAAGTGTTTTGACAGACAGCGACACACAAGTTCAACCACTTTCCAATCCCCATGTGGCATTTACATGACAGACAGGTTGACGCTGACCCAAACAAACACACAATGTGAAAGTTTATGACTAAGAAACGTTTTTTTTAGACGCTTCAGAGAATGTGCTGATATGAGAAAGGCCGTTAAAAAGCAATGCACGCGGCACAAATAGAAACGCTTTGCGATAATGCTATATTTAAATGGGTGCAGTCCCTCGTAAAAAAATATAGTCAATCACTCTGCTAAGCACACAAGCTGGCATGCACACAATCACAGACACAGAAACAAGTTGTGAATGTGCAGCCTTCCCCCCCCCCTCTCAAGCTGCCCCACCCATGGTTGTGGCACAGATACACACACAAACACACACACAAGGAAACAGCACTGACCCACACACCAGCCCATAAGCACCAGTCTGCTGCATGCTGCAGACACTGACTCTTAGTCAAGAGGAAATCAGTCAAACACAGTATGGTAAATGGTCTGTATTTACGTTTTGTCGCCTTTGTTAAGGGCAGGTGCTGTAAAGAAAACTGATGATTCATAAATTCATATCAGATATCATGAAACAATAAACATGTCTGCAGGTACAAGGTGCTCTGTGGTTACGGACACCAAGCTTTTGTGCATGTGTGCATTTGGTATTCCCTATGTCGTGGGGACCTAAATCTCATATTACGGGGGACTTGCCTTCCTTATGCGGACAAAAATCAACTCCCTGTAACGTAAATGTATATATTTTAAGGTGAAGACAAGTTAGGCTGAGGTCATGGGTTAGGTTAAGGTTAAAGTTAAGGTCAGGGTTAGGATTAGGTGAGTAGTAATTATGGTAAAAGGTAAGTCTACAGGAAAGTCAATGCAATGCCCTCTGAAGTCATGGAAATCAGTGTGTGTGTATGTCCTATACATATACACAGTATATTTATATTTTTCCATGGATAGCTATTTGTAAACCATTTTGTCAACAAAAGAGAGAACAATAGAGCTTTTCAAAAGCCAGAGAGAGGTGTTCAAACAAACAAACGTCCAGCAAATGTTCAGCATTGTTGCATTATTTCTTGTCCCCCTGCTGCAAGTCATCATGGGGTGTTTAGTGACTTTTCCCAGTACTCTGTATGTGTCTACCCCTCCCACCACACACACACACACACACACACACACACACACACACAGGTCTGTCATCCATGGCGATATGAGTGATCTCTGTATGGACGCTGCTGAGCAGCACAGCTCAAGGGGGCATCTGGTCTTTTTCCCCTCTCAGTTGCTGAAATGTAAACACCCCAGTTGTCTGGATTTGCCAAATGAGCACCTGGTGTTTCAAAGTGGCCTCCTGGCTGTGATTTTTTTTTTTTTCCTTCTTCTTCTTCTCAAGTTGGGGCAGGAGGTAAGGCTGTTCTGCATTATGTTGTCATACACACAAGCTTGGTTGCATGCACACTCACTGGTGTTGTTCACCATAAAAAGCATTGTGAGAGTGGAGACACAGGGTGAGCCGGGCCCACACACGCACACGTTCACACACTTCTTTAACCGAAAAAAAGTGCTTATAGGTAAACGCACACTGTGAACTCACACACACACACACACATACACGCCACACTCTGTCATTCTCTCACCTGACCTTGTGTTTAGTCTATATGAGGTGTAATGGTATATGGTAGGATTACTGCGACTCTCTGAGGTGCTGCAATACAGTGGTGTGGTGTTTGTCTCGACTGTCTGTCCTCGTCCCCGCGAGGCTGCTGCGACTTGTCATTGGAACAGTGAGCTACACATACTGTAGTTAAAGCCAGATCCCAAACCTTCACAGTCTTAATCAAAGAAAACAATTGCGTCATCAAACAGAATATCAATGTAGAGCAAGGCTATTCAACTTAAGGCCCGGGGGCCAGATCAGGCCCTTAGAGCAATTTGGACTGGCCTGCGGCCCATTAACCCATTAATAATGAATGTATTATTAAAAATCAATAAAACCGTAGCTTCGCCTATTTCTGGCACTTTGCGGCACTTTGCGACTCTTTGCGTCCCTTTTTGGCAAATACTAGTACATCTGTAATTGTAGGCAGCCTATGTATATATATATACTATTTTGTACTATGAGCCTACTGAAGCAGTTGTACCTGAATATTATTGGTACTATTGGTATTATTACTTATATTTCTGCAAAAATAGCCTTTTGTGGCCATTGCAACTTAATGTTGTTTATATCGTTACCTCTAATTTTGTAAGAGCCAATTGTGACTGTTATACCCAAATATTTATGGTACTGTAACTGTAACCTTTTTGCACTATACGCACATTGTATCGTACATGAATGTTGGTGGTTTTGTTACTTACCTTTTTGGCGCAAAACTAGCAGCCATGTCAATAAATAAGTGCTAAATAATGTATAATAATTTTTATCTATTTGTATCCGTTTACTGTACATGCAACACAAAATAGTAGTACAGGGGTTGACCGGCCCACCGGCTGGACAGCCTTCCGAAAAGCTGGCCCTCCGGAAATTTTAGTTGAATAGCCCTGATGTAGTCATAAAAATAGAAAATGATGAAGTTTCTACTCTCTTTCGTCTTTAAAAAAGAAAATGGAGACATGTTTGAAATCAGTTATTGTAAGCTAAAAGCAGGTAATTGCTCACTGACACAGAAGGTATTCTCGCATTCACAAAGGTACCGACCCTGACCATTGTATCTGAAAAAAGCTTATATTTTTTTTGGGCTAATTTTCAATATAAAACTAAATTACACAGAATAAATTGCAGCAATTTTCTTCATTTTTTTGCCATTAGGGCTTCATTGACTTCAAGGGACATGAGAACTGTAGTGGAACAAACTGGAAATTGAAATTGTAACTGATTAGCTGACAGGCATGAATGGATTGTAAATGGGCCGTACCTGATCAAATCTATGATACAATGCCACACAGAACACGTGGGAAAAATAGGAGAAAAAAAATCTTCAAAGTCAAATTTCTTTAAAAATCACTTTTAAAAACACTTGACCGAATGCTCTGCAATCAAAATGGCAGACCAGACCGAGACCAGTCTGAGAATAAGCAAGACCATGAGATCATGAAAAGCATTAACATCATAATGAAAAAATACAAAACAGAAGGAATAAAAACTTGATCCCTTGTTTTTCACCTGTGCTCCAAAGACAATCAGATAATATTGTTAAAGCATGAATCCAATTTTATAGCAAATTCTGACAGTTTATATCTTCCATTGCCAGTTTTAATGAAACAGCATGAAAAGCAATGCATCTCCCATAACTTCATTTTCATCTCCTTTGTTATGAAACGGCAAAGGGACAGTGTTCACCTGCTTTATACATTTGAGAGAAAAGGGTTATGTGAATGTTTCCATTCCAGTTCTTCATGGTGAGACTTATTTTGAAATAAATACCATGTTTACTTATTTCCTGCCAGAACCAAGTGAAAAATACTGTAAACATGAATGACCACAAAGAGCAATGTAAGAAAGCAATTTGGTATCTATTTTTTTTTTACACCCACAATGCCTCACTTTCATTCTTATTATGAAACTGTTGCCTGCCATCAAAAAATAACAAATAAACAAACAACATCTCCGTTTGGCCTGGGGAGCCTTTTGCTCATCCCCACAACCTCCTAAAACTGTTGCCTAGTCGCTTTCGCTGATGTGATTTGTGGTCTGTTGCTTTTGGGGCTGATTCACATTCATGTGATAACAGACTATGTCATGCCACTGCATGCCTCACCCCTGACAGTGCAGGGCCAAGACTGGCTCATCTGTCATCAGCATCCACTGACACAGTATGGCCTCCACCCACAGAGACCTGTGCGAAGGATCATGGGTTCGAGAGCGTCTCTGTTGAGCTCACACACATTCCGTGGCACTTAGTCACCAGTTTGGAAGATGATTGAGAATCTTAGTCGTGTGTTTTATTGATGTGTGTACGCATATGCAGTGACAATAGCTCTGTGTGTGTGTGTGTGTGTGTGTGTGGGTGTTTACTCAACGAGTTTAACAAGTACAGAGTTGGAGCTTGAGTGAGTGAGTGTGTGCAAAAGAAACCCTTTTATGGGAGAAGTGTTTGGCATGTGAGGTGTGTTTTTTAGTGTCTCTGTCTGTGTTTGTACGTGTGTCTGGATGTAAGTGAGTATTCCTTCACGTGGGAAAA
Organism: Microchirus variegatus; assembly: GCF_963457635.1. Classification (NCBI taxonomy): domain Eukaryota; kingdom Metazoa; phylum Chordata; class Actinopteri; order Pleuronectiformes; family Soleidae; genus Microchirus; species Microchirus variegatus. Next base: position 12,176,735 of record NC_139805.1, read on the forward strand.
AAAAAAAAAATCAGACAACGCTTCTCCTCTCTTCCTTTAAGGAAAACTTTCACAGGGGACCGAGCTACCGTCCTTTTTTACGCTGCCTTTGTTATAATTCCCTGTTTTCTCAACTGGCTGCGTCTGCTGGGGAAACAGAACATATTCTACAGACAAGCATGAGAAACACTGACAAAACAGACTACAAACAGTGAGCGCCCAGCACAGAAGTGCTGATAATGTCATTCTCTTTATCCCTTTCCCATCCAGCGCTGTCCGTCATTGTTTGTCATTTTGTGTTGGGTGTTTTCTGCTGTTCTGTGTGAATGTTGTGAAGTTTCCCATGGGTGCTGATAGGGAAAGAGACCATTTTATATAATCTCCCCAAGGTTGCAGGACATTCTTTCTTCCCCCCACAACAACACTCATTTTATAACATCATTTTTTTCTGCCTCTCCTTCTCCTTTTGCCCTTTCTTTGCCCTGTTTTCACGAAAACTTCGCCAGAACGGGAACTCTGTGGTTCTCCCCCTGAATGCGCTGGGGGCAAAGGTGCTCTAGATTAAAAAGAACCTCACAAATTGAATTCACACTTGATGAAACAAACAGATTTGCATGTGTCTATCCACCCGGGACGCGGTGGCCAGCTCCAGGCAAAGAAATGTCCTACCTCTGAACAGAGTAATGCGCTCAACTAATTAATAATGGGCTGTTATTGGAGAAATGTGTCGCAGAGTTTGAGGTGAGTGGTGTGACCCTGGTCCAATAAAGGTCGAGGAACTGTGTCACTTCTAAACCTGGAAAGTTTCCAAATGAAATTGAACCCGAAGTGCGCTCGTGTTTGAAATCTTCCTCTTTAACATCTCATATGGCAGAGATTGTTACGGTTAGGCTCTCTCCTGAGACGGCTTACATTGTCGTTAATTTGCATCACGGTTGCAGTGTGTAAAGTATTTAGCGTGCTTTGAAGCAATAATGTGGTGACAGCTGTGCATTTGAGCAAACTGAGTCTATTATCCCCTTCCTTTTTTCATCAAAGCGACATTCCATCACATTACATAACGTAGAAATTGCAGTTACAGCATGTATTCGAATTTCTTTGCACTCTCAGTCCCTTTCTGTGACGCATTATCTTAATTTGTTGCCCTTGTGGTCGTCCTGATGAGGGTTCATTCATGAACGCTCTTTCTATGACAGCTTAGACCACACAGAGCAGTGCCCTGTGTTAAGTTAAGTCTGTGCAACCATCTCCCTGCTGGGGTCAGTGGGGAGATCGGTTGGGCATCGGCAACCACCTCTAAACTCTCGTCTCTCCCCGAGCATGATGGGAAGACTCAGGGGACCAGTGTGGGCAGACAGGCTGACTTGTTCCCCCTCCCTCTCTGTCCCGGTGGCTTTTTACTAGACCGCGGTCCCATCTAAGCAGGAATTTCACACCCTACTGAAAATGTGGCTTCTGTCAGCTGCCACTAGAACACCCATGACCAGGGGGCTCATCCATCCTTCCGTCTCCCCCTTGTTTTCCCTCTCTCTGTCTGTCTGTCCATGCCTTATGTTAATCCTTCAAGGGGTCCTGCTTTGTGTTGTTAAAAGCGGAGTCAGGATCCAGACTTTAAAATCAAGGATCGATGGTTGGTCAGGGATGTGTGTCTAAGGTGTGGCTCTGTTTTTAAGGCGCTCTATTGGTTTAACCGGGGGAGGAATTTGTTGAAAGACCATGAGACTCTGGGTGACCTTGCAGATAGGAAATACACTTTTGCAATCCTCAGCTGCGAGTACTGGGGTTAGAGGACGTGTCATATTGTGTGCTAGGAAATATTTGGACTCCTCGTTTATTGACCACTCTGTTTAGCAGGTTTTATTTTTAACACTTGCCAACCCAGATCGAGGCTGCAATTAATCTCACGGCTAACCAATCACCTTATCAAGCTGCAAACTGCTCCATTGTGACGTCTCGCACACTGGCCTGTATAAAAAATGCCTTAAATGTACCCAGAAGGACATCAACTTCTAGGATTCATGATTCATTCAGTCAGATCTACTTAAGCCCAATTTATACTCCTGCGTAAAGTGCTCTGCGTAGCTACGCAGAGTCCTCTGCGTCGACGCAGAACCTGTCGAAGAGCCTCTGCGTCGTCTCCGGGTGCACGAAATATTTTTTAAGTGTCCGTCACTCCGTCAAGGGACTACGGAGACGGCAAGAGCTGTGATTGGTCCTCAGGACAGGCCGAGCTAAGCTGCTCTGTGCCGGCTCTCAGTGCGCTCCGGGCGTCCTGACAGAGGCGGAGCTGATCCCCGCCGATAACGCCGCTGCCGAACTATAAATACGTCATATCTTAACACACACAGCACATGTTTAGACTCTAAATGGCCAATTTCTCGCCTCAAATTATCTTAAAACTGCGTTCCGTGACACAGAAAAGTGAGAAACGGCCACTTTTTCAACAACAACAGTCTTTCTCTCTCTTTCTTTCTCGGACGCCATTGCTCACTGTAGCCAGAAGCACAACAACCTTGCGTAGCGACCCCTACTGATCGGGCGGGAAATTGCAGCGAGTGTCCGTCACGACGACGCAGAAGTATAAATGCTCGAGGCGTCTCCGTGGTGACGCAGACGGATAACGCATACGCAGTCGGAGAAGTATAATGTGGCCTTTACACTCAGGCAAGCAAAGCAAAAAGAGATATTGTCACTGAATGCTGATAGGATCTTACTAGAAGCAGGAACACACACACACACGCAAACACACTCCTTTGTAATGTCAGATAAAGCAGTGAGTCATGTCAGATGATTGGTCTGGGAGAAAAAAACCACTAAAAACAACGGTGACAATGAAATCCAGTCAATGACAGCATGAACCGTGACAATAACAGCAAGGATGTTTATTTAAACTTGTGATTTTTTTGTCTTTTTCTTTTCTTTTCTTTTCTTGAGGATGTAAAATAATTGCACATGTTGACAATGTAAAACAATCTATATCTATATAATCTTACCCTCTTACCAACCTTTATGCCTTTGACTAAAACTGTCTCTCATCACACATAAGTGTTCCTTCCTGAGGTGGAAAGGTCACATCCTCTCCTGCAGTGAGACATGTGCTGCAGGGAAGAGGAGTATTGCTTTTTTTTTTTTTTTCAAAACTGTGTGTTTATGCACTGGTGTAAACACGAGACTCTGATGATTAAACATACACTTGACATCATTTATTTTAAAATTGACCGCGCAGTGGTCTGATGGATAGGCAAGCCAAGGCAAGCTTATTTGAAGGTGTGAGTAGTTTTTATTTCAAGTTTTCGACCTAAATATTACGCAGTTTCCAATGGCAAAGCACATAGAAATAATGTACTTAATAAAAATGACACTGAACCACTTTTCTGCACACATAGCTGAATGTTGCTATTTTGATACACAAAATGTAAATACTTACTTATTTAACTGTAAAATTGAATAGTATGAATGAAAACTGTCATATTATAAAATGAACTGTAGTATTATGAACAGACAGGATTATTCAATTCTCGGTGGTTCTTTGGATTTAGTAGCATTTGTTGCTGATACAGATTTTGTCACAGAGCAGAATTTTACTTTAAAAGACATATAAGCCTGTCAAGTAAGTTAGATTTAGGTTAAAGAACAAAACACCATCAGAGTACATTCAGTCACATTCTATTGAGCGCCTTTGCTTGAATAAACCCCCCCCCCCCCCAAAAAAAAACCCCCTGAAACAGTCATATGGTATGCTGCTTGAAGCTTGTCTAATACCATATTGCCATGGAAACAGATTTTTTTTGGTCTCATAAAGGCTTGGATTTTATTAATATGTTTTTTTTTTTTATCCCCAGTAGAAATTGTTTGAAGGAACACGCATGCTCACAGCTTACATGGTGCCCAAGAGCAAAGGTTTGGGGTCGAGGTGCAGCAGATTCACCTTAAACGTGATTAAAGTTGTGGTGGTGGTGGGGGGAATGGGGGGGGGGGGCAGAAACGCCTAAAAGAGATTGGTAGTGGGGGAAAGAGTTAATTAGCTTAAAATGATTGGAGAGACAGGAAGTGTTTGGACCAGAGGATATGAGCAGCGGGGGTAGCACGGATGTTTCGAGGAGGGCTGCTGTGCTGTGCCGTTGTGCATCTCTGGTACATGCCAGAGGTACAATAGGGGTGCTAATCTGGAAAATTGAAAGGTGCACACACAAGGAGGGGTGTGGGTATGGGAGTGGCAGCCGGGCTCCCATCCCTGGGATGAGGAAAAACAAATTACATTTTTTTTTGTGTCAAAAATCTCCCCCACTCCTTACACCTTACATTCATTTCCTTGATTGAATTGTGTCTGGTGCACAAGCCTCTGCTGTAGGTTTGTGAGGGAGTGCAGAATTATGTCGTCCATTATACCCACATTAGTTATTTAAACATCACGCTGACCTCAGGTAACCTCTGCTGAGCAAATATAAAATCAGGCCCCATCTGTAAACACAATAGGTTTAAGACCTTGGTACTCATCCCTGTTTGTACTGCTGATATTTGCTTTGTTTCTCTCCTCCTTCACACCTTCATACCCACATTTTTTGACATCTGCTATTAGCAAGGACACATTCTGGGGGGGATGTGAGGGGAATTTAGTGGAGTCAGTTCACCTCAGGTGGAGATCCCTGCTCTGCCAAAGCTGAACAGAGCCGGTGTAATTGCTGCCTGTGGCCTGATTTGAATACGTTACAAGTATTTGCTTGTTGTCAGTATTACACATATTTTGTCTGAAGTTGAGTGATATATTACACGTATAGCCTCACGGGGGCTCATTGATGAATCACTGTCAATTCAAATTGGCAGACAATGAAGGATGAAATTAAAGGAAAACTTGTAAGACTGAGTGTGTTATTCACCAAAGAAGGACTGGTTAACCTTCCACAAATGTTGTGATTGGTTTATCTATTTATTTATTTATTTATTCTTGGCCTGGTGACGTTTCTTCTTTCAAGGGTGTGTCTGGGCACGTGTACCGTTATTGCATCTGAACATCACTGATCCGGAAATTCCTACAAAATGGTTCCAACTGCACTAACATGCCTCCGAGAACATAAAGATGTCACTGAGTTTTATAGTGTGGTTGCTGCAGACTAGTTCAGAGTTGAGCTGCTTTTTGCTCTTTGCCAACAGAGATACATCTCATATACGATATTGTTTCAGCGTTTTCAGTGATTCGTGGCTGAATCGAGTACAGTCAGTCATCCTGTACTTTCCCCCTGAACATGAAAAGGTATAATGAGATGAGACAACCCTCAAAACTTTGGAACAACCAGGGGAAGCTGGAGGACTTCCATATCTTTTCTTGTCTTTTATGCAGAAAAATCATTTTAGTTTCACTGAAAAGGCTTCGACCAAATTAATTATACATCAGGTGACAGTTACTTACAGTTTTTACAAGGTTCTCCTCCACGCAGCACACCTGCATAGTCACATAAGTAGTAGTTATAATCCAAGGGATTTATAGTGAGTCATAACAAATGACAAATGAACACGTACACAACTTTTACACTCATGCACACAATTAAAAGGATGTTTTATATTTGAGATTTTTTTCAGGTCAAAGAAAGGTCTGACCAAAATGTGGTTTATGTCTAACTGGATCACGATGTCGTCTATCTTTCACATAACCGCTATGAGGAGATGTCAGTGGCTACTGCACAAACAAGCAGAGTGGATCCCAAGCCAAAACCTTATGGCAGACACAAGTAATTCCTCCATGATCCCAATCCTTCCTGTGAACTCGTTTATATTTGCCTCACTACGTCTTTCTGTCTCTTGTTCTTTACGAATGTCCCCTCTGTAACTTTACAATATGTTGCCCTGGAAAAATGCAAATAAATCATGTCCTGCGTGATTAAATTACAATTTATATTATAGATGCACTGATGTTAATGCAAAAAGAGACTTGTTGGCAGAGAATTAAAGGAAGGCTTCATTTCATTATGTAAAGAAGGACTCTGACAAGTCAAGAAAAAGAAGTTGGCAATGACCTGTTATTGAAGGGATGGCCCTGGCTTATTACACTGCGTCTTAAAGAGCCAAAACTTACATGTCGATGGAGCCATTCTGGAAAAAAAAATGGTATGACATGCAAGATGGATTCTCGTCAATGTTTCCTTTTACATTAGTTGAATTTAGACATGTTATCACTTGGTTTGATCTCTCTTTAAAGTTTTATTATAACCATCTTTTGGCTCAGGTCCCCATTCCACTCAGGGCCTCTCATCATCGGCAGTTTCTTTGTCCCGTAATATGAGCTGTTCTGCATCCTAGCAACCATATGATCTAGGTTTTCCATTGGCTTTGGAGTCACCTCACTGCCATACTGTATGCCATGATGAAAATTAACAGCATTCGCCCCCCCCCATTATGTGGATGTCGGTAAGATGCGCACTCATCAAAATAAATAGACCACAGACAATATGACTTTGTGTCAATAAGACGGAGAGTAAGATGCTAACAGGGTGGTGGTGATGAATTGAGCCTGAAATGAAAATTCTCCGTTTGAATTTCAAACTTTGGATTTAAATGTCTGAGTGGAGGCTCAGTGTGGATTTGTCATTGAAATGCAAACCATTTCACTTTCAGTGTGGTATACTAAGGGATGCAAATTAACATAAATTTAGATTTTCAACAAATAAAACTGGCACATTTTCAGCCAACATGCCAGGATTGTGAATGCATTTATTCAGCATGCAGTCATTCATTATTCATGTTTATATGTGTGCACCTCATAATTGCTTTATTCAGAGTCAGGTCTTGTTTCAGCGTGGGGCCTTGTGATGGCCTACAGATTAACTCCTTGAAATTTGGCCGCTTTAGATGTAATGAGTGCCTAATGGATGCCTGCACTCAATCTGCCGGAGAGACCAGCTATCCAAAAACAGCCTGGCCACTGTCCCCTTTGAAAATAAGTCACACAGGATGTCCTGGTGGCCAAGTGGCTCACACTTCCTGCCCCATCTGTCACCTCAGGTTTTAGTGCTCACTCTCTGTTACAGCAGTCTGGTTCACAGCACAAAGCTGTCTGGTTCTGTAAAACCACTAACCCCTGACCATTTGTCCCAATGTGTCTCCGCAAGACCAGACATACCAGATGTATTGTGTCCATTGGTTTAGTCTCTGTACGTTACAAATGTTGAGATATTTCCTCACATGACTGCTGCTATGTTTCCTTTAACAACACTGTCAAAAGTGACCTGGTTCACATGTAATTAAAGAAAAAAAATTGGCCCGAGCATCAGTGGGGTAGAGGATTATTTCACTCGTTCCCCATGTGTTCTTTTTATTCCGTCTTTTTTTTTCTGGATGAATACATTCCTTTAATATGATGAATGGGAATTCAACAGCCCAGTAATTTCATTCTCTGGCTATGACCATTTTATTATTTGTCAGGGCTTAAAGAAATGCTGCAGATTTATATATATATATATATTTTTTTTAACAAAACCACTTCAAAGTCACACTAGGCCTCAGGGCTATCGAGACGTAGAACAAACACTCTCAGGAATTGACTTGATACATAGCAAGCAATCATTTTAATCCTTGACAAGATTCATACCAGCGTTCACAGGAAGGAGGAAGAAGAAGAAAAAACATCATGGTTTTTACCCCCATTTATGTTCACTTTGCATTTCAAAGACATAGCCTCCTCAGCTTGTCACACCCTAGTTAACAGTTTAATCCCGACACAGATAAAGCACACAGCCCTCCTTTGTAAATCCACTCCTAAATGAACAATTTCTGGACACCGGGGGGAGTGAGGAAATCAGCAGGGAGGGATGGGGAAGGTGGAGGGGGGAAGGGTAGATGATCTGTGGGTCACTTCATCTGTGAGAAGTCACACTGAATGATTGCCGTCAATGAAGCAAGGCGATAAGCAAGTGGATGTTTGGGTAGGTGGTCAGGAGGAATAAAGTGATGCTTCAGACAGCTGGAAACCAGGAGGTGAGAGAGGAGTGTCGATGAACATATGTGTGGGTGTGTCTTCAGTGAAAGGTGTCAGCTACATTCCACGTTTATGATCCTCACCTCTACCCTCAAGTATTCCAAAGGATTTCCTTTTTTATCTAAAGCAAGATAAATGTAAACAACTGACAACCGGATAAATAATTTGTCATATAAGGAAGTGCCAGCACTGTACCTGAGGGGAAGTGAATATTATCAGTTCTTCTGATAGGCCTCAGTGTAGCGCATAGCCATGGCAATGTATCTTTCATCCAGTAGCAGTTGCTGGTCTTTGAAACAGGGGAAGCTCATGTCAGTTGTTCCAGTAATTTATACATAAAATCTGCTCTCAGTTCCTTTTGTTGAAAATATTGTGTATTTTTGTTGAAAATCAGTCCAGTGTCCGCGCCTGCCCACTGCACCATTGACTCCCAGAGACACTGATGATTTTGCCACATTTTCCCAATCACCGTCACGCTCACTGCAATAAAAAATAAATAAATAAATAAAAAAGGTATCCTGTGCTGTGTTGTAGAGATAAATTGAAGATGAGCTTCTACTATAGTCTTAATGTGGTGTGCTGCTACGGGAATGTATGAGAATAAAACTGTGTCAGACGATCTGGGATAAACAGCGGTTCTGAACTGACTAGTTCTATAGAATGTTTGTGTGTGTGTGTGTGTGTGTGTGTATAATTGAAATACAGACCATATTTGACCATTAATCTTCTGACATTTTAGAGGAGGCAGCAAGTCTCTTGCTGTCTTTGGGAAATCACATTTGCTTTCACTATTCATCACAACATCCTTATCACAGTTAAAAAAAAAAAAAAAACTTGTGGGTACAAAATCCATGAGGTCATGAGGGTTTTTTTTATGCCGGATGCCATTCCTGATGCAACCCTCCCATTTATCCGGGCTTAGGGCCGACCTGTCAGGATTCTTTCAGGCAAACCCTCCAGTTACAAGCAAAGTTCCCTTTCCACTATACGCCATTGGCTGCCCCGTCCATGCAAGTAAGTGTTGTTTGTAAGTACACACATATTACTGCTTAGAATTAGTGTACCACTGTTCATCTGAGCACATTACACAAACATTTATCCTATCAAAGTCCTGCAAAAAGTTAGTCAAACTAGTCAAACACTAGTTGAAAGTCCTAGTGCAAAAGCAATAGTTGAACTGAATCATGTTCACATATTGATTAGCTCTAGCAAAGCTCTAACTTCAGCGTTCTACCACGAAGTGTGAGGCTTCTTCCTCAGCGTGTCTCAGCACTGCTGCCAGGCAGACACACACACCTTTAGCAAACATTTAAGATGTGTTTTGTATCAATAGATTAAAACACATGATTAAAAGATATGAGAGCTTATTAACTAAATAAGAGACTATTGGAGGTGATAATGGAGATTTTTCTTTTGTTTGTTGGCTTGTTTGTTTTTGTTATATATTTTTTATTACGTGTGATTGACAGTAGTCTGGCAGTATATCTAAAAAGCGCTTGCCAACTTTCCATAGCAAACGTGATGCAAGACGTTAGCAGCACCTTAATTACAGATGACTAATAAACTCGTAAAAAAAAAAAAAATGCATTCCCAGATGTCCAGGTGTTTGCAAAGTAGCAAAACAATTTGATCTGTTACAGTTTCAGTCCAAATATCATGGAAGCATTAAACCCCCACCACTGAGGCTTCTACTGGTCGTTGTTTACTTTAGGGATGCAGTTCCTACTTATGTTACAGAAGTGAAATGCAATATTTATTTGGCAGATACAGATTTTTTGCAAAGAACACACGAGTCTGCAGGGAGGACACAGAGAGGGGCAGAAAACACACTGATCACCAGTTCCACTTTGCTAAGTGGACACAAAAAATGCTGCTCACTTAACAGTAGCATCCTGGCTGACTGTACCAACAAGTAATATGACATCTGTTTGAATCTGTTGTTATGTTGAATGACTTTTTATACAATATATATAGAACTGTGCAGGTTCATTCAAACTTAATAAATGTTTTAATCTTAACAGAATTTGTCTGACGTGCACTTTTGCTATTCATCATCACTTTTCTTATGGTTCTGAAAAGGTTTCTGTGAAAGAGACAACAGGAACCATGGGGGGGGGGGGGGGGGAGAGGCTGAACGGAGCAACTGTGAGACAATTTCTTTTTTTTCATATGCTATGTATGCATGCTTTGATGAATGTGTGCATGCATATGCAGGTGTGTGCGTGTGTATGTGTGAGAAACAAGAGGGGAGAAAAAGATGATATATGAAAACAGGAGATAGAGGCGCTGATCAAAGACGAAAATGGAAAGACATTCATGTATGCAAGTTGACACAAGTGTGTGTCCTTGTGTGATATGTGTGCATGTGCGAGTGATTGTCTTTGATGTCAGGAGAAAAGAGACTCCACTTCCGTGCTTATGCTTTATTCAGCAGGACATGCGCATCCTCGAGGCCTAAACTTATCCATTATGAACTTTGACTGCTCTCGTTTGGGCAGAGAAGAGGGAGGTTTTATTTACTCATTTTTTTATTTTTTTATTTACACCATTAAGCACAAACCGACACCCATTGTTTGTGGAGTTTGACCACTAGTACCATAACCTTGTGACAGAATTTATGCTGTTGCCTCTAAACTCTGGCCTCTCTGGAGGTGGACTTGATCCTTTCACCTCTCCCCTGTGGCCTCTTCTGGTCACATGGTTAGCTAAGCTGTGACCTCTCTCAACCCTGTTGGTTAAAAGGGAGGCAGCTGTGCTGGGGAGGTCAGGCAGGGCTACTGCCAATAACACTTTACACACCTTTAACACTTGGAGCTGCTGGGTGAACAAAGCACACTTAATCCCTCCTGATATGGATAGACCTGCCATAAATGAGCTTAAGACCATGTCAGAGTCTTAGTGTGGAAGCAATAAGATGGGCAAGTCAGAAAAAGCAGTCGGACTGATCATTTCAAAATTAATTAATTCATTTTATCTTTGTCTCATTTTACCTGTTGTTCTATTGTTTATATATATATAATACATTTCAATGGGAATTGTATGACCACAACATAGACTGGTTTGCTGGTTGAGGCCAACCTGGAAGTATAGATTGTTGAACAGCCACCGGGAAAGCAACTCCACTTCCGTCCTTCCATCCATCCATCCATCACTTTCAGGTTTTCTTCAATAAAGCATGATGTAAAGTTTGTCATTTTTAATTCCACTTATAATAGATCATAAAGCACAACACATTATGAGTGGACACCATCGTGACTGACAGCTAGTATTGTCTAATAGAAGCCTGGTTGCAGGTCTGTGAATTTACAAGTTACAAAAGCTCACCATGGTGGTGTTCAAATCAAGAATCTTGAGTTTAGATTTTTTACGGGTGGTCATTGTTTTTCCAAACCAGCGATTGGCATTCATACAAAGCATTATGACAGATACAATCACATAATATCTCATTTCCCCTTCTAGTACATGTGTGGTCGTCATGTTGACCTGGTCTGCATTCCCTTTAGTGTTTTTTTTCTTGACTTAACCAGATGTTGGTCTGGGACTGGACTTCAAATGATGAGTTTTCCAATATTTCTCATTTGCTCTATAGCCTATTGTCATGACTACAGCCTGGTTTGCTTTGACAACCGGTTTGCTGATTGTCCAGGGTTAAGCACACAAGGAAACAAGGATGAGCATCATTGTGAGGAGGTTTGGTTTATTTTCTTTCTCTGTAAATAATGACCTTATCGTCCGTTATGTACTGCACATGTTGTCTGTGAGGGTTCTCAGTCGTCCACGTCGTTGTATGGTAATAGATAAAGGTAACTGCTTGAGTTAAGATGACGTTCCACTTCTCACAAGAGGTTGTACGTGTTCCCCCTTTTTTTTCCCTTTTCCTTTTCTGTTAGCAGTCGTGAGAGCTGTCAAATACACTAATATGTGCGTCTGGCCAGTGTAAAGACAGACATTAATGTGGGTGTCTGACCCAATATAGTTTTGGCTGCAACGATAGACCACACAGTTCAAAATGTTAACAAGCAGTTCATGTGAATGCATATGCATGTTTATGCACACACATATCACTTTTTTTTGTCTTTCTTTTGGACTGACTTCATTTGAACTCAAAAAAGACATCTTATAGACATCTCCCCACTGACACACACATACACTGTTATACCACAATGTGCTTTGTATACACATTGTATGACTGCAGTATAATTACAGCAGAAAATATATTATAGGGTCTTCATAGTATTTTTCCTCACTACACCCAGATTAGGGTTCAGGCCAGGACTAAAAACTACTTGACATTGAGCTTTTCTTTCACAGGAAACTGCATTGAGTTCACCTGTGTCCAACTGCAAGGACAGTCCATTTTTTTTAAAGAGCTCTTTGTTTCAAGTTATTGGTTTGGCTTGGCAGAACTTAAAATGGCTAGATCCCGCAATGTAGACAAGTCCATGTGGCACCACGGCCCTGGTTTATTTCAGAGGAATAAATACGGTGTGACTTTGGGGTCAGTGCCACCAGCTGTCTGCTTCAGTCCTACATTAAAACAACATGACTGTTTTCATTTCTGTGTATGTTTTCTGAGCTATGTAATTAGTCCTGTCATCTCTATCACACAGCCAGTGCAGCCGAGCCAACATAAATGTACAATAGTAAATTAGAATTGGGTTTAAAAAAAAAAAGAAAAAAAAAAAAGAAATATCTTGGCTCATAAAATTCTGCTAGGAGGGGCTTTAGTCTGCTTTTTTTGTTCAAAGTGTATGCTGCAGAAAATCAGGGATTGCCCTAAAGGGTTTATTTCTCTCTTTGCTGTCAGTGGAAGGGATGGGTGGGTACCACATGAATAACACGCTTGTTTATGCTGCTTGGATGTAAATGATAGACTGAGGTCACAAAGGTCGGGGAAAGTGTGCGAGACAAAAGGCATCTTGAATTTAGCCACGCTTTGTGGATGAGTTTTTTGAGATTTCACTCTGAGGTTCAACACTGCTACATAAGAGGCATGTTTGATCATCTGGCCCCTCCTCGACCACGGTCTGATGTGTGCCGCTCTGTTATGGGCTGCATCTTCTCTGCTTTGCTCTCTATCGTTACAAATTCTGATTCTGAAAGTTCAAACAAGCAGTCCCCAAGGAGGACGGGCGATTCTACAACAGAGCTGAGAGAGAAGATGCCCCGCTGAGACTTCCCCTACTTTTCTGAAATCTGGGGAAGACGAAGGTGGGGGTGGTGGTGGGGGGGTTCTAGAGAGAGACAGAGAGTGAGGACTGTTTGAGTAGTTGATTATCCTCCCATCTTCTCAACAGCTGTGCAGCAGGATGGGTCCGAGTTCACAAACTTGGAAATGTATGTTCATCTCATGTTAACCACATGGAGAGTCTATAAGAATGCAGATTAATCTCACGGAACACAGTTTGAAAGCTGAGCTCATTATCGTACATTTCCCCTCAATTAGGAACACAGTTGTGTGCATAATGTCAAACACCCATTTCTGAAAAATGCACAGAGGAAGTACAAAGGGAAAAGGAGGCGGCCAAAACGACAACAACAAAAAAACTCATTATCCTGTGATCAGTTAAAACACAACACCACGGACTGGACACACATGTCAACTGCTTCCATTTCATAAGGTGGAAAGATGATGAGAGACAGAGAGAAGGACTGGAGGAACCAGACCGAGAGGCTAGAGCAAGACCTCTGTGTCAAGCACATCAACTGCAAGATGGAGAGAAATGATGAGAGACAGCTAGTGTGAGGGATGGATGGAGGAAGAGGTGGAGGACAGACAAGAAAAGAAGAGACAGAGGGAGGGAGGGAGGGTGCAAAGAGGAAGAAAGACCCAGAGACAGAACAGGCCTCAGTGTCAAGAGTGTCAACAGCAGGAAGTGAAGTTTTGGTGACGAGCAGAGTAGGTGCCAGTTGTGAGAAAATGTGTACTTAGATGGATATCACTCACAATAACTATTATTATCACAGCATGCTGATTTTTTTATTTCCAAAACTCAGAAAGAAGAGTGACTAATACGTTTATTTCCATAAAGATGTGGGCAATAGATTGATCCTTGTACTTTAAACGACAGCCATTCACACGTTTCATTGTGTCAAACAGCAGATAATCTATTTGCATCAGTGCTGTATTGTCCTCAAAACACTCAGGTGTCACCTGAGAGGAGGTAAAAAAAAAAAATACCAACAACTTCAGTAAAATGTGACTAAACTAAGTGAATATGTGTCTGGCATTTTGCGTGGATCTTTGACTGAACCTTTTGTTTGCTTGGTACATGCCATTGTTGGCTGTGTGGATGATGAGTGTGGGGATGGGGGGGTAGGTAAAATGGGTAAGGATGGGAGAAATAGGGGTGGGGGCGTGGGGGGGGTCCCAGTCCCCCGGAGAGCCTGGCCAGGCATTAATCTTCTCCCGTTGACAGCTCCCTGAAAGTTTCTCAAGAAGGGCCATTTCCTTGAGCTATTATAATGCTTCAGTCAAGCACAACCCCTATGCTGAGCATTTGGGGGGGAAAAGGAAAGAGGACCGGATGGATAGAGGCAGAGAAAGACTGGGGAAGTTTGTGGGATCTCACGAACGGAATATAAAGGATCATTTAGTGGATCAGCAGAAAAGTGTCTTGTGGGATTTTGAGAGGAATGAAAACTATAGCCTACTTTGGAAAACGATGCTGAAGTATTCACATTAAAGTATCACAACTTAGGATTTGCTCTTGGGCTCCCCCACAGTTGGTAAAAGGTAATGTTTGTTTCACAGCCAGCGATACCAAATTTACAACAACCATGTCTTCAGAACAGGTACAGCAGCCAGCATTTTATACAGATATCGCATTGTTTTATTTTGAAATATTAGAAATGAAAACTAAGCCCAAAACAATGACAAAAGAACAATTGCAGCTTGCGTTTTCAACTCATTGAAATCAACTTCTTTGAAGTACTCGATTTATAAACAAGATGACTTCAGTGTCACAGCCTGACAAGTTGAAACTCTCTAGATATAGTAGTTTACATCTACTAGTCCAACAGTAACAGGACCAGGTTGCCCTCTGTCGAGTATCCCTTCATTAGCAGAATAAAAGTAAAGTAGTTATTTTTGTGGCTTGCATCCAAAACCAGAAGTCCCATCGTGAGAATGCAGACGATGCAGACCTGCTCAGGCTTTGACAGCGGTGCCGTTCACCCGGTTGCAAAACAATCTGGGAGACTTCATCCTACATTGTCTCTTTAAATCACTTCATCAAACCTCAAGAAACAAGCAAGATGTAGTAACCGCGAGACAATTAGCACTTTAACATATACTTCCAGGATGAATAACAGTCTGGTTTGTGAGGGTTTTGTAGTTGCCTGCATCAGAATTTAATGTTCCGTGGTTGCCATGACAACACCACTGCTCACTTATTTTCTCTCACAAAATGAGCTGAGTTGGTATAGTTATGCTCGAAGGAATCTCTCCAAAAATCTTTGAACCAAACTGCACTTATAACAGTCACTGTAAAGCAGCAGACAAAATAGCACACTTCCACCTTAAAATGACATCCAGGGTTTGACATCTCTTCTCTGTGGGCCTTAAAAAAACAAAAGGAAAGGGGAAAAAAATCGTTCTGTTTCTTTCTGCTTTCTTTCTTTTTTTTTTTGTTGGTGTTGTTCCTTTTCAGCGCTGAGGAATGACCGAGTCAAAACTCAGAATCCACTGCATTCACACACAACAAACTCATTTCTGGAGACTCTGTAGACTAAGTCTCTTATTGTTGACCTTGTGTGCCTACATAGAGTGTATTGATTTTTAAATCTTAACAAGACAACCATGCACGAATTGCTTCATGTGAGTATGTTAACATCTTTCAGCACATGAATATTTGGAAGTTGCAGATCTGGTGAAACAAATGTGTCTCTGTAACAAGCTTTACTTTTGTGGGAACAGATGCTCTTTTCTTGTGCCCCCAAAGCCACAAACCCTCTTCTCTTCCTCCTCGGTGTTATTGTTTTGAAAAAGCAGCTGTGAAGTGTGTTTAGTTTCTAAATACATATGAATAGGTGGTCTATAGTAGGTGTTATTACAAAATTAGGGAGTGCAACTTCAAAGGCAAACGTTACAGTTTTTTTTGAATAGTACGTTAGCATTAATGGAAATCTGTCAAATAAATATTGCGGCTGTGGGTAAAGCTGTTCATATTACGACAAACGTGACATCACACTGGCACTAGAAACTACAAGCTTAAACAAATAGAACTATATTACCAGATGCTCTAGTAGCATAATTATGCTTAAACCTTTTTACAAATTGCTTTGCGAACGAGCTACATTTTGGTTATAGGCTCAGGAAGAAGTGTGCATGGAATAAACAAACATGACGTCCCTGGTGCTGTTGTGTTGATTTTGATCCCCCCTTTTTAACTGTGTATTGTGAGTCTGCCAATGTTATTGAATGAAAAACAGACTTACTCAGCAAGCTTTACCATTAGCTGTTCTATCGTTTCCTTTTGTGTGTTTGTGTGTTTAGTTGCCAGTGTTCCAGCGCACACAGCCTCTTTTTTTTTGTTTTTGTTCAGTGTAACGTCTTTCGAGATGACCTTTTAAGGTAAAAGTTTGTGTATTTTTACATCTGAGACTACGGAGAAACAGCTCTAAACAAACATTGATGTATAAGCATCCACATGGCAAATACCCTAATCCTTAGTTTCTGCAAACACAATAATAAAGTTGACTTTTCTATTCTACTTGCTGCGATTTATAATACATGCACCTGCTAATCTGTAATTCCCCTCCTCTCTTTCTCTGTCCTCCTTGTTTTGAATCAGATGTCGAGCGACATTGACACTGTGACATGTATGTCAATTTGCATCATACGTGAGGTCTTGTTGCACAATGTTTGTCTGTATGATGTGAATATATCTCTGACTTAATGCCACCAAAACGTATGCCCTTTTCCAATCCATCACCTGCAAAAACAATAAAATATGTATTTCGCACAGTGCAGTCGGGACCTGCAGTGTTAGCCAGTGAGGGCTGTCACCGCTTGTCCTTCATGGACAATCCTGGGAGTATTTCCCAACTCCAGCCTCACGCATGATTAAAATTCAACACACCTCACACGGGGTCGGGGCCACCGACTGCGCCGGGTTGCTTCGATGCCAGTCAACAAATTAATTTCTCGACCCCTCCCTCGGTTCAAGGACAGCAGTGGACTCCTCCGGAGGACCAGGAATGATGATAGTAATAACTTGACAAAGTACCGTGGACAGAATGTAGGATGACAGCAGATGGATGGATGCTGAGGAAAGCGGTGACAACGCAGGATCCTGTACCGACTCCTGTTTGCACCTTTCGCTGTTTTCTGCCCGTCAGATGATTGGAAAATAAAAATGTGTCATATTTTTTGACATGTTTGGTGATTATCCTTGAAATGGGAGGACATTTGATGGTCTGTTTTATTTTGGCTGCAGGAAGAGCCAAACATATTGAGCCACTGACAGAGTAACTGTGTCAGTGATCCTGCACAATGGCAGCAACATATGAAGTATTTGTTTGTTTCAGCTCATCTGCAATTCTAAACACAACGTTTATTTTATTACTGGTATTTCTGATATCATTCAAGAGATAAAGGATCATTTAAACAGAGAGGAAAAAAAAAAACTTTAAAGTAGTAACTATTTTCCAATTTGCACTTTCAATTGGCTTGTGCTAACACTATTATAGAGTCAGTTCAGATCATGACAGTAATTACCACAGCCAAAATGTAATATTGCATGATATAATTTCCAAGCAGCAGGGATACCAGGTTTATCATTGTTGTGCCTGTTTGAATCAGCTGTTTCATGGCGCCATTAGTCTTTCATAAGGTGATTTTTTTTTGTGGTTGTTTTTCTTTCCGTAAGGGCTCAGTGCAGGGGCTTGAACAACCTTTTCCTCTGTGAGTTGAGCGATTTGTTCAGTGGGCCATCCTGCAGTCACCATTCAAAGCCTGCTGTGCAGTCACTCATTCAGCCTTTTGTGCACATCTTTTGTGAACCTCACTCTACAAAAGATGTGTACCAGAACATGTCCTGGCAGAGGGGGGTGCTTTTCACTACCAGATAAAGTGTTTCCTTTTCCATTGCCTTTAATTATCCTTTAAATGAGGATGCAGTCGGGGTCAGTCTACATGCTCTGCTATACTCTAATTGGGGCCCAAGTTATCGCTCCAAGAGCTGTGAGCATGTACTTGAAACAGAAATGCTGGCAAAACAAATGCACATATTAATGCTCCCATAACATGCCTGTGTATGATCATAATCATGTGTAATTTGACCTACAGCTTCTAAGATGACCGACCCATGTAATAAAGCATGTCATTAAGACAAATGTAATTTACTAAGCTTACTGTGGTTCAAACATCCAGCTGACATAGTGTCTTCATTCCACAAATGTGCTCTAATGAGCCCATTAACATAAAGTATACATTAGACCTAAAGCAGTAAAGTTATTTTAGGTGGAGCAGGTCGTAGATGAACTCTGTAACCCAAGATTTTACAAACAGCAGGCCTGTGATATGCATGTGCCCGGAGTCAATCAAACCCCAGAAGAATAACAGAGGAGACAGATAACCTGCAGGTGATGCGTGACCATCTGGGAAATTGATATTTAAGTAACAGACCTCGCCCTCCGTTATCCATACCATCTTTCAACAAAGGGAATACGGAGAAAAGAAAGAAGACGGATCATGGAAGACTTTTCACTGTCAAGGTGGTGGGACAAAGAAGGTATCTTCCCTGACCCTGGAGTGTTCTGCTCATCAATCTTCAGCAGGTCATCAAATGGGCAGGGACAGAGAAGGCCAAGGCAATTGGATTCACCATTTGTGATGGATCCACTCTAAGAGTTGCTGAGTGTTCTTTTTTTTTTTTTTTTTAGAAAACGGTGAAAAAAAACACTGGGATGAAGAGTGGAGATTTTGTGTCATGATGTATGAAAACCAGCAAAAGAATTATTAGTAAGTTGTTTTTGGAATGAAAATCATTACATTAAAAACAAACACACACACAACAAAGATTTTAAACAAGGTCAAGCCTGTAGCGGGTAACAATCGCAACTCATTATCATCCGGGACGATCCATTGCCCTGGATATTGGCTTGGACAGTCCCTCTGAAGCCAATTGTCTCTGGACATTTCAAGCTTGTCAGTTCCATCCCATACAGCCTCTACAGCTGGAAGACATCTGAAGACCAGAAAGATACCTCTGTCTTTTCCTACTCTTCTCATTACTGCCCTTCAATGTTCCATCTGAAGTTGATCGTTGCAGTACGTATAACGGCAATTCTGTTGCACTATTGAGACCACAAACATGATGGCTGACATATTGCATGTTAAAGGCAAAGTAATTGCCTTTATGCTCTCCAACTAACTCCCTTTTACTGCCAAACAATAACAAGTGCAGTAATTACAGAGGCTGGTGATGGAAATTGCTTTTTCAAGATTAAAAAAAATAGGTAATTGGTGTAGCATTCTTAAAGTACTAGCCTTCCTCCTGCCCGCTCCATGATGTGATGTTGAGTGCCTTTGGTCCCTATGAACCAACTTAATAGTTACGATGGCTGAATTAAAATCTACTGGACGTAGAATAAAATATTGTCTAAAGGTCAAGGGATAGTCTGGAGATTTATACTTAGATGTTATTCTTCTGTGATAGCAGCAATCCCTACTTACAGAGTTCACTTTCATTCATTATTTCAGGTATAATAGTCCTCTAATTCACAAAAAACTGAAAATGAACAATAGCTAGTCCACGTACCATCACCGTCAAGGCAGAACATCTGAGCCATTTGTGGTTTGCTTGGTTACCTAACCACACTCAATGGATTACACTGAACACACTGACTTTAAAGGGGCCTTTTAAAGCAAATAGTGTCCACCATCAGGGATGGTTGTCACTGTGCCACTGTCACACTATGACCGGCCAGAAGTACAGAGGTGATTCAATATACTGAGTTTGAGGTTGTCTGCATCACTTTTTTTCATGTGGGACCTTTTTATGTTAAAACATTGCACCTGCCAAATAAAATCTAAATCTAATTGTTTTGTTCTATATGTACGAAAAGTAGAAATGCATAGAAAGGCTGTTCTGTGCTGCTAGAGTCTCAATGAATAACAAGATATTACCAATTATTTTGGGGTGCATTCAGCAACCAACTGGTATGCTGGGCCCCAGGGCATGACTACCACACTTATATAAATAAATCAGCATGAACAATGGGGGATGTTCGCAGCACCTCCAATAACCCTTGAACACAGAGTGTATCGCAGACGACGTGTTAGCGCACTTTGCATTACCGTAATTACTCGATTTCTGAAAGCTGAGAAGTTGAAAGTCAGAGTCAATATATGGTTATTACGGTAATTTCACTCTCTCTGTTGCCAGAAGCCGGCAAATTGGCATCTTTGTCACAATTTCATTGTTTTGCCCGGTTTTTGGACATTGAGACAAAAAGTCAAACAAATATTACTTTAAATATGTTTTATGTTTTTACTTTATGTACCTTATGTTTTTATTTTTAAAGTTAAAGTTACTACAGTGTTTGTAAAATTGTAAAGAAACTGTATACAACATGAATAAAAGGGGTCAAAAGACATGAACATAGTGAGATGGTGGAGACATGCACTGTCACAGCCGTCTACGTGAAAGGGATACATGTGTATGTGCGGCGATGATGGGGTTGACTGCTGTGAGTAATGGCTCCTATCTGACAGGGCCTTGGGAAATGGAGTCGAAACGATCAATACGTTATAATGTTAACAACGATCCCTCCTCCCATTGTGTTGCCTGAGACAAATCTATTAAAGATCCATTCCTGTTGTCACCATTCACTGTGAAGAGCATACATAAAGAGAAAGAGAGAGAGAGAGTAGGGGAAGTATGGGGGAATGAATACCAAAACACAAAGCAATTTTCAAAGCCGCTCTACAGAATAGGGAATCACAATGTGTCAGAAAATGTTCGCTCACCATTCAGCGAGAAGGCGTCATTTTGGATTTGCACTTGTTGGCCATTTTGCTTTGGTCGATTTTCAGCTCGATGGAATGCATCTCACAGTGAAGTGACCCCCTTGTCACTGCATCGATTGCACATTAACGAAGGAATATTGACAAACACATTTCTGCCTCTTTAATATTCCTTGTCTGAAAAGGTGCGTGTGCTTTGATTCTCACAATCGCACAAGTTCTTGGTATTTAAATACCTTTAAGGATAAAGAACAGCTTTGTTCAGAACAACTCAATTTTACATTCCTGCTTGTTGTTGTTAATGGCTGAAGGAGAGTGCAATGCAATGTCACTGCAGTCTCAAAGAGGTTTGAAAGTGTAAAATTAAACAATTCAGCTTATCAAGATGAATTGTTTTTTTTCCTCCATGGTCTTATGTACGTCTTTGAGCATGTCTGAGTGGCCTTTCAGACCAGGATGAGCAGAGAGCAGGAAAGACAGCTCACGTCAGCCCTGTCTGATGTGCCACACATGGAACTTTCATTACAGGGGAAAGTCAAACAGTCACACATGCATGCAATGTCATCCACATGACAAGGATGAATGGGAAACTGGCCCGGAACAGGTCCTGGGCCAATTGAGACCGTTTATGCTGATTTCCACAGTCAGAAACAACAGCCTTTTCCCACAAGGTGCAAAGAGAAGATAAAGTTTGCAGTCAAAGCACGTTACTCCAGGAAACCTTGAACACTTCTGTGACAGAATCAGTAAAAGCACAAAACAGCCACAGCGCCCAGTCATGGACTAAACACACGTCCTCAGCCGCGTGGCCCACAGGTCCTCTCCAACCCCAGCAACTGTACATTCTGAGGGTTTACGATCTTGACCTCACATGTAAGTGCCAGAGGGTTTCATGGAAGAGATCAGCTGAAGTAAAAGGGCCTCTACCCGTCCTTCCTGTTACGACCCCCCAAGCAGCAGACACAGATCGAGTTGCCCCCTCTCCAGATGTGAGTCAGGAGGATTCTTGAAGTTCCTGTAATGTGTGTATGTGTGTGTGTAGGGCACACTCCAGCTTCTGCAATGTCACACCCCCCTGGCAATTGACGCCAGTGACCTGTCAATGAGATAGATTGGCCTGTGATGCCAATGTAATGTTAGTGTGTGTGTGGGGGGTGAGGTTCATATAGTATGTGTGGATCCTCTTGCTCTCTGTGACGCCTCTGCTTTCCTGCAACAAGCACCCCTTTGGTATCTTGCCCTATGACAGAGGGGCAAATCAGAGTCCCACCCACATCTTTAAGGACAGCACAGTCCCTCGACTACTTTCTTTGAACTCAACCTCAGCGATCCCTTACCTCAGAGATCTTTATTAATGGCTTTATTTTGAGCCATACATTCAGACAGCACCATTTGTGTCAGCATCCCTTCACATGCAGATGAGTTACAGTGAACCCCCAACCCTCTCCCCATTCCCCAGCGATCAATCACGACGCTGGGAGCAGATCAAAAGGAGGCCGGTAGTTATGACGCCATTGGTGTGTGTGTATTTAGGGCACCCGTGCTGTTTTTAACTGAATTCACACATCTGTTTTCCTTATTAATTGCTCTGTTATAATATTTATGGGGAGGCCAAACATATAGAAGATGTTATATTGCCTGTTCTAAATAGCCATCTTATACAATTTTCACTTCACAATGAAGTTGTCAAACAATACGCACAAGTTTAGGCATTAAGCAGGCAATGAGTCAATATGAAGACCAAAGTTGTATCACTTAGGGCGCTTTCACACCTATAGTTTGATTGCTTGGGTCTGCACCATTCAGAAAAATGTTACAATATAGCAAACAGATATGGGTATGGTTTGCTTTCACATGTGCCTGGTGGAAATTCAGGGTTATCATGTAGATCATCTCATAACCATAATGCATTAAACTAGACTGTTTCGTCTGATTTGGTTTGGTTGCTTTCATACCAGAGGAACCGTACCAAAGTAGGCCAGATAAAGTGATCCGAGACCACCCCTTCAGGCAGGTCTCGGACTGGTTGATTTGGTGCATACCAAAGTACCGAGATTACATTCATACCTATGCAAATGAACCGAACCAAGGGACCAAACAAACACGTTTGGGACACACCAAATGCTCTAGGTGTGAAAGCACCCTTAGGAACCTTTCATCCTTTTAGTACTTTGGTGGCTATGAATGTGCTGGCTGCTGAAACCCTGTTATTACTTGGCATGTGCCAAGTCTCTCACAATGCAGGGTTGTTAACAAGTCAGCAAGTGATCATTTATATTCAAGGAACACAGTCACGGTCAATTTCCAATCAATAAAGTATCCCCCAGATGTTAGAGGACTGGCCCAGCCCAGGAATCAATTTCCTTATCCATAACCACTTAAGAGAGTTGTGAGTTGGCCTCAAAGCCTGGTTCCCCAACATACCTCATTTTAACAACTTGATCCGAGTTAAACACGTTTTTCCACTATCATTTAAGAATCACTAGAGATAATGCATTTTCTACTCATTCAATCCATCATGTTCTTGCTTCTTCAATTTTTCTATAAAACATATTCTTATAAGACTTGTGGAGTGCATTTCACCCCGAGCCAAAACCCTCTCTACGCCAAGAAGACGAGACACACCACAAGCTGCTTCTTCACATATACACATCCACACGAGGAGACATTCAGACAGACAAATGTTCTCCGACAGATAACATTCTCAGCAAATCCCAACACACCACCACACTCACAGAACCTCTTAGTGGATATAACCTAACCTCTACATAGTCATGCTGCCGGGGTCTATGGGAAGCACTGCAAAGCACGCAAATCTCTGTGAATGTACACTCATTCGTTTAAAACAAGAAAATATTCACCCACTCAGGAAAAAATGTGATCAAGGACAGACAAATGTACCAACGCAGTGCACATTCCTCTATATATATGCACACACATTCTCAAGGGATATGCTTTCTCCGAGGCTGAATCTGCTGAGTCGGATACACATATATCAATATGTGCTCTCTGGGTGTCACAGACACAGAAGTCACATAGAGAATCTGACATATTTCTAAGCAACATGGCATGCTGAAAAAAATGTTCATGTAGCCTCCCAACTAGACAGGTGTGGCTGTGCAGTAAACTCCTCAATGTGCCATACAACTGTGTTTTCTATTCACGATGGAGTGGGTCAACGGATTGGAGACTAAACATGAATGGGTGGTCATTAAATCTTCGCTTAGTTTCTAAAACAGATACACACATGTGACCAGTCATAAATAAATTATTACAAACACATACACATGCCTGGGTCTTCAATATGTATCTTTGCACCCGTAATAAATAAGGCCACATGTACTCAGTGAGATACTGTTACGTGCGTATCAAAATTAAATTAGCTAACGGTATCTCATTTCTCCCAAGAGCAGCAGGACCCATCCCCGAACATCAGACAGCCTCTTTATGAAAGTCCTGTTGGTTCCCTTTGTTTAAAGCCAGCCTCCACCTCCCAAAACCCCAACTCAATAAGCACTCATGTGTTTATACAGAACGCATTTTCATTAGCTGTAGCAAATTACATTTTAATCCATGAAGCCAAATCCATTGAAGAAATTGTTTGACTGGACTGAGATTGACAGAGTTACTGCCACGCACAAGACAATGAAACACAAGCGAGGAATGATGAAAGCTGTTTGTTGTTTTTTTCTCTTTTTTTTCCCCCTTTCTCTGTCATGCTAATGAAAATCAGCAAAGATAAAGAAATCTTGATGATCGTTTACAGCTGTTGAAAGTCTCGGCAGACCCGTTTCTGTTGAAGCCTTTCTCTCTTTTTTGACTGAACAATTGAGATATAGCTAGGATAAATGTAACTACACTAAGCACTAATGCAAAAAACTGTTTATATACATGTCTTGTAGAGTAATGGCTAAGCTGTATGCAACCCCGCTTGAAACAGTTCTCTCTTTGTTTTCACTTTGAAATAGCAGAGAACAATATGATGTATTTTCATTGTTGAGGTTTCTATTAAGCTCGACTGTTACTGCTTTATGAAAGTGCCTAACTCTCCAGAGTGGCTTCTCCTCCAGTAGAGTAGACTTTGATCTCTCTGCTGTTTCACTTCCTTAATTGCCCATTAATTTGTGTGACCAGCAGACCCTGATGTTGGGGGCTGATCGAGAGTAAAAGCCCAGTTGGGTAAAAACAGTGACCCACTATGTGACATAGTTGGAATGCTTCATTGCCCCTCAAAGTTCTTCAGTAGCTCTCTGATGCCCACTGAGTCTGAGAGCCCTGCGTTGGGTGGGAAAACACTAGCACTGGAGCTGAGATCACAGCCCTAAAGCCCTTAATTAGCAATGATGGTTGCACAACTGAATGTTGCGGCAGATCTGTAGAACAGAAATCATCTCCCTCCGGTGCGTTCTGCTCAGAGAATTTTTGATGAAGAAAATAGTTTTTTTTCTGGAGTCAGCAAACAACAACAAACTTAATTCTGCACATGCACAAAGCTCCGACTCTTAGGCCAGTTTCACATGTCAACTAATGAGAAGGTTCACACTGCATGAGCTACACATCTCACAAGTGGTACAACTATCAACTCTATACCTCCAGTCACACACATATCACAGTAAATATATAATAAAATATGTATATGATCTCAGTGAAAAGGATCCTTTTTTTTCAACAAAGACTCATCCAAGTTACAATAAGACAATAACAGACAATAGAGAGTCTAACCAAACAACACATTTAAAATGATCCAGAGAAACCAGATTGTGGAGTTTGAGGGTGTTCTGTAGATTGTTCCAGTCATAGCTAGTGTTGTGATGCACTGCACATGCATCCAGTGTAAAACCAGCCTTATCCGAAAAAAACATATCAACTATGTGCACTGATGTACAAGATGGCCTGGCACGCGGTTGAGAAGAAAACATCTCCTAAATCAATGATGCCTCCTCCTTTGCATATAAACAGTGCATGTATTATGAGGAAACATCTGTTTGCAAACAGATTTGCAAAATGATGCATTCAAGTGTAGCTGGGTTTGACATGAATATTATCAAGCTTTTAAATGAAAATGATTAACAGCAATGGGTAATATTTGGATTATTGTCCCTGTCAGACATTTGCAAGATAATGTGAGGAGGGATTATGTGGTGTGTCTGTATACCTTGAAAGGTACAAACCCTTTGTACCTTTGTAACTGAAGCACAGTTTCTCCAAAGACTGTATCTAGTGGACAGTTAAAACAAAACTACAGCAGCACTGATGGTGTGAGTATTTGCTGTCAAATATAATGTAAGGTAGAATAAATTAAGTTTAATATATTAATAGGATGGAACATATCAAGGATTATACAAGAGAACTAATTGTAAGAATGGTTTTGCGCATCACAGCACAATCTACTGCACCCTGAAAAAAACATTGTATGCCCACCTTTAATCTAGTACTGAAGGAGCTGTAAAACACAGCTTACACTTATTTTGTCAAAATCTTATCAATGGAGCTTGTGACAGTTCTGTCCACTGAAGCAAGAACAGGAAAAAAACATGTCCCGAGCTGCTGACAGTCGCTGTTGAGAGATCATGCCATTAAAGAGGAAAATAATATGCTTTCACGTCCAAAAGCAAAATAGAAACTCACAAGTTGTGGGCTATGATAGGGACCACAATCTTGGATAGGAAACAATTCACTGTGATGTAAGAGAGCTTAAGACCAGATGTAACAAAACCCACAGACAGTTTTTTTATTTTTTATTTATCTAGTTTTGAGTTTCGGAAGTACGAGGAACAGATATGAACTGCTGACATGAAATTGTAGGATGTTTTTTCTGGACGAGCATTTTTGAAGCTGACCTTGAAATGGACCCCAAGGCACAATCTCGGTGAAGCAAAAGACACAAGGTTTAAAAAGTTACATTGCTTTGATATTTGGATGATCCAGTTAGAGAAGTCACCACACAGTGCTTAGATGTTGATGCAATATGTGGATAGTTGTCCTTTTGCCAACCTACAATTTGGTGCCTCAGCTTGCTAAGCCCCAAGCCGAATCTGAGCTGGGAAAAATCCCTTACTAATATCTGTTTACGAGTGGCTGAGTCACTGTAATAAATGCTTACCAAGCAACAAACCAACAAGCATGACAATATCAAGCACCACCTGTTTGCTTTTGGCCTGTGTGGGCCAAGAATGTTGGCCTGGGGCCACTCTGTTTGTGTCCTGGGCCAGGTGTAGCTCAGAAACAGAAGGACCAGTTAGTCTCTGTGGCTCAGGCCAAAACCAATTCTGCCTCTCCTCCCATTTTTGGGCCTCCCCCCTTGTCACTGTCAGCACCCTGTGACCCTTACAAAGCCAGGGAGGACAAGAACAGAAGGCAGTTCAGTTGCTCCAGAGATGTGCAAACATGGCATGATGGCAAAGGAGGCAGAGTTTAGGATACACAACTGCCGTGCATTGAGGGCATAGTGGCGCCATTTGATTAAGAGGCATTTAATCAAACTTACTCTGAAAAGTAACAATATAAACAAACATCTGTGGCTTGAAGTGACTCATTTGCAATTTTTCGGCATAATCTACAAACCCAAAAAGCATGTGGAAAACACATGTTTACACACGCAGAGATATGTATGCTCTGGATATTGTTATAGTTACTGTGAATTCATCCTGGGTTAATCAGATTGAACATGAAAGATGCTCTTAATTCATTAAGCCTTGGTGATTAATGATGACTAGGGAATACATATTTTCTCAGTCAGGCTTGAATCTGTTTATAAAATAACTCCATGTGCAACATCATTATGGAGCAAAGGTTTTTACAATCTTTCCTCGGCATCTCTTGAAGTTTTATTGACCCTTCAACATCGTGCACACGGTTACCATCATCTGCTCACAAGCCTATAAATGCCACCAACCGCCGCATCTTGTTTACCATCTCTCCTGGATCCAAGATGTCACAGCTGTTGTCTCCTGCGCTGTCAATAAACGCTGTTTAATACGATATCATTTACTTTGACTGGGGTTATGCTTTCCATTCCCTTTGGACAGGGGCGTGTTTATTTTTTATCTGAGCTACATTTTACGTCAGCCAAGCTAGCCAGAATCCATCGCCATCCCACGCTCTTATCAGCCATCCTGATACCAGCCCAGCCACTTGGATCAGACACACCTCATACATCTCAATGTCAAGGTCCATTATCCTGACACAGAAATTCATGTACTTAAATGTAACTGGGCCATATATTGGTACATAATATCTCCTCATAGTGCAGCAGAGTGGCATTAAGAGGAAAGGGAAGCAGGGGAAGTGAAACCTATCATGTGGTTCTTCGTGTGTCGAACCATAAGTTCATTAAATTCAATCTAATACCAACTGTTTCCACTTTGCTAGACCTAAGTCATTCCTCAAACCATTCTTCACTAAATAATGGTGGACACTTGCAGTCCTATGATCACTTTGAAACATTTGAAAATAAGGGGAAAAAAAGCAGAAGTGTTCATTTAATCCACATTGAGCACAACTTTAACAAAAATAAATGAGATCGCTTTATGAACAAATTGACAGTTTTGATGGTTCAGACCATTCTGTCAACTCAAGGACCACCATTTTCTTAAACTGGAACTAGAACAAAAGAAACAATCCCAAAGCAACACAAATACATCTACGGCATCTGCTGCTTGTGCTTCAGGCAGTGCTTGCATTAGAAACCGAAAGCCTCAATAGTAAGCCTTGTGTGAGTCAGGATCAATGCCACGGTGGAATCCAATCAAATACATGGCTCATGCTTAAAGTCAACCTATAGGTCACAGCAAAAGAAAGTCAATATTATTGTCATTTTTCCAGGGTGAAAATGGTTTTGTTATAAAATTCCTGTCAAGCTTCATATCCATGAGGGCAAATCATACTTTTTTTCCTAGTTATTTTGGACCAGAATCAGTGAAATAACGTTAACAGCTCTACGGTTGACGAAGAAGGATGACTTAAAAGAAGAAGGCTGAAATCATCAGTCTGAAACTAATTATGAGCCCTAATGATTTTACACTGGAAACAATTGTCTTCATTTTCTGTGGTGGCAGTTCCAACAAGCCTTTTTAATGGGCAGGATATAAGAGATTATTCAGAAGTATGTTTCTAATAAGACATGAAGGGAGAGCAAGCTGGTTCCTTTGTGGGGTCTTCTTAATGTTTCCACCATTTCCTATTGACACGTGTACCCTGTTGCAGTGGGTTACTTGGGAACATCTTTCTGTCTTCAGTTAAGTTTTATACTTTTGTCCAAAGAGCGCCAACCTTTCGCCTAAAAAACGCCATGTCTACTCAGTGGCCTGGATCAGTAAAACATAATTTGTCTTGCTTCCCAAACCAGTCTTGTTTTAATCTCTGTGAGATAAACTATAGACAGCAATGTTCCAGATTAGTTTTATCAGAACATCTGTTTTGCTGACCACAGGAATGAACCTAACTCCGGTTTTACCATTCACTCATTGACACTGGGTACATTCGAAAATGCATCTACAAAGCCGATTTGTTGGTGTTTGAATAAAAGTCGACCGCAGTGCAATATGAATTTCCTCAACGTCATCGTACTTTTTCACCATTATTAAATAAAAAATGACTCGGGAGCATGGGAGAGGGCAGACCACACGAAATAAAGCCCCGCTGCTCGGTTCCTGTTCCACACTAAGCAATTGCAAACATCCAACGTAAACAGATAGGGCTGATAGTGATTGAATTGAACCAAACTGACACAGACCGTGACAGGACGTGTTTCTTAATAGTGGCACAGTGCCTGAAGTTCCCTCCCCACTTCCTCCGCCGCATCTCTGGAGCTGCTGGCCTATCAGGGAGGTAGGACCAGAAACTGTGCATGGTGTGCGGTGAAGGGAGCAAAGAGGTAAGCACAGCAGGAAATCATTGTAGTCTGATGAGGATAGTGTGTGGTGTTAGTGTTATCAGTGTCTGTCAGTGTGCGATGTTGTGAGGTACAATTATGGAAGAGGAAGGAGAAAATCGAGAACATACAGAGTAAGGTACAGATGTGAGAAAAGAAAGAGTTTGATGCTCAGTTTAAACACAAATGTTTTCAGTTCAGACTCCTATCAAGGGTTATGAACAAAAGCTGTTTTATATATATTCACGAAACCACACCCTGATGCCAAATCCCAGTTTCTCAGTGTTGCCACAACAAGTGAATCATTCACTTGAGACGCTGGAATGCCGAGCAGTTCTACTGGTCTTGTGCTTGCTCAAAGCACATAGACGACACTTGTGGGAAACATAGTTAAAGAAACAAATGCGACTTCTTCACTGTCACTTCATATCAGTGTCAGCGGCGTCTGGAACCCGAACGCGTGGAATCTGAAATGACAATGATCGCAGCGGCAATTGAGAGTTGAGCACGGAAATTTGCAATGCGAACACAGACGAAGAGAGCAAGACGGACGAAGATAAATGGGGAGTGTGTCAGAGTGTGAGAGAGATGTGAGGAGATGAGGAATATAGATGGATGTGAAGAAAAGAGGGAGGCAGATGGAGAGCGAGATAATGTTGGTAGAGAGAAACGGGGGAAGAGGAAGAGAGGGAGACTTGAGGGGGAAGGAGGGGGTAAATTGAGAGGCTGCGTAGCACTTTCCTCCGCGAGCTGACAGGGCTTGACGCTCAACTAACAGGGCTGTTTTGACAGGTGTCAGATGGTCCATATTACTATTTCACCGCCGGGCCCATGGGACCCTGCATCACGGGCCACAAACAGGACTGGCCAAGCTGGAAAAAAAAATAAAGTGGCATGGCAGGAGAGTAAAACACACTTGACTTCCTCCCTCTGCAACTATTGCTAGCTCTGCTTTCTACCACAGCCTGGGCATCTGCTGCACGTTAGCTTTAACCCTCACTGACTGTGTGTGTGTGTGCGCGTGCGTGAGTAGATGCATAACGCTCATTGTTCAAGCTTTTAAGGGGATGATTTAACGTGAGATGGTGAGATAACAAACATCAGATCCAGCTTCATCCCATAACAATTCATCAATATTACATCTCTTACCTGGCGTGTACACAAATATGATCTCTGCCAGACTGCTAATGTACGCGGGGAGGAACAAATCACATCATCCCTGCCAGGGGTTATTTTGTGACACCAGAGGGTTTCTTTAATGCGGTTAAGAACATCTCAACAGGCAATAAAAAAATATCGATCGCAGGCTTTTCACGCTGGAATTCATTATCAGCCCGTGAAGTGCTGGGCCAAAAAAAAATGTGGCAAGTGAGTGAAAAATAGCCTGATATGATTATTCACTGTGACGATGTGCACTCATTGATTGACATGAAAGCTCAGGTTAACGGAGAACAGTTTTGAGATACAACCGTTTTTTTTTCGTTTTTTTTTCCCTCTATGCCAAAGAGCTCTTCTGTTGATAAATCACATTGACATTCGTTGACGGTGATCTTAGCAGCCTGAGCTAGCATTCCTTACCACTGCTGCCTCAACAAAGAGCAATATTTCACAATCCCTTCAGCGTTCAAAGCGTTTAAATCCACTCCAGTCTTGTGACAACTCTCAAATGCATGTGGCCGTAATTTGCAACAAGTTTGTAATTGTCCCCTTGGTGAGTGTTTCGGGGGGGAATACTGTGGCTGCGGCTTGCAGCAGAAATGTTGCAAGTACTCAGACATGTTTTATAGTTACCGCATGAAACGAGAGAGTCCCCACTTGCCTGATTCAGTGGGAATCTGAGCGTGGATGTGATGTTGCCTCTATCTGGTTTGGGATGTCAATTTAAAAAGAAACGCATGACAAAAGTTGCATTAAACATTGAACATATTAGATATTATCAAGATTTAGATAGTGTATTCAACTGCTGCAGCATTGTACTTGATTTGTATCTTATGCATACATTCAGTTTATAAATACTATCATATAATATATTTATCATAACATCCACTAATACTATATGGAACTTTACAGGAGAGCAAATATATGGTTAGATGCATATCCACAGTCAGATATGTGAATGTACTACTCAAATACAATGCAATGTAAACAATATACAAACTATAATGACCTAGAATTTAGTCAAGAAGAATTGATCTGTTTTCAGTAGAGACAAGGCAGAAGTGCCTGGTTAGTCAGGTGACAAATACTTATACAAATACAGATTATGCTCTGCAAAAAAAAGTGTAATATGCTACAAAAGTATATTAGTATGTGTAGCAGTTCCAACCATTTGTGTGTCTGACAAGTTATCAAGTGAACAGCACAATCTGTGTTCAAAACAATGATCAAGTCTGATGTCCACAGTCAGGAATTCAGGCATTTACTGTAACGTTCATCTGTGATCTTGGGGAATCCTGTCCGTAACCTAAAGCTGCCTTTGCAAAGTGCCCGGCATTTCAAATCAAACGCATGTCCTGCACTTTGTCTGATCCCAAAAACCGACAACACTAGAAGCCTGGAGCTTGCACCTTGGCGTATATGCATCAAATCCTATAAATATGCAATGATAAAATAATCTGGTAAATCTGGCAAGCACTTTAGAAGATTGTTTTACCAATTTAATGTCCTCCAACCTGCATGATGTCATACTGTCCATCATGATGTACTTTTGTCTTTCTTTGTGTCTTTCTCCTGCCCACCCGCTCCTCTTCTTCGCTCCCTCAGATTACCGACAACAAGATAAAAAGGCCACAGTTTGGCCCATCTGTCAATCAACAAAATTGAAAGTTGAGCCAAAGATTTTCTAAGCTTCAATAACCTCTTACCCCCTGTTCTCACCTATCGCACCAGTTTAAACCTCAGAACTGCAGCCATGCTGTTTCATATTCTGAAATAACTGGTTAGTATAGCCTGTTTGTGTTTTCAATCTCAAGACACAATTCACTATACAGTTTATATATCCTTCTCCTCTGAGTCAAAGCGGTCTGAGCCAACTGAGAAAAGGCAGAAAGGGACAATTAATGGACCTGAACTCTGTCTGTCCCATTTCATTGTCCTTCCATCCAACACAAGTGGTCTTTTTACAAAGAACCTGATTCAGTCCCCCCCTAGAGTATGTTAAAGCAAGAGGCCCTTTTCAGGGTTTTATGGGGTGTCCTGTTTTTCCAACATACCTCCAGTGATTTAGGTAATATGTTTGAAATAAAGAGTTCTAAAGGGTAAGAGGCAACTCAGGTTTTACTGTGCCCTCACTTAAATGAAAATAAAATAGCATAAAATAGACGAACGACAGACTTTAAAAACGTGCTCCTGGGAGGAGACTTGCTGCGACACAGAGGAGGCCGACGTCTATGCCCCTATTTTTGGTCGCTTGGTCCGGTTCCTGGTGTCTTGCGCTGCACTTTGACATCACACTCAAATTTCAAGAAGTTCATCCCCACCGAAATGTGGAAAATGGATAAGGCGTCACAGCATGTGAGGGAATGAAGAGGGTGAGAATTTATGGGAGGCTGGGTGAGGTAAACTGGTTCTCTGCGCAGCCCGACAGTCTCGCGGCACCTCGAGCTTCCAAGTTAAATACGCTGGTCAAGTTTCCTGAGAACTCGGATCTGTCTGTGGTCCAATCACGTCAGCTAAAAAGTGCACACAAAGATACTATTTATGTCCACCTAGAATAACATTTTTTTCCATGCTGTCTTCTTCATTCACCCTCACATAGCGCAGTTTATTAAAACGTAAGATTGTGGAAATGTCAACATCACATTTTTAGATTTTTGGATGCATATTTTGGTCACCTTTGCTGCTCAGAAACATCCACATATTTGAATCGTTTAGAGTTATTTCCATTTTAGGGAAAGTAAAGAAAGGAAGACAGCCATTAAACTAATAGCCACAAGCTGAGAGCCTTCGTCTTTTATTCATGTTTTTGCCTGAAATCTGTTTAACATTCATGGTTTAGTGCTAGGGAGGACTAACTTTAACCCACTGTCCGAATAATTGTGAAAATCAGCTGCACGGTATTGCCAACTGTTGTTTGCTGGCTTTTACACTTTTCTATTGAATCAACATTCCACAGATTTACTTGAACATTTTTATCTGCATTGTTGCATCCTCATTGTGCTGTGGGCTGATAGCGTGGACGCGTGTAGAATTATTAATCTCTCAGACATTACATTCCACCAAGTCTCATATATCTCCGCACAGAGCAAGTACCTTTGTTCTGCAGACATTTTACACTCTGTATATGTTTAACTTTGTTGTCTTTTACAAATTAGACCTGTAGCACGGGTGATTTGCAGCAGGAGCTCACACCAGCAGCTGGAGGGATTAAATAGGTTCCCTGGCTCTCATCCAGCCTTTTTATGGGACTGTTTTGCCATTCCAAGTGTACAGTTTACAGTGTTTAATGGCGCTCTGTATTTTTACTGAATCCTTACTTCCCAGTGATGGCTAATGAGAAGGATGGAGACTAAAGGCAGTGGAGCTGGTGATAAAAAATGGGTTTGTGGCTGTTACACATATTTTAAAAGAGGAGGGAAAAGAAGAAAATTGTGTGTGTGTGATGTGTGTGTCTGTGCATGAGTGTGTGATAGGATTAGGCCAATACATCTAATATACAATATCAGGTTGACATTGGCCTTTAAAAATTGGAAAATGTCCAGTCAGTATTGACGAGCACTGATAAGAAAATGAGTTGAACCAGATGCTTCAAGGGTCAAAGTCTGTAAAGTCTGGGGAAAAATTGACCGACCAAAAAAAGAAAAAGACAGAATGGATATATTTTTTACCCAGATGGTTGTATTGTGCAGTTTCAGAATCCATCTTAGAGACAATTATATTGATGGAAAAGAGTAGGTTATTTAAATCCCTGAAAACCTATTTCCCGAATCAATTTCTAATCAGGATGTATGGACTCAGATTTTCATGCCAAATTTAGAACTCCGGTTGTTGTTGGGGTTTCTTGGGGAGGATTGCTGTATTGGAGGTTTTTTTTCTGTGCACTTATAAGTAGTTTAGAACAAGCAAGGCCACAAACTCCCATGTGGCAATCAGATATAAGCAATATTTGAATCTAAAGCCTCATTTATTTATTCAGCGTATTCTTGGTGGGAATGATTCGCTTTCATTCTGCCTTGCTGTTCTGAATAAAATGAGTCACGCACAATTGGGAAACTTCCTTCTGTCTGCCTTCATACAGAACCAAATCCACATCTGTGTCAAAGGAAGAGCCTGTTTGTGACTACAGCTGATGCCATTGTGTTCCATGTTCTGATCCTGGGAAATGATTGCTCGCAAAAATCAGACTCGTGGTTGTCATTGTTTGGTTCCATTTAAACAAGCAAAGATGTTGAAGTGTCTTCTTAATGACATAGTGTGATCTCGGTTTAAAAGGGTCTTAAATGTGATGACAGTGGGTGTGATGTTGGCTTATGTTGT
Source organism: Microchirus variegatus (assembly GCF_963457635.1). Lineage (NCBI taxonomy): Eukaryota > Metazoa > Chordata > Actinopteri > Pleuronectiformes > Soleidae > Microchirus > Microchirus variegatus. Next base: position 12,212,003 of record NC_139805.1, read on the forward strand.
GAGGGTTCGTCAATCAATCCTGCTCAAACAAACACTAGCACAGCCTCCAAGAATAACTTCATTTATTTAATCTTTATCTTGGTTTTAACACAACATAAAAGTAAGATTTTTCTCTACCAAAGGACTCTGACAATCCCATGGTGGAACTCCCATCCTCCCTCAATTGGTTTACCCTTGCTGATCAAAGGCATTGAGATATTATCTCTCTTTTAATGTAAAAAATACTGGCTGTTAGGCCCCCGAGGAGCATTTGACCTCCTCTGCCCTTGTGCACAAGTGCCTTGTGCCAAGTGCTGAAATATTTGTTGAAATAATTTCATATGAACAATGCTGTGCATTGCTCAAGCATTAGAGCAAAGCAATTTTTACCTGAATAAAAGAGAGGCAGCTCTGGGTTCAAGTTCAAATCTGTAAAAGCTGTCACTTGGTGTTCAGGGGCTCTGGACTTGATGCCACACGGGTAAACTGTCACTGAATGTCCATACTAAAACATGTTAGACGATTATTGACTGAAGTGCTTCAGTCAGGGGGGTGTGGATCGTAAATGAGTAACTGAGTGAAGTTAATCCAAAGGCACACAAGTGATAATGAGGACAAGCTTGCTGTTTACAATGACTTCATCAGGCACTGTCATCGTGTGGTTGCAGAATCTAGGGCTGGCTCAGATGCTCGTCTACAAACACTTAATGCATACACACATGCATGCAAATACACAATGGACAGATCGCCACACTGACTGAAGGTCCCAACATGAAAGGGACAGACTTGAAAGATTGTCTGTTTCCAACCAAAATGAGCTGAGACATTTGGCTTTGTAAGCTTTGTTTTCATTTCCTAAACATGTAAAAACCTTTGCATTGAACTAAACAACATGCAGAGTCTGTCTCCTTGAAAACAGAGACATGCCACTAAATGACCCCAAACGCTTCAATAAATAACACCACATAACTCATCTTTGCTGCATTTACCATCAAATCAATTTTAATCATTGAGTTTAGCCTATAAAACGGCTCTGCCAGCAAAGTCAACAGTATTTTCTCGACATGCTACTTCGTCGTGTTCATAAAGTTATTCGCTTGCCAATATTGGATCAGAGAGTGAAGCCTCAACTGGAATTATTAAAGGTGACCGCACAAGGGTGCACAAAATCAAAATGCCTCCACTGAAGGACTCTGACAATCCCATTGTGGAACTCCCATCTTTCCTCATTTGGTTTACCCTTCCTGATCGAAGGCATCAAGATATTATCCCTCTTTTAATCTAAAATACCTGCTGTTAGGCCCAGAGGAGCATTTGACCTCCTCCACCCTTGCGCCACTGCCACTATTGCTGTGGCTCTTTGTTCTAAATAATGTGTGCTAATATTCAGGACTGACCCACACCTGCACAGCACAGGAAGCATGCTCCTCGCTAATGTAACCAAATCTCCCTGGTTGACCCTGTCTCCTTCCATATGGCTGATGCTGCTCTCTCTAATGGAGGTTGAAACCCTTTTTCCTTTTTCTTTCCCACAATATATTCCTCTCTCTCTTTTTTTTTTTTTAGCCTTCCATAATATTTTTTAGACCAGATCATCTTGTTGTCAGAGGATGATGTGTTGCTTTACATCCCATGTGATGATTAGGAGAACTCTGGGAAACAAAGAATGGATAGTTCAAGTTTCAAAATATACTGTATCTTTAAGTCCAAATGTAAAAAGACCCTGGAGAATCAAAACAAAAAAAAAAAATCTTTAGACATTTCCCAAAATCTCAGTCACAGGTGAAAGAAACAGGCAGATGAAACAGGATTAAGTTTCCAGGCTGAGGCACTTGTAAAAACATGCATGTATTTGTAACATCATCCTCTGCATTATTCAATGTCGTCATGGGTCAAAACATTAATTCTAGCTTGGATCCCAGCACAAGATTCAACTCAGTGTTAGCGTTTTTCAAGACATTTTGGCCATAACAAGGCCAAAGTTGTTGTTCTTGGTCGAGCCCCTTTGTGTCCCTGAACACTAACTCCCCTAATACTTGTCTGGTAGTATCATCAGACACACACAAATCCATTAATTGATCCATTACTCAACCCATGCTCCTGTGTGTAAAGTCAGCGTCATCCACAAGCTGTGTTATGGTTGGACCCTAATCAAAAGTGGCTTATGCAGGAAAAACATGATGTATCACCTCCCCTCCCTCTCTCTGCATATCTATACCATCTTCCTAGGGAAGAAGAAAAAAAAAAAAAAACAAGATTTTCCTGAAAAAAAAATGCAGGCTCGTTATTTTTGCCCAAAGCTGCTGCAGAGAGAGACAGGAGAGAGCACAGAGTTACTCTGAGCCATTAGCTACCGATGAACGACTAAGAAAAGGATTCTCCGGGAAGAGATTTTGTGCTGACGTGAAAAAGTCTTTGATTTCTGCGGATGTGGTTTTAACATTGTTGAAGATTGCCACAATTTTCTATGGGTGAATCTTGTCCTCATTAACAGAATAAATAAATAAATAAATAAATAAAACATGTCTGAAAGGGTTTTGTGATGGTTTGCTAACTCTGCTGAATTTGCTTTTGGGGGTGAAGTTGGGGCCATTACCTGTACTGCGTGTGATACTAATTGACAGATTTTGGTTTTGGAACAAGACATAGAAGTCAGAGAGACTATAAATGGATCAAATATGTGAATAGTCTGTATGGTTTTCAGCGTGTAAGATTTAAAACTCTCTAAGGCAAGCATTGAATGTTTTTTGTACTGTATCCCCTTTAAAACGCTTTCGACAGTAAACATGTTTATTTCCCAGATAAAATATTCACATTAAATAAATAAATCTGTTTCAAATGATCAAAAAAAAGGGGTATACAAGAGAAGCCAGTGAAAAGGGAAGCGATGTAAATAGATAAGAGGATAACAGATCCACACTTAAAAATGCACTTGTGGACAACAGATTAGAGATGAGCAACAGTTGTGAGCATGTATTTAATTGTGTGTCAGTATGTGCCAATGTTGGATGTGCTTCACTTTCAGTCCTGGCACAAGTTCTGTCGGCGCACCTGGAATTTACGGTTTTCCTACGGCAGCGAGCCCCCACCACACAAGCTCAGGGCGATAAATCACATGCAGCGATAACAAACCCAACTCTCCCAGCACAAATCCATTTTTAATCACTTCCAACAAGACCAATACACACAGGAAAGGCCCTCGTTTGGGGGCTGCCTTCAGTTTTCCAGCACATTAGCAAAGAGCCCTGGAGCAAGAGAGAGCAGCAGGAGAGACCGGGGGAGACAGAGGGGAATGAAAAAGGGGTGAGATATAGAGGAGGGGGAGAAGCAGTTGTAGCTGTTTTTATATTTTAACACCAGAACTCACCAATGTACTTAAAGAAACCACTCGATCACACACATGCACACACTTTTAAAGAGAGACCTGATCGTCTGTGCTGGTGTAGACTTTACTGGTGTCCTCAGTCCAATATCGGTGTCCTCACTCCACAGATCTGTTATCATATATCACTTTTTGCACATTTCTATTTTCTTGCAGGCTTTTCCAGTTACAATGTGTGAGGTCAATTTTATTTATCTTTCATTCATATTGCATTTTTTGCAAAATGATGATTTATAAGTAAATGGTCTGCATTTATATAGCACTTGTCTAGTCTTGATGACCATTCAAAGCTGCTTCACACTACAGTTTTGTCATTCATGTACTGCTTATTTTCTATCACTCATCTTTCATACTCATTCACATGCTGCCAGCACAGCCACCAGGAGCAACATGGGGTTAAGTGTCATGTCATGTCATAGCACATCTACATGTAGACTAGCAGACCTGGGAATCAAACCCACAACCTTTGAGTTGAAGGACAACTCGCTCTACCCCTGAGCTACCGTCGCCCCCAAGCTCAACGTGACTTTTTGCAGGACTGTAGTGCTGACAGAGATATACATTTGTGCTGGCAGCAACGGATGACTTGTAAAATTGTTTTTTTTTTAGTTTTTTTTTTAATACAGGAATTTTTAAAGGAGATACGAGATACATTTGACAGCTTCTGAGAATTCAATTTCTGTTTTCCTAATCAGTAATTATCTTTTCCATTCTGTTTTTATTCTCAGTAATGCAACAAAAGCCAAATTCATTCAGCTTTAAATGAGCAGGCGTGGCAAACCCCCCACCCCCCGCAAGAATACCCCCCACAGTAAAAAATATATATATATATATATAAAAAAAAAAATAGAGACTCTATTTTATTAAACTGGTCCTGCTTCCAAATTAAAATCCACAACATTGAAATCCAAAGCAATGCCATGAAAGTCAAATAGGCTGAACACCATACCAATGAAAAGTATACAGTCCACTGCAAACATTCACTTAACCATTTTATAGCTTCTGCAACAGTCCAAATTCCCATGTGAGGATTAGTCATTCACAAGCAGTGCTTTCTCTGCTTACCTTTATCCTGTCTTTTCAAACTGTTGACAAATATCTTTAAGGTATCCGAAGTATTCTTCAACCAACATTATTTACTGTAGCACCATACAGGACTTCAGCGTGTTTTACATACAAACTAAACATCAACATGTCCTTGTGTAGAAAGGTTCTTGCATACAACAGCAAAAATGCAAACATCCTGTATGTGTACATACTGAACGTAATGTGTTCATTTATCAAAAAAGGAACCAAAACATCTCGACTGAAAAGTAAAGTCACAGCAAACTTTTGCATTCTTTCAGTGGATAAAAATAGAAAGTCAACTCACTGGTCTTGAAGAAAGCCCGAGGCGCATACAAGCAAATTTCACCTTATGACCTAAGAGATCTGGGATGGGATACTGACAGCATGTCCAATCTGAACTGTGGTGCCAGGTCATGAAATGTTGTTTTAGACCAAGAGAATTAAATCTATATATATTCTAAAAACAATAGAAAGAAGGAGAAGGCTCTCGATAACTTGAGTTGTATGCTCTGTTTATGTTGAAAAATATTCAATAACATATTAGTTTTCCAGTATGTATTGTATTTTGTTTTCCGTTGGTTAAATCCTGGGTCGGATCAAGGACTGGGTTACCCATGAGCAAGGCATTCAATCCCCCATTGCTCCCCGGGTGTAGATAAGTGCTAACCACTGCTCCCGCGTGTCAGTAATAAGGATGGGTTAAATGCAGAGGACAAATTCACTATCTTTTCTGTGTGCAAAAATGGAATTACTAATTCTTATTAAATATATAATCTGTGATATTTAAATTGCTTTCACACAACTTAACATAAAAAGTCACATAGAAATGAGGTTTTAACAAGTTGGCTTCTGTATGATTAGAGCGTCATCCATCTTTGCAGCCTATAACAGGATGGCATTGAGTGAGATGAATTACTGTAATGAGGTACCCATCTGACAAGGGAGGGGTATATACTGTAATGTAATGCTTAGCTTCATTTACACCATTAGCCTTCCTCTTTGGCTGCCGTTTCACTTCCCACACCGTCTTACACACTCAGTACTTTTGCTTCTTATATACGACTATACAGGCAAATATTCACGTTCTCTCTTTACCTCCCACTCGTTTTCTTTCTTTTTTTTGAAGAAAGATGAGATGTGCGTAGAGTCTGCTGAATGAAAAAAAAAAAAGGGATTTAAGAGAGCGAGGGGAGTTAATTCTTACTTGGAAAGTACAGTTCTTATGCTTTATAGCGTATCCACATCCAGCCTCACCATATACACATGCATATATATGAAGCCCACACTCGTTCCTGGTATATGGTGTCATCTATCACAACAAGTTTGCGAAGTTCTTTGAACATCATACCTCAGTCAGAGTGATGGAGATGAATTTATTTGTTTGCATCAGGTAACGTGGATCCGTCATCCATACATATTCATAATGAAATACATATGTGGCATGCATAGACAACGTCCCTGGTGGATGCTAGATGACTTATTCTTTAATAGTAATTACTAGTAATAGTAATTACCCGTACAGTACATTAAAGCTCCCATAGAGTGGTCCTATCGCACATATATGTTAGTTATGGAGGTCTACTTAGATACATTAACTTGTTTTTATGGCCAAAAACCTCCCAATTGCTGGAAACCAGCCGATAGAAATCTCTCCTCACTGAAGCTCTCGTCAGCCACGCTGTTTCAGACTGAAATCTCACCCCCAGAAGACAGACTGTGTTGTGATTGACCAGCCAGCTAGAGCTTTCCCAACTGTCTTGTGATTGGCCAATACCTAAATGTGAAGTAATTAGCACACCAGCTCTCAGAAGCGCAGCTCCCCCGTCTGGAATGGTGGATGCACTGCTACTCATTATCAAAACATTGTTTTAACAGTGTTTAAAAATAGCTTCAGAAGACACCGTCGCTCGTGAAACACCTCCAACGGACGTTATTCTTCTTCTGTGGTACAATGTATGCAACCGGATGTGCCCGGACTAGTGCCCGGACCAGGAGGATCTGCTGTCCAGGAGAAATTCTGTAACCGTAACCGGACCGGGTTTTTTCACAAATCACGCTGAGCCTGAGATTACAATACAACACAGCGTTCTCAGCAGTGGTGGAACTGTTTGTTTCGAACATTCAGGGCTTCATAAACGAGGTAATGGTGCAGATACACACCAAAAAAACTACGGAAATTGGAACTTCCGTTCTAGGTCCATTTTAAATGCACAAAAATGACTGATGTTCAAATATGTTCCTTCATGAAACTGTCCTTAAATAAACACCTAGGTGTAAAAAAATGGTTTCATATGTAAAGCCTGTGTGGATGTTAAGAAATAATGGAGGACAGACTCTATGTTTTGAGGCAAATAAGGACAGGGGGAAAGACAGTTGAGCTTCATTTGAACCAGAAGATAATATTTAGTCTGTTTATTTATTCTTGTAGTGATACTAACGTAATAAAAACAGTTTTTATAAGCAGTTTTTGAGCTGTACCACAGTGCTTCGAGCTAAATGCTAAAGTCAGCGTATAAACAGGCCTAACAATGTTAACTTAATTCTTAGTTTTATGTTGCAGATTATAAATAAACAGTGCAGCTGTGGTTGATGGGAATTACATTATTTCTGGTCTTCCATTGTGAACCCAATCATTCTATTTTACCTCAAGGTGATAAAGGGATTACTATTGTTGGTAAAAGTTAATGTAGAACATGCAACAACACCATGACATTCCATCTGTTTATTAGTTTAGAGGCCTAATACTTGACCACAGTATTGGACCAAAAGTCATGGCACCATATAAAACTATGAAATAGGTGGAACAATTCTTCAGCTCTGCTAAATAGACACATTCACATCTCTGATCTCTCTCTCTTCTTTTCAAAAGTGTAACTTAACCCTGCTGACATGCTGCAATGATTCTTTTCTTAGATATTTTCAGCAATTTCATCAAGGTCCTTTGGATAATAGCCAACATTCCTGATGTTACTTTCAACATTTTTGGCATTGATTTAAGCTCAGGTATACACAATTAAACCACGTCTGTTGGTACAGGGGAAACCTAATCCCAAAGCCAATGGTCTGTCTATGCGATGGTAACACCTATTAAAATAGCTTGGGCCTCCACACAAAAAGCTGTACTTAAACACACTCTAACCATTCTCAGGCCTAACCCCAAGGACATTAACAGGAATGCTGTATGGCAAGCACACACAAACAGAAACAAAGCCACAAAAGCTGACGTGCGACTTTAAGGGGAAAAAAGTGACAGTAGACAATATTATGGGGGTGGTATTCACAATTGCTGGTAAATAAGTTCTAAAAAAAAGCACAAAACACAAAGCTGTGCGATTGTGAATGTGAAAAATGAGACTTTGCAGTTTAATTTTCTTCAGTGAGAGATACTGTATAATTTGATTTGCCATAAGAACACTTGGCCCGTGTGTGTGCAGCCATGTGTGCAATGAAATCAGTGAAGAAGCCTCTAAATGAAAATAGAAAAAGTCTCACAATGCCAATAGTTTGACAACCTAAGACTGCACTCTCATTCACATGAAAATAGCCACCTCTACAAAGTACCATTAAGAATAAAATATAATAAAAACATACAGTAAAAAAGCATAAAATAACTTTTAAAGGTGAAACTGAATGCAATGCAAATGTTTGTGTGATAAATCCTTAATGATATTCACTTAGTTCCTTCATCTACTGCTTCATCCTCCACATGAGGTTTCACTGGTTGCCAATCCCAGCTGACATAGGGTGAAAGGTGGAGTACACCATGGACAGATTGCCAGTCCATCACAGGATCATATAGAGACAACTAACCATCCACTCTCACACTCGCATCTACACCTACGGTCAGTGGCGGATCTAGAAAATTCTACATGGGGTGGCAAGAGGTCTTGGCAGGGTGACAAGGGAGGACAGTTACGCAAGAATCCCCACATGTAAATGGATTTCACATAACAAACTGTTTTATCACGAACAACAGGAACAAGCCCAGTGCATCTCGTAAAAAGTAAAAGTATTAATAGCACATTTAAAATCTAAAATAAAAAGTGTAATAATAAAAAATAATTAAAAAAAACTTGAAAAGGCTGAGGACCCTCTTCCTCCCTGTCACTCCCTGCCTCCGTCTCACTTTATGAATCTGTAGCAGCCTCCTCCTCTTCATCCCTCACATCCTCTTCTCCTTCACTTATTTGTTAATCTCCTTCTGTGGTCTTCTTCTGCTTTGAGCCTCCTGGTCTCTCCACCTCACTACCTTCTCCTTCATTTCCCTCCTTCTCTTTCTGCTGTGCACCTTTCTTACTAAAAACCCTTTCAATGTCCCCACTTGTTTCTCTCCTTTTCCTTGTGAGAAGGTTACCCTTGTATCACTACACTGTAGGGCCATGTCGCATAACAAATCAGAAAATCAGAAGATATTTATTCCACACAACAGTTATGTTTAGACTACTTAATGCTATTGTATTTGCTATTTTCCCAGTTAGAAAAGTAAAGGATGTCACCTGGTTTAACTCATTGCTGTGATATGTGACAGTAAGTGGTTTTATAGCAGGTCTACTGCTTAGCTAATCAAATCAATATGATCCATCGAGCTACAACTGTGTAGTGTGTTGTAACATAACGCCCGTAAAACGGCGACCCTGTGTGACCGTTATGGATTAAAACATGACAGGTTTTAATATATTGTATGAAGCTGTTGTTGTCTTTCTTAAATCAAATTATCGCTGATGCTGAATAACCTTAGATTATATTCACAATTATTGAATTTTGGTAAATTTATTGTTTGTTTCACTACCTTGAAAAGCTTGTCAACATAGTGGCGGATGTTTTTACAAGTAAAGTTTTTAATACTTAAAAGTTAGTGGGGCAACTAACTTAGCTCCGCCCCCGCCTATGGTCAATTTAGAGTGTCCAATTTGCCTAATGCCCACATCTGCATCTTTTTGGACTGTGGGAGGAAGCTGGAGACCCCGGTGAAAACCCACACGAACCCGGTTCTTCTTGCTGCAAAGGCAAGAGTGCTAATCTCATTTCAGTTAGTCATGCTCACATATTTGAACTTCAGTGAAATAGTAGCATGACATGTTGGTGTGAAGCCAATAAGCGTTGAGACTTTTCCAAAGTGCTCGTGTTGTATCGGAAACGGAGGACAGTTATTGTATTCACGCAACCTGAGTGAGCGAGACCAGATGAAGACTTAGGGGGCTTGGCAGAAAGTGAACAAGGATAGATTTCCTCTTGAGATCTGAAAATATTATGTGTTTCACTTGATTTGAGCTAACGGTTACACTTTGCTCTAGTGTTAGCCCCATGCAGGTAGTTGGAGGCTGTGTTTACTTGTGGTGACACATGAAGTAGCAATTACAGTCGTAAGAGTTACGCAACGTGGAACGGCAGTTTGCATTTGGTGTGAACGCACCCTAAAGAGCTCATCATCAAGTTTTGTTTCTTCAATTTTCTTGCCTTTATCAGTGGTATAAGGATCAGGACTAAACTCCTGCAGATTTTCTGTGTCATTTTCACAAATATTAAACCAATACTTTCCCATTTTTATTCGTCCATGCAAAAGTTTGGATTTGGTTGGAAAGTGCATGGCTTCAGCTGCACAGTGTTTTGAATCTTTCATGCAATTTTAAATAGGTGAAAAACACAACCTTTATCAAACTAGGGGTATATTCATTAACAATTTAGGTCCAACCACTGTGTGAGGTAAGTGCCAGTACTCCCGTTATCCATATGAGGCGTGTATGTCCGACTGTATTACTAAATCATTAAATACAAAAACATGAAAGTTGATTTTCACAACATCTATTCATTTAAATATTTAGTCCATATTAAAATAACTAAAAACATATGTTATTTAAATTTCAGGCACATTCTCTTTGTCCTCCAGGATGCAAATATGGCAAGAAGTCAGTGAATATAATTAAACATTAGTGAAACACTTCCAAGAGATACTGCTCTTCTTCACCGATAAAAACAAAAACACAAGACCCTTGTGAGAACGGGAGAACATCATGCAGCCCACCCTGGGAAATTATTATTCTTTGGCCATAATAATGAATTGGACAGATAATCATCTCGTGAGAAGTGCCGGCACTCAGAGCAGTAAAATGAAGAAGTACCAGCCCACTTCAAGCACTGGATCAAATCTCATCATCAGTGCCCACTAGAGTTTAGCTCGATTCAAACATACGGCAGCCACAGCTCACATCCCTCTCTGTCATTACACCTTCACTCTCTGGATTCATTACACACACACTCTAACACAACACCCTCAACAAAATCAACACCAACTACTCATGCTGTCTCACTGAATAAAATTAATTAATAAGTGAAACCTTTCGTGGAACAGTTCTGACCATCGCACGCAGACATACACAATGTGTTTGTGTGAGTTTTCTCCTCTGCCATTCATTAATGGCAACCAGCCCTTGCACTCACTCGCTCACACTCTGCAACTAACGAGGAAGATCAATAATTCCCCCACTGTAGGTCCATGGTACTGAGCACCCAACAGAAGATGGGCAAGGTGTTGTTGTGCATTACCTCCTCAACACACATCCCACTCCACTTCTCCCATGCTTGCCTTATTATTTCAAACAACATTTGATCCTATCACGTCTTGCTGCTACGATTGCCTGTCAGAGCGCACTCCAGATATTGGATTTTAACTCCATGCCTCCACTCTTGTGTGTGTGTGTGTGTGTGCATGTGTGTGTGAGACATGGAGTCTTTGCGACTTGCCCCCAGGGCGAGTGAAGTACGATGCCATGTCGAGGTCTGGAGTTCGAAACGGGGTCACGGAGACGGCTGGTTCTCATTATGCCCATATCCTTACATGATTAATTATCTTTGTTGTTGATGGGATCATTTTACTGCAGATACCTTTAGTTTAGATGTGTTTTTTTAATGAGAAAGGTCTTGACACAACATGGTCACTGCAGTAGCCGTGAAAACACAATATGCTACTGCAGTTAAACTCTACATAAAAAGCAATAGCAATTGATTTAATTACAATAATATCACGTTAATACAAGTTATCTGAAGTTTTTTTTTTTTGGTTCTGGGGGTTAGGACAAATTGTCATTTTGCTCATGTTATGTCAGGTGAAATCTTTTTCTCTGTACTGTTAGGATGAGGTTCTCAGCACGCTGGTGCTTGCCCTTCCAGAAACTTTTTCAGAAACTTTTATTTTTCACTCACTGGTAACAATTCACCTCAAGCATAATATGCTGCATTGCAGCCCTTGTGCCATGTGTTTTTGTCATTCTGTGTCCTGTATTTGCTGTGTTTTGTTTTCTAACGTGTATTGTTTTGAACGTTGCTTGTGTAACTGTTAGTAAAGGCCTAACCAGGGACAGGGGGGATGCAAATTTGTCTCGACTCGAAACCTGTGTGCATGGCATCTATTTTATATGAAACAATGTGCAATGTATTTGTCCCTGCTCAATAAACCTCTGACTGTGACTATGCACTCTATGCATGGTGTTCAGACTATGTGAAGTCTGTTCTTTTCTGGTCTAACTCAGGTATTTTTTTAGATTGAAAGCTATACAGGGAAAAAATAATAATTCCATATATTTTCTGTTTTTTCGCCAACATGAAATGTCTTTTGGCATTTCAATGAATTTGTATTCCACGGAAGCTGAGCAGATACTTATTTTTTCTAATTGATACATGAAAACAGTCAATTAATCATATTCACTGTCATTAGGGAGTGTCATTTGCAGCTGTTCAGTGTGTGTCATGAGTGTCCTTAATTGAATTGACTAATTAAAGTTAGGTCTTATGGAATAAGATCTCGTTTGCTAATGAGCGAGCCTCGGATTGCTCAATTAAATCATATTGACAATGTCAGTCTCTCCTTGGCGCTCACTTCTGCATATGGGCAAATCTCCCAATTCTGTCACGTTAATGTGCTTATTTATACAATCAAGAAACTGCTCTCCATGTATGCTGAGCGTGCAAACCGAGGCAATTTTCAAAGTCAGCTTGAAAGCATTTGCATTCAAGATGTTGCTCCATGGCAACACGTGAATCTGTACTTATTGGCCCACATTAGTTGAGCTGACACAGGCCAGCCCATGTGGTAACAGCTATGGCTAATTTACTTGTGGGTCTATCTCTGCAAAGCACTTGGTGGGACTTGTGAACCCCTCCTCACCACCACCATCATTCACAAAAGCCCTCAGATCAGCTCTGCAGACATGCCACAGCGGCGCACACAACCAGAGGAGTTTTGGCTTCTTTAATTAATAAACAGCAAAACTTCAAAGCTGCGGGATTGTCATGGAGCCACCCACACTAAAGAGGAGCATGAGTGTATTCCCATCCCTGAGTCGCTTTGCATAGTTAGATCATGGCTGCATAGCTTGGGAATAAATCATTACGTTACACTACGAGATGTAAGAAAATGTAGTTTCATTCACGCACATTCTAAACAGGCTGGTTAACTGATATGTCAAGCATTTTACACTTGCAATTTTGAAGGGTTGCTTAGGTATGGCAATATAAGTTTGCGTTTCCCAAAGCAGTGATTTATGTTGTTGCTTTTAAGTTTTTTTCTTTGTTTTGTTTTGCTTTTTCCTCCACACAAGCGTGCATGTTCATTCATGGTGCCATCGTGGCTGCTCATCCCATTTTCATTCTTTTGGAACTGCTCAGTTCTTTTCTTCCCTCTCGAGTTCTGACTTATTTTCGTCTTCGGGGACATCACTCCGACTCCGTCTACACCTTCTGTTTTACTTGTTTATACTTGCCGAATACCCAGAGAAACCTTCTCTCCATTGTTTGCCCCTTAAACCTTTCATGTCACGGCTTCTTCCTGAGATTATTCTCTAATAACACACAAGTTGCTACTTACTGCAGGCGTGGTAAAACACTGTCCACTCCGTGTGTGGTTTGGGCTCAAATTGTGGGCAGAAAAAAGTTTTCAAAAGAATAATGTAAAGACACAGTCAGTCTGTCATCGAAGACTTGGTTGCTGTGGTGCAGTACGGGGATGTTTTTCAGCTCTAACCCGTGCACAGACAGAATCTTTCCCTCATAATGCTACCAGGACTATTTATGCTCCTCGACTTTTCATCCTCATGTTTACACTGACTGCATGCATTTTCCATATTCCTTTGACTTTCTACTGAACCAGTTTTGCTCTATTGCCAGAGACAGAAACTTTTTAAATTCTGTCACTTTTTTCCTGCCTATCCATCATCTCGGTCAATATAAACATATCAATTATGAAAACAATGTAAAGCACTTCTTGCTTGTGATTGGTGGCAAAGTAATCTGACACGCTTACCTCGTCATTTCTGCATTTTGTTTTATTTTATTTTATTTTTTTAAAATAAAGATTATCTCCATATGTCCGTCTTCTTGTTGAATGATTGCTGGTCTTTAAACTTGTTCAGAACATACTGAGCTAATTAGCTGGTGTAGAATCTCAATTTCAGTCAGATGAGGCATAAATGTACCAATGAAAATAATCAGTCGGTAATATGATAACCACTGCTGTTATTGGCAGATTTTTATCTGACGTCATTAATGGCAGAGTTTGTGTGCGAAGAACAAGCCTGAATCGTGTGTTCGGTTTCTGTCCCTCCATATTAAATGAAATGACTTTCACCCTAAGGCAGTAGGCAGCACAGCATCCAAAGAATGCAAGTGGAGTAAGCTAATGGCACCAGCTTTAAAAAAAAACAAAAAAAAAACAGCCAGCATCTGGCCCCATGTACATGGACACATATGTCTGAACTTCTCCCATTTTAACCAGCAACGCCCCAGGCCCCCTGAGATTAACAATGAATGTTAGAGGTGCAGATAGAATCAGCATAACACAAAACTTATCATCACTGGCCTGCAATGAGTCTGTGTTTACCATCATACATGACCAGCTCATTAGTGGAGCCAAAGAGATCATTGTAGTCTGGATTTGTCCATTTGTAGTTTTCATCTGTTATGATTGTAATTTCAATCTTTGTCCAAACACATGCAGATTTAGGGATTAGGCAGATTGGACACTGTAGTTTGACCCTAGGTGAGTGTGAGAGTGAATGGAGATTTTTTGGATGTGGATGATAAATCGGTAGAAGATGAGTGAGTGAATTATGGAATAATTTTCCCTGGGACTTCCATTGGCATCAGTCAGTCACATTCAATATTTCTTAGTATTTGGGTTCACACAGAACTATGAGGTGTTAAACTGTACATTGTTCCATACATTAGTTCACCGATTCCTTTTCCTTGGCTTCTTACAGCTGTATTATCTGCGCAATTTCACGTCTGCACAGTTTCGAGACACTTGTTTTCAATCCCATCGAGGCCAAAAGTCTCTAATGTCTGCGAACGGGGGTTTGCCAGAAGGTTACTGAGAATACAATACGCTGTATTCTGTAATGAAGGAAAACACAAGAGTAAAGCAGGGGCAGGGAGCAGATGCTCAGACCGAAACCAAGAGAAACAGCAAAAAGGAAGTACGGAAGAATATAAATTGTTAGGACAGACAGCTCAAGATGGTGGTAGCAGAATTGGAATTGAAGAAGTAATTAGGAGAAAAAGAAAAGAAGAAAGGAAGAATAGAGTGAACACCAGCCAAATTCAGAAAATGAGACAATATGGGAGAAAAAATGACTGTGTGACTGACTTCAGGCAGTTCCAAATGTCTCACCAGATGTTCCTAAATGCAAAGTCTGCTCCTCAAAGATGACTCCACATTAACCTGACTTTATTGTTACAGATGTGGTTCTATTGGCTGCACCACTGATTTACACCCAGCCAGGGAGCAGACTGGCCTTGCATCCTAGGCCAGGAGCCTTTTCAACCTCAGCAGGGAGGAGGGAGCATCGAAGTAGCAAAAGAGGGGCAGTGGAGACTGAAAAGAGAAGAGGGCACCGTACTGTGCCTTATAATGACCCTTCTCCAGGAATATGGCCTTGGGAGGGTAGTTTTTCCCTGACTGGCTGCATGGCAGAGTAATCTAGACCATGCTTTCTCTGTCCACTGGTTTGAGCCACCACCTTTTCCCTCTTCACTCTGTCACTGTTTCCTCTCAGCTCATAGTAAGTTGTGGAAAATGCTGGCAAGAGACAAAAAAGACACTGCTTTAATCAATACCAACAGAAGGCCTTGGCTGAAGAGCACAGGGAGCAATAGCGGGTGGGTGAAAAGGGACAGAGACGGAGGAAGATGAAA
Source organism: Microchirus variegatus (assembly GCF_963457635.1). NCBI lineage: Eukaryota > Metazoa > Chordata > Actinopteri > Pleuronectiformes > Soleidae > Microchirus > Microchirus variegatus. Next base: position 12,227,616 of record NC_139805.1, read on the forward strand.
CCTCACTTGAGTTGCTTTTGCCTTGAGACCAAATTGCCTTTGAAACTCAATAACTCTACGAAGGCGTCAGGGAGGCAGAAACACACATGGTTAAAGAAGAATAAGTAGAACCACAATGAAGGATATCACAACCCCCTGGTGTGTCCAACACAGCGGCACTCATGAATGCAACTTTGAGGGTGACAGCATCTGGAAAATGAAACCATAAAGCAAGGACTGCAGTAATAACCGGCCATGTCCACTTTTAAGGATAATTCAGGTTCATTCCTCATCTGCAGGCTTTTATTGTCATCATCTGTGCTTCGTCACCATTGTCATCTCAGCCAAGTTAATAGACAATATTTTGCTTGTATCCAGGAATAAGGCTTTCAAGATTTGTGTACGTATTAGTCAGTGAGAATCATTATTACATTTTATATATGTATTTTAAACTTTAAATATTTTAGTTGTATTGCCTTATTTAAAAAAAAAAAAATGGTTCTGGTGTAATGTTTGCTGTTGTTTTTGAGGTTTTGCAAAAACACAAAAAGAAGTACCTGACATTAAAAACCATGGAATCCCTGGTTTGGGAGGCCCACCCATGTAGTGCAACCTCTGCTGGCCACTTAAAGCTACACAGACACAGGCCTGGAATGAGTGATTTGCTTGAGGACATGTCAACAGCAATTGTTCAGGTAGGAGAGAATATTCTCTTTAAACTTAACCTAACAAGATTCTGCTCTGGGGATTTGGGACACATTAATTTTGTACCATGCCCTTAAGGTTCTGGAAGCAGGTTTGTAACCATTAGAATACTGATTTAAATCACTCTAGTGGGAGGAGAAAACTACACGAGTATGAAAAAGTAAAGACGTTAAAAATCTGAACTTGACATGTTTGCAATGACAATATAGTCAGACATAAGATCGTCCAAATTACATTTATGGAAATAACCAATTATTTCACAACCATTAACCAAAAACATTAAACGTCTTCTGGTTTAGACGCAGATTTATTGGGGAATTATTTCAGGAAATTCAAAGTGACTGGCAACTTAAAACCTGGTGGCCCCGTTTGGCAATCATATCGATACTGTTTAACAACTGACACTGTTGATGACTTGCAGGTGACATGTTGAGGCAAAGTGAACAAAGCCGAGTAAAAAATGGCCCCATTGTATTTGGCCACATTGAAGCAATCAAAGCCAAATGTGGTTCCTTGTTGTGGTCACAAACTCGTCATTCTGCCTGTGTGAGCTTCTCGCGGTCAGCAGCTGTCGATGTACTGGGCAGATTGAAGGTGTGAATGTGGAATAGTGCGTCACTGAAAAAGAACAAGTGCGATCACTTTATTTTCATTGGATTATTAACAGTTTGAAGAAGAAAATGGTTTAAAAATGTGGTTGGAACCATGAATGTACGACCCATTTCCTTTCATTATGTTGTGTTTTTTTTTTTCAATGCTATAATAAAGTCCGAATGTTTTAGTGAAGCATGTCTATAAAAATATACTATCTGTTAAGCTAGAACTTTACTATACCATCATATTTCACACTTACCAAACTGACCAACCTAATTTGAATAGAATGTGGCAAAAAGCTGCAGCTTACTACATTCACAGGTCTTACTTTACAGCATCCATTTGGGGAGTGCAATAAATTTTAAAACACAAATAAACACTAATTATTAACATGCCTCCCCTTCATTACCCAACACTGTGACAAAGTACTTACACATTATTTCCCCTCTAAACCTGTTTGTGTAGCTACTTTATCTACATCATGGGCAGCTGCGCTCTGTCACTTTCACGGGCAAAGAGTGTGTATAATATCGTTTGTGTGTGTGTGTGTTTAGGGGGAATATCAACTAGCTCTTCTTTTCTGCTCATCCCCATCTCATTCACATAAGCGTTGCTCACTCTGTCTCTCGTTCTCCTTTACCTTCATCTCTCTATCGCAGCCCGAGGCTCCTTCTAATCATCATCTGCTCTGCTGATTGGACTTTTCATCAGTCAACTCCGCAAGGCTCAGTGTGATCTCCTCTGGGTCACTGCCTACTGATTATACCCATTTTTCGTTTTTTTTTTCTTCCCCTGCTTCCTCTTCTTCACATCAACTCCTTGAAGAGGGATGGTATGACACGGACGCGATGTATCCCGCTGGATCCAAAAGCCAAGTTTGCCTGACAGGGTCAATTCTGGTGAATAAAAAGAAAGCATTCTGGTGATCTGAAAATAGTAAAACGTTCGTGGAGTCGTTTCCACAGGTGTACTGTCCTGACATCTGAGCTCAGAACAGCATTCTGTCCCAAGAAGCCTCTGATGTGACCTGCTTTTCTAACCTGATAATCATTTTCATGGGTGTGTTTCTTTGTCCTAGTCTGGAACTTCTCAAGCTGAGAGCAGAGCAGCATTCATTTGACTTTGGCACACTTACTCAATTCAGTCACTGACACTACTCTCAGTTGCCCTGGTCCACCGCCATATACAATTAAAATACATACATATTACAATATCAAAGCCCTTTGAACTTTTTTATTTTAATGTAGCTTTGTAGTTATATTAACATCAGCTCTGTTAATTAAGATATACAGTAGGGCTGTGTAATTAATCGAAACTTGTGTTTCAATTTGTTTGGGTAGGCCCCCAAACAAATATAAAACCAAAATAAAAGGTAATTTAAAAGGTTCATTCAAAATGTCATGTTTAGAGCCTAAATTAAAGTGTAATGCATTCCATTTGTGATTTCAATTTTGACCCAAATAACCGTGATCATTATGTTTCGCATAATCGAGTTGCCCTACTATACAGTATGGTTCTCTGCAATAACTTTGAGTCCCAGTAGTGAGACAGGAAAATACTACATTTTGACACATCACTGGATACATCTATACACGTCACCCTTGAAACCAGGAGGGAAAGCAGCAAGATGTACAGACAGACTGCAGCAGAATGTAAAATGTCTTCAAGCACAGCAAAGCCAGGCAAACAAACTTGTGAAATGGTATGCTTTAGTACAGTATGATTGTTGTAGTAAACAGCTGAATCCACACAGTCAGCCACCACATAGAATATTCTGGTGTGTTTTTGAAAGCACTTTAGTTGTGTTGGATTAAACGCTTAGATGGCTGAACTATGAAATGCTATAAAGGAAAGGAAAGGAGTACAACTGGTGTCTACCAACTTAGCTAAAGCTTTGGATGGCCAGAGCTGTCTCTGCATATTTGTCGGATGATGCAAAACCCTTATTGGATCTTAAATATAACCTGCTACGCATGACATGCCCTTGGAAGTCAACAAACCACCTATAACTCAGTCTGTGAGGGGACTTTAATGATGTGGCTATGCCACAGGCTGCCAGTGGTGCCTACCAATCCGATGGGTTGTGTCTAAGATGTGCACTGGAATCAGAGAAGCATGAGTGTGTATATGTGTCCCTGTATCGGGGTGAACATGTTTTTTGCCATCTGAGTAAGCATGACCATGTCCAAATAAAGTCATAGCCCCCCCCCCCCCCCCCTCACAGACACACACACACACTGACACACAAATGCATGCATATAAATACCGAGTCTCATCCCTGTTCCTCCAACCTCTGGCACGCTCCAAAAGCTGGAACAGATTACTCCCCTGTGTGCTTGTTCTGACGCTGATTGCTGCTACATCCAGATAGGCTTTCAAGTGGCCTCCTGTGTGTGCAGTGCCTCATGGGATGCAGCCCAGTGCACTACACATGGGGACTATTAGCCGAGCCGGCAGAGGCCTGCATGCAGTACGTCGCCCCTCCAGATTAGGCCAACGTGGCCCTCATCCTCTCCACAGCCCTCTAAACACCTATTTCTACCCCCCCAATCATTACAGTTAATCACAGTGATAGTTTTGTCCATGGCCTCTCTCTAGCTGTGGAGTGGTCATTCTGCTCTATTAGCCCAGTGTGCACAGCGCCTGTATAACGGGTATCACTAGCTGAGGTCTATGAGAGCAGTCAATGGGTTCCGCCCAAACTAGACACATAAACACACACGCACACACACCCACGCACACACACACACAATAAGCAAAATCTTCCAACAACGTGACAATGCTGGAAGCTGCCACTTCAACTGCAAAATACCGTATGTCGCAATATTAGCTGCTGAAAGTCATGTCAAAACCAAGAGGGGGGAAAAAAAAAAATCACTCTGTCCTTTGTACACTCTGTCTTTATTGTTGGCACAACCTGTTTTAACAAAAGGTGTTCTCCCCTGAGTATAAGCCAGATTTATTAAAGGAGAAACTGCAGGACTGTGCAGACAGAGATAACCCACACTGCTATTCTTCATTGTTCCTTGCTCTGGCATGCGACTGTGGAATTGTGGAAAGTGGAAAAGCCTGCACACTGCACATGTGCGTGTTTTAATAAGATAATATTAGAGGGTGTATTTGCTACAAGACTGTCTGTTTTGTAAACAAAGTCTCAATCAACTGCTGGAGAGGAGGGACACATTCTGTGTGTGTTTTTTTGATGCTCACGCCTTGGAAGAAAAATACTGTGAAACAGAGAATAAAGGGAACCCTGTGAAACTCAGGTGAGCCTGCTGCATCTACTGGGGGAGGATACAGCAGGTTGAAAGAAGAACTTATGCAGACTATGTTAGAATTGCAGTGTCTCATGGCAGACGAGGGAAAACAAATAACTTGCATGGAGGCAGACCACAGCATACGATTTATGATGAGTAAACATGACATCAATGTTGTTCACATTCACTGTGGGAATTTAAAATAGTGACAGAAATAAGAGAGTGAGAGCCAACAGAGCCAGGAGTACAGTCACAAAATGCTGTGCGAGTCTGAAGTGTGCATGTGTGAGTCTATATATATATATATATATATATATCTATGTATACATTTATACATGCTGTATAAATATGCTGTGCAGACAGGTTTTAGCTGTGAAAGAGGTGTCAAGTTTGATTAAGTGACAAGAGTAAGTGGAAAAAATGGAAATTAGCATAAACACAACTCCCCCCAATCGCCCAAAATACCCCATGATTTACATCCACTGTATCACAACCAATTAACTCTAACATTATGCTGAATATTACTCATTACAATATTGGCCTGCATTCTCTATGTTATACCTTCCTGCTCCAGTGTTGTTGTCTTTGATTTATTTGTATACTGAGCCGGTGTTGGCGTGGTGTCACAGGTTGTTATGTCCGGCTGCCAAGTTGTCACCTCTGAGAGTGTTAACTTGGCAGATCTTAATGTACAAGTGTTACAATCTGGGGTATATATATATATATATATGTGTGTGTTTGTGTGTGTGTGTGTGTGTGTGTGTGGGGGGTATATACAATATGTATATATATATATATATAGCTGAGGCACACCGCAGAAGTCAGATTATAACATAAACATATTTGTAGAGGGAAAAAAACAACAACAAAAGGAGACACTGGAGGTTCGTCTGTGGTTATCTCTCAGAACGAGACAGAGAAGGTGATCGCAGCTCTTTTGTGGATCGATCAAACAGGGACTCTGCATTGCCCCTACCACGAATATGAGTATTACACCTTGTGGATGCATCATGTCAATCCCTTAGGGCGTTTACCACTGACGCAATTAGAGAGGAGTAAACGGATGAAAATAATAACTTATTCCAGATTGTACCCGTTATAATGGACATTTTGGCACTTGCACTTGTAAAACTATCTACATTAAAGACATCTGGCATGAGCAGCAACTAGGTAGATTTCCCCCCTTTGAGTCTAAACACTCTTGCTGAAAACGTAAGCGATGATGTATTGTCGTGCTGTTGGATAGACAAGCCCCGCTGATGAACAGCTGATCTCTGAACTGAATAAACACTGCAACCAAAGCACACAAATGATTCGTTTTGTCTGGCCTTAAAGGGAGTCCATTATAAATGGAGCAATTGGAGAGATTTCTCTAAGACAGCAAACGAAGCTCTGCTTCCTCTAAAATCTCAGAAAATAAACGGTGTTGGGCAGAATTGTTGTATAAATCACTGGGCCTAAAATTAGCTTCCCCTGTTTCAAAGACCAACAACCCGCCACTAAAATGGAGGCGTGTTAAAAGTGAAGCAAACGGCAGTAAGAAAGCAGTGCAGAACAAGTGACTGGCCTGTGTCCTCAAAGCAAGGCTGGCCAGTCTAATATCGTCCCTTTTTTTTCTGCTCATCCAGGACTCTGGTTTGCAGTGCGGCATATGTGACCTCACCTGTCACAGTTTAGCAGACAGTCACAGAATGTAACCTCGTTAGATGCAGGGCTGAAATGGGTCTTCGCTCACAGATAACAATCTGTGAACTTTGATATGACACAGATATGAACAAAACTGCAGTGCCGCACAGCATAGCCAAAGCCTACACTGGAGAACATCAAGCATGGGCAGTTTCACAGGGCAGTTCCCTGTCATAAAACCTTGTTATGTCTGAGAAAATTTTTCTGGCAATGACTCAAGCCACTTCTAAAAATGCCAGAGTGGAAGATCTTTTTTCCCCTTTTCTCTCAAGACTTTACTCTATTTTACAAAACAATTTTTCCTTGTGTCACCGATATGTGCCATTAGTTCTGTAAACAGTCACTTCATACTACATGCAGGAATTGGAAACAGCTGCTATGCACAATCACACAGGACAAAAACGTGGCTGTGCTTTTTCACCTTTGTTACAATTGTTTAAGTCCTGGTGAAGCACAACAGAAAAAAGGAGCCCACTGCACACAGTCATGACATTTATTTGTGAATAATTAAGCAAGACAGGTCAAAATGTTAAGAGTTAAGGTAATTTACAGCGCAGTTATGTGTCTACTTTTGACCGACATAAAAGGATGGTTTATGTTTTTTGAAGTATGGCTGTTGGCACATCTGGCATTGACAGTCTGCCTAAGACTAAAGCCTAAAGTGTTTCCATTGAGTGGACGGTGCATATTTTTTTTTTTGTTTTCATTCGGAATGGTTCATTAGGAACTGAAATAACCACTCCCTACTGCTCCATTTTTTGGCATCCTTCCCTTTAGGGACCAGAGTAATGGCACGGTACGACAGTAAGCTGCTTGAGTGACAGTAAAACGTCACTCCCTTCCCTGTTTTCCCTTGTCTTCCTCTTCAACGCCTGCAGTCTATTCTCATACAAAGATTGACGTCTTGTTAAGACAAATAGCCACAAACTGAGCTGAACAAAAGAGCTGCTGGATGTCCTCCCTTGTAGCCTGTTGTGACATGTTTGATGTCATCGCTCGTTGTCGTCTCAACAGTGTGACGTTACGCTTTGTATCCGAGACACAGCCCCCATCCCCTCTACCAAATAAGACGGTTCTCCGTCAAAACGCAAATCTGACCCGGGGCTTTACCGTCCCAAAACGTGCCAAACTGTACCAAACCGAACTGTACCGCGAAACAGAGCATGCATTTCACTGAAAACATGCCTGCCAATGGGGAAACAATAATATTCATCAGTGCTTTTTCACACCATTAGAAAGTCCAAGGAACGTCCCCCACATGCTGCACCCTTGGTCCCTGGGAAAATCTACATTTAACCCGTGGAGACACAAGACACACCTTTGTGTTGTTAAGGTAAATCATAACAAACAATTCCAATTACTGAGATCACAATATTATACAGTGGAACTTTAACGTTAATGGCAGTGACTCAAGTCCTGTGTGCGGTGTTGGATTTTCACAATGGAAAAATTTGCTTCACCAAGTGACACAAACTTTAGATTCCGATCCAAGGCTGCCTGCCAGTAAGAAAGAAAGTCAAACATAGTCTTAAAACATTATTGACTTGAGCAGGAGTACATTTTACTGAGCTTTTGCTAACTGGCTTAAACCTGTTTTTCCTTGTATCTTTGCTGGCAGCCATGTTGTCGGTGAGAAGCTACAGGAAGTTCTCAGTGCAACTCCAACAACCACATAAAAAAAAAAAAAGAAGCTGACCCATAAATTTAAGCTGTGATAAAGGCAAAGTTGCACTCTTGTTTTAATGCGCAGCTGTTGGTGTGGTGAACTCCAACACTGAGATTTGCATTATGGATGAAAACCACTAAAAAACTGGTCCATACAGTGCAGTTGTTCAAGACAGACTTCATCATTTGGGCCATAGATCAAACTGACAGGGTCTGACAGCTGAGTATTTCATTGAATATAAAAACAAATAATCTCATCTGGAATGTTCTGCAATGAACTACACCAGAATCATTTGAAGAATTGTATGACTCTGACCCTGCTAACTCTCTCCCACCCCTCTCTCTCTCGCGACTATGGCCTTCCAGCTCTGTTTATTGTCAATAGGGCTTGGTAATGTGATATACAGCACCACATCAGTAGCTGACATGCTATCAGCAATGCCATAAATCTAAGAAAATCATTGAGTAGGACACAGGTTTGATTTGAGTGAAACTCCCTGCTGCTAATACTGAAACAAACCTGAAGTATTAAAAACTTGTGTGGCATTCATTTCCTTCTGAGAGGAATCAATAAGACCAGAACTCCTAAGTGGGAATAGGAATGTGCATATGCTTGGCTGCTCCACAAGGCAACTATGCATTAGTGAAGCGGAAACACATGATAGAAAATAAACAGCCAAAATGTAACACAGGAAGGAAAGAAAAAAAAGTCCAATAAAATAACTCCCAGATTTCCCCTCTATTCAGCTAATGGGAGGATGCATATTTGGGGAAGACAAAAGAGATTTTTAAGTGCTGTGGGCTAGTGCAATTAATCTCCATATGTACAGCTGATGCATTTCGACAAGACCTCACTGGAATAAATAAAGGGACATGCCGCACAAATTTAGACATCTATCGTCATTTCCTGGGCTGGAAGAGAAGACAAGATGTGGGTGTTCTGCGGCCATGTCGTCTTTAATTTTAGATTTAATTTAAATGAAATCTTTGAAAAATTTTGGGAGATTTATTTCTTCCTGGGCCTGATTTAAATGAACCAATAATGTGTTACTTTATTGAGTGTTAAGTATGATATGCCTAAAACAACTTACCCATATACTGTATAAATTCTATTTCATGATTGATTACTTTTCTTTCTGTGTATGTACGTCACATCAATTCACTCAGTGATAGACTAACACCAAGATGTCTGCACAAGTTATACATTGTGTAGGTGTAATCAGAAAAAAAGGTTTACTGATAATCATCCTTGTTCTTTTCACATTTTACAAACATCATATAATGTTTTTGTTTCTGATTAAAAATGTAATAACTGAAGCGTAATTAGAAAAATATATCCAGCCATAGACGACAACGTCACCACCGACTTGCCTCACCTTAGATCGTTCCAAACATCTGGCTTTAAACTCTCCAACTTTGTGACGCTACCTGCTAATTGTGGACTTTAACACTGACATACATCAAAATAGGATTAATTACTTGGCAGCTCCTGCTATGCTGACATTCACTGACATTGCTCTGAAATAGTGAGTGCCTACTTTGGCACTCTAGCAGCGACACACACCAAGTACCACACTCCACCAGCAGATTGTGAGGAGATACCTGGGCCCAGATTATCTATTAGAGAGAGCAAAGCTATAGATGACCTTTCTGCAGGACATGCCCCGACTCTGTCAATCAATGACAGGCCACACGTTTGTGGGGGGAAACACCTGCAGTCTGTCTCCCCTTGTTTCCTGTGGTCATACTTGTACACAGCAACACATTTTCTGCAAACCACATGGCTTCATAGTTAAACATGAGCCAAGAAACAGTAACTAAATATTGATATATGCCGTGCACTGCTTGAGGAGGGGCTACAGTACACCAAGGTTGTAATTCACCTCCTGTTGAAATGAATCAGCCACTGAATGCAGTGCTCCAGCAGCACTGTCTCCTCCTACTTGTTTTCTTGCTAATGAAACGGGGGAAAGGAGGGTTCTCTGTTGATTTCTTGCAGGATGCAAACAACTAAATGCTCCTCCCATCAGAAACATTTGCTTGGGGTATTTTCTTCATCGAACCATTGCTGCAAGACCTAAAACAAAACTGTCATTGGTGAGCACTGCAGAACAAAAGGTACCATATGATCTCCAGTGTCTCCAAATCACACACCTACACACTATATACAGCATGAATGCACATGTGCATGTTTTGGCATGGTTGTGTGTGTATGTGTCACAACCTACAGTATGTGCATGTTACATACTGGAAAAACGGAAAAAGCTCTTTCAGCCAGACAATAATTGGCCCCCTGAGCCATTATGAGTGGCTCACCCCTGTGAGGTAGGAGACTGCACTGTTGTATATACACTGTTGTATAATATAGTGCCTCTATTATTGATGAACTTCCTACAATGGTGAAGAAAATCCTTATTTTCATTCATTTCCCTGCAATTAAAAATTAAACACACTCCATAACTAATGCAGTAACAATGGCTCCTTTCATGTCCTATTACAAATACACATTTCAGCGTTAATATAATTTATACAATTTAAACAATTATGTGCACTATTCAAATATTCCTGATAGTGCTTAATTTGTTTGCTATATGTGAATTACATTTATATCAATTGTAAATACGTACAATATGACACAATTTATTTTCAATTTCAGCCCCTAACTTAAATAATTACTATATCTTTTTCTTTCTGGTGCATCCACCATATGTGTGGAAAGAGTTACATTGTTCTATTAACACTTCTCGTGAGTTAAGCTGATTACGTTGTCAATTCAGGACCTGGAAGTAAGATGCAACTTCCCTCGGTGAGCTGCAGCAAATGTGATTTACACTATCGATCCAACACCCTGATTAGAATTTTTAATTAATGAAGGAGGCTAATTGCCTGGAGAGAGGAATCTGCCCGACCCTGAATGAGCCTGATGACTTGCATTGAAGCACTGAGCCTAAGTTAATTGCTAGGCTGATTTGCCTCGCCTTTCAAGGGATAATATGCTCTGCCACGTTTGGAAAATTGACCTCGCTCCCTTCCTATTTAAAGATCATGTAAGCCTATGGGCAAAAAAAAAAAAAAAAAAAAAGAGCGAGGAAAGGGGGACCCCAGTGGTCTGTAGTTATGTACATGTAAATGCGTGGTTGTGAAAAAAAAGTGTAAAATACGCACCAGATTTTTTTTGCCAAGCATGTGTCCCAAATGTAGCCAGTGCTTTTCTTATTTAGGTAATGGAATTATGATTCAGAGGGTTGGGAAATGCAAGACAGGGCTCACTTTGCGACAGGCTCTGATACCTTAACAATAATCCCTACTTTTCCCAGAGCAGGGATAAGGGCCACTGGGGGTATTTCCACAGCCTAAAGGCCTTCTATTAACTATTAATCTTCTCCTGGAGAGCAGTGGGGGAACTGTGGAGTCACAGCTGCCATCACATTGCTTCGGTTTTTTTCAGCCCCCTATGCCCTGTTTTCATTGGCAAACAATCCACAGCTACGAATCAGGTTAATTAATTTTAAATAAATTACATTGGCTATGCATAATTTATGCTTAAAGCCCCGAGCTACTGGTGTTAGACAAATAGGCAAACTCCGCACTGAAATACCAGCCACTTGAGCCGAGAGGAGTGCGAGTCTTTTTTTTTTTTTGTGACATTTGTCCAAACTAAACAAACAGTTTAATTTCTGTTATAAAACACGCACATTTAAAGTATCACATGTTTTCTTGGCAGGTTCGTTTGGATTGAAGACAACGGTGAATAATTTTAGTGCATGTGCAAAGTATATCTGTTCAATAATAAAGCTTTTCCCTTGTAATGTGAATATACTGTATGTGGAGGCCTAAACAGCCTATGTCTGTTTGTCCACTCTACTTCTGCAGAGCAGAACTGGCTTTACCCGAAACCCAGTTATTTGTTCCCCAAGTAAATTAAAGAGCTTTAACAGTGCTCATAAAACTATAGTTACAGCGTGCAAGTGTAGCTCTTTTCCACACACGCTTTGCCCTCCACAACACTCTATGACCAGAGGAGACTGACCTTCTATAAAGAAACACCCCATAGGTTGTCTGTGCAAGCAGCTTATTATGAGTAACTGGTACCTTTATAGTTAAGAGACTTCTAGAAGACATAAAACATCAGTCTCGTTGGCAGATGCTGCAGAACAACACGGGTTCAAGTAACTGAACCCTGCATAGTTTCTGATGGGTGCAAAGCATGGATTCAAGTGAGGTTTTGTACACGTTTTCAAAACGCTGCCCCCTCTGCTTGGAATCTTAACTCACAGTGACACAAACACATTACATTTGAAGCTTTTCACTCATCTAAAATGACAGAAAACAGTTATCCCAATTGACCAGGGTGTGCTGTGTTCTTAAAATTATTACTGCATTCACAACTCTTACAGTTTAACTGTGAACTTGTTTTTTTTTCATCTGAACGTGATATTTAGTAAGACGTGTGCTACTGAGCTCTTGGCCAGGTCACCATTGTAGATGAGATCTCCATTTCAATGGGTAGTTTACCTGGATAAATAAAGGTTTAGACAAATGTTATTTAAGAGCAATGACATTTGGGTAGACAACAAGTTGGGGTGGTTGAATATGCTCTTTGGGGTTGAATCAGAATGGTAGGAATAAACAACCCATATTGCCAAATAGGCTCAGAACATAGTTTGATCTTCAAAAGGTCTGTGATCTTGGATCCTGCCAAATATATACTGTATGTATCAGTAGGACAAAAGTCATGCATACCAAACCTGAACAACAGGCAGATATAATTCAGCACATGCAAAAAATCAGATATGAGCCAGAATATTCAATGTTCACAAAAAGTCGGGTTTCTCCATGAAATACTTTCTTATTTTGCTGAACTCAGGTAAATATAGTTTAGGTCTAGTTCATGACGTCTGTATTTAGAAAACTGGATAAATAAATAAAGGGAGGGGTTTTAAGCATTCAGCTGTGTGGAAAACTGGACTTCCAGTTTTCTAAAGTCATTTTTTCCACTGTCAAGCTGCCTATTCTCATCCACATCCTGATGCTGCAGTAGTCTTTGGGAACCCCACCTACGAAAAAGTGTATCATGCAGGTGTTCTTTGCATCTCATCATGGAATCATCTATCACAAACAAAAAGTTGACTTTCTTTGTGGTGACCACACAATGTTCTAGCTCAGACTGTGATAAAACACAAGTTCCAGTTTAAGCACATGGCATATGAGGTATAGAGCTTTCAATGTTGGCTGTCATTAAAGCCATATTGATAGGTTTTGGAGTACACAGAAAACATAAACTTTTGTTTTGTTTTGAGTTTAACCCTCTACGGGCTTGTGGTTTGGCTTCAGTTGCACAGTTCTTGCTGACCTCCTTGAAGAAGCAGTTTAAAATTGTTGCTGAGAAGAGGCGGAAGAAGCTACCGCCTCTTTCCCAGCCCTGTCCTCCAGATATTGGCATCCATGTTAGATGCACTCTACACAGTTCCAGGATTTATAGTGTGCTGGAGCAACGAGAAAGGGAAAGCACTCATTTCAGCGAGGAATAAAAGCACTTCTCAGATGGTTCCTGTATGGTCACCAAGAAAAATACACACCAACTTACAGAGCCATGGGCCAGAATGCATGAAAAATCTGCAGTACACACATCACTGAGTTCTTACATGTACTCACATGTGCTATTCTGATTAAGCAAATTACTTTTGCAATCCTCTTATTTTCACTCTATCTTTTTAATAGGGCCATGGAGATGTAACTGACATCCTTCTGTGAATGTGATGTGAATGAAAAGTAAATTGATTTTTATGAAGTGACCCTCACAGGAAAGGAAATATGACGAGAGTCTACATAGTTATGTAGTGATATAATCGACGCACACATAATGATCATCTTCCAAAGGACTGTGGACCGGGAGGGTGTGAGACTGGCAGAAGAGGAAAAATGGGGCAAGGAAAGCAGAAAAAAGGAGGATGAAAACAAGGAAGCATTCCTAAACTGGCCTGGTTAATTGCACAGATTGGAAACAGATGCACAGCCGCAATGACGTTATCTGACTAGACCATGAAAGTCCTTTTGGTTAGAGGGGAACGGGGATCTGAAGACATGAGGAGGACAGCGATAGATAGCAGGGATGACAAAGACAGATATTAAGGTAGGTCAATCGGTGCTATGGCATGAGAGTTTGCGATGGAGCAATATAACAGATAATGATAGGGAACGACTAGTTTTTGATGCGTGGATGGAAAAAGGGACATTGAATAGAAAGCGCTTGCATCAAGACAAATGACTCAGGGTGGACTGGGTTAAGTTAGCGTTTCGCACAGCACAGTAATTCTCCTTGCATAGCTGAATTAAAATGAGTATTAACCCCCTATAACCAACATAAAACCTCTCTGTCTCAATGTTCATCATTAATTGAAATGTCTCCTCATAGTGTCAAGGCAGCAAATGAAGTTGTACTGTAGCTCTATCTCTTTTATTTTTAAATATAGACACGCATCCTCCCACTTCTGGGTCAATTGCTAATGAAGATAGCGAAGGATATGATTTATTTTAATTCATCGTGACATTAAAGAACGACGAATTAAATGCAACAGCACCTTTTCTTCTGAAGGGTGTGAGCCAACAGAATATGAAGTGGTCAATAATCAGGTGTAAAATAATCTCTCCTGAGGTAGATCCACACCAGATCGGAACAGTGTGCCTTCAAATGAGGTTATAGGATATAGAACTTAGATAAGTAGAAGATTTTTAAGTATATTTACGACCAACATATTTTAATGATGGACTGGCGAACTGTTCAGGGTGTACCCCGCCTATCGCCCTATGTCAGATGAGATAAGCACAGCACCCCCCGCGACCCTCTGGTGGAGGATACAGCAGTAGATAATGGATGGATGGATGGATATTTAAATGACAACAAACTCTTAGATTTAAATTAACTTAAAGTAAAGTAAATTCAAAATGTAACACCACTTTGACAACATTTTGTTTCCTTTGAGTTAACCTTTTCTCGACTGCATGGTGTTTTATTGACCATTCACCAAATGCCTTATGATTTGTGCTACAGTGTAGTAGAAATGTCATTATGTTACATTTAAGTCCAAATATCCAATGTTTTGCCGTATTCTGTCAAAACCTGGACTGTAAATTCTTTCTCAAAACCCTGCAACATTCTGTTCTCGCTCTCTCTCAGAGAACCTGAGTCCCAAGTAAGTTACCTCTGAGTCTGACCTTTATCTGTTAAAAGGTTTTTGGTTCAGTTTCTTAGGGGAGCCACCTCCTGCACCATGGTTGTGTGATTAGTGGGTGGATCTTGGAGCGATGAGGCCCCAGGGCCCCCACTCTTATAATTACACTCTATCCCTAGGGAGGGACCCTTGTGTGACAGCAATGGAGCTTCCACTTTTACCAGGTCAAATTCAGTGATTGAGCACATCCTGTACTGTGCCAATGGCCCTTTCCTTTTAAAGAGCGATTCCCTAGGACCCTGGGACACAGGGACTAGATCCACATTACCAGCAGGCACCTGTTTCTCCAACCTACTTTAGTGCTGTGAGGCCATTGCTATACCAGGTTGCTACTTCTGTGTTTAAATAACCATCTTTTACTGTAAGAGGATTTTATTTTTACACAAAATGTTAACAATCCATTATTATTTCCCCCCCCCAATGTATCATTGCTTAATGTATGTGATTTACATGTATATAATTTGCTACTTTGTGCAAATCTGAGTTATCCTGTGTGTGCAGATTGTGGCAAAAAAAAGAGAACATGAGAAGAAATTACTTAATACACAGTAAATGTAGTATTCCGACATAAATGTTAAACAGATGTAGGATTCCTTTTTAGCACTCAAGGTTTCTGTAATCCACGCAAGGTATACTATTTCACCATTGGGAGATGTATAAACACAAAATTGCAATGAGAGGTATTATTACAATTCTAATAAGATAATATGAAAGCAATATTAAAACATTTTGTCAAAGGAGTGTTTTTCTCAATAGCTTTCACAATGAAAACACTTTTTAAGTGGTAAATGCATCCTGAGAATACGCTGGTAAATTTTATCTTCTCAAAAAAATCCTCCGTACTGTTATTTATTTAGAGCATTGATGCAGATATGTTGCATTAAATTTGCTACAGTTTGCACAGAGCAGAAATCTCACACGTCTCTCTTGGCTTTGATTTGTGTAATAGTACAGACTTGTCAGCTGGGCTTTAAACAGCACTTTTCGTGAAAAATCATTACATTTGGCCCATCTGAGGGGGGCATGCGGTAATTGCTCCAAAACTGCTCTAAAGTGGGGGTCCTTGGGAAACGAGCCGTCTTTGTAGGCTGCATGTTTTTTCATGTCAGTTTAATTAATCACACTCCAATCCAGTCCCTTAAATCCATTCACGTAACCAAGCATTTAAGGAAATATTAGAGCATTCTAGCAATTGTTAAGTTAGCGAGGCCAGTCAAAACAAAGTCCAGGCAAGTTCTAATGATGGTTGATGTTTACAATGGATTTTGAAAAAGTTCAGAGTCAAATAATGGCAGTTGTAATAATTAAAGATTTTTAACATAAAACCTAGCCCAGATGTGTCAAAATGGCAGCCCATGGGCCACATGCGCCCTCAAGTGTTTTAATTATAGTTCCCCACTTTATTTATCCGTTTTTGATATTAATAGATTTATTTTGCAACATAAATATGTTATTATTGTGAATGCTATGCTATGCTGCTTTGCTATGCCGCTAATATCGTTATGCTGCTAATGCTATGCTGCTAATGCTATGCTGCTAATATCCAGCATGGATATCTTTATTGCGATATCATGATGGAATATTATGTTTTCATTTTAAGGTCATATTAATCAGCCACTAGTAAACTTTTTTTTTTTCCTCCACTTTTTCCACGCTTTTAGGTCCCCAGGTCATTTGAGATTGACACCTGTATGAATTCAATGTTGCTCATAAAATGCAACAGATTGGATTATTTAATGTGCATACGTTTCTACTATTCATAATGAAGTGTTACTTTTAGGTTTAGAAATACATTATGGATAAGCTGTTAAAAAGATGTTAAAGAGTGAATTCATAATAAACCATGAAAAACATCACACATGTAGTCATTTCTATGTATTCCTATATCCAAGGTAACTACAACAAAGTTTAACTTCCATTATATTATATTACATAAATCAGTTTAAGAATAATCGGCTACACAAGAGAAGTAGCACACATGTGCTGAAATAGTTAGAAAATAATTCATCTTTTAATTGAATTTTCAAGCCATGGAGCACAAGTTTGAAATGCAGACCAATTCATTTCATCAGAATCTGATCAAAAGAAGATGAATGGGTCCCTCGAGTTATCTGCTTGAAACAAGGGTGGGACTAAGGAATCCTTAATGACACCGCTTGATTTTGCACAATTAAAATCTCCTCTTTCTCCATTTTTTAAAAATGTCTTACTAAAGATCAAATGTAATCATTTTAAGTAGAGAAAATCCATATGTCATACAGATTACCCTTTTCTAACATTCATACACCAGCATGTGGTAACTAACCTTTTAAACACTGAACACAGACACAGGGTCTGTCTCTGTTGGTAGATTCCGGACCTTAACAAAGCTTGACTTTGTCTGCAAGGCCAGGAGACATAATGTTGCTTCTTTGGCGTCATTTGTCTCCACAATGCCCAACCATGCTGACAACATAGACTTAACCTCATGAGCTGGAATCAAGCTGTTGCTATTAATATATGTCCAGGAGGAAGTCACTTAGTCACTGATAGCAGCAGCGATCTGTCTTCTGTTGATAGTCACAGACAGAAGCTGCTCATTTGGTCAACTCAGTTCAACAGCTGTGGACAATATATTCCTTATGGATTGCCCATGGCACACATTGTTTAACAGAAAATATAATTGCAACGTTAATTCAACACAATCTAATCCTAATCGATCTTTTGGGGAGCGGATGAGATCACACGATATGTCACACAATATTAAGGCAAACATCTCTACCCTAATGCAACATTCATGAACTTTCAGTGTTTGTTGCCACCTTCTGTTCGGTGTATACATAGGTTTCCTGTTAAAAGGTTTCATTTTGATGCTGAAAACTGTCAGATGCTTAGAATATTCAAAGGCAGATGCTTGCATTTGAGCTGTTAAGAACACATCAACTCACAAACTCTCTCTCTCTCTCTCTCTCTCTCTGCTGATGTTTCATGACTCTATTGTGCATAAAATTACTATAGCAAATCACCTTTTTTTCATCCCCTCATTGCACAGACTAATGGCCACTTTACATTACGCTTTTCGCAACAGCTGCGAAATTGTCCGCTGTCGCGACGTCTTTGGACACACCGCCCGGAAATCTGGCAGGACCCCCGCGGCGCTTACAACTTTCCTCTTTACTTGCTCGACTGTACGATCGTAGCCGGCCCCCGCATCCGCTGTTGCATTTTTACGTAGGCCATTTTGTTCCTGGATGACCCCAGCTTCTTCTGGATCTCGTCCTCCGACCAGATACTGATCAGGCACTTGGTTTCGGAGGTGCTCCACGTACAGCGTCCAGCACCCTCCTTCACCCCCCGCTATTTTTTTTTTGAAGCAAAAGTCCCACGATATATGCTAATTAGTGCGCGATATATGCTAATCGCCTAAACCCTGACCTCCCGATGTCGCGAGCCAGACGCGTTCTCTTTATACGTACTTTGAAGTTGTCGGGGACTCCCGCTGAGTTGTTGGGCGACCACATCGCAGTTGTGGGGAGAAAATTTGAAGACAGCGGGACTACTAAAGCAGGAATTCTCTTTACACGGGGTTCCCGCAGCTCCGATGTCGCAAAAAGCGTAATGTAAAGTAGGCCTTATATACGTCTGTGCAAGAACTGAAGTTATATACATACACACACATATATATAAATATGTATTTAACTTCAGTTCTGTTAGTGATGAGCACCTCCACATACTCTAGAAATGAGGACACATAAACTGCTCTTACCCAGATGAGAGTATATTTGCACCAGTAATCCTTTGGTCACAGACTTGCTTGCTTCTTCACCCCTGCTGTGTCTCCTCCCGTGAAGCATTTACCGCCAGTCTCTCTTTTTTTTTTTTTTTTTTTTGCAAACAGCACATAATAACCAAAATAGTCTTTTTTTCCCCCCCCCTCACCTGAGGATTCAGACTTAATGATTAAACTCTTGGATTTATCCTTCACTGAGCTTCTATACACCTTATTCCTTCCCAATGGGCATTAACAACATCTGTTTCCTGTCTTTACAGCAGCGTCCCACCAGACACTCACTGAAGAGAACCCACCACCTAGAACACGTTTCAAACACACCTCTCCATACACGCAGTGAGCCGTTAACGCTAGTGCCCATATAATTCTACAAACTTTGAGGCTCACTTTGTTGCAAAAGCAACTGCAGTATGAGCGTCTGGAAGAAATCCAGCATCCCTGCACCATCTGTACTGTCTTTGACACTGAAATCTTGACATGTTCCCTGGCAAAGAAATTGCCTTATTTTTTCTATATAACTGGAGGAGGTGAAAAAAAAAAGAGAAAACCTGGAAGTTAAGGAGAGCAAAAGCACACGATAGTGGGTCAGAGGTCATGTACAAGTGATGAATGGGCAAATAAATGTGTGTACAGGATCCAGGCCTCACAGAACAGCATTTCGTTCCACATTCCTCTATTGGAGATCATGCTCATGACTTGGACCAGATCCATAAAATATAGGCAGAGAAAACACAACATGCTCTGTGGTAATTCCATGCTATGTGTTTCAAATGACTAAAAAGCTGTTGCCATGTTGTGCAACACTCCCCGTTTTACACGAGCCAGAACTACTGTAGCTTAGCGCCTCTTTACCTTCATCTCATGTGTCTCACAGGATTCAGGTCTGACATCTTGACCAGAGTCTGAATGTCAGTGTAGACTTACAGTAGCTGCTGGTTATTTGTGGCCTGTTTCGGCACGGACACAGTTTTACAGCAGCTCATCTGTCATGATATGTTTCTGGTCTGTACAATCTCTCAAATTCCACCTGTTGTCAGATCAGCTCTGCGGCTGGGAAATGTCTGGGAGATGGTGCCCTCTGTTGAAAACACAATAGTTTCATTATTATTATTGCAAAATCAGATATTTGTCATTGTGACACTATATAGATAAAATAAACATAATTCCAATTTTATAATTCAAATAATTCTAAATATTTATAGTTCATTTTATAATTAATTTCTCATTTGCAATAACTTGATACATGCAATAGGTCTATCTTTAAAACACAGACTCGAGGTTAAAGCTGTCACAATGACAAACACCCAGCAAGGTGGCCTTCAACACATACGTGAATTCGAGTAAGCTCCAGGGAGGGTGCTTAGTAGTTAGCCTTGACCTCTGACCTCACTGTAGAAGGGTCATGTAGAGAGGTAAACTCACTACTATAGAGCAACACAGTGAACTGAGGAAAAAAATAAAAAAAGCTCTCAGCCACAGAAGTCAGTTTCCATATGGGGCTGCATCAGTTGTAGCTCTCAAATGTAGCATCTTTGCCAAGATGGAGAGCTGGCAACTCCCGTTGACAGCCAGCATGCAGTCTCTGTACCATTAACATGCCTGGATGGACTAAGCTCATACTCCAGATACCACATACAGACTCTAGGACCTTTAATGGCTAAATTAGCCAACCATCCATAATAAATGACTGGGAGGGAGTTGGTTGCTCCAGTGGCCACAGACAGATAGTCTGCTTATTTGGCATTTCTTCGGTTAGCACATACTGGGAAAAAAAAAAAAAAAGGTAAAAAGGAGATTTCCTTCTGCATGGTCAGTCTCCAGTTTATCATCACTGGCTCTTGGCCGTGTCTGGTAAGCCTGCCAGAGTCCCCATGGGTGCTAATGTAGGTGAGGAGTTGCCTAATGAGGAATGGGCAGAAGAACCTGCCAAGGGATTATCAGTTCATATGAAGCACATTGCAGATTCATAGAGAATTTATAGAAGTGGGTGGCATCTGTCCATGGAGAGAAGATGCAACCTGCCGATTCAGGCTGTTGCAGCAGTCTGACTATTTCTGAACCGAGACATCACTGAAATCTGTTATCAAAACATATGTATCAAAATGTGCGGTTCGACAGCGAAAGTATTTTTCTATGCTTGTTGAATAACAATGGTGACAAAAAATGCAAATAACTGCAAAGAATTTCCTTATAGGAATGAATGGAGTATGGTATAAAAAAATCCTCACAATCGATACTTTTGATCATCTACACCGACTCTGTGGCCCTCACCCAAACACTACTCTGTCTAAGTATTTCCTTTATTGGGCACATCCCACCGACATCTGACAACATTGGGCACCAAGAAGCAGGTACAATCAGAATTTCGCTGGGACATTTTCTGCTTTACTTTGTATTCTGAGCCATAAAGAACCTGTCAAGGAGCCATTTTCTAAAAGCAGCTCATAAAAACATAATCTCCAGACTTTTAACAAATAACAACTCAAGTTCAAATAAATGAGTGGAAGCTCTGAGCCGTGACGTCCCTGGAAGAGAAAATGAATATCCACAACACAGGGAATAAAGTATTTTATAGTGTACATTTTTTTTTTTACTCCAGTCCAAAATACCTGAAGGATAGGTTTATTTAGCTCCATGAAATACATCCTTATATTACAGTAAATTACCATTTTACTCCCATCATTCAAAGTATAAAGTATTCTCAGGAACGGGCTCTTGTTATTTCTTTAACGCATTACCGTAAATTATTTGCGTTGTCTGCTTAAAATGATTGGTGGTGGGTTGGCAAGTTTAGTTTTTAAAGGCTGTACACTTTAAATCCTTTTTTATCCTATTTGTTGAAATCATCTCCATATCCTGACAGCCTTAAATTAATTTAGTTGACTAGAAAAAAAAAAGAAAAAATAGTCTATTGATAGGCTGGCATGTCTGTCATTAACCAACCTGCCTTCCGGTTCAGTTCATCATGACAATATTCTATGTGGGTGACTCAGATGTGATGAAACCAACACAGGGCTGTCATTCCAGCATTTTTTCCTCCACTCAGCTTCAGACATTTCTCAGACAGCCCGTGTGTTTCTTTCAGCTTCGACGTGAGCATCTGTTGCAGTGTTGTCTGCTATTTCAAGCAATAACATAAAAAGGTGTTTCAGAAATAAATTACAGACTCGACCTTGATTTGTTTGAAGTGCGAGTTTAACGTTTGAATATTTAACAGCTATATATATTTTTTTATTTTTCAACAATATGACACTTATTTAAATTATTCCCAACAGACATCCATGATAAATTATAAGGGAATCTTCAGTGCATATCTTATTTATGACTTCAACTCCCTCTTTATGATTGCAACTTGAGTTGTTACTTCAGAAACTTCTGCAACATCAGATTCAGCAAAAAATTGAACTCGACAGACGAAAAGGCCGCTTAAGATTATTGATACACATCATTATTTAAATACGGCTCATAACAAATCATCATACATCAGCAGATTGCTCTGATGTAAAAAGAAAGTCATTTCATGTTGAGAGAGTGGTGCATCCTTAATGAGAAGGAAACTGGATTAACCGGAGATCGATTGCAAATCCTTTGACTTTCAAATAAATGAACTCTATCAAATATGTAGTGTTGATTCTGTTAAGAGAGTGCCAGTGCTATGCTAGATACTTTCTTTGCTATCATGTAAAGCTCAAGCCAGAGATATTATTTGCTCAAAACCAAAATTCTTTACCCATTTTCTTAGGAATTATATATATAATCCTGGATACCTAAATATGCTATCAATTTGTTGTGGGTTATTTCCAGTGTGTGTGTTTGGCAAAGGTTTGTGTGGGTGGCAGACAGACAAGGGGAAACAGAGTATTTTGGTCTTGGACAGAAGAGCAGTAGTTAGAGAGCAGCTACAAGAAGCCGACTTTCCCTGAAATAATGAAGTGGGCCTTTTTTCTTTTGCTTGGGGAGCTTTGGTTGCCAATTTGGTGGTCCCTGTGGGACTGCATTTTTTCCCCTCTTCTATTTTTCTTCTCTCCATCTCAAACTAAAATCACCTGGGATATAATTAATTAATTAGAATCAGTGCACCAAGTTGGGGGGGGTTAGGAGCAGCGGCCACATGTGTTTTCATGGTGCGCTGTGGTCGATGTGTTCCGGGTGATTGGGATTAATAACAGGGGGCCAATTTGAACTGGGAATCAGTGTGCTTAATAGACAAGGGGTGGGTGGGGGTTGGGGGAGGTGGAGGAGGGTTCAAGGGTGCATAGACCCCCCAGCCGCTGGAACAAAAGGACCTTTGTAAGGAGAGAACATTAAAGTATTCACTTTACTTCAGGACATCAGATCCAAATTGTGGCTGCAGTAATCATATGGCTAAATCTGAGGCAGCAGTCTGTATTTCGGATGAGTAAATATGCTATTACTAGTGCTCAGATAATTCAGGAAAGTCTCCATTTCCATTTTGAAAATTCTGTGTTTCCAAATATTTGAAAGTAAAAAAAAAAAGGGGGAGAAAAAAAAGACTCCTCCCATCAACCCCCTTGTGTGTTAACTCACCCCGCAAAAAACATAGTAAGAGGAGGCGGAGACTGCTCTGGGCTATAGCACACTATGAAAATGCTAATACATTTTATCACTGTTCGACTGCAACATGACCTAAAAGTTTGGATTTACAAATCTTTTCATAAGAGGAAGTTTCTCTCAGCGAGCAAAAGGACACTCGACAAACATCTGGTTTGAGGCCACTCAATCAATTGCTCCACAATCCTGAAATTGCTACTCTTCACTATGCAATCAGAGCTGTGGTCAGTGGGTTGATGGTACAACGAAGTAATAAGCTCAAGCTCAGATCAAGCTTGAAAAGCTTGGGTCAAAATGCATTTTTTTTATTTTTTTTTATTTAAAGACAATTTCCCTGAGAGTTTGTTGTGGAAGCTGCTACGACATTCTGTCATGATTCACAAAATAGTGCTGTGTAAATACATTATGTTTCAACCTTCACCCACAGTAACAGAGGTGAATAATGACATATAAGATTAAAAGATGAGGATAAAAGAGTGGATTGTTTTGAATCTTGTCATAAATGAATTTAACATTGCTACAGATGTAACACATGTGGTTTAAACTACTGCTATGAGTTGAAGAAGAATACAGTTTTAAAACAGACCTAGACCGGAAGTTCCAATTAACGCTGTTTTTTAGTGTGTATCTGCATCATTACCTTGTTTAAGAAGCCCTGAAGGTTCTAAACAAACAGTTCAGTCACTGCTGAGAACGCTGTATTTTATTGTAATCTCGGGCTCAGCGAGATCTCTGAAAAAACCCGGTCCGGTTACGTAAACAGCGGTTCTCCGGAACAGCAGATCGTCCTGCTCCGGGCACTAGTCCGGGCACATCTGGTTGCGTACATTGAACCGCAGAAGAAGAATAACGTCCGTTGTGGAGGTGTTTCACGAGCGACAGTGTCTTCTGACTCTGGGTCTGACTCCGGGTCAAAGTCATAAAAGGGACTGCGGCTGGGAGTCACGAAAAAGCTATTTTTAAACATTGTTAAAACAATGTTTTGATAATAAGCAGCAGTGCATCCACCGTTCCAGAGGGGGGAACTGCGCTTCTGAGAGCGGGTGTGCTAAATATGTCACTTCCGGGTACTGGCCAATCACAAGACTTCTGGGGGTGAGATTTATGTCTGAAATATCGCGGCTGGGGAACAGCGTCAGAAAAGAGGATTTCTATCGGCTCATTTACAGCAACTAGGAGGTTTTTGACCATAAAAACAAGTTAATGTATGTAAGTAGACCTCCATAACTTACATATATGTGCAACAGGACCACTCTATGTGAGCTTTAATAATAATATTTCTGTACTGCTTATCCATTCTTTATGATGACTCCACCTATAAGAAAATAAAGTTATATTGATAGATTTTGGATTGGATGGATTTTTTTTTTTCATTACAATTATGCTGCACGCTCAATTCCCACCTCAACAATGAACTTCTGTCATTACTGCTCCGCCCTCTACTGTTATAATACGTGACAACAGTTAGCCGTGCTTCATTTTGGTTGGTGTCTAGGGACTCTAAAGGTCTCTGCACACCGGACGTGTTGCAAGTAAATGGGACTAAAGTGCAAATAACTTCGGATGCAAATTGCACTTCAAATGTGATGTGAAGAAACACAAGATTATGAGCTTGTGCAGCCCAGCGCTAACTTTCGGTGAAAACAGTTTTGAAGCTTGATTTACACACACCATCCATCCATTGCAACCCCCCATCCACACATCTTGTAATCATTTTATATATTTTTAGAGTAGCTGTGAAATTTGACCACAATCCAAAAAAAAAACAAAAAAACAATTGTGTGAAATGACACAGCCGATGTGAATGCTGAAAATACTTCAAACGTGAAAATAATTTGCACAAAAACGTATATCCGGTATCTTAAACTGGGAAAATAAATCAATTTAAAGCCAAATGCAAAAACAATAACACATTAACATAAATGAAAAGGTTTACTTCTTTATCATAACATAAACTAAATCAGTCACAAGGCCACAGAGACGGTGTTTGTATAAACTTAGAGGAAATCTAGACAGTAAAGACAAAAACAACACGTAACTGTAACTTCCTTCCATGTGGCATTCAACTGTGAAGCCTGAACACAAAGCAGCCATAGCCACGAGGCACAGTAAGCATTGCTGTGGTTTATAATGCATGTTAACGTAACTAATTACTGTAATTGCTCTAATTACTACTGAATGTATACTTCAGTCGGACCAGAGTTGGACTCGAGCAAGCCATGGCGCTCGGTGCATGCGCCACAGCGCCCACCTCAGTTTTAACCCGGAAAAAATAGATGATGCCGATACACAAAGATAACAGCGACAGAAAAAGGAATTCAGGCCAGTACATTTTTTGACAAGGAGACATTTTGTATGCTTTGTCAGCTCAGGGAATTGGATATTTTATAGCTAATGAATGGTAGAAATAATGCTGACAAATAGCTGCAAGCTTAACTGGAAGCTGCCTAATACTAACAAACTGAAAGGGGGCATTTCCTCCATCTTAAATGAGGCAGACCTCATTTAATAAACTGATTCCCCACATTTGTATACTGGGCCAAGGAAGGACAGCAGTCCAACTGAACAGCTAAATATCTTGACTTGTGTTAAATGTGATGATGATGTGCGATGATCTAAGAAATACAAGATTTATGCTAATGGCGTTGATTTAATCCAGCGGTGTACAATCTTCGGTAACGCTTTCTTTTACAGTCCCCTAATTACCAGGTATTTACCTGGTAAATTCATGGTAACACCAAAGTGTTACTAGGTAATTACCAATGGTAATAAGAAAGTAAATACAGTGAAACTGTTGCCAAAATACTGGGCATTTACCTGGTAACTATATAGTTAATTATAGCGTGTTATTACTGCTGTTAATAAGAAGGTATGTACAGCTAAACTATGGCAAAACTATGGTAAATGTAAGTGTATTATTGGGTTATAAACTGGTAATAAGCAGGTACCTACAGTCCCCTAATTACTAGCTATTTACCCAAGGGGTAATCTAACAAACCTAACCCTAAAAATGTGTGTAATTACATGGAAACAAGCTTGGCTTTCTTTTACAGTACAGTTTTACTTTACTTACCGAGTACATTACCGTGCATTACCCAGTATTTTGGCAACGGTTTCACTGTATTTACTTATCTTATTACCCTTGGTAATTACCTAGCAACACTTTAGTGTTACCATGAATTTACCAGCTAAATACCAGGTAATTAGGGGACTGTAAAAGAAAGCGTTACCCAATCTTCTTTTTTAACGAGGGCCAGATTTGATAATGTGAAGATTTCCAGGGGGCCAATGGTCACTTCAGACCTTTTTTTTAACATTTAGTAATATTTGCCCTAAAAATGTAAAGGATTTATAATGTTTTATACTAAATTTAATTTTCATTGTCACAATTATCATTTTTAAATGGAATTGTAACCAAATCTAAGCCACACAGGCGTGAAAATCTGGAGTCAAATAACATAATATGAGATGAGCGCATAAAGCTTTCTATCACAGGTCAATTTTGAACCTGAGACTCCAATTTTTTTTACACATTATAAAACCAAAGCTGCAGGTCATACAAAATCTCACCAAGGGCCGTGATTGGACTTTGGATATGCTTGATCTAATCTCACAGAACAAGCGTTTACATGTTCCCAGTGTAGAATAATTTCATCAGGACTAGACAACATAACAAGACTGTTTCAATGGCCAGGTTGTTACTGTCCTTCCGTTTTAGCGAGGAATGGGAAACAGCTGCAACCTTCATAAATGTGTTTCCTTTGTACTCAGTGCTGTGTACAGTATATGCTGCTACGAAGCTTCACAACATGCCTTCACAGAGCAGTCACTGGGATATGCAAAAAAAAACACGTGAAACAGAAATGTGCACTTGTAATTCACTCTCCGTCGGCTCCCACACATCATCAGCCTCTCTGCCTTCGTGGGGGAAAGTGAATGTGATGGGCTGTTCATCTTTTCTCTGTGTTGGTATAATATTCAGGTACATGATTCACTGCGGATGGCACTTCCTCCATTAGTTAGATTTTAATGTGGTTCAAGTGAGATTACTTTATGGTTGTAAAAGAGATCAAAGCCTTTAGAAGAGGATATGAACCTGGGCTGCTGTGTATTGTTGCCAGCTGAGTTTGGGGAGCATATAGACCAGAATAATGGCTTCCCTGCAAAGTGCCCTGTGATAGATGGCCTACTTACTACTTAAAGTCAGTGTATTCGGTATACTAAATATACTAAAAGCTTTCCGAAGCTCAAACTCGCAATTTAGAGCAATTTCATATTTTAATCCATGACATTCAACCACAAAAGAGTTAAATGGTGTGCATTTCATCAGCTTCAGATTGCCACAAAAAATACTGCAAAAAATGAAGCGGAGTCAACATGATATTTTCATATCAATTTTGCTTTTATATCATTATTAACATTAATTGTTAATGTTTGGATTACGGTAAGACGATATGATATTAGTTTAAAGATATTATTGATGTTCAAACACCAACCCTGCCTCATAATGGATTCATGGGGTTTTTAACACTACTGCAACACTGCAACACACACCTCATTCAGTTTTAGGACTAAATGGTTGTTCCAATACATGTCGTGCATATATATATATTTGTCATTAAATGCAATGGTGATGCCACCAGGTGCTTGTTTATTTTACCAGTGTTTTACCATGCGGGGCACCGCCATCCTTGTTTTCTTGTCAAATGATGTGATCATTAGCGTTTGGATTGGAATGATGTGACCATGATGCAATATTTGAGCATGTCTCGAATAAACCTGGTGTAGAAGACGACATGAAATATTAGGACAAACAGGTTTTTACCAGCAGCATTAACTAGATTTAAGAGAACAAGGGCCATGCTATTGTTCAAGTGTCAAAGTAGGTCACACTAAATACTTGACACTGGGTTTTTTTTAATTAAAAGTTTGTTATTTTAAAACTGCATACATGTTTATTATCGGGATATGTTCCAAAAAAAGGTGGCCTGAGACTTTAGCACAGTGCTCTATGTCTGTCTGTCTGGTCTCTTTCCTCTTCTGCATCTTCCTCCTTGCCTTAATTTCACTGTTTAATTTCCTACTTGCTCATTTTTTTTTTTCATCCACTTCTGATCCTGCACGTCCTCTCATCCACTGCTCGGATCTCACGCTGTCATACCTCACCACAAATGAGCAGTCTGGATGTGAACACAGCCAGCGCATCAGCAATTCACATGGGAACCCCTTCACACTGTACCACAACACAGTCCTAATTAGCTCTCAAACTACCAGCTTCAGCCGAGAGATTGCTCAGCTCGTCTTCCCAATTCCTTGCCCAAAACTGTTTGTCTGGGTGAGTACAGGTTAATTACACTCAATTCACCTGCTGCTCCCTGACCTCCCCGAATTCCTCCTGCTTTTCTCATAATGTCTTGTGCTTCTGTCTTCAAAGTGCATCTGCATTGCCAACTTAACTTTGAAAGTCAGTGGTGTTTGTTTTACCTTCTGTACCTGTTTGGCAAAAATTATATTTTACAAAAATTACTATATATTAATATATCCAATCTTTCAAAACCACCACACTCCTTAACCAACCCTTTCTTCCTTTAGTAATATTAATACAACTAAATTGCTAAAGCAAACAATAGTATAGTATAATAATAGTATAGTATGTTCATGCGTACTTGGGTACAAGTACAAGTGCAGTGTACACTTAAGCCTCATTACTGCCACCTACAGAGTGTTGATAAATGAATAGTGTAACTTTTAATAAATGCTTATCTATACTTTTGCAATCAAAATGACTTACAATAAAGCTATATCATACAAAACAACTATTACTCATTTCTTTTTATATTGTATTATATAATGTTTATCTTCTTGAGCCGACATCCTAACGTTAATATCAATGTAAAATTCAAATATTAAGGTCAAAACATTTTTTTCTTTTCTTTTTTTTTAAAATGAAAAATAATGCTTCACTACTAATTCTAGTGATCTAGCCACGCATCTAAAGACAGAGATGACTGAGCCAGCAGATCATTTCACTAGGCAGGCCGAATTGACCCGCTCTGTGCCAGGCACAATCATACCCATTGACTTGTAGTGAGAACAGCAATATTGTGATTTCTTTGAGGCACAGCGATAATACAAAAAAAATTGTGGTCTGGTTTCATAGAGAAAAACCTCACAGTGACTTCAGGAGCCTTTCACTCTTAACTGTGATCTTTCAACAAATGAAGGCTCTTGACGCCGGAGTGACATGGATTTTGTGCACCTGCCATTCACACCACCTTCCTGCTGCCAATTATTCTGCCATGAATGCATTTACAAAATCATTCATCCACAAAAACACTGAATACTCTGCAAATCAGCTATTTAATTCCTCAGAAAAATATTCTCTTTATGTTTGCAGAAATTGAGCATGAAATATAGGAGACAGGACTTTCTAGTAGCACCAAAAAATGTAATAAAAAAAAAAAACGAGCCTGTATTATTTTAAATCACAGCACACATGACATTATTGCCTTGCACCTGTTTTTTACCCTACTGTTTTCATACACTCCAGCAACATATCTGACATAGCATGAGGAGAAGTGACATGTTTCTTTTTTCAGAATCCCACATTGTCCTAATTCATGCTTGTTTGATTGTGTCACAATCTCACCGAGCGAGTGTGTAGTGTGATGAACAATTTATACATTAAAATAAAAAAACATCTCTGTCATGGATGTGAGACAAAACAATGCTACTGTTCTGTTCAACAATGGTTAAAGCAGTGAATGGATGATAAAAATGTTCATTCCCGATTCAAGCTAATGTGGAAGTGTGTCTGTTAATTATCCCTTAATGCAGTCAGGCCTCACGGGAGGGACATTATTGAGTTGAAAGCTTTCTTAAATTAGGCATTTAGGATATGCCATAAAAAGCCATTCACTAATTATTCTCTATAATACAGTTTTATATCATCCTCATGAAAACTTAAAGACTGAAAATAAAGTCTTCCCAGTTTGAATTGTGTGGTGTCTGTGTGGTACAGAACGCGCTGTAACCTTTTAATTTTGAATGTCATTTTCAAGTTAATCTTTAGTGCAGCTAGAACTACAGTATTTGACAAATAGTTTAATTAAGGATATGAGAGAATGTGACTTTGAAAAATGTGGCTTAAAATCTGTGGGCACTTAAATAAAACACAAAACTCTAAGAAATACTATTATAATATATGGCATAAGATATGCCATCATAGTATGTGTAGGTCTATCTTATTTTTAATTCAAATGTGAAGTAAGTAGTTTATAGTGACATCTAGAGGAGAGGCTCAAATTTACAACAAAGAACTGCTCCTCTGCTCACCCCCTCCCTTCCCTGAGCGCTACGGTATCCTCAGCCGGTCAAATGTCGTCCTCGTCGTCTTTCTCCGTGTCAGCAGATGAGGTTCATGAGGTGAGGGAGAGGGCGAGCTACCGCGGCCGTAGCAGACGAAGCGGAGAGAGTGGAGGCGGGACTTCCGCTACAAGTAAAGTGACGCTTGATTTGTTCTCTCGCGTTTGTCTATACAGGCTCCGGTAGAAACATGGCGTCGTGGCACTGCAGTCGCGTCCCACGACCATGTTATTTTACATGACTTTTTGAAACACTACGAAAATGAAACAAAGAATATTATACAGCGACTAGACAATGCAGGAGCACATAATATGTATACAAAAGTGGATTTTGGGTCATATAAACCCATACATACTACATACACAGTGTCCCTTTAAAAAGTAGACACTGCATTTTCATCGGTACCTATAACTTGTCTTCGTTCCATTATTGCAAACAAATGAATTGGAATTCTTCTTTTAGATCGGACAAGGTTAGAGACAGACTGTAACTACTCAATGGACAGGGGCGAAGCAAAAACTGACTTTTGTTTCAGGCATTTCAATTCATTTAGGCTGTGCGCTATCACATAATATTTGGGTGAGAATCATACGGGGTGCATCAAGGTCAAGGTCACTTTCCTCCAACCCGTCTGTAGCATTCAATGTGTTTGATTTAGCAAGACTAATGCAACTGTAAAACTCAATACCTTACAATGTGACGAAGAAAAAGACCTTCTGACATGCTTGAATTTTTTTTTTCACCTCTCTTACATTTTGACAAAGGACCTTTTTTTTTTTTTTTTTTTTTTTTTTTAATAGTCTGCACCTCCATTAGGAAGGTGCGAGTGTATGGAATGTAGATGGAGCAGTTGGGTGAACACGATGGCAGCCTTGTGCTATGAGAAAGTCCAGATGACCTGCCTGGTCATTTTTATGTGTTCACACAGATATGCACAAAACAAATGTAGAAATCTCTGGCCCTTGTAAGTATTCAAGTCACCTGCTGCATGTTTGTGTGTGTGTGTGTGTGTGTGTGTGTGTGTGTGTGTGTGTGTGTGTGTATTTTAAAGCCTGTTAGTTATAGATATCTTTAAACTGTGAAAGGCTTGAGGTAAGGTTTTTTGGAACAACAGGCCTTCAGCTGTCAACATTGCTGCCTGTCCACTGACACAGCTGCTTAAAAGTAGGCAACACCAAACAAATGACACGCTGATATTTTCTACGCCGCCGTTGACAAAATATATTTGTGTGTCGCTACGTGTAGGTATAATCCAGATGAATAGTCTGCAGTTGTCCAACATGCACGTGCGTATGGAGAGGTCTTGATAAATCATTTTGGGTGGTAGAGTGAACAACGCTGGTGGTAAGGGTTGACGAGGGTTAAACCTAGCTTGTTTGAAAGAGGATTAACCCCTGGGCTCTCATGTGTACTGAGTGTTTGGGGGCTTCTCGTATTTTGGCCTTCGCCTCACGTTCGCTCCTCTGAGGCACTAAAGGCTGTCTACAAACATATGAAACCTGAGAAGGTTTCCTTGCTTCTCCAAAATGTAGACGGCCAGAGCTCGCTTTTACTTTTATTTGGTGAAACCTCCATGAGGTGACTGGAGTTTCTAATGTGAAAGGCTTTTCAGCTGCTTCTGACAAACCACCTGCCTCTTAGGGAATTTAGGCACATAGTGGGTATTTAAAGTTGTGCTGCATTTCTCCCACCAGGACTCAACCTAGCGTCGTTGGTTTATCTGTGAATAGTATCAAACTAACCAGGATTTTAGACTTGATGGATGAGGCATGTGCCACATCTGCAAGGTTATGTGTCACTTTGCAAGTTCTTCTGGGTCACACTGTTCACAAGAGATAGCTTCATTCATTGCTTCAGAATGTGTCTAGTTTAGCAGGTGTTGCTTGAGAAAGCCAGGGAATAATCCAGGACATGACAGTGCTCTGAGTTATAGACGCTGGTAGAAGGCTGTGCAGAGGGAAACAGGATATGAAGATTTAGTATAGTCGCACACTGACCGCACAGTTTAGTCTATGTATTTTTTTTTTTTACAGTTTCTAAACGACCAAAATACATAGAGGTTTTATCTCTTCAGGGGGACATTACAAGAGTGAATTTAGGTATTATTGTTAAACTGTTAAAGTTAATGTAAAGCAATAAGGCTGGATGCTTCCTTAGTACTACGTTTTAGGAGTAGAAATAGGTAAAAACAGCATCCTTGTTTGGTAAATGGCAGTTAGCAGCATTCATTGTACGCCCTCTTTGGAAAGTGAGGTGTCCTGGAGCCTATGATTTTATTACACAAGAGCATAATCATAAACAACCAGGACAATTTAAACACATTTTTATGTGTTTATAGTTGACAACGGCTTGAGGTTATGGAGGATAAAGGCCAAGAGAGGAGCAGTGGACAATGTATCCGAGTAATTCAGCAGATTCAGGCATTCAGCTAAGATGTATTTGTGGATTGAAGTTGTATCTCTAGCACACAATACAGAAGCCTGGCAACTAAATTTGACTGAAGTAGTTTAATATTGGGCTAAAACGTACTTTCTTTATAAGGCACAGCCTGACTTTTTTTTTTTCAGCCAAATTATCCATTATTGTACAAACATGACTCCAGAAGGTCAAGAATTGTATTGGTTTAAAAAAAAAGTGACTTGAAGTTGCTACAGATTGCAAGCAAGAAAGACAAAAATATAATTTTCCAAACCTATGAAGGAGAAAGTAAATGGCAAGTATAAGGTCTTCAAAGAATATATTTTAAAAAAGAAAAAGAAAAAAAAGGTTATGCACGCAGCTATAAATGTTGGCGGGCCAGTAATAAGTGTGATAATTTGTGATTAGGATAGAAACTCTAGTTTTTATTAAAATTTTATTTCACAGAGGAGAGGCATGTGGCTCAAATGCATATTTGAACTGAATCATGAAGGCCTGACTTCACAAAGATGCAGTTCACAGTCTTTATTATTTCTTTCACTAACATCACAAAGTAAAATGGAATTTCCTTGAAAGAGACGAAATAAAAACATCTATTGAAAATGATTGTAAATCTCAGGTATTTGTGTGGTTTGTGCCAACACATAAATTCACTAAGTATTAATTTAACTTAATTGACCTTTTGAAATATTACATTTAACGTGACATCGTCTTTTAGACTTAACTCCCCCGGTAATTTCATTTTCCAGCCACAGTCCAGTGCGGCACACAATAATCTAAAACTCATTTGCAATGCTGCAGATTTGCTGAGTAGCAGGGAAAAAATAAAAAACCTGTACAGTGTGCATTTTATTTCTTTGCATGACA
Source organism: Microchirus variegatus (assembly GCF_963457635.1). Lineage (NCBI taxonomy): Eukaryota > Metazoa > Chordata > Actinopteri > Pleuronectiformes > Soleidae > Microchirus > Microchirus variegatus. The sequence goes on from NC_139805.1 coordinate 12,261,725, forward strand.
AATAAACATGTTAATCATTGTTTGTTCCCTTGTCTTTTCTCATTTCCTCTTGGGTTCGTGTGATACTATAATTCCTTATGTGGTGTTGACATAGAGAAATCCTGCTTTGCCCACATCTAAACAATAATATATGATTTTCTAAAAAGGACTGTTAACAGATTTTCATGCTTTCTGCTGTTTCTGTCATTGTTTTTTTTTTTTTTACCATTCCTATCATAATTGCTGTCCACTTTCTTGGTTTTCCTTTCCGTTTGTCCCTCCCTTTATTCTGCTTGATGTGCATAGAAAACAGACTGGGAAGCATAGAGGGAAAAATGAAAACAGTTTACCTTAAAAGAAATCATGTGTTTGCCGTCTTTTCATCCGTGCACTGAATTGTGCGTGTTTACTACCGTACCTGCTTACACTGTTTATGCGTCTAGGACTAGGAATAAAATAGAGACTTCTTTTTCTTTAAGCTCACACATGTTCAGCAGAGCTAAGGGGAGAGAAATGTCAACAACATGTTGACTGTGGAATCTTGCTGGTGTAGGCATAATACTCTCGACGCTGCCTGTCAAGGGAGCCTGGCAAAGGAACACTTCAAACGTGCTGGTGCTTCGGATGAACCGAAAGTCAGAACTGCAAAAACCATACACGTTTCTACTTCTTTTTGTCTTTGGTCTAGATATGTGTTGCTTACAAAGAAAGTGCAACACCCTGAAAAAATGTAGCGTTTCATGTGCAATTTAGACATTTTCCCTGTGAGTGTTCTGTGCCACGATTGTTTTCTAACAGTCTATTGAAGATACACTATGATATACTTTGCAATTTATATGATGTAATGCAGTTAAATGTGCTCACACTTGGTTTTCACAGATTCCATATGCACACAACAGGAAAGTCCACTGACTGTGTCTTTAATAAAAACCAGTCAGCAGAGCGACGCTCCCTCTATGGACTGTTAAATCACTCAGTCCGTGAATCATCTCCACCATGTTGCTCTAGCTGGACTTGTCATCATATTGTAGCAACTCTGATTGATATTCTTGTGGAAAAGCTGCCAGACAGCTTCGGCTGCACTCTTGCTAGCTTCACTCACTGGTATAACATGCAGAACTGATGCTCATCGTAAGTCATCCTCTCACTTCAAAAACGATTACCCATGAAAATGTGCCGCGCACATTCTCCACGGACAATATGCGTCGCACACATTCGCATGTCGGTTTCCGTGAAATGTCCAAGGATTTTCCTTGGACTTCACTCGGGTTAAAGGGGACAAATCGACAAAGCTCTAATGTAAAAGATGCCCTTTGTGGCAAGAACAAAATGAGTTTCCAAGCGCCTATAGCTTCATGACCTGAGAATATATAATGTCATGGAATGCAAACACTGTGATGGTGCCTGGTGCAGTGATTTGAAACAGTGCAAGTTACAGGGACCATGGGCAGTCAGTGGTAAAATAATAAGGTAAACGTATTTTTTATATTTTTTGCAGTAAATTGAATTGTTCACACTGTGCAGCTACACAGAGATGGAAAGAAAAAAATATTTCATACCTGCTATGATGCTATCATGCAGCTTTCATAAACTCCAGCTTGGGTATATATGATTAAGGTGTCACAGGATGAGTGGGGAGGAAGACAGATGAAGAAGAAGCATTTATATTCTATTATACATCAATCCGTGGCACATTACTGGCAAGTATACACGACAAGTGTCTCAAAACTACCAGAGAGCATCTATTAGTATTGTGAAAATGACTATTAAAAAAAAAGGCTGAAATGCAGGGTGCACCCAAGACAGGTTGCCATTCCACTGCAGGGCCAACAATATCCCCTACAATTCAAGCCAGCACTCACACCACATGTTCCTCATGGTCATGAATGCACAATGTTTTATTAAAACCAGAGTGAGCTGCTTAGTGTGGTCAGTCACAGGTGCAGTGATATGGCAGCATGGTGGTGGGCCATGACAACTGTCAAAAAGGTGAGATGAAGGCTCATGTAACATGAGCTGTTGAGTTGGGCAGGAATTTTTTTTTTTTTTTTTTGCGATGTTCACATGAAGGATGGGCAGAGGAGCAGCTCACAGGTGACGGCTGCAGGGGCAGCCCCTAGTCAACCCCACGTCCCCAGCCAGTCACACTTAGTGGACCGTGGCTCTCTCACCCAATCCTTCAGCGTCTCAGTGGAGCCACTTGACAGCTCCTACACTATAGGGTTTACTACTACCGAGTCTGCAAGAGGAGCTGCAGGCTTTCTGTGCGTTTGTTTCTCATGCATCACCCGAGGAACTTCACTGTCATGTGTTTCTCTATCTATCAAGGTTTTGGCCAGATGAATTGCAAAGGGGCTGCCGACAAGATAGAACACAGAGGAAGAAAATGCATGTTATGCGTGTTAACTGACATGGTGAGCTCACACATGTATCAAAATAAAAATACAAAATACAGCAGCCACAAAAATAAAATACTAAAAATACCCCCCATTTTACTCAGCTGATTTTAGACGAAGCAAAGAGCGAACAACAATGCTTTGTGGCACTTCAATAAAGTGTTAAAGTGTGCACTTTGATGTCAGACGGGCTGCCTTGTTATCACCCCTGTATGTATGTTCTGTATGATTCATCCATGAGTGATTCCACACATAAAGATGAAAAAGGCACCCTTACTGCTGCCATGTGTTTCATAATGTTCTGAAAATCTTCTCCGTCTCAGATAACCCCTAAACTCTATTATGGATGTTTTCTGAGTAGGAGCATGTGGCCACATAAAGTCCACTTTCCACTGTAGAAGGTGTGTGAGTTGATTTTAGTTTGAATTCTTAGATGAGGCTGGGAAGATAGTTTTCAACTTGTTTTTGTATAGTTACTTGTGTCATGATATGCCACTGTGGATGTGAACTGTTATTATTATTTTATTTTTATTATTGGTGATATTATGCCCTTTTTTACTGAGCTGCTCCTAGTGCAGTATATTTCTGGTTCACTCCCACACTGTCAGACACTCTGTGTGCTGCAAATAAAACAGCATGGGAAATGAATGTTAACTCGAGACAATTGAACAGGACTGTTCGGCAGCTCATATGTCAATCATGTTTGCTTGTTGACATGACAATAGTGTCCTGATTGCACATTCAGTTATGTACAAAACAACATGTGCCATGATGTTGGTTCAGGATGGTGCCTTGTCGGCTGTGTGTGTGTACGTGTGTGGGTGTGACAGTGTGATGCGAAGCTGTGGCTCACACACACACACACACACACACACACACACACAAGTGTCTATGTCAGGACTAAAAGCTTGGCTTTCCACAGACACACTTGATTAATGACAGGCAGCTCACAATAGCGGTTACACTGAAGACTGCTACACAGATGCATGTTCTGTGTTTGTGTTTTATTGGTTCAGGTCTTGACCATTTCCAAGGTCCTGATTTCTTATCAGCTTTAATTATTGAAGCATATTTGATTATTAGTGGTTTAATTTCGAATACACAATGTGTTTCTAAACACAACAATTTCTCCACACCCCGCCTTTAGAGTGACTGGACATACTCCCCTTTGTTATCATCAAGTCCTTGGTTCTGTTTCTAATGCTTCATTTGGAAACCAATTAGTTTCTGTCTTGGATTCAATTACCAATGTGAAAGGCTATCGTACTATCTTGCCTTTGCAATAGCAACACACTAATTGTATTCAAACACAACCCCATCTCCATGCTGCCTATGGCGCGCTACTCGTTCAATTGGTGTCTGTTTCACTCATTTAGCCTTGACTGAATGCTGTGCGAGTTGATTTTAAAGCTGGAGCGATATCACTCACTGATAAACAAAACACAACTGTTGCCGTGGCTCGTCTTTCAAAATCAATGAGGTCAGAGCATTTGAAATGAATTTCTCCTTGAGGACACGGCGAGCGCCTTGTAAATGTGCTCCACATTACCAGGGCCATTGCAGTTTTTTGACGTGGGTGTCTGGGTGTGTGCCTGTGTGGGCTGGGGAATGTGAATAAAAATTAGTGTACATGTGTGACAGAGAAAGGGGGTTGAAGTTTGTGGCTGTGTGATTATGTGTGAGTGTCTGTGTGTGTGTGCGTGTGTGTGTCAGCAGTCAGTCAGAATCTGGAAAGCATCACTTCTCACCACCGCTGTTGACGATGTGTCCGTGCAACAGTCGCTCTGCCATGAAAAGGTCTCAGACGGCAGAATACGCTTGTAATGCGGTTGAAACTGAAGGAAAATTATATGTTTAGACAGTACAACTGTGTGCACCTTGATTGCTTCCCCACAATTTGGTCAACAGAGTTGTTTTAACATGCTTTAAAAAAATAAAAACATTTTGAAAAACAGTTAGACGTCACTATAACCTCGTTCATATTGAAACATATTAAAACATTACTCTGCTGTTCTTTCACTAGGTGCCATGTCAGGCAGGAAAGGGGAGCAGGGAGTGTTGTGTTGTGATATGCGTTTTTTAGAGGCTGGCTCATGACACAAACCTCCACCTTTTAAAGTATTACTTAATGAAAGCGATAGAAATGCACACTGTCTCCTTGTTTCGCTTGCAACGCCGGGGGGACCACCAGCTAAGTGCTGTAAAATGTATCAGCGCTCACTCCATCGTTAACTGCTGCTGCTGTTGCGTATGCTGTGATTAGATGTAATTGGCCCTCCCTTAGAAACATTCACACACACACACACACACATGCACACACACACACACACTTCACACTTCACACCAGCCACTCACATGTATTCCATAAAGTAAGTCTAGTAGGTGCCTGGTGGCTTACTGACCTCAAAACAGTATTCACTTCCTGTATGGGTTGAGGTCGTCTTGACCAGCGTAAATCACCCGTCCCTGCGCTTTGATTACACGCTTCACTTCTGTCGCCAGCTCCCAACCCCAAACAATTTCAAAGCTAATCGCTTCTGACATAAACATGCAGTTACCATATTGATATGTGGTTTTGGGGAGTTAAATTATGCACAAGCATCACTTAAAGCTGCACCCCGAGAAGAGGAATGGTGGGACTGCGAAAGGGAAATGCCTCGAATGCTTCTGAATGTGAATGCAGAACATATAGCTCACAACTGTTTCTTCGTCATTATTATGTTATCAGTGAATTGTTCTGTGAATATTCAGATTTTCATGTCACTTATGCTCAAAGGAACAGCATTCAGAAAGAAACATCTGTTTACTATTTTACAAAACACGTTTTAAGATTGTGGAATATGAAATGTCGTCTTTAAAAATTAAACACGTTGCCACATTCAGTATTATAAAGATACTGATTACATTTAAGATTCAAAATTGCAAATGTAGTCCACAGTGAATAATGCATTTATAATCTGGAATATGATCCCATAGACTCTGTTGAAAAGGGACTGTTGAAAATACAGAAGCTACGTTTGTGTAATTATTAGGACGAATGAATGGAGCCTCTTTCTAACATGCCAGGCTCTTATCCGAGCCCTGTAATAACACCCCGACTCCAAGCAGCACAAACTTTACATGTCACATCAGCGGGGGTGATGATTAAGTCAGATAAACAGTTGGGAGTGGGTCAGTGATTCTGCCTTGCTGTGCTGCATGTGTTCGTCTCAAAGATGTGCTGAAATATATGCTGTATGTATTCCCATGGGGTGGGCAAAAGTCAACAAGAAAAACCATCAGTGTTGAGGGATATAAAAGCAAGCATCCATCTTTATTAAAGTCCCCAGTTTATGTTAGAGAACCTCAATCCTCCTCGGACTGTAAACTGGTCTTGAGAATAAACAGCTGTTGGAAAGGAGTAAAAAAAAAATGTTCTGAAATAAATCACTAACCTTTCATATCTCTCTGTGTGTCACACATGATGCGCATACACCTAAAAGAAAGTGAGAAAGTGTGCATACACACACACAGATATATAGATAGTATAATCTATTGACAGCTGGTGTGTCCTTAAGCTCATTGTCAATATGTTGGTTTATTTGTGTAAGACACTGGAGCTCAGCAGGAGAGCTGAGTATAAGCATGCTCCACGGTCCAATTGTTCACCGTTTGAACGTAGCTGATCTCTGGAATTCACATTCTGCACAGTGGCGGAAAGGTTAACGGCTGTGGAAAGAGAATAGAGAAAAACTGGATAAATGGGTGCGAGTTGGAGGCCAACCCTTTGAGGACATCTTTGAATTTGCTGTAGGTTTGTATTCCGAAAAGATGTGGCGTTTGGAATTGCTTGATAACGATAAATTAGAGGAGAAAACGGCAGGAAGTATAACGTAGTATAAGAAAAGTAGTTTCTGCATGTGTGTGGAAGGGGGGTGGGGGAGCAGGCCTTGTCCTGGGTACATAAGGCATAGTCTCCAGGGTTTACTGTGGGGAAACATTTAGAAGCAGCTGTTTTTTGGCTGAACTAAATGGAGACGTTGTCCTGCGCCGCTCTGCACTTTGGATTCTCAACCCCCCCCCCCTTTCATTCCCCATGCATGGCTCAGACGAGGGAACATGGGTGGTGGCGGCCGGTGTGTGTGAAGGCAGCCATCTAAACCGAAGCCATCATTAACCCCTTTTTCGTCTCCCCCCACACACATGACGACCTCCCTGCTCCCCTTTCCTGCCTGACATGGCCCTAGACAAGATTCCACCTCACACAACTGGCCTGCGCTCCCTCTTAAGTGTCAAAGCAGGTCTGAATTTAAAAGCCCCAGAAAAAAAGGGATGAGAAGAAAATTGAGTGGGCCCACTGCAAACAATGGGCCCATTTAATTATCTTCCAATCCCCGTTTTCTTCCCTAAAGTCCCCTCTGAAAACATTTAGCGGCGCTATGCGGTGGGTCAACCTCAGTCTCAGTTTTCCAATGCCCTTGTCCTTCAACACCAATTTCAAACAAACCAACCTCTTGACAAGAGATGGCAATTTGAGATTAGTTAGTGTATGTGACAGATTCAGCAATGCCCCAGCTTCCTGGAATGCTTAAAATGATGTCAGTGCTCTTTGACTCAGTGTTTCTCACAGCGTTTGACTGTCACTCTGGTAGCTATTACTTCAGTTAAAGATTGCCCTTTTCTCTTTTAGCGGTCAGTTAGAGACAAATAATGCCCTTGCCCTCCAGCGTTTGCCAAAAAGGCCCTGCGAGACCTTGAAGCTTGGAAACATTTTTTACGAAAAGCTCAGAACCACAGGAAACATCCAGAGGAAAACGTTCCCTCTCGCCACAGTCAACCCCTCCTCAACCCTTTACCAGCAATGGATTTGGGACCGGAGAGCTTGAGAAAGGTCAGAGGTGAGTCAGAGAAAAGCACAGATGACTCTCAGATGGATTAGCACTAAATGATCTGGATTCTCCCACACAATCAACACCTAAAGGGTCATTTTCAGGAAACATCTAAGATCAGGCTGTTCCAGCAGTTTTGACTGCCACCATGAAAGACAATACACAATATCCTATTTCTAAACTAATATGAGAAATAGTTTCTAAAAACATTTTCCTGTAATGTTTCTGGGAATTATTTTTATCAAGTTGTGCTGTTTTGTTTTGAAAATGCCTTTATGTCTTAGCACTGCAAGTTTTTATAAAGCAGATTTCTCACACTGGCCTGGATAACATTATCAGTGAATTAGTGTAACACAAACACAAACTAAGAATCCTGACCAAGAGGTGGGTGAGCCATCATTAATCACGAGCACATGTTAAAATGGGTGGCTGAACATTGCTAGATTTAAATTAAGCGTGATTCATCATTGCCACTATATCTCACTCTTTCAGGAAGAGGACATGATAAGAGAGAGACTGCTTATCAAAAAGCAAACACTACTCATTCAAAAATGACCACACAAAGGGAAAACACTTGGATCCAGAGCTGGATTTCAATCGAGGTGGAAAAACAGGAATATGGAAATGGAAAAGGTCCATGTCCTGGGGCAATGACAGAACCACCAACATGTAGTCAATAGTTGGGTTTCCATTACGTCTAGCAATTTGTCTAAATATCACAATAAAAATCTGGTAATGGGGAAAAAAACTAATATTGCATTCTGATGAGGTGGTTTTTCAAACGTGTCGTATATAAAAGTTTATAGCAAACGTGTAATGGGAACACTTTCTTTGCCTTTACACGACGTATGGTGGTCACATGCCCAGTTCACTTCAGACAAGATGGCGCAGTATGGGCCTGATTTACTAAGATTCCAAATAGAGAGCGCTAAATTGCTTTGCGCGAGCAGAAAGACTGCGCCTGTTACTGGATTACGTTTTGCGGGTGAACTACTAAGATTGCGGCCGCAATTGACTACAGGCGCAGAAGTGGTTAAGACCGCCCTATTTAAATGAGGATTTTGCGCTAGTCAAGAGTTGTCCACATGGAGAAAGAGCAGACTCAACGGAAGCGCAGAATGAAATTTGAAGCCACTGAACAGAAAGTACAGCTGACGTTGGATCGAGGCATATATGACGTCCTTGTTCCCCGGGTCCATAGGACCTTTTTATATTATTATTATAATAATCCTGCGTCGGTATTTTGGACAGCTCCATCATTACCTGACGTATCAAACAAAGAAAACTATGGACTTATCATAGCAACAGCAGCCATGGCAATCAAGATCACTGTTCCAAAACCATGGAAACGCAAAATGCTTTCAGCCATTGTACTAAAAGTGGAGACGACATTTTACAGAGAAAAAAAAATGGGATGTCACGAGACTACACTTTAGGAGAATTACGGCTCACCCTTCAATGGAAAAACCTGCAAGTGTCGAAATGTTTGAAATATCGCTTTTAGTTTGTGAAAAACTGTTACTTGTGCAGCATTCGTCAAGGTACAGTGGTGACTTGTCCTCCTCGGGGAAAAACAAATACCTGCCGGAGAAAGTGCTGTTGTCTTTCCATCGCTGTTGCACTGCATCTTTGCAGGGTATGCCAGCTGCTCAGCAGCAGAGCTTTTCAGAGGACCATCAAAAGCACCAAGAAGACCTTCAGCATCTCACTGTTCTCTTTAGATCATTACTCAGCATCCCCTACCCCAACAGGGCAACCGAAAAAAAACACATAATATTTTATAGGTTACAGAAAATAAATGCATTATGTGTCCCATAAGCTGCTTTCACTTTATATTTTTTTGGGGGTTTTTTCTACTCACATGAATGAAGAATTTGGATTGATGTTCAGTTTTATTGGACCTCAATGTTGAATGTTACATCTGTTTGTCTCCTGTCAACTTCCACCACATTTTGATGTCTTTGTGTTTTCAGCGAAACTGTGTTCAGCAGTGCCCACTACACTGTCTTCACTGCTCGCTCACAGTCATGTCATTTTTTTTTTCCTTCAAATCACATACATGCTGCTGAGGCTGAAAAAAACCAAAAAAAACATGCAACTTTGAGCTGTTCAGTGATTAGTGCTCACCTCACAGTAATAAAGTGAAGTGGCTTTTATGGAGACACTGGAGCATTATACAGTTACATGGAACTTTGAAAGAAAAACAAGTAACCGCCATTTTGGAGAATATGTGGGACTACGGTGAAGAAAGGCTAATTGAAAACACTCAACTACATTGTACAAGCTTTTCTCAGTGGACACAACCCATTAGTCCCTTCTTGCTCTGCTCACTTGTAAAAAAAAAAGGATTTCCAGTGCACTTAGAAACACAGAACGCTTCATTATTTCATAAGCTGTGTATTCACAGTGTTATTGTCACTCTTTATTGTCCATAGACAGAATTATAATGTGTACTTACTCATCAAAATTTAGATTGTTGGCTAAAGGAACTTAAAAAAGTTATCCTCTGGGTAGAGATGCAACTAATAATGACTTATTTTATCAATAATCTGGTTATTTTATCGATTATTTTCTATTCTATAAAAAAAATGTGAAAAACTTGCATGCATTGCAATTTTGCTGTCCACATTTGTATGACCATCAGTCTATTATGCAATGATTTTTGTAGCAATAAATCCAATCATTTGATGGCTGAGATTAATTAATATGTGTATTATCTTATTTGAAAAATTAAATGCAGTTAGATAGATAGTGTTCATACGTTGTGTTGTGCTGCAAAGTATGAAAAACAGGTTTTCACTTCCAGGCTTTTTTACTTTCCCAGGTTTTCCCTCAGCCATAAAGTGGACTCCCTGTGGCTTTTTTTCTCCGCTGAAGCAGGGCTGACTCGAGACACGTTGTGCCATGTGTGCTTAAACGGAGAAATGTTTCATTACTTTCCAGTGTTGTCACTGCATTGCTGAGCATGAATAAATGTCTCTTTGCATTGGAATAGGGTTTGTCTCTTGGTCCCGAAAACAATACAATAGATCCGTCTTCTGTGACATTGGACCAAAACTCGGACACATTGAGCTGCAGTGTGAATAATGTCTCGGTCGGAGTCTTCTACCTCCCACTCTCTCCTGTCAGGCAGTCCCCACCCATTTCTTCTCATTTTCTCGTGTCCTTCTCAGACCTCCTTTCTGATACACGCCCACTTTTATCCCTTTAATCCACCATATGCACCCACATTTTACACTTCACCCTCTTCTCTAATGAGACACACATACACCAGTGTCTCACCAAAACAAGTGACCGTTTTTCTTTATCAGGTGCACTTCCCTCATTGTCTTCAAGCCTATGTTTTTCCTTCATTTCTTCCTTTTTCTCTAGTAACATATTTCCAAGCTTTAACATGTGGATTTGATTATTGAAGCTAACACAGCACATGCGACTAAATGCTGGAGGGTGGGATGTGGGGGGGTTTTCTTGGTAAGAATTCCTTTTGCCTACTCATTTTCTCAGCATAATTTGGTAAACAAGACCCATCATATGGTACAATCTCTATCGCTCTCTTACAGGACTTGTTTTTTGTCTTTATTAAAGGTTGGAACTTAGTTGGAATATTCCCGAGGTTGACTTCATCAGATACAGTTATTTGCACTCGAGTGGTGAGATGAATGTCAGCCAAGAAAATGTGAAAGAAAATAACTATTTGTTGTTTCTGGATTTCAGTGCACAAAATGAATCACATCTCAGAAACATTTATGTGAGGGCAAGGCACGACAAGTCAAGTGTGTAGCGCTATGCTCAAGTTGTGAAATAAGCACGTGTTGTAAAATATTTTGGCCGGAGTTTCTTGTCCAGGGATGGAAGAAGTAAGTCAGACCCACAAGGTGCACAGATGGTATGAAAATGTTCCAATATCCACATTACAATTGTACATTTTGTACATTAAAAAAAGTGCAGAAGTAAAATGTAAAAAAAAGGTTCATCCATCTACCCATATCATAGCACTTAATCTATACAGGGCATGTTTATGTTTCGGCAAAATGTGAGGTACATAAATTACTACTTAAAGAGTTAAGATTAAATTATTTTCAAGGTATTTTGATGACAGTGTCATTTCAGTATTTCCCTCTAAATGCTGGCTTTCACTGTAAAGCAAGTCAGTATCAACTAAACTAAATGTAGAGTGGAAATGTCACACAAGAGAAAACTCATGTACCAGTAACTTATGATGTGTGAATATCAAGTGAAGCGTAGAAACACAACATACATTATCTCAAGGCACTTAGCAAAACAAGGTGGAAAACGCACACTATTATTGAGAGAGGAGACAGAAGAAAAAAGATCACCTGGTGTCTATGGAGAGAATTTTGTTCCTTTATTATTCAATCAAATAGAATAGATTTGAAACCAAAAAAGAGATTTGAGTGCAAAAAACAGTAAGTGGCAATCAAAAAAAAAAAAAATTGAGATCGAAACAGAACAGGTTGCAATTGAAAAGTAAATTTGTAAGACACATAAAACATATGACCATTTTGCTTAAAAATCAGTCCTCTTTGCTTTCAAGTTAAAAAACCTTTGCTTGCAAGGGGAGAGAAAAAGAAAGTGGGAGAGACGCAATAGACACAGATGTATAACAGTTATATTAACAGTTAGCACATTAACATGATTTTAACCATGCAGTAACACAATTAAAATGCAAAACACTGAGTTTCAGTATCTGTTAGGTCCAGTGATTATTATTAACACATGGAAGAAACTAAGCTTTTCCAATGTACAGAATCACAGCATGTTAGGGGAGCTGCACAAAACAGGATCAGACAGATTTGCAGCGTGTTGTAAGGGCCACAAAAAAACATCATTGGCACACAGTTGCCTACAATTGAGGACATCTTCCTGTCTAGATGCCCGAGCAGGGCCTCCAGGATTATTGGAGACTCCACTCGCCCTGCACACCTCCTCTTTGAACTGCTCCCATGTGGCAGACGTGACAGGACTGTGTTCTCACACGCCACAAGAAAGACTGCTGAAAAGCTTCCTTCCCCCCGAAATGTTAAACAATTAAAGTGTCTGACCCTGGACCCAGATTAAAGCACTTTAGGTGTACCAACACTTAAATCACAGTGTCACTTGTAATAGTACCGTTTGTTTTTATCATATTTATTTATATTAATATTTATGTACTTACCTTGTTTCAGAACTCAAGGACCCACAACTAATGCCATTGTTTCTGCACTGCAGTACAACGACAATAAGGTTTTCTCTTTATTCATTATAATAAAGCCAAACATAGTGTCTATGCATCCCCATATGTGATTAACAGCCTCAAGCCACAAGACTACACAACTACACTGGTCATTTAATGAGTAAACCATTTTGGGATAAATTAATAAGTATAAGAGAATCATGCGCTCCATCAACCATAAAAGAGGGATCCCAGTAGTATTTGTAAAGAGAGTTGCAATAGGCAATCAAGTGTGTTTTGACAAAATGCTCAAGGTTTAATTAGGTATGAAATTAAAGTTTGTTCACTTCGTTGGAATTAATAAAGAAAATCTCATAAAGCAATTAAAACAAGCATTTGGATTGAAATAATGTGTTTTCCACCGACAGATACCCTCGTATTTATTGACCTCGCATGAAAACATACAAGGCTAAAATGAAAGAGAACAAATTAAAGGTGCAGTGCGTAGAACTTAGTGAAATCTCAAGGTGAGACTGCAGATAGTAACATGTAGAGGATTCTTCTGCTCACCCCTCCTCCTCCATATGCTTCATTTTGAAAAAAAGAAACATTATTTCATTTGTATATAGTATAAACCACGCCAAATGCTAAACATTAGACTTTTGAAAGAACACAAGTGCAGATGCGAAACATTTGCTGAACAAGACAAATGATGACCAGGAAAAATAAGTATGTGCCATGAGAGTGGTTTTAATTTCTGATTCCCTTGTTGCACTGCACATTTACTTATTTCCAAACCTTTGTTCTCCGGTGGAATTTTTCAAAACAGGAGGACAATTATCATTTGGACTGGTCACAATTGCAGAATTGTTTTCAAGGAGTTTTTCCCACACCACAAAATACTGCAAGATGTTTCACTTTGTCATCACCTAAGGATGGCACTCCAAAACCCCCAGTGACTGAGTTTCTCTTGTCCATGTGATATTAATTAGCAGTGGTACTTGTGCTAATCTCACTTCAAGTAACTGGAATGATATGAGCAAAAAGATGCTGCCCGCTTTGACCAGATTCCCCCAGAAGTCATTCCAGGAAAAACTGGCTCACATCTTCAAGTATGTGAAGCTCCACACTGTCAGCCATGTCTTCCTCACAGAGTTTATCCACTCACGTACAAAGTGCCCGTCTTTTCTTCTTTCCAGTTCTGCAAGCTAAGTGCAGAAAGTTATTTTCATAACATATACATTTCACTTTGCTTTGAGTCTCTTTATTGAAAGGCTTATTTAGGACCTGAGATTGACGGGGATTTTGTGCTTTTAGGTGGATGTGGTTTGTTGTTAAATGGCTCAGGTAAGCCATTTATTCCTATTAGTGCTGTTGGGATAGCGCTTTATTCTTCTTTTACCTGCCATGGCTGCCAGACGTAGCACTCCACAACAGTGACAACAGAGCAAAGGCATAGCCCTGAGTCTGGAAAACAGCCACTAATTGGCTAAGCTCACGGGCATGCTTTTGGGGTGGATTTCTCATTTTGGGAAAGAAGAAGAGACAGATTTTTTTGGAAAAACATGAATTTGTCAGCCTGTGTGTCTATCAAATGCCAGCACAGTGAATTTTTACGGATGAAGGAAAAATAATGCCCATCACGTCCCGTTAGAATGCCTAACATACTTACATTTCAATGTGTTAACATTGTGAAAACAACATAAATATAAGATGTGCATGCACATCTGTTCTGTTTTAAAAAAAAAAAAAAGAAAGAAAAGAAAAAAAAACCTACAAACAAAAAAGCTGGTTAGCATCATGGAGATTTATGAGAGAATGGCTTAAAATTAAAAACTTTCTCAGAGGCAGTTTGGGGTTGTTGTTGTTGCTCTGTCAGTTGTGAAGTGTCAGAAAAGTTTTAAGACCAGACAGCTAAGCTTCTCGGTTGAGTTTAATTAATTTTGTGTTTATCTGGGTATTTATACCAGTGAGTATTTGAGTATTTGAAGCCGTGTTAAATTGTGTGGACATATTCACGCTAGGTGGCTGGGGCTGTTTTCCAATCTCAACCGAGTCCTCACTTCTCCCAACATCTGCCTCACACATTTCAATGCTTAAATCCAAGTGCTGTTGTGTCTTGCACACTATAACTGTAGCATTAGCAGTTAGCTCATCTAAACAGGGGAAATAGCTAAACTGGCAAGACTTTAAAGCAGCGTATTGACATGTAAACCCCTTAAATGCATTGTGTCCCATGTGAGGAAAAAAAAAAAAAGAATCGCGAAATAATCACCAAAAGATGTGCGACGATGCAACAGAGCCTGTCTTCGATTATTGCACTGAGGAAGAAAAGAGTTAAGATTAAGATGAAATGGAGGAATTCAACGTCGCTGCTCTATCATTGCAAGACCCTTTAAGTTCAGTGTGTGCCTGGACGTCATTGAGACCGGGACATTCAGAGATAACAGATCCAACCGTCACGTTGGGGACAGAGAGGGGGGATGAATGGGAGTGATTACACCATAAAATCCGATATCACAAACCACTAATCTGATGGTCTATCTGCAGTCGTACATCTTCATCTATCATCCATTGTCCTGTCCATCACCACCGTGGCCCAGGGGCAGACCAGGAGCCAGACGGGGTAAACTCCTTTCTGCATGTGTATCTCAGGACTCAACGCCTGAGCATCCATCAAACTGTCTCACTCTGTTCACTAACCCCAACGCCACCCCCACCCACCCCCCAAATGTGACTTTCAGCTCTGTGTACAACTCCTGCACTTGTAAATGTTGCAGATGAACCCTTGAATCTGAATGGATACATTCTTCATAACCTCTAAAGCAAAAGATAAAAACGAGGAAAAAAGTGTTCTGGTTTCTACAGTAAGTTTGACTAAATTCAGCTCCCTGTAAACATGTGTTCCACTCTTTGTGGACATGTTAAGGCTTTTTGTTACTTTGCCAGCATATGCTTTGTATCAGGGTGTATGTGATCCATCATAAGTCTGTATTTTGTCCTGTTATCTGGTTTGCTAATTACCTCAATCTTGTCACTTAAATGTAATTACAGGCATCGCGTTATGTTTTTGATGGAAATTCATTTGGTGGAGAAGGCTGGGAGGGATCCTTCGGCTTGGCAAAGCTTCCATCGATGGAAAACAAAAACATGCTCTAAAAATGGATGGCAGAGTTTCTCATGTTTTTGATCACATCACGTAGGACACGAGTTTTGACATCTTCATTAAAGAGAAATCTGCATATAACTGGCTGCATACAGTAATGCACTATATTGCTAAAAGGTGCGTGGATGCTTGAATCTGTCCCCCCCCGAGTTCAAATAAAAACCAGAGTTTGTGCGGGGTTGAGCTGTCACAGAGACTCCATTTCCCTAACAGATGGCTTCTTCCACCACAAACGTTAACATGCTCTTGAAAGAGGTTCTGTGGTGGTCGGGGAGGTGGAGGAGGAGGAGGAGGCCTTCTAGCTGTTATCACAAGCTGCAGTAAGACATCATCTGCCTCAGAGACACTGGTCCATCAAACTGTGAGGCAATTACACTGAGAGCGTAGAGGTCAGAGAGTATGGGAGGCAGGAATGAGCCTGCCGGATCAGCTTATCGGTTGGCCAGAAACCCAGGAACAGCTGGGGAAACTAATGCCACTTTTCTCAAAAGTCGGGAGACTTCAGTGCATAGCGGGAGAGCAAAGGTCATGAAATTGGAAATTTATTTTACAGATCTCTTCATCAGGTATCTTTTAAATATTTCAAGGCAAGCCAGAGAAGTCAGCAGGGTGTGAGCAGATTAGAATACTTTTTAAGACACAGTGATGTTCTCTGAGAGTGTGAGCTGCAACACAGTGATCCGATTTTCTTTTTTCGAACAGAGTTCCGCAGACAATATGATACTTCCTAAAAGTGCAGGAAACAAAACAATGTGACTTTCAAAGTCAGAACACTAATATTACAATGTAAGCACATGTTCAGACGGGAATATCAAGTTTCAGCTTGTTGACAAATTTGGCACTTTAATACAGAAACGGTGTATTTAAATTGCGTGGATGTCAAAGCTCAACTCTGCTTTTGTAGTTATCAGCATACACAGATCTTGTAGAGTGAATGGTACAATAATTGTAACGTCTCAAAGCTAAGAACTTACATTTGTGGTCACGGGGAGGCTTTGATCCATTTCTCTGGGTTTATTTGTCACATGTCATACTGTACATATGCCAATAGCCTATGGCATATTTGGCATACATTGTTATACCTGTTGTTATATCCATACCCTGTATGGATCAACACAAAAGTTTCAGGCACTTCACAAGACTGGTCAACAATAAACCTGGTTACAAACAGGTCTTTTGGACAGAGAGCGTTACTGTGGGATGATCAAATCTCTTTCATTCATCTTCTCCTCCAAAAAAAGAAATTGTCTTTTTTGAACTGTGCCAGATTCTTTTGCTCTTCTTGGAAGATTATTTGAAACACGCCGTTCTCATAAAAAGTGCTCTGCATCAAACCAAACAGTTTCTGTCCCTTTGAAGATATGATCCTCTCCATCTGTAAGCAAGTCTGTCTTCTCCCGCTCACTTTGTGTGCAGTTGGTAATGCCAGTAGAGAGCTCAAGACCCTGAGTCTAAACAAACTCTGGTCATATCTTGCCAGCACATAATGCATGACATGATCTCCATCTACTAAATGTGCACATTTATTCCGCTAAAACAGGCACAACTACAGCGGCCTGTACTCATTAAGTATAATGTGTGCGATGCAAAAAAGGGAAAGTGGTCGTGTTTATTTTGACTCAAGCAAAACAATCTCCTTCGCCATTGCGTTCTCCTGCCAAATTTATTGCCGTAATTGACTTGTGTTTGCAACACAAGGTGGAAGGCAGACTCCTTGACACCGCCAGCCTGGCAGCCAGGAGCAATTGGAGTGCCACGTAGCAGTTGCTGTGACGAGACAACGAGGCGAGTACTCTGGGTAATTTAACACAGTTTAGACGCTCCACATGTTCGATCAAATGTGTCGATGCAGTGTAGGAATTACGCCATTTGTGCCTAACCGACATTTGAGGAAGTTGGCACAAAGCACACACACAGCAGAAATTGTGAAAGTAAATTAATGAAGAAAAGCTGTTCAGCTGCTTATGTTGAGATTGTATGTCAGCCATGCGGCAGGATGTCCATCAACAACTCGGCACTTCCTTTAAAACAATTTCTGTGCCGGAGTGACAATCTATCAGCAAAGTGTTGGGTTTACAAGACCCCTGTTGACATATATAGGACACCCAGGAGATCTTCCAGCCTTTTCTGACTCATGACCTCATCCCTCTGAGTCCTGTCACTTGCTCACACAAGCCCTGACCCCAGCTGCCCGGGGAGGCTGGCATACACTAAGAGGAAGTGAAAATTACCTCTTAATACTGTCAATGCTTCAACACTTTCGCAAAGCACCGTGATGAAAGCAGCCTCACCTCCGGCATATTAAGAAGGACAGAGTCATGATGGAGGCCGGGAAGGTTTTACCTCACCCAAAGGGCTACTCCAGACTGAAATTATGCAGCGTATTAAAATATTAGCCCATTAATCTGCAGAACAATGGCGTTAATCCATCAATGGAGGCGTCGATATTCAAAACACATTATTGCTCTGATCTTAAAAGACGACAAGCTCACATGGGCCCAAATTCTGTTCTTCCTTTAAATCAATCATTTTTGTTATATAGCTGATGACACCCTTTATTGTTACATCATCCCACTTTATAAAGTGTGGCAAAAGTGGTCTTGAGAACATCACAGCCTTGGTAAAATTAAGAGAAAATACTAAAGTTCCCTCACTATTTTTTTTTTCTTTCAGCCATCTGGTAGCTATTGAACGCTGTTTTGGATTCTTTGAAAAAGAGCGCATAGCTTACTCATTAAACAACACAACAGTCACATTCCCACACTCTCACCCTTCATTCCCCCCCCCCCCTCCCTTACTTACTGACTGTCTCTTATCCTCTCCCTTCCTCCACCCTCTCTCTCTCTATCTTTCTGCCTGTCTCATTCTCAGCAGACCAATCGGTTAAAAAGACACATTACTTAACAAGATAATTGGTCTAACGTCTCTGGGGCACAATGAAAAATGCCACAGTACAGCACGCTATTGTATTTAAATTTCAACCCCAAATCACATTGTGCTTTTGGCCGTCATGGATTGTGTGTTTGTCATACACCGAGCCTCGAGCTTCCTGGCATTTTTTTTATTTCCGCTGAATTAAAAAAAAAAAAAAAAAGGAATGTCTGGCAAAGCTGGGTTTGTGGCACGGCGAATGTCGAGGGTGGCGTTTGCCAGTGGGAGCCACTGCAGCCTTCTTAACTGGCCAATTTCCATGATTATGGCAACACTGACAGCATTAGAATGTGCTGCCGTCGAAACAAAATGCACACGTCCCACTGTGGGGGATCCTGATTTCTGGTATGCGACCTTGTGGCTGACATGGAACCACAAGAGCAGCGATCGCTTTCCATCCCTCCACAATTTTTCCACCCACCTCCATTTGTTTTTCATTTGGAGAAACAAAACTGTTCACCCTTTTCCTTCTGTGAAAACATAGCATCCCACAAGGCTTTGCGGGAAGTATCAATCACTGGAATGGTTGTATTGTGATTACCTCAACACACCGTATCAGACCTGCACTCTGAAAAGAAAACACCGGACAGCAGAGTTATGGCCCCAGAGATAACACTCGGTGTTGTGAAGCTCAAACTAAAAAACCCTTATCTGTGACAGGATAGGACACATTACATATTTGTGCATATATAGTACATCCGACCCAGCAAGTAAACAGCTGTAGATAGATGAGTAGCGGTAATGCAGAGGACCATGCGGGCAGATACAGTACCTCTGAATGAAACATGAGCCTTTAAGTCTGAAGAGACACACAGTGGAAACACTGTCAGTGTATGAATCAGCTACTCACAATGTGTGAGACTGAAATCCCTGGTTGGGAAATTGGAGAAAGGAATCTAATTGTTCTACCTGAGACAGTTTTTTTCAACATCTAATGACCTCTTTTCCTTTTTTTCTCATGAGCTTTTAAGTTTCGTAAAAGATTGCAAAAACTATTACGTGGGAAGTATTACAAATGTTGTGGGTAATCATGTATTCCTCAAAGCAATTTAATGTTGTGAGATGTAAAAACTTGGACGGACAAAAAAGGGTCTATTGCGAATCATAATTTCAGTCTGCTTAAGTGCTCAATGAGAACAAGAACATTTTGACGACAGATGTTAAATAATTGAATTTCTTCTTGATTTGGTGACTCTGGTAACTCCATCGGACTGCTTCCATTACATAGATCACAGAAAAGGGAACTCTCCCTACTCTCACAGACGGCTCTGCCAATGGCATGTATGTACAATGAATTAAAGTCAATTGCAGAGAAGTATGCAATCTTTCCAGACATCAAGGCATGCCGCGAACTTTCCATTAAAAGCGGTTTACGTTGATAACGTATTACTGTTTCTTTCTGTTTCGATCGTTTAAGCAGCAGATTTATTAAGACTAAACTGCGAGGTCTTTCCCAGGTCAGTCTGATTGGATTTCAGGAGAGGAGGAAGACACGTTTTTGAAACTGCCTTTAAAAATATCGTATTGTGTCCACAACCCGAGTCTGACCTGTGACCCTGAGATCAAAGGATCACAAAGGAGATGATAATCTGATAAAGTCGTGTTGTTGTAGGTCATGTCTACGGATGTGAGAAAACTCTCGACTTTTACTGCCTTAAGGGAGAAAAAGGTTTCGTTGTTACTACAGAAAGTACTTCATTCGTGCTAAATGATTGTGATGAATGTGTTTAAGTTGCCAAGGAGAAATTCTTACATGGCAAATTGGCCGTTCATCAATAATTATTATCCCATTGCATTTTCTCATGATGTGGATTCCCTCAGACGTTTATTTAACCCCGCTCTTTTACAAAGTTACAATTGAAGATGTCTCAAACCATTGTTCGTTTTTCATTTAAACGACCTCCGTGTTTTATGTTTCCCATCGAACGGCAGCGACTTCATTTGCAAAGACAATACTCCAACTGCCAACTACAAAGCTATTTTGCAGTTCAAATATTATCTCAGTAGCCGTCTAAAACTGCTGCGAAGCTAACCAGAATAATAAACTCAGAGAGGTGAAGGCCGACACCGTGACGCTTTGTTAGTCCTGGTATTTGTTTGAGTTTGTTTTAAAATCTGGTGTTGAAGCAAACATCTACAAAAAAATATGCTGCTCAAATCAAACACCAGAAGCCTTATTATTATTATAAGATTCATTATAAAATGATAAGATTATTATTATTATTTTGAATGGCTTTTTTTTTTTTTTTTTAAGGAATTAAATCAAATGTAGCATTCGGAAGTAGTAACTTCTTAATTACCTTATAACCTGCCAATTACCTTATTTATCTTACTTATCTATGACTTGTTTTATGTTATGTTCTAATGTTCTTGATGAACTTTTATTTTGTAGGACTATAGACCTTCACAGTCATCGGCATTGGACTTACTTCAACCTCTCATCATATCCTTGTCATGCATTCCAACAAAACCTTTCAACACCTCGCTATCACCTACTTCCTTCTTATGATAGACGCTGTACAGGGGAGAAGATGAATGGCAATGGTGAGAACTTCCTGCAAATGTCCCCCAGCATTTCCTTTGGTTTCCCCTTTTGTGGCGTATCTCATCATTAAGGAGTAAACTGCCATAACAAACTAAAATGGCCTGTGTCAACGTGTTATTTTCAGACACCAGGACAAAAGGGGTTAGATATATTTTAATTTGATGAAAGAGCATGTTAACTGCCTTCTGAAGTGAGCATCACTATTGCCCCAACAACCTTTTTCCCCCCCATGTATCCAGCTGTGGATTTACAAGAAAACACAGGCTACATTAACTCTGTAACAGCATAGCAATAATGTTGCACCTCGGAATTCAATCACAGTCCCCTGGTCCTCTGTAAATGTCAGCTCACTAACTAGTGAAACCTCTCTTTATTTTAATGTGCCTTTTAAACTTTGAGTGTATTGGAAAAGTCTGCAGTGGGTATAAATGAAACTTCTGTCAGGGATTTCTAATGTGTGTGTGTGTGTGTGTGTGTGTGTGTGTGTGTGTGGGTCCCATAATATTATTATTCCATTTTAAAAGGGTTTTATAAATGTCATGGTTTGAGTGCAGAAGTTTTGTCTTAGACTGAGCTGCAGAGAACAATCACAATTAGGGATGCAACAATGAAATTATTCCACTATTAATATAACTGTGATTAAAAACCTCACAGTTGGGGAACACCAAGCGTTTCTAGCCACACTCTCAGAACAGAGATGTTATTTTTATGTGAACAACAGTAGCACAGTAAGGGGAAAAGTGGACGGATGAGAAGTTGCTGGAGGTGCAACACAAGTCTGATGGAGCAGCTTAAAGTGCCGTATGGCAGCAAGATCAGTAATGTAGAACTGTTGAGCACACTCCAGCATAGTTGTTGCTACCTGACATTATATATTATACCCAATTTCTCCAAGTTAACCTAATTCCCTGGTGTCCTAATGAACATGTGTGTGACATGCTTTGGTCAAAATACCATAAGGATGAAGCACCACAGCAGTTCAATCACCCTGCCAAAACAGCCCTGTTCAGAACGCTCTGTTTAGTAGTATCTCTTAAAAAAGAAAAAAAGGGACAGGAAATGAGATCACAGAGGCTACTGGTAGCTAACAGCAGTTAGCATTTGGAAATTGATCATTCGCAGGCTCTAGCAGGCACATTGCCGTTATATATAACATGTATCCACTGGACAGATAAATCCTCTGAGGCTGGAAGTTTATGTCGGACACGTTGGTGACTGGTAGGGCCTCCAGAGTCCCAAATATAAGTATTAAAATTATTAAAAAGTTGAGTTTGCATGATATGGGACCTTTTAGTCACTCTCTTATTACTGTTTCAAAAGGAAGCAATTGGAGACCAAAGCCAACAAGAAATGTTATGAAGACAAAGCAAAAACACTAATTAAAGTTATGTAATGTGATTTCATTGTGAAAAATAACCATGAAAACCGGAGATTTTACATCTGCCTATGTGCTCATTATCATCACTTACTACGGAGCTTTGTCCATTTATTTTTACACCAGTGTCACCACCTGACTGTAATTAATCATGGAACGTGTGCATTTCTTTGCAGTGCTCATCTTGTTATTTTTTCCCTTGGCTCTTGCTACCCTTCTGTCTCCAGCTCCTCTCACTTGCCTCCAGATTGACACGAGCTAAGGTGACGCCTGCAGTAGCCGAGATACGGCAGAGCTAATGGATTTGTCCCAGGCATCTGAGAGACAAGAGCCCAGAGCCTCAGAGGGGATGAAGCACAAAGGCAACGAGTTTAAATGCCTCACTCCTTCATCTTTATTTGGCCTCAAAAGAGACAGAAGTAAAGTGAGCGAACAACATCTCACATCTCACCTCATCTACACCACAGCATCAATCCATCATCTGTGGCAGCCTAAATCCCCGTCCTTTCATTCCCATACAGGAGGGGAGTTTGTAATGAGGAGGGGTTTGTTAAGGAAAAAAAGTTATTTTTATTTCGTCTCAGAGGGGAAAGCTTCAGGGCAACTTGCTACATACCGCCTGAATAGCATAATTTCTCCATTTCTTTATGAAATCATAGCCTTCGAACACTTAAACACGTGTTCCTTTTCACTCATGTACACCAGACTGCTTGTTTTCAGCTCAGTGTTTCTAAAGACATGGGGACCCGGCACACAGCCTCTGAGCTCGGATGCCATTGCAAAGTTTTCAGCAAGAGCAACCACACAGATGTGCATAAAAAAATGTGGTATGGCAAAAGCAGCTCTCAAAACAAACACCAAAACAAGCCGCTATTAAATCGTATTGTTATAAAGCTAAGACCAACATAAATGGACTCAATCAGTGGAAACAAACACAAATCTAGTTCTTGAGCACTGTGGGGGAGATGCAGCCAGATGCCCTGCTAAGACTCATTCATTCTTCAAAAAGATAAAAAAAAAAAACCTCATAAAAACAGGAAAGTATGAGGGTTTAACTTACACATGACCAGACCAACTGTTTGTCCAGAACACCATAAAAATCCACGTCTCGCCCTGACTCATTGCACTTCTTTTGTTATTACCGAGTTCGCTGAAGTTCAAGTGTGAATTGTAAAGAATCCAGCACACAAAAAAGATGACTAATGAATCTAGCTGTGCCAAGAGATACAGTATGCTGTAATTTGGTCTGGCCATGAACAGTAACACTCGTTCTGTCGTACCGAGGCTACTTACAAAGATTGAGATTTCCAAACTGGAAATATCCTTTAAATGGTCTCGTATTCTATCAATTGTGGTACAATATTGAATACATGATCTTTCATCTGAAAATCAAAATGGGTCATGGTTGTTAACTGTGTTCTAACACATAAATAAAAGGAATCAGAGCACCATTATTTCTTACCGACTATTGAGTTGAGCAAATTCAATGCATTCCTGAGTAGACATCATTGATTTACTGTTAGTCTCAAATCCATCCATAATTCATTTTTAAGCTGCAGGCTCTTCCCTGATAGCTGAGAAAATCTCTATAAGGCACGATCGGGGGAGCATCAGGAGACTCGTGAAGCTGTAAGTGAAAGCTGAAGCAACAGGAAATGAAAAAAAGGGAGCCTGGTAGCCAATCACCCAGCATTCATAACAAAGGTGTACCAGGAGGCTGCGAGGTCAAAGGTCAGGGGTTTCTGGATGGCAGGCACAGCTGTGTGCAATGAGGAGCCTAAAAAACTGCCCCACTGTGACCCCAAAAGTCACTACTTCCACCGGGAGTTACCCATAACACATCTGGGCCTGATTCCCCCTAGCAGGCAGGTATCATGGCAGAACAGAGGGCCTCCTTCTCCCGTGTTTGTTTGTCATTTATTAACCTCACCCCAACCTCACCGTGCCCTTCCCAACAGAGCTGTGATTGACAACTTAAAAAGCCAAATATAATAGATTATACGAGAGCCTGCTCTGAGAAGCTATGCCGGCAAAGGTTTCGATTGAAAGAAGTAGTGTAGCGATTAGATGTTAAATTGATTATATGGGTGCTTGGACATCGTTTGTTTGACTATTAAAGTCAAATAAAATGACTCTACACTTTTACTACAGAGCCTACAAAGTTAAACTGTCTGTGTCTGTTTTTTTTTTGCATCGCCCCCTTCCAACATATCACACATGGGATTTTAGAAGCGCTAAACTGTCATCGGTGTCACACTGCACCAATGGCACAGGGACACAGCCACGCGGTATTATTTTATTTTGTCTCCAGTGTGAAACTGATACCAAGTTGATAAGCCAATTAAAGTCTTGCTGCGTAAGATACGACTCTCAGGGCCGATGATGTCTGACGGGGATCAAACACATGATGAATTGCAAGGCTCTCATTTTTCAAATGAAATGCCCTCCAGTCTTAAAACCTCTGACCCCTGCTCACCTCTTGGATTCCATGTTTGCATGTGTGCACATTTTGGAGAGAGAGGTTGAAATGAGGCACCTTTTTTTTTTTTCTTTTTCTCTCGTGCGCATTCAAACGCGTGTCTGTGTCTTCATGTGTGCGTGCGTAATGGATTTGAAGATGCTGGTTTAATCTACTCCCCACCATCACCCTCCAGCCCCTCTCTCCTTCCTCATTAAAAGCACATTCTTCATCAGGCTTGATGGTAGAGTGCCTGTCCAACTTGTGTCCAGTGTTGAGGCCCAGGGTTGCACAGAGGTTACGGGAGACATTCACAGAATAAACAACTCAGTCAAGCCAAACGTCTGTCATTCAGTCGACATTTTTACTTCATTAGCATTGATTTTCACAAATAAGCATATGTTTGATTATGTATTCAAATATTTATGTAAATGCACTTACTGTAAGAGCATATGCAGTGTTTATGTTTTTTAAGTGCGTGTGAGTCTCCAGTGAATGCAGAGCAAGCCAATTTAATAATAGTCACATCTCTCCCTCTCCTCAGTGGCATTACCATTATATATTTTATTTATCAACCGCCGTGCCATGCACGTGCTCTCTTTCACCACCTGGCTGTTAGCGATGCTCTCTTCATGCCACCGAATGCAAAACGAGACCTCGGCCCTGCACGTAATTGAGCAATGTGATGCATCTTCAAAGTATTTGCAGCAGATGTCTCTCATCTCCTGAGACCTTATCTGAGAGGAATGGATAAATAAGACATAGGCATAAAAATGCAGATGGAGGTGGTTGTGAGGAGAGGAAGAAAGAGAAGAAGAAGAAGGGTGGTGAGACGCTGATCCTTTTCTGTCAGGCTGGGTTAAGAAAGGGCAAGATAAAACAATGTCACTGCAGGGAAAAACAGTATTATGGGCGTGTAACGTGAGGCAAAATGCAGGAGAATCACGACTGAGCGGTCAGGAGGATACTGCAACAACTTCTGAATTATGTAAAGCAAAAAATATACCGGAAACACCTTTACTGTAAGGATACATGAATTATTATGAAGTATCATGAATGCATGATCTCTCACGTAGGTCTTCAGGTCAATCTATATTATCAATTGTTCTTTATGTAGCAATAACTTTTTGCGACAATTATTTTGTCACAATTTTATTGTGTCATACAATATTTACTCATAATTCATTAGGGCCATGGGTCCCTAAAGGTGGGGTACACTCTGGACATTCACACCTACGGGCAATTTAAAGTGTCCATTTAACCTCTGCATGTTCTTGGACTGGGAGGAAACCGAAGTATCCGGAGAAAACCCCACGCGCACACACTGAGAGAACAAGCAAACTGTGCAACTGAGCAATAAGGAAGTGCTCATACAAAACTACACGATTGTTCCAATTTAAAACAGCTAACACTACACCAAACCACACTGGAGGACTTCAAGTTGCTGATTGACACTGTATCTCCTATGGACAAATGAACAAATAAAACAAGGAGGGATCTTTTCAGGGCATGTCGATGTCCAGTAAGGATCTTCAGCAGAAACGACTGATATAGAAAAACTGGTAATACAGTTTGACCTGAAGAACGACATGAGATTGCACACCAACACCACCAAGTGTGGTGCTTTTTTTGAGGGTCCACAAAACATGATGAAGTTACGAGTTACATTTGTACAGACAGTGAAAACGCTAAGGTCGTTTTCACACCTAATAGTTTGCCAGAGTCAGTTTGCTTTCACACTGCACTTTAGCGAAACCAAACAAACCTTTTCAATAATGTATTCCCCTCCTCGCCTGAGGTGGCGCTGCATTAAGAAGGAGAAGACAAGACAAAGAATGAACAAGCATCTGTTGGTGAATGCAGGGCAACTCTTGCTTCCACCACATAAGAGCAAAACATGCAGCTGCATCAAATCCTATCAGTTTTCGTTTTTTCATTTTGTTTTATGCAAACATACACAGACACATATACGCTGCAACAATGGGCTCACCCATTTTTCCCGGCTATCTTTCCACACTTTGGTTTACCCACAATGCCCTGTGTTCTAGTCCGCTTCCTGCGTTTTGGGTCACTTGACGCGGACAGAGATCTTTGCGCATTCACAACTCCCCAAACTAGGGTTTGATTAAGAAGGACTGGTGTGAAAGCACACAAAGACATGCCTGAGTGCATGCTAACATTTCATTTATCATACTTCAAATGAGGACATTGAAAAATCCAGGTGAAGGCCATCAAATGCTATGCTATTTTATTCAAAGCAGTTTGCTATTGAGGCCATGCTGTACATTATACTTTTCCAACTGCGTAATGCGTCGTGGTGACGGATACGCACTGCAATTTCCTGCCTGAACAGTAGGGGTCGCTACGCAAGATTGTTGTGCTTTTGGCTACAGTGAGCAAAGGCGTCCGAGAGAGAAAGTCTGTTGTCGCGGCGGAATATCATTGAAACAGTGGCCGTTTCTCACTTTTCTGTGTCAAGGAACGCAATTTTAAGATAATTTGAGGCGAGAAATTGGCCATTTAGAGACTAAACATGTGGTTTGTGTATAGAGATATGACGTATTTATAGTCTGGCAGCGACGTTGTCGGCGGTGATCAGCTCCGCCTCTGTGCGCACAGTGGCCGGCACAGAGCAGCGTTATCTCGGCCTATCCTGAGGACCAATCGCAGCCTTTGCCGTCTCCGTTGTCCCTTGACGGAGTGACGGACACTTTATTTTATTTCATGCAGTCAGAGACGACGCAGAGGCTCTCCGTCGACGCACAGGGCTCTGGGTAACCTATGTAGAGCACTTTACGCAGGAGTATAAATTGGGCTTTAATGTCACAAGTACCTGTTTTTTTTTGTTTTTTTGTTTTTTTTCCACCAAGCCACAGTGAAAGGTGAGATTTGAATCTAATTATTCAAACATCTAACAAACAAGTCTGGAGAAGCATATGTGGCAGCTTTGCTGAGCGACTCTTTATTTCCAGTAAATATCCAGTGAAGTTTGCTCTGCTCTCAGCTGGAGTTCACATAAGAAAGATACAAGGAGACCTTTTTTTCTTTTTTCTTTTTTAACAGCTTTGAAGAAAGTAAGCAAAAGGAGTCCTTCACATCTACAGACACAGTTCCTCTCATGGGCTCAACACACTGATCAATCTCGAGATTCTGCCCTTCATCACTCTTAAAAGTTGCTCTGCCGTCAAATCTGGACTCACTGATAACTGCTCGGAATCTTTTGTGGTCACTCAAACGCGTCGTCTTTCATGAATCTGCATAAATAACAAATGTAATAGCATCACTTGGTTTACAGATTATTGCCAGCACTAATGGTATTGACTTTACATAATTTGCTTTCAGACTGTGCTGTTGTGTTACCTCAATATCCTGAAGGTAATAATAATAATAATAATAATAATAATCCAATAATCTTGAATGTCTGATCTGAAGTTTTGCTAAGGAGCATTTGATAAAATAAACAATTTGTCCTTTTCATCTTCTTTCAGGAATCATGTCTGTGATATTTACTTTGATCTCACATCTTATCATTATTATGTTTGTAAAGTATCTTCCTCCCTCAGCCTTCTCTCTCTGTTGCTTTGAAGAGATTTTGAGGTTATTCCTCGCGGTGCCTCAGCAGCATCTTGGAAACTTTCTGGTTGTGTGGAAGAGTAATTATAAGGCTGTTGAAGTCTTCTGAGCACGAATGGAGTCAGCAAAAATCTCGCCTGCTTCTGCTGTCTCATTAATGTCCAGCCAGAGATGGGGACAAACAGAGTCTGGTGGTCTCCATGGTTACTCTGAGCCAGAATCTAATCAATGACATGCTCTTTCCATAGATGGTGACGAGGTATTAATGAGCTTCCAATGCCAATGAGAGCTAATTATCAGCCTTCTGGAGGGAGAGGAGGAAAAAACAACTGGATCACTGGAGGAGAAGAAACAGTGGGGCGTTTATGCTGAGATATGCAACGATCGAAAAATGTCACTGGTGCCAAATCAATATTTTCAGCACAAGCACAAGGGTGCGGCGAGGAAAATGCACTTAATGGAAGTCATGCTGTCATCAGTTAACTGTTGGCATAATGTGCACTCAAGGAATGTGGACTCAAGGAGTCGTCTTAAATATGTTTTCCCGTTTTAGAGATGCCCAGGGTCTTTCTGTCAAAACACCCTGCCCATGCAACCAAAAACTTTAGCGTGAATATGAATTACTGCAGCATTGTTGCACAATAAAAGAAAAAGAAAAATGGATTCCATTTAATTTTGATTCTCCTGTTCTCCTCACAGTTTGAAGGTTAAAGACCCTGACAGGCGGCTGTTTCTACTTTACTTTACTTAAGTGTCTAAAAGATGATGAACACTTGATATTCTTTTTTTTTTAATAATAATAAATGTATTAGGTAGTTTGTACTCAATCTCTGTTTGACCATGTCCTCACAATAAAACCATTTACAGTGCAAGTTCAATAGTAAAATGCTACCTTAATTGGGAATAAATAATGTTATTCTGTTTCACTGGTGCCGTAGAGGGCGATAAATGCCACATCTTTTTTTCAGGGCAATTAAATGGTAGCGAGACTTTTCTTACCCACAAGCCTTTCTGCTTTCCCTTTGGTCAGGAGAACAGAGCACAGCAGCACACAGATAAATCTTCGATAGCGCACAACCGGGGCGGGGAGATATTGCTTTCAGAAAAGTCATGAAAAGGCAGGGAGTCTTTCAAAACATTTAGACGTAAACACCAAGCAAAGTTTGGAACTGCTCTGAAAGATTGGGATTAAAACAACCATTAGACAATTTTTTTTTTTTTTTTCCATCACACACCACTAATAAATTAGCCATTTACACAGTAGTCATAAGGGTATATGGGGGCATTGCTGTTCATTAGAAAACACTGTGTTTTCTGATTCTGAGACAATAGATATTCCCACCCAGCATGTCATTTTAAACAAAGACATATGATAATGACTCGGTCGACTGATAGTAGGCCAAGCTGAGGCCGTGTGGCTTCTGACAAATGGTCTGCTCTTCATTTAATATAAAACCACAAGGGTCATTTAGAGTGAGAGAGAATGCACTTGAGGTTGGTACAACTATAACACGCGGCCACATGAAAGTGTGGCAGCATGGCTGTGACTGCAGCACCAGTGCTTGTGGGTGTTGGAGGGGGAAGCCAGACACTCAGCAATGCTCTGTAAATGGTCATGTACCACAGGGATCATAACAAGGGTACCATCGTTCTTTGTTCTTTCATTCTTACGTGCTTGCGTCTTCAAACGTTATTTAACATGAAGCCAAAGAAGTGGTTCCATCTGTAAACTATAGCAGGGAGTTGCTGGAGTTGCAAAAAAAAAAAAAGAATCCTGTGAAACACAGCAACAAGCTGCAAAGATACACAGTTTATAAGCCAAATCTGACTGAAGCCAGTTATTTATGGAATAGGATTACTTAAGAGCCTCAGAGTTGTGAAACAATGTCCACGGAAAAGTTTCTTGTTTTTTTTTTTATTAATATAAGGAGGATGTTTTTAAATGAGAGCGAAAAACAGGCTTTGTCTGTGTATTTTACTTTAAAAATTTTGTTTTTTTTAAGCTGATTAAAACTAATTTCACTTGAGATTTGCAAAAGGAAATGTGTTGTGTTTTCCTTTCCTTTGCTCCAGTTCAGTTCTGGAGGCTGCACTGACAACACTCATTAAAGGTGCAACTCTATTAAAATATTCACATATTAGTATTACATGTAGGAGGGGGGGGGGGTGAAGAGAGAAAGAAAGAACTCATCCAAAGTTATTTACAAAGCATTTCCGTTGAAAAGCACTGATCATTTTACAAGTCAAATTCCTTCGAGCGAAACACTTAATTAGACTTTTAGATCAGGTAGCATGATAGTGCCTCATTTTCTTTGTAGAACAAACAGCAGCCATTTAAGTAGATCCTTTTATCCAAGGACCACAAGGGCGTACATTCACCTAAAACCTTGGGGTTTCACTCAAACCACGTTACTTAAACTACATCCCCATTGTTTTATGGGTGCACTTACCTGCACATTAACAGGCCAAGAGTCATTTACTGTCCCTTTTACAGAGCCTCATGCCGGGGAAAGGGGTCTTTTTCTGAAAAGAAGCTGAATGGCTGCCATGTCTCTATCTTCCCCCGTGGAGCCAACCTTGTGCACTCTCGGGTGGAGTCATGTTCTCAGCAGACGGTACAATATGTCACTTAATACTGTAAGGCAACACAACATCACTGGCTCTAAGATGGGACAGAGCCAAGACACTGCAGAACTCATGAGCAAAGTTCAACACATTGAGTGAATTTCATGTATTGGATTTCAGGTATTGTTCAGGTATGATTTTATTTGAAATTAGCTTACTCGATTACATAAAATAGAATTATAGCATACAACTTTTCTGTCTTCTCTAATGATGTCATTATTTATGCAGATATTTTGTGGAAAATGTGTGCATTCCAGTACTGCACTGGCCCATATTTACCTGAGAGGTTTTTTATTTTGTACTCACTAAAATTAAGGCTTTCTAAAATATGTTCAACACCAGAGACACATCAACGTATGAATTTGTGTATTAAGGTGTAAGACTTAAGCAAAAATGAACAGCCGCAAAGCCTTAGGCACCACTGCTGTCTTTTATAATAGACTGTAAGGTAAACTTAGTGAAGGAATACTATAAATCTTATGCTGCATGAGAATTATGATTTTCTTGGTCAGAACTGAGGGTTGAGAATATTTTTTCTTCCATTATGAAATATACAGCTTAAATTTTGATATGGCCATTTACATTTTAAAATCTTGGGTGTTACTTATCTTATCTGTGTATTATCTGTGTATAACACAATAGGTATATTTATTTCTATACATTTCTCAACTTAATTATTAATAAAGTACATGAATAAATATTGTTCCTTAGACCTCAGCAACATTTTCTTTGGAAAATGTTTTCTTTAAAAAAAAAAAAAATCAAACTTTTCTTTGAAAAAAATAGAATTTGATATGAATATAATATAAATGCAGCTGTAATTTCGACGTCATATTAAATGAACCAAGATTACATTTTAAATAAAGAAAATATTGCAGCTCGTGTTTAATAGCAGGTATTTTTTGGATTACGCTCTATCACCTGAAATTTAAGAAGAAATTTTTTTTTTTTTTAAAGTTTCTCAAAAAAGACAACAAAGGGCAAGGTCAAAATCCCCTCAGAGTGTATGAAAGGCAAACACTGTGCATGGTGCGAATACTCCGAGTGCCGAAAAATGAACACTCTCAACAGATTCTATCATGCTGCAAATGACCATAAATGGTTAGAGCTGGAGTTTTTACATGGCTGGTGGTAAACTAACCAGATGTATCCAACAGCTGCCAGGTGTGAACATACAGTAAGTGTGTGTGTGTGCGTGGAAAACAAGTGGATTCTGAATGTGAGCATTTTAATCCCCCGTAAAAGGAAAATAAATGCTTTTACAGCCTATACCAGATGGTAAATATACAATTATATTTTGTTTGTCACAAAGTGAAATGCAACAATAAACAACACCATTTTGACTTTGTCCTGCATCAAACTGCTCCACTTGGCACAGTGGGTTAGCATCTAGCGTTAACCAAGCACAAATAGCTGATTGGTCCACTATCTGCACTTCAGAGCGAAGCACTTTCAGCAAAGACTTATGAAATATTTAAGAGCAAACATCATCTATGATCCGAAAACTAAATAGCGATGTGTATTTTATAAAAACTAAATGGACCGAGTGTATGGTTTAATTGTCTCATGTATGGCTTCATTCTGCTCTTGCACTGGACACAGCAGCTTGGAGGTGCATGTAAGGCGATCAAGCCATAGAAAACTTACAAAAGGTATGAAACGTATACACTAGAGCATTAATATAATAATATATAAACTAAAAGCATTAATAAAGTAAAATTTAGTCAATCAAATGTTGCTTGAAGGTCTACCAGAGACACAGAGTGCATCGCTGGTGACACGTTTGGTCAAGCGCTCTTTGCATTACTGGAAATTACTCAACGGTTTGTGCCATTTGGAAAATTCCAACAATTTCCCAAAAAACTAAGAAATTGCATTTCAACGGCAATGGTCATTACGGTAATTTCACGGACACACACACTCGGAGAGGTGGAAAAAATGGAGCAGAGAATTTGATCAAATATCACATTTTCTGGCCAACATTTTACAGTATCCATTTATTGTTGGTAGTCTTGGCAGTTGGTCAGGTCTAGGTTCATCAACATTATGTTATGTGCCAAAAGAATGAGGTCAGCTGACTACCTTAATATACTGAATGACCAGATTATTCCATTATTCCCTGATGACACGGGCATATTCCAAGATCAAGGCTTAAAATATGATGCTTTTAGTAGGTAGACATATCTAATCATTTCTCAGTGTGATATTAACTCAAGCAACCCCATTTTTTTCTCCACTGAGGTTCAAGAAAGTAGCTCCTTAGCCATAAAGGTAAGCCTATCCTCTGACCTCCCAAATGCAAACCAGACAATCTATATTCCACTGTAAAAATCTATAAATCCTTTAGAATGGGCCAATTATGAGGCCTTGTGCTTCTAGCATGAAGGGTCCAATCTCTCAGCCGGAGAAAGCTTTTCATGGGCGCTAATGTTAGTGCCCCTCATTCCCTGCATTGGCCCCACTGAACCCAGACCCACAGTGCATAATAAAGCAGCTTTGGGTGGATTAAATAAGCACAAGTCCCCTAGTTTTCCACTTATAAAGCCTGCTATACCTCAAAACGAAATGGTTCAAAGACTTATATGAAATATGATCATTTTGTAACAAGCGCGAGCATTGAAATGAAGATGGATAGAGTGGTTATATATATTTTTTTTCTAAATCATATTTCCTTCTTGTTGCCACATCCGCAGTCTAATTACAGTAGCATTTGATGTCATGGTGCATGCAGTACTTGTTTCCACAGTGAAAACAGCAAACATTAAGAAGTCGGAGTGCTTTGTTATCTAGCGACATGCGAGTGCTTAGTCACAAGTACGAATGACCACTACAAGTTTTAACACTGACCCATTTTATTCTCCCCTTTATCTTTTGAAAGAAAAGCTTCATTGAGAAAGCCATTGCCCACATGCTATAATGACTCCGTAAGCCCAATCAGTGGGTTATTTAAAAGTATTTTGACATTGTGACCCGTTTGTTTTATGCCTTTCTTCCTCTCCCTCCTTTCTTGTCTAATGTGGCCAATGAATTACATGCCTCTTGTTTAGGCAGTCATCTGCTCTGAGAAGGAAGCTAGTTATTGGTTTGACATGTGTATGCGCATTTCTCTGCGGTCAAAGGTCAGGCTCTGCACCCCTTACTGCATTTTTGATTAACCACCTCAGTCCCATATATGTGCAGGATGGGGGGAAAGATGATAGGGCCATTTGACGTGACACAGTAACAGATAAAGGTCTGAATGTGACCTCCAGAACATGAGGTCATAAACACGCTATGCTTTCACTCTGCGTATAAGTGAGCTGGGGAATGCATTGTAGGCAATAGTGGAGTGTTTAAGATTGTGTTTGTGCACTTAGGAAAAGGCCCAGTCAAGGCCACCTCAACTCAAACATTGAAAATGTGTGATTCCAGAATGCTCGACTGCCAAGCAACTACTTCACGGGTGATGTAAAGCTCAGGTTTAGAGTATTTATTGTTTCACTGGCTGTGCAGGTTTATTGTATTTTAGAAGTGAAGAAAAAAAAAACCGAGTTGATGAATTTGTTGTAAGGCTAGAGGAAGCTGGAGGTCTTTCTAGAAAACCAGAAAAAAATGTTGTTGAAGTTGAGAAATAAGTCCACCCCATAATGTTACCAGACAGTATTACTCAGGTATGAAACACAAGTTTCACATAACCCTCTGTAGCCCTGTATTGTAAACTGTCCATGTATATAACCACAAACTTAGATAACACTAAGCTCAACACTGGAAAATGAAAGATAAGAGCAGCCAAAATCACATCATGTCAAAGAAGAAAAAAGCCATGGTTAACAAACTTTTTGATGTCAAAAAGCACAGAAGAAACTATTCCAGAGTGCAGCTCGGAAAACTCTGAGGCAATTCATTACATAAAATCCAAAAGATGCCGAAACTTAAATTGCCATAACTCTGGTGAAAAGGCAGGAATATGAGAAAGATGATTGCAAGAAGATGAACATCAGATCAGGTATTTCTACAGAACAGGATTAAATCAGAAAAGTATACTTTGTCTCACACTGAGAACAAAGCATCAATTACAGACGGTCTCCCATGCATTAAACTAACCTCAATAACCTCAAAAGAAAGTCAGTTAACTCTTACCCTAAAAACAATTACCTTTTTTTTTTACAAACGGAAAAACTGATGAGAGTAATTTGTACACAACGTGTGATTAAAGAATTCATATTTATGAAATAAATTCAAAAGCAGTTTACTGAGATCTTAAGCTGCATGATAAGTAAGCAAGTTGTCATAAAACTTAAGTTTGAATGAAAACTAATTCACAGGTTTTACAGTCAGTGAAGTTTTTTGTTTTACTTTTTCTATAGGATGCCGAAATGAACAAGTCAAGTCCTTCAGCGTCCGTTTATGAATCATTCATATTATATCTTACCATTTAATGTGGTGTGATTTACTACATTAAATAGTCATATTTCAGGGTCTTGTAGAGGAAAACAAACACCTGTTGTAAAGTTGCCTCGGAGAAGCAGGTGTTGCAGTGTAAATAACTAATGTGACTCTCTGAGAAGACATGGAACTGGAGGCCGTATAAGCTCTTCATGCTTAAGCACATGATCAAGGCCCAACTGCCAAGTCATGGAGAGGCATTAGTTTGCTGAGATGGCAGTTTTTTTTTTTTTGCCACTGCTTAAGTTAAAGCAGTCACCCTCCTGTCCTCTCCCAGTTTCCCTCTCTTTCTCTTAAAGCCTTCACTCTTCATTTCTTATTTCTCTCAGCTTGTGCGTCTCTGTTTTGACAGTACATCTAGTAATTACTTGGGAAGCCGTCTGTTGGTTGGGACTTTGCCTGAGGCTCTGTGCAAGCCACGGATAACGAGGAAGCTTCAGCTCCCACAGCAAACAAAAACACACCACAATGCTGGTGCACTTCTATTTTGACTAATGCTCATCAGCTGAGTTAAGCAAATGTTTTAGGTAGGAGGAGATGTGACTTCATTCAACGTGATTTGATCATGAATCATATGGGGGGCCTCTTATTTACCGTTCTTAAGTTTAATACTTCGTGGTTTGTGATTTCTGCCACTAGGGGTCTCAATCAAAACAATAACAAAAAGACAGAGGGAAGCAGAATGTGATCATGGGATTTGTTATTCTGCCGCTAAAGCTCTCACACTTTACGGAAAGAGCCTCGACAACAATGAGTAATCTCCATCCATTGGTGACAAATCCACACACGGTGAAACGGGAAAACGCCCCGACTTACTGGTATCAAGTATCCCTGTCCTCACTTTAATGCTTCACAGGGAGTTTGTCTCAAAACAGCAGAGATGAGTAAAGCAGATGGATTGATTAAAAGGCGACCAAAAATGAAACACTCAAATATGGATTTTTGTGGAATTTTGGAAACATTTTGAAACAAAAATGTTAGATATGATATATCTATGGGCCTTGTGTTGCTCATGTTTTCAATGAAATAAAATATATTTATTATATATATAAAAACAGTAAGCACCTAGTTAATGGTGAATATATACTGTTTTTATATACATTTCATTTGAACACATGAGCAACACAAGGCCCATAGATATATCATATCTAACATTTTTTTGTTTTTAATTAAGATTTTTCCTCCATAAGACGTTAATGTGTGCTTAATATTTACTAATAAAGGGCTAGTATGCTACTTGACTAGATGTTAGTAAGCACCTAGTTAATGGTGAATATATACTAACATCTATTCAAGTAACATACTAGCCCTTTATTAGTAAATATTAAGCACACATTAACGTCTTATGGAGGAAAAATCTTAATTCATGTCGTAATAGAGGTAGAATAAGGTGTCATGTGCTTAATGATTACTAATAAAGGGCTAGTATGCTATTTATATGAAAAAAAAAAAAACTTAATGGTGAATATGTGTTCCCTAATCTAAAGTGGTAACATATTATTCATATATTTAATTTATAACACATTACTTGACCGTTTTTCAACCAAGAGGAATGTCGTTAATTAAAAGTTAAACCCTGCTAGTTTAAAGTTAGTGATGCTACTCAACAGTATGACATTATCACATTGATAGTTGATATAAACTCCAACTAAAATCCATTTTTAATGACGCCCATAGCTCTGCGAGTCCTGATACCCATAACCTGTCAATCTTCTCCCCTCACAACTGCATCCCCCACTACATCTGTGACTTAATTTACCTGCAATGTAAAGGAAATGTGTCAAAATGTTGATTCTATTAATGCCGAACTCAAACTAATGGTACTCAGCTGGAGTCATAGTAGTCTGTATAGAGGGGAAATTAGGAAGAGGTAATCCAAAGATTGACAGTGATGAAGTATAGGTGACATTTGGGATGTGTAAAGAAGATGACTGCAAGTGGGGACCTACACGTTTGTAAAGGCTCTGAACAAAGAAAAGCCCTTAGTGCCTGGATCATCAACGTCATCCATCTCAATGTATTGATCCACTTCAATTACCCCTGGCCTTTTAACTGGTATATGCCACTTGTCATTTCCTAGTTGTGGGATAATACATGTCATAAAATGCAGGGATGGACTACATAATGGATCTGCACAGGTACCTTTTGTATCTTAAAGGCCTTAAATGTGACTGATGTCTCTGCCCTTCCAAACTGAAAAGGGGAAGAAATCTGACAAAAAAAAAAAACGGACTCAATAAAACATGCATATCTATCCCTTGGAAACAACTTCATCATGATTCCTTGATGTTTATTTCACTTTTAAATGACTTGGAAAAGAAAATGAACAACATCCTGGTTGCGACATAGAAGCCTCTTGCTCACGATCAACTTTGCTCTAAGCTATGGCCTTGGAACAGAGTTATGTCTGTGATACAGCTTTGTTCATTTTAGATGTGACTAAAAGTCTAACAAAAACACTGGAACAATCCTGAGTAAAAGGTGTGCTCTTATCTTGGAGGGATCTGCTGACTAGAGACACGGTCCTTCAAACAGAACTGCAACATATTTAAACATTTACTGGCAATGGAGGAAATTGGGTGTGGGGGTGGGGGGGGGTTAGGCTAAATGCTGCAATAGCCGTTTCATGCCAGACTAGTTTTAGGGCGCCAGTGGGTAAATTGGTTTACAAGTTGATGTGTTGGAAAAACACTGACGAAAACCTAACCAGAGCCATGGGGCTCACTCAGCAGGCCAGTGAGGCGACATATAGATAAGAGTAGATAAGAGAGAGGGCGAGAGAGAGAAGGAAGTCAGAAGGCGGTTTATAGTCAAATAATAATCATTTGAGAGACACTGCATTATTCAGGCCAGACGGCACAATTATGTAGCACTTCCACTCGCAGGTCAGGATTGCTCCATTGTGATGTTCCTGTTTGTGGTGCTGGTGCGAGAGCCAAACTGCTGCTCTAGCTCTCGTCTGTCTCAATCTAAACGTACAGGCAAATGTTTTGTGTAGGTAATGTGTGTTTCGCCGTGTGCATTATGGACTAATAGAGTCTTTGCACTTTGAAAAGCTTGTATGGAATAATTATTGTTTTTCACTGAAAGAGTGCAGAATGACTAGAACTTCTCTGTTAGCTATTAAATGTATTATTTACATTCTTTCCATTTTTTTTTTTAAGCAGTGACATACTATGCGGTTTACACTAGTGCTTACTTTGGCTGAAAATACATCCCAGCCCAAACAGAAATTAACTCAAATCATATCTCTCTCTTTTTTTTTTTTTTTAAACAACATGCATTCAGTCATTTAACCCCTGCACCAAAATGCCGTGCTTCTCCAGAAATGATTAACTCCCTTTAAATATATCCAGAGACCTCAATTAAGTCTGCTCGCCACCTTTCTGTTCAGGCTAAATGAATTTAATTCTTCCAACACATTTCTTCTCCTGCAGTGCCGTTTACCCTGGAGATCGGTCTATTGTGAAAAAAAAATGTAAGCAAAATATTTTTTCCTGTCTTTCTGAAAAAACTATTTTTGTTCAGACTCGTCTTGGAGATTTGATAGATTTTGCATCTCCGTCCTGTCTAGTTGTTGAGTTTTACAGTCGCTTCTAAAAAAACGAGAGAGTGATGAACCAATCACCCTTTTTCAATCATTTTTGAAAACAATTTGTCAGACTCATCACGCCTTCATTCAGGCAGCAGTGCCAAATAATTGTGAAATGGTTCGTCACTGCATATCCACATTTGAACTACAGCTATAGTCGCCATAACCAACAACATATGTCATTTATGAGGGCATGAACAAATATGATTGAGCTCACATTTCAAAAATGTTTGTGCCAAGCCTGCAAGCCAATGCTATACTGCTGTGTCACCGGCTGTTCCGAGCAAATCCAAAAATACACCAAAAGCATTCTGGAACGAAGTCAAAAATGATCTTTGCACAGCAGCTATAGATGAATTGTTTCTAGAAGAAAACATACAAATACCACACAGTGTGAGATTTATTTCAAAGCTGGATCTGAAAATTCCAAATCAGTACATTAAACTTGTTGAGGGAATGGAAAGCAGGAGGGAGCGGAGGGAAATATCTGGTGAGAGACCAGTTGCTTAGGGATATAGTTTCTGGTTGATGGCTACTTTTCAACCTCGCTTGTATATTTTACTGCACATAATTTCACTTTTTCTAAAATTAAGTAAACACTTCTGTATCAAAAAAATGATGTGTATGTCATTAATCTGAAACCTAAATACATGTTCACAAAAATCTGGTTAGTTATTCCTGCCCACACTGAACTAATGTTGTGTTGCTGTAATATTTCAGATATTATCTTCATGGAACAAAGATACCGCAACTTGAAAACCATCTAAAGCACATCTTTTTGAATATAGTGGTGCTTATGAGCAAAACAGGGTTTCTTGTGTCCCCAGGTTTTTGGAATGCCTTCTTACAACCTCTATAAACACTTTAACTATTAAAGTGGCCAAAATTGTTTCTTAAGTGGAGAGTGAATCCTAAAATTGTGTAAATACGCACATTATGTGGACCAGACTCTTAAGAGAAAAACCACTAAGTACTTAAACACTTTAGAACAAACTTAATAAGGTATGGATCAAAAATGGCCACAGCTCTGGTTTGAATTTATACATTAAAAAGGATTTTCAAGCAAGACATTGCTAATTAAAAGCCATTTTGTCGTAAGCTGTAGTTTCTAAAATCAGAAGTTAAATATCTCATTAAAATGACAAATGCAACTGTAGTATAAAATAATCTTAGGCCAAACCAGAGAAATAGAGACCGTCTCCCAATGGCTTTATATCATATCTGTTCACTCCACATCAGTGGACTTTATTCTCCCTTTCCTTTTCCTACCCCATCTGCAATTCTGATTTCACCTCTGTGCAGCCAAGTGTGTCTATTCCAATACCTGACAGGCCCACTGGATGTGCACAGGTAGCCTCTCCAAGCTGCAGAGAGTGACGGATGGCCAACATACCACAATGGTCGGGTTTCTCATGTTTAATTCTGATTGCAACCTTTTTCCCAGCCAGTCATCCAGCTGCTAAGCCCAGATCCCAGTGTGCAGCACCCAGGGGAGCTGGAGAGAGCAGTGGTTCTGAGCTGAGGCCTTCTCTGTCCATCACCTTCAACATTTGCCTTAGTGGAACATTCAATTTATTTTATAGCACCACTCCACTTGATAGCACTGACCT
Source organism: Microchirus variegatus (assembly GCF_963457635.1). Lineage (NCBI taxonomy): Eukaryota > Metazoa > Chordata > Actinopteri > Pleuronectiformes > Soleidae > Microchirus > Microchirus variegatus. Next base: position 12,302,441 of record NC_139805.1, read on the forward strand.
CCCAGATCCCTTGGAGAGTAATGAGATGGCGATGCTGATGTCAGTCTCGGTGTTGGTTGGGAAGACCAACCACCCTGTGGACATCTTCTGTAGAGGTGCCTTGTAAAAAAAAAAAAAAAAAAAAAAAAAAAAGTACAGAGGAAAGGAGATTGATTTTAGTCGAGTCGTGTTCTGATTTCAAAGCAAGCTGCTCCTAAACCCTGCTGTGTCCAATTGCAGCTCTGTCTCTTTGGTGATGGGCATGTGTGATTGGTTTGTCACGGGCAGAATTCCTATCTAAATAAAGGGAACAGGTTGCACGGCAAGGGATATGTCATATGACGCCCCAGAATCGACTGACAATGTCACTGCAAGGAGCAGAAACGTCAAGACAGAGGACACATTTCAACATAGAGAGTGCCATGCTGTGGCCAGAACAAGTAAATACATCTTAAAGTTGACAAAGAAACTGTGAGGAGGGACCCATTGTCTGTGCAGGTTTAACATAAAATCAGCACACAAAATCATCAAATAACCCTTCAGTGATTCAAATGCCAATATTTTCAACTTGGGAACTTGTACTTATACTATATCATAGTCAAGCCAACTGTCCGAATAGCAATGAAACTTGGTTCTCATCTCCCAAGCTTGTATCATGGTCTTCATTCGCAACCAAAGAGGACTAACGGTGTTTAAGAGCGTCAATCAAACACGACCTTCACTGTTTGAATATTTCTAACAAATATTGCACATCTCACAAACATTATATTATATATTATATGACTTTTTATAAGCTATAATCTGGGATTTAAATACTTTTAGTGAATTAACTGACAGCAGTTTGCCATCTGTTTTTTTGGAGACACTGGATAATAAAACCCAGGAAACAATATTTCTCCAAAAGGGTAAAAGCATTTTCAGTTGAAAATCTTCCGATTTATTTATAGTATTTCCACCGACAAGACCCAGACAACAGATGTAATGGTAATCATAATGAAACCTAATCAGGTTGACACAAATCTTTGTTTGGGTTCTCTGTTCCAGATGTGCCACACAAGACCCATAAAAAACTAGTGGCATTTTCCATCATTCAAGGTGAGCGACTAAAGGAAAGCAGTTTTAACAGCTGAAAATAACCCCAACATATAAATTCATGTAAGTAGATGTAATGGTTTACATCTTAGTAAATCTCATGACAGATGTAAGACGTTATTGGTTCTTCTATTTATAAATGCAAGGGACATCTGTCTAACGTTTAATCGCATGACCGTCCAATGGATCTCTTGCCAGGCTTCAAAATTGGCAGGTGACTTACTAATGGCACCAGTGTGTGCAGTGCCAACTTTGATGATGTTTGGATAAGAAAGAAAACAAAGGCACACAATTAAGGTATTTTTTTAGGTAATGTAGTAGACTATTATGTAATAAAGTAATAAACTTAAAGGGGAAATAAGTAGTTTATAGTGCCATCTAGAGGAGAGGCTGAAATTTACAACAAAGACCTGCTGCTCTGCTCACCCCCTCCCTTCCCTGAGCGCAACGGTATCCGCAGCTGGTCAAATGTCGTCCTCGTCGTCTTTCTCCGTGTCAGCAGATGAGGTTTGTGAGGCGAGGGAGAGGGCGAGCTACCGCGGCTGTAGCAGACGAAGCGGAGAGAGTGGAGGCGGGACTTCCGCTACAAGTAATGCGACGCTTGATTTGTTCTCTCGCGTTTGTCCTTACAGGCTCCGGTAGAAACATGGCGTCTCGCTGCTAACAGTGGCTATGCAACCGCGGTCCGCGGTCATGGTATTTAACATGACTTTTTGAAACACTACGAAAATGAAACAAAAACTATTATACGGCGACTAGACAATGCAGGAGCACATAATATGTATAAAAAAGTGGATTTTGGGTTATATAAACCCAAAAATACTACATATTGTACCTTTAACACATATAGGTAGCTGCCCTCAAAAAATTGATGATCAACAGAAAGTCTCATATGACACATCAACATTGCCGTATTGCCATACAACTCAGGTTAAGATGATGTGTCTAACTTCACAAAGTCAGCATCCCTTGAAGATTCGACCAGACCCACAAAATTGGCAAAGAGTTGGAAATATCCCTACACAGGACCAACTCAATCACAGGGCTCGTATATGACTGGAAAAAAATGCATAGATACAAACAGTGTATTGTATTTTAGAAGTTCAACGATTGCAAAGCAAAATATTTTTAAAAAAAGTTTTAATTCCATGTAGCGGGTTTGAACCGTCTGTTGCTAAGATTGGTGGCTCAGCAGTAGACCAAGTCGTCCTTCAACTGGAAGGTTGCAGGGTTAGATTAGTCTAGTCTAGTCTACATGCCGTCTATATGCTGATGTGTCCTTGGGCAAGACACTTGACACCATGTTGCCTGCACTGCCATCAGTGTGTGAATGGTTATGAGAGATGTGTGATAGAAAACTAGCTAAATAACTGTGCGAGTAAACGGGTGAATGACAAAACAAGTGGTCATTAAGATTAGAAAAGCACTGTATACATATAGACCATTTACCATCACTTTGAAAGACTAAGCTCTTCAACCAAAATAGTTATAGTTAATGCTGAACATGGTGGTCATTATGTCCCAGCTGTCATCAGCTGACCACACTCTATTAGTCACGCTCCAATCGCGGCCACTCTCACTCCATGGAGGTCCATTCAAACATTCCTCCCTCACCTATTTTCTGTCGCCTCACATCGCTGCCACTGGCAAAGCTTTGCCACTTCTTTCCTGTTAAGATTTGAGTCTAACAAACTCAAAAGATGAAAATGTTATTCAATGTTGGCTTCGCTTGCTACAATAACGCTCTCAAAAGAAGAACCACCAGTGCCAAATCTAACTGCATTTCCATAATAAATTGTTTTAATATGACAAGAGTGCTCCTGAAACTGAAACCAAAGGTTCTCTGAAATTATATACAAAGACTTGTATTATAGACATTCAGTGAAAGGCGTTTTTGTATGGAACCTTGACATACTTGCATCACTGCAGAAAGATATAAACAGTCGTTTTGTAAGTCGAGATACATATTACAGCTCCGTATTCCCACCACTCTGTCACTGGTAAACCCACAGCCGGATTCCTTCCTGTCCCACTGATTAACTCAAACATTAATCAGAACTCCAGGTGACTTCTATAAACAGAACTGATATTCCATGTGGCCTTGATGTCAACACATTTTCCCTGTGTTTATATGAAAGGATGCCCGTGTGTCTCTCTACACCACCTGCTAATAAGCATCTCACCAGCACCACTAGAGAACAGCCTAATTCCACAGAGGGAAAGGCAAGGAGAGAACATTTGGATTTAGGGAGAGGAGAGGAGAGGTAGTTACTGTGACAGCAACTTGGAGCCTGAAAGAGAGGAAGTGAAGAGGAAATTGGAGAGAAAAAAAATTAAGCCAATGACATGGAAAGCAAGAAAAAAGTGATTGCAAAAGGAAGTGGCTGCAAGAGTGAAGGATGGCAAGGAAGGGAAATTTGGCAGAGCCAGAAGTCCTTGAAGATGAGACACAAAAATGTATGACAGCCGGAGAGGGTGAGGACAGTTGTGTCTTTTTGATGGCACAGGCCAACATTTGGGACCTGTCTATCTGGAGTGAATACCATGCATTTTCCTCCTGTGAATTTCTAAATAACACTTTTTCTCTTCCTCAACATGCGGAGAGGAGCCTTCCTCAGGGTTAGCGTAAGAGAGTGACAGTTGGTGAGTTGTTTTTTGGAAGGGGGGGGGAGGAAAAAAAACTTAAATTCAGATGGACTCTTGAATCTCAATGATTCTATTTGGTTTTCTCAAATGCAACTCCTTGACAGTCCTCAGCTCAGTCCCAGCCAATCATCCATGCAGCACAGGAATGTAGAGTAGAAGGACTGCACACTCAAAAATATTTCATCTTTTTATACTTCTTGCAATTAAACACATTAACATCTATGCACATCAGCCACCAAAATGACCTTCTTATCTTAATGTGATATTGTTTTGATTCTGATTGTATTCACAAATGTTCCTTGATTGTGTTTAGCGTTGGCCACAAGATTAGGGTCATGATCAATGACATCATTTAATGCTAGTTCCTGGGAATTTTCTCTTCTTACATCGATCCTTTTAAGCTGGGCAAATTAGCACAGAAATACTACTCTACTTTACTGCGTCATTAACCCCATTTTATGAATAAATACATAACTATCTCACTCATCTGTCATTAAACCAGAACACCGTATGTGGGAAAAAAAAGAGGAATTAATGAAAAGAAAATAAGGAATTGGTATACTAAATCAATGGGAGAGACTCGGTTTTGGTCATACACAAGATCATGGCTGATGCACATTAATCACTGTAATCTGCACATGTTTGTTTTAGTTGTCACATATTTTATATCTGTATCTATAATAAGGAAAATGGATGTGCATTACATCCACTTACTCACTGTGACAGAGGCGCTCTGCTGGACACTCTACAAGGGCTCAGATTTATTAAGATGTGCTAGAATTATTCCCCACCTTGAAAGCTGTGCTGCCCACCTTTAATATTAGATTGGGTCCTTTCTCTACCCTAAAAAAACACATCCAAGACAACATCTGGAAGCCATAGCTGTAGCTGCCAAGAGCTTTAAAAAACAGTGTTGTGAGGCTATTTGTGTGGCTGGTGGGGCAGGGAATTGCCACTGAGGGCAAACCTGAGACCTCAGCATCCTTTTCTGGGAAATAAATCTTGGCAACATCCTATTCGGCCTGAGGTTCACCAAAAGTGGTGCATCTCATTGAACAAAATCTTGTCGTCTTGGTATTCTCTGTATGAACCCGCATTGTCACACTGTATCATTGGCTTTCTTTTTTCTTATGTTATGAGCGAATTGCCAGTTTACTTTCACCTTGGACATGCTGAGCAGGCAACTCAACTCGGCAGGACCAGAAAGAAACAGTAAGTTCCTCCTCCATGAGAAATGCCGTCTTCAGTAGCTTTAACAGAACTGGTTTGAAACATCAGATCTTAAACTCCACCTACTCAGCAAAGCTTTTTAGTGGCCAGCAGTGGATGATATTCAGGGCAAACTACTAAGAAATGGTTGTTGCTTACCAAAATTAGTACTTTAAAAATATTCAATCTTCCCTTTCTTCTCTATGATCAACTTCTTAACACTGTTGTGAATCTCTTCGTCAACTGGTGCATGATGGGGGGAAAAAAACTTGTCAATGTCTAAAAAGGTAGTTCAGAGGCAAAGTCCTCCAATTATCCTTGGTAACATTCGTTTGCTCGGATTAATTCAAACAAATTACAGCTCATTATAAATTTGCTCAAACTTACTATTTTATTTATTTATTTTTAGTTTTTAATAGTGACAGCCAGAGAGAGGAGAAGTTTCTTTTTTCCACCAAAATGTGAACAGCAGCTGATTAGGTGAAGACCCAGCACCAACGTTGGTGAAGAGAGAAAGAAGACATGCTCCATACAGTTAATTGGCTTGGTGGATGATGTTACAGTTTAATATTCAAGCTGTTTATTTGCTCAGCTTTGCTTCAATAAACTTAACTGTCATTAGTTCCTGAACACGGGGAAAATGCAAAAATACGACTGTAATGAGGGTGAAAGGATGAGAGCCAAAAAAGTGAAGTTTCCAGCCCATTAAAGCCTGAAAGGTCCACACTACAAGAAAGATACTCCACTTCGATCAAAAGTGGTGAGATAAGCGGGGCAGATTAATACTTAAGGGAGCAGGGTTCAATATCAACCGTGAACACGTTGATCTCCCATGCACGGAAACCTCCCGAGTATTTTGCTCACCAACAGTTTTCTGTGACAACAGAAAAAGAGCTGAGTTTAGTTTAGTGTGTGAAATTCCCCACGCCCTCCTTTTGTTTCAACTAAGAACAGCCTGCCTCTAAGATGTCTGAGGATAAGTGCCAGAAAAGAACTGATGGATCACACAGTGAAGGCAAGATCTGTTCATAATTTGCAAGACGACCAAAAAGGATCCATGAAGTTCAGTCAAACCTCAGACATGTCTCTGAAGGCTCTTTAAGGCTTTTCAGGCCTGAGTGTCTGTTTGAATGAAAAAAGAAGCAGAAAAGTTCTCTTTTTTTATTGACACAGCAATCGAATAAATAAAATAAAGGATAAAAAGCATCACACAAGCTGAGTCATACCAATGAAAGACCTTTGGGAAAGGCGACAGAAATGCGTCTTTGATGAATAGTCTCTGTTGATCATCGCAGACATGTCATGGTCAATGTTTCTGAAAGTTGGAAGTGACAAACTTTGTAAGTGGGCAATGGTCCTGGAGAAGGCCACCAGTGACATACTTGACAATCACGCTTAAATGCTCTGTTGGAACTACAGCACCTGGGTATTTGGGAATCAGTTTCATCCTCACAATGGGTCATCGCGCATTATGTTGTCGGGATAAGGAAATTGTGAGTCTGCAAAGAAGAGCTCAACACAGAGGTGAAATTCACGAGCATGGGCATGCACGCAGATCTCCTCCAGCTCTTTATTACTAGAATAGAGTGACTTCTAGAAGTTCTAATGTGTGACTGGTTTATTCACTTTGGTCACTTGTAGACTTTTGTCTCCTTTCACATGCCCTTCGTCCAAAGTGGAACACAAACCTGAACCCTTCAAACCCTGGTTTCCCCCCCTGTCCTTGATTTCCACTTTTGCTGTGTTGTGATGCGAGTTGTCCCTAACCTCTAAACATTGCAGATGTTCATAAATGTAGGTTAATTGATTGTGAAGGTGCGGCATTAAATGGCTTGTTTTATTGTTTATCATCAACACTTTGCAGGGAAGCATACCCAGATGGAGAAATCTTGATCATTGAATTTGCATAGATATTGAATTGCTGTTACAGCTGCACAAAAAAAAAACATACTAGAAAAGGACAATTATAAACGATGCTTTTGCAATATCATAAAACAACTGAGAAATAAAAACAAAAACATTATTTTCATAATTATTACAAATAATAGATTTTTTTTTATCGTCACATTGCATTTTTAACTATAGAAACAACGTATTTGGACAATCCATTTCCTCCTCCTCCTCCCCTCTGTTTGATTAGAGTTTTTGAAGTCAACACTGAAAACATACTGCAGTCGTTTTAATTAAAACAAATTAGACTTTTTTTTGGAACATTTTCTAGAAGGGATCGCTCTCACTGTGGTCACAGCATGGTGATGGTAGTGCAGCAGCGGCTTCTCTAGCTCTCCATCACTTCTCACCCTGCACACGAGCCATTTGCTCCACTCATGTCAGGACCACAAGACTGAAAAACAACTTCTTTCTGGATGCTGTGACACTTTTGAACTGTTCCTCATTTAGAAATGTTTGGACTTTAAAAGCTGCTGCACTTTTTTAATGATGCTGTATTATATAACGTTATTTATCAATTTGTTAATTTTAGGTTGCCTTTTATCTATTTTTAATTAAATTATTTTTCCTTGGAAGTATTGGAGCCCAAGACCTGGGTACCATATCTCGTTCCTCATGTTCCTTACATGTTGAAAGGCCCCAAAAAAAGCTCCCTGATCCTTCATCCTTGAGAATTAGAAATAGCATGACAGGTAATCACCGACTTTTCTTTGTAATTCTCTCTTGAATGGTAATTGTGATATTTAAAAAGGGATCCTGGGTTTCCTCCAATCACATGGTTAACATCACTGGTGTCTGCTGAGCCAAATGGACTGTGGGATTGATAGTCAGGAAATGAACGCACATGCTGAAATCAACCGGCCATTCACTGCTCCCCCACGATTAAAGCGATTCAGTTTCCCTTTTGGACAAATGCCGGACAAGTGCTGCCTGTGTATGTTGAGTTACTGCAGAGCGTCTCTAATGTGTGCTTGTGTTTAAGGTGAACGTGCAGCTACATACACATGTACACGAAGACACGAGAGAGCTCGTTAGAGCCGTTCGTGGCCATACCTGTTCTGTGCCGGAGAACAGTCGTCATATTCCACTGTGGTGCCCTTGAGCATAAATGGTCTCCTGCTCGCTGCTGGGCATCCAATGATTAGCTCGGCACACGGGAAGATGAGGTGTGACTCCTAATCCAGTGACACACAAAGCTGCAACTCAGCTTATAGGCAGGAGCTGTGTGTGTGAGGAAGAGAGAGAGTGAGTGTATGAACATGAATGATAACTGCTTAGTGACCATAGACTGCATGACAACAACAACCTTTTTCTTCACCACACAAACAAAGAATAAAATCCACAATCCTGCCAACAGTGGTTTCCTTCCCCCACTGTCTATGCACCTTAACCACAATCAAGGAGACAGCCATTTTATCACGATGACAAATGTTACCCAACCCTAAGAAAATATTTCGTTCAATTGTGTGTCAACACATAACCAATCAGGAAAAAAAGACCTATGAATCATTCTACACTGAAGGGGTTATGGAAGGCACTGCTCTCAACGGGGGCTGCAGATCAAAGGACAGTAAAATGCATGGGTTTGGTGTGTGTTTATTTAAGGCGAGAGCAGGTATCTTGTGACTCAGTTTGGACGACTTTTGGACACTATCTGATACACATATGGTATATTATACCATATTCACACAGCTCCTCTGTCTAAAAAAAAGTCAGAGGTTTTTTATTACATAATCTTAGAGATAGAGACGGCTTTGGTGGATATCAGTAAAGAGTAGATGCTATTTAATGTTCTCCCTATGTGTACGTGGGTTTTCTATGGGTTCTCCTGTTTCCTCCCACAGTACAAAAACGCAGATTTTTGATTCAGCAAATTGGAGTGTGACAGTGAGAGGGGATGGTTGTTTGTCTCTATGCGGCCATGTGATGGACTGGCGATCTGTACAGGGCGTACCCCATCTTACGCTCTCTGTCAGCCGGGATTGGCACCAGCCCACGATCCTCATGTGAAGGATAAAGTGGTAGAAGATGAATGGATGAATGGATGGCACAGGTTTGTGGGTCAAGTTGTGTGGAATAATAGTAAGGAACTACCAAGTACTGCTTCTTATTTGCTCCACCAGAGTCGGTGACTTGTAACAAGACATCTCATTCGTCACCGAGAGAAAATAAATGCATTCTTCAGTAAAGGGAAGTCCCAAAGCCACAAACCACTCATTCTCAATTTTTAAAATCCACTCAAATAAAATAAATTGGCCTGTACGGCGAATACCTTTCACACCCACAGGGTGTTGTGTGTCAGAATGTAGATATGGTATTTCTGAACAATAGCATATCTACATTCTGTTTTATCAAGAGATCCAGGGCAGATATGAAAAGTGAGTGTAACATGTACCGGAAAGCAGTGACAGAGCTCTGAAGGCTTAAGTTACTCATGGTCCAGCTGTAAGATTTCAACTGGCCTGGGAGGCATTGTTGTTTTATTTAAGTTAGAATGACAGCCATGGCTGCAGCTTTAATAAAAATTAACCACAGTTAGGGTAGCACATCATTATGGAGTAGGAGAGTGAGAGTGAGAGAGTGGGAGTGTGAAAATGAGGAAAAGAAAATAAGATAAAAATGAGAAAAAGAATATAAGATTTGATAGAATTTGGTGTTTTTACTTTTGCTGCATCAAACCTGACACGTGAATAAAACATTCAGACCCGAATTACAAACTTCTATCCAGCTTTTTTAACTGAACTCCAAAAATACAACGACTTTATCCCGATCCCACCCTTCACATCTCCAACTTCTCCTTGATTTCCCTGCAAATATCAACGAAGGAGGGATCCTTCCGTTTAGTTTCCTCTTTCACTCACCCATGAGACGTAATTGTTTTTAGCAGCACCAGTGGACTTCCTGGTCTGTTTTATAGGAGAGTCCACATCAGATTTCCTTAGATATACAAAACAAGCAGATACATGGAGGCAAAAAGGAAAACCTTGTCCCAAGAAAGGAGTTAAAAGCTCAAGGTTAATGAAGTTCCATGAATGTGTGTGACTGCATGTATACGTTTCCAAGATTACAGCATTGATCACCCTTCTCCAAAGAAAATCAAGCTGCGTTGAACAAACTTCTCTTGTTCTTCTGCATCAGCCCTACATGTTTTTCCCTCTGCTCCAGAATTACCTAATCGTCTCTGTGCGCACTTGATCACGACACCAGCTTTTGGCCAAAATTCTCAACTGGCCGTGGACGCAAGCTCTGGTCTCCCCACCTCCTCCTTTGTGCTGCACTGCAATAATACAATAGAATGTTACTGTAATAGATACCAGGTGCTTCCTGACAGCACAGCTCTCATCCTCGCAAGCTTTACAGTCAAGACAGTGAGAAAAGATCTGGGGAGAAACTGTTCCTTATGACAAAATATGTTTACTTACCAAAGTGGCTTGAATAGATAGTAGTAAATATTGCATAGTATTCAATGCTTTGTGTAATCAGTACCAATTAAATCTGGCATCAATCCAAAAATATATTATGTGCCAGCCAGCCTGAGGCTGCCCATTTTACCCAGAAGAACACATTTCAAAGCATATTTTTATGTAGAAAAGTTTTTGTTCAAATTGTAGCTCTACGGCCTTCAGAGTAATAAATGTCCAATTTTTATCCTGTCTGCACACCGCTTTGGCTCTGTGGTGTTCTCCGAATCAGCTAGAATCAACTGAGCTTACAAAAGCTGTCACTTAAGTTGAGAACTGTGGTCTGTTAAATCCAAGCCACCACAGATGACACACAGGGGCCAAGCTTCTGTCCCAAATGAAAAGTTTGGATTGGTTGAGTTTGGCAGCCACAGCAGACGCTGTGGAACTTGAACATTTTGAGGATTATTAAAGGCAGAATAAAAGCACAGAATGTCTTCTGATCCTTTCTGACTTTCTGATGCTCAACACCTGCTTTTTTTTTTTTTTTCAAAAGACAAAGTGGGATCCTCAGATGGAAAAAATCACAGCCTCAGCACAAGTTAATAAAACAAGGCTGATTGTATTATTTATACTCAGCCACAGGGTCACAACAAGCACCAATACAATACTGAGAGAGAGAGAGTGCAGCTGTCATAATTTTCAAGTTGGCAGGAAGCTGTGAAAAGCTGCTGTAATGAGATGCCTCATACCTGCCATTTCATATACCCCTTTTATCCAGTCTGCACTCCCTCACTGTGCTTCATCTGTTTTGCGGCAAAAAGTGACTGACACTGATTTTCTCGCTGTTCATGCGTGATTTATTATTTATGTTAATTTAGTGAGTATTTATTATTATAATAATGGTTAAAATATGAAATGTTTAGATAAAGATAATACGTAATGGTTGTATGCATAGAAATCATCTAACCCATCTGTGTAATTGTTATTCAATTGTCCATATATGTATGTCATCATTTCTTGAACAACAGGATCACATTTTAAAGACACTTTAAATTGTGCCTTTTGGAAAATCATCTTTTAAAACCAATATAGTAAAATTAGCAGCGTTAGATCACATGGATGCAGAGGTTCAGATTTGCACACAACGGTATTGTTCTCACTGGATGATCATTATTAATTGAAATCGTCTCTGACTATTGGAGCCACCAGAGATGATGCGGTGGATTATCCCGTGTTAGGATGTTTGATTGAACTCAGGATGATCTGCACGGTGGTCTCCAGGAATTCAAACAGCTCTCTGAGATACATCTGTGACTTCTTGAAGAAATTACTACTCAACCCCGAAAATGAATGACATTCAAGTATGCATTTGGCCCACCAAAAACAACACACCACACTCCTCGTGTCAGTCGAAGACTGCAAATTTCAACAGGAGGCAAATGTCAACCGGAACCAACAATACATGGTTTTCCTTTTTCTAACACAGACTACCTTGTAAACATGCTGACTATTTATACTTTTGATTTAAGGCATACTTCAGTGCTATTATTGTAAAGTCAACATCAATCCCCCCCAGCCCAATATCTGGGTCAACCTGAAATATTGTGCAATGTTGTTCCTCCCTTGTGACCACAATTTCTCAGTCACCGCACAATGAAGACGTGATAAGCCACAGAGTAATCCTCCATCAGACCACACTCTCATCATCACTTGGTAAGCCTCTGTAAAGGGAAAAATTGTGTGGCTACACAACTCCTGTTGTGCTGCCTCCCCCCCTTTCTACTCCACTCATGGTATGATCCTCCAATACAGACCGTCTTCCTTTATTCTGCTACTTCCTGATTTGATAAACATGAACAAGTTGAACCAGGGATTATTGATGATGCTTTGAATCTCACACTTTCCTTTTATCACGGTACAGCGACAGGCCTAATAAAACTACGACACCCGAACCTTATCAAGGTCTACAGGCTCTACATGTGAAGTCTTTTTCTATTTCCGCTAAACACTTTCCTCCTGAGATTCAAACAAAATACAGGCTTTGAAATGGAAAAGGGGCAGTTATCTAGCAGTGTGTGCTTTACTTCCCGCAGGGTTTTTTTCCCCTCCTGTGGAATTATAAAGGCTTACAGCTAAATAAATACAAGCTAATTAATATGCACCTTTCCCTTCATAGGAGGGAAAAACGGTCTGCCACACTTGATTTGTGAGCTGTTCCATTTTAGGTAATGAAGAGGAAAGGCGTGCAGTCAGAAGGATGACTCCATCAAATGTTACCGTGCATGATTAAACTTAAAAAATAGTTAGGAATGCTCCCTTAACCTTTCAAGTCATATTCCATTATCAGCCTGCTGGCAGACTCAGACATAGACGCACATATTTACCCAGCCTGCACCATTAAAACCTACTGTTTGGCATGCTCTTTAGCCTACATTTAAATTAGAATATTACAGAGACTGATAAGAATCAAAAACAAATAGGAAACCAACACTAGGGGATACAAGTGCAATATTAAATATGCATGTCTATATTAATTTCCCATACTTTTTAATACCAGGAAAAAAAACAGTATTCATAACATAATACCATGAAACAGCCTCTAAATTGCCTATGCTCCATTTGGTACAGTATTAATTGGGTCATGCTTTGCACCATTAAAAATCAAATTTATTTATGCTATATTTTGTTTGTCCTGACAGACAATAACAACAAGGGAAAAATATCGATGTAGAAAGAAAATTAAAAGAAAGATGCCACTCACAGTCTCACTTGGTGAGAAACCGTGTTCAAATCCTTAACACGGGAGGCAAAAAACACAGAGAAAGTGGTTGAATCCCAGGGAGTGAGAGAGTCTTGAAACCACGGTGGAGTGTTTATCTGCTCACAGCAGGCGTGAAGCCTGTAGTACGTCCATCTTTGTTATGTGTGTACCTTTGCAACGCTGTCTGTATGTGTTTCTTACACACTGAGGTTTTTGAGGTGAGATCTGAACCCTGATAAATGACTTCTATAAATCCAAAGGCCCAGCAGGACCAGCTGAGAGATGCCCGTTAGTCATTTCCTGAAGAGCACATTTCACTTCAAAATATTATCGCATATAATCGCAAGACTTCACTCGTGTCTTAGGGGGGGGGGTTATTTTTTAGTTTATCGAGTATCACCCACACACATTCATCCCTTTTAAGTTTTTGGTTGCAATTTGCTATATCCAAAATTAAAAATAAATAAATAACACAGGCACAATTTGGGATTACCGACTAGCACAATGAGCAATTTATGAACAATATGCAATTTTCAGAAAAGCTATTCCCAGATTCTAAAGTGTTTTACAGTTAAAAAAAAAAAAACTCTTCCACTATTCAAAACTTTCTACAGCTCAGTTAAAGCTCAAGAACAGATTTTGTTCTATCCGGGAAACTGCTACATCAAGTTTCCCCTTCTCTGGGGTGCAGTATCTCAAAATGTGTATGCACTGTTCACCAGGTGGCTAATGTGCTAACTTCTACCCAAGGCGCCAGACTTCAGGTCTTTATCAAAACTTAGACTGCCCAAAAACAAGTTTGGATAAAGATCCCTCTTTTTTATTTCTTTTCTTGTTTTATTTGAGGGTAGCCAAGGAAAAAGGCCTAAGGTGGTATTGTGTGGAAATATGGACCCATGTTCACAGACTGACTGCGGAGGGAAGCTGCTGAGTAATTCCTTGCATGTCTTGGAAGGATATGATATGGAAAAGGTGGGCGGATAAAGTCTCTCTATCACTAATCTGTGCTTCAGTGAAGACCACAGAAGGTCTGAAGGTCCTGTGAGTATGGTTGAGGGAATGGGGGTGGGAGTGGAGTGGAGCTGATGACTATGTTGGATTCAATTCATCCCAGGGATTAGGTGGACCCCTAAATCTCTTTAGGAGTTTGAATCAGGCCCAAACCAAATAAAAGCTTCAACGTTAGTTATATGTTTAAGAGACTGGTTTTCCTGCTTTGAGGTTCACTGTGACATTAATGCAATGAAAACCTAAATGGGACATCTTCAAGAAAGCTGGAGGAATTTTTTTTTACCAGCTATTGACCACATTAATAAATCACATAACATGCAAAGCTGGGTGGGTGTTTAATGTTTAAGTTAAACAACAATCAGTGCTTCAAAAAATATTCCTTCCCTTCAATGTTGGATTAAAAATCACTTCAAATCAAAACTGTCCCTAAACATGTCTTGGAGACATGTTTAGAAACCTCCTCTATGCTCAGCCCTCAGGCTCACGTTTTTGCCTCTGGTCAGTGTTTTTCTCCACATTTGAGATCGCTCTTCAGCGTCTTTCTATGTTGCTTTGTTGTGGACTTGGACAAATAATCAATTCACCAAAGCTGATCAAACAAGAGAAACGGTCTCTAGCATGCACAGTATTTACTTCTGAATTCCCATATAGAACATGAAGAAACTCAAATGGACACGGGGACCTTGGTTGTGTCTTCAGAGAGTGTCTTCACTGAGTTTTTGCGTAAATAACCACACATATTCATGCATGAGACACAGGATACATTCGTTGGATCTCATAGTGTGACCTGCATGGCCTTACACTTTTTTTGGCTGCTTTCTGATACTTGTCAATGAATATGGAATCTGTTCTGTAGCTTCAAATAGTTTTTTATGTTCCCATTTAAATGTGGTTGCTATTCTGGCAAGTAACACTTTGTCTGTGCTTTTTCAGGGTCAAGATCCTGGATGGATTGGGTTTAGATTTTATGAGTAATACTTGGGCTTATATTGTGAACCTTATCTTAAGCTCCACTTGCTGGCCTACTTTAAAAAGTTGGACTATTATTGGAAAACCATGAGGTTAAGTGAATGCTTTATTGTTTGCTACTGCAGAATAACTTAATAGATATTCAAGATGCCTGTGCTCTACGCACGATAGAAGAATATATAAATGTGACTCGGCACTGTGCATTGTGTTTTTGCACGATTTGGCCTTGAACAATTTTGTAAAGTTTTTGGCGGCGACAATATTGTGAATAATGAAAGTAGCCTTGACCTTTTCCTTTAGTCCAAGGACATTCCTCGTTGAATTCCTTTCATACAAGTCATCTGGGTGTATACCTTTGGTCCTTATACAATTTTGGTCTGATGCATACTATGTGTGAGGTGCAAAATGATGAGCAAATAAGGGGGGGGGGGGGAGAACATCTTTTAAAGTGTCATTTTTGTTATTGACTGAGTCCTGTTCTTGAACTGTAAGCACAAAATAACTGGTGCATTATTCCCTTGAATCCCTGCCTCACACAACTCTTCACTCCGCAGCACATTGAATACCGTGGCTTAGCTACAGGACCTATGATTAATTGCTCTACGTTGTCCTCCATGTTTGTGAAATAACAGCTCACATTGTTGCAGTTATTCCCATTTCCCTGAAGTTTTTCATAGAGTGACAGGCACTGCAGGGAGGCACTTTGGCATTTTCTGTGATAATTCCCTTCAGCGAAAATAGCAATGTTGTGTGACGTGTTAATTGGCCACTACTCTGGGGTCAATCTGCAAGCAACTGAACACTTTCACATTATCAGACCTCTATGTATGGGAACAAATGAGAGGATAGAAGGGGCTCTACACAGCCTGACAACCTAGAAGAAATCAAGGGAGATGAGGTAATCCTTGTCCGATTTCCACATAAAATAGGGGACAACAGCTGAGAGAGTCAATGATCCATTTGGTCTCACTTAACCACCACACCATCAGTGTATCTGATGCACATAGGAACAATACGTACGCTCACACAGGCCAGTGCGTGCTGTGATGGTCGGTTAAATTGCCACAGCGATGAAAGAATCTAAGATTGAGAGTCTTGTTAAGTGACAAACAACTGACCTGAGAGTGAAAGAATTATCATCACTCACCAGTGTTACAAATGGACGGTCACATTGGAAAAAAAGAATTCAGATTTTGAACCTCAAACGGTTTAACAGAACGCTTTTAAAATTCTACTTTTCGGTCGAGTTCAAATAAATTATACAATACATAAGGCAGGCGGTGTATCTGCACTCCACTAGCTCCAACTCAGCCTTACCATAAAAACATATTTAAGAAATTCTGATGTCATTTTTTTTTTTTAGCTCGAAGAAGGAAGGATCAAAATACAACAAGACTGCACACTGTGTTTCGCCAAAGTTCTAGATTTATAATAACACATGGCCATGGTTGAAGCGGGTAAGAAAAACCCAGGGATGCCACATAGATGAGATGTCCCTTATAAATGTTAGGCTTCTTTCCATGTAAAACATCTTTAATAAAAGGAACACTGCCCCACACCTGATCATCAGATGGAAATTACATGTGTTTCCATTACAGAAGGATTTTTTATAGCCACATGAAAGCCACATGGTAGGGGTTTGTACCCAATACAAACCCCTACAATATTTGAGCATCTCTATCTCAGTGCATTGATTTCTGCTATCAGAGTGTCAATAGAAAAGCTGAATGTATCTCCTGTTCATCCACTTGTTGAGTTAGATAATCTTAGTTAAACCTTCTTCAAGAACTGTCACAGTTTCTTCTGTTTCCTATTAGGATGATTTGTCTGCAATCAGAACGAACCAGACCAGTCCGTGCTTTTGGGGATTGTTTTTTGTTGGTTTTCATGAGACTACCTGCTGTTACTGGCTGAAGAGAAGAGGACAGCGGGACATAAAGTGAAAACTCCTCAGGAATGGTGATTACTGGCCAATGAATTGAAATCAGCCTCGGAGAAACCAGATCTGAGCCTGCGAGACATATTATGGTAGATCGAATAAAAGCCTTGGCTCACCCCATTACTCGTGTTTTCTTCCTGCCTCCCCTGCCAGCAGTGCACATTAAAGATGAGATGAATCAGGAGTTTGTAAAACAGAGAAATAACCCTTTAAACCTTTGGACCTTTTCCGGTGGAAAGATTAAGCGGAAGCGTGGGCAAGAGGGGAATGATTGGAAAAATTAAAAGCCGTTAATCACAAGGAGCCATTGGGCAGAGATGCATGTGGCTGTCCAACAGGGGCTGCTAAAAAAGAAACAGTACCCAAGGACTCCCCTCTGTGACTTCCATCCCTGTGACCAATCACAGTTCAGGTGCCTCACCCCTCTGCGCTCGCATTATTAAATTTAAGGCCAAGATTTATACTCCAGTGCCAAAGCAATGGCTTTAGTCAGATTTGGAATCATTTATCCCATCAGAGGGGTCAGCCAGTCCTGAGGATTGATTGATAGAGTCAGAGCAGGAGGAGAAGTATACAGTTACACGCTGCCTCCGTGCAGACCAGAGCTCCTGCATTTTTAATTCAGCACTGAACAGTCTTGGAGAGGCGAGGCGTAGCATTTCTGTGGCGCAGGTAAACAATTCCTCTGACAGTAATGAGAGAAAGAGAATGGAGGCATCTGTATATGCACAGCAGATAAAGACCAGGTTAACGAGGCTATGGTTGTCTGGTGTTGCAAAGTTTTGTACACAGCAGTGTGGTGACAGGTTTCTGCCTCATCATTGCTCCCCTCTGCCCCACCTCGCACGCACAGTTTGTCAAACTATATACACACTTATATGAATAATAACAGTGATGTTAAAAAGTTTTCTTTCGGCTACCAATAATAAATATCATGATAAAAAATAGTAATAAAAATAAAACACTTCCTGGGCACAAAGGGTATTGTTTTTTGACGGTTATTTTTTACAGATCTGCACAGGTAGTGCGGCATGACCAAAGACCACATTACATTTTTCATGCAGTATATGAAAAATATGAAAATCGCTTTCGATGTGAACTGGTAAATCGCCCAACTCCACGCACAGGTCAAGATTAATCACCTTTCCTCTACCACAGTCACCAGAGAAATATGAGTGTAGGCGTAGAGTTGTAAAACAGGCACTGATTCTAAGTGCAATTATTAGTTGATGTTTATGACCACCAGTTCTAATTATTGTTGGAGGTTTATTTGATTAAAACGATCTTTTCAGAATACTGTCTTTACTGTAAATGCGGATGAACCATACTTTCATTAAATCTTAATGTCATATTTCTGAAATGCACATTATAGTTTCAGCTTTAGTGGCTTTAATGGTACAAATAACTTGGGGTTGTGCTTGTTTCTCCTTTTTTATGCTTTTTTCTAACTTTCATTTATTTTAATGGCAGTGTGCCATTACATCCAAATCTCTGAAGTAAAGACAATTACACAGTCGTTTATACTAAAGCACACTGTTAGCGGTGTTGGCTGGTGAAGCTCTGTGAGGTATCATGTCTGTCCCGTTGCTCTACAGTGACTTTCCCTGGCTGGTCAGGGTTATTCCAAACAAATTGAAGCAGATGTATATTTTTTTGTCAAATTGAAGGATTATATGGTTCTGTGTAGCTTCATTTGAATCAAAAACAATAACTTGAAACCTAAAACAGGTGATCGTAGCCAAACAGATACAGAAGAACAGGATGTTGCCATATTAGCTGATAGGTTTAATTTCCGGGTTCCTGTTAGGACGCAGCAAGAGCTGTGGAAAATCATCAAAGGTCCACGGCAAAACATGCATGTGAAGGTGGAGGTTTAAACCCCCCCCCCCCCAGGCCCAATTGCTCCATTTCAAAATTGTGACCCCTTGATGGCCCATTATTTTCGTAAATAATGGAACCACAATCCTCAACGAAAGGTGCAGGTACAATTAGATGATAGAAATGGGAGCTATTTGAATTCGAAACATATGATCTCAAGGAATTTAACTTAATGCTGTTAAGAAACACTAAAGGATCATATTGAGCCATGTTGACTAGCTGTTAAGTGTGCGTTGAATTACAGTGGGCCTCACTGATGCACTCAGTGGCCCCTCTGCACCTGGTTTCAGCGTTGTGACATCACCAGTGGAACCAGGACTGTTTGGATTCTCACAAAAGCATCAGAGGAGTCAATCAATCTTAATCCTCTGTGGATATCCACTATCACAACAGCACCTAATCAAGAGATTAAAGGAGACTTCCAATTTGTCCAGATTTGTGGTGAAAAGGAACACGCAGGCGGGGCCGTGAGGGAAGGAAATTGTTTAGAGTATAAATCTGGAAAAGTTCCATCTAAAATATGGAGGAATGTATTGAGGTTTGCCACAGCCTTGAGATGGATTTGAAGATTTCACGACACATATTTTTTTTTTTTTTTTAAGTAGTGGTGGCTGAAATTGTCCAAGTCTCACTATGCTCTTGATGACTGAATACAAGAAACACTCAGTCCCTGGGCAAAGAAAAACATTTAATTTCTTCAGAAGTCAATCTTACTAGTGTGAATGATTCATAATTTCATGTTTTCTGAAAGATAAACTGAAAAAGGCACAACTTCAAGAATGAATGATCAGGGGTTTTATAAACTTTGACAGACCAACTATGTGATATTATTACATTTTAGAAATAGCAAGATAATAAAGCTTAAATCATTTTTTTTTGTTGCTTTGATTATTTAAATAGTAAAAATGCCACATTTTAAAGAGAGTAAACTGTAGGATTGATAGGCCAGTATGTGGCTGCCAGTGTGATCGTGACTCGCGCTCTGTATCAGCCATAAGAGGAAGCAGCTGTGGTGACGGCATGAGGCCAAAGTGACACATAATACATAGCATTTCAAACCGTCCTCAAAACACACAGGCTGATATAATGACCAGGTTAAAGGTCAAAAAGGCCATTGTTTAGTCTGACACTGTGAAGGTTTCACTAAATCAAATTGAGGACACTCACATGTGATGGAGCATAAAATCAGGATGGTTCAAAGAGAAGGAAAGGAGATGTTATGTTATTATTATTAGCATTCTTTAAAGCTCACAGAGTGGTCCTGTTGCACATAATAGTTATGGAGGTCTACTTACATACATTAACTTGTTTTTATGGTCAAAAACCTCCTAGTTGCTGTAAACGAGCCGATAGAAATCACTCTATTCTAATGCAGTCCCTCAGCCGCGATATTTCAGACTGAACTCTCACACCCAGAAGACAGAGTGTGTTGTGATTGGCCAGCCAGCGTAGAGCCTTGCCAACTGTCTTGTGATTGGCCAGTACCCGGAAGTGACATATTCAGCACACCCACTCTCAGAAGCGCAGCTCCCCCGTCTGGAACAGTGGATGCACTGTTACTCATTATCAAAACATTGTTTTAACAGTGTCACGACTCCCCGCCACAGTCCCTTTTATGACTTTGACCCGGAGTCAGACCCAGAGTCAGAAGACACTGTCGCTCGTGAAACGCCTCCACAACGGACGTTATTCATCTTCTGCGGTTCAATGTACGCAACTGGATGTGCCCGGACTAGTGCCCGGAGCAGGAGGATCCGCTGTTCCGGAGAACTGCCGTTTACGTTCTCAGCAATGGCTAAACGGTTTGTTTTGAAACTTCAGGGCTTCGTAAACAAGGTAATGACGCAGATACACACTAAACAACAGCTTTAATTGGAACTTTCTTCCGCTTTAACAAAAAATTGTAAAATTACTAAGGTGTTCTTTTACTAATATGAATATTTTATAGTTATTTTAAATGTCCAAGCATGTTCTGTTTTAAATGGATCATTGAGAATATGATTTATGCAAGTTATCAACAATTTGTATACCTTTTAATTAGACTTTTTTTTCCCATGCGAGTGGGAAGGCTTGTTAGAAAGGATTATTCTTTACTCACTGTTTTCATGTGCATGCATTCGATAGCTTCCAGAGAATCAGTAAATATATCCAAGGCTCAGGAAAACATCTGGTGGACACTTGGTGTTCCAACGGTGACCACTTAAACGTCATAGGAGAGATTTTCTTTTTTCCCCTTTCGGGTATCCTACACAAATACCTCAGTCCTTACACTGTCTTGCGCTTTAACGGTGGTTGTAAAAGCAGCAGTTCTGTGTTGAGGAATATGTTGAGTTGTTGGTGCTAACATGGTGACTAAAGTGGTTTCTTGAAACTATTGATTTCTGGCTTTACAGAAGCCTGTTGAAAGGACTGCAGGTGCAAGCAGAGTCTGTGGAATCACCTCGATTGTTCACAAGTGCAAATATTTGTTACACCAAAACCAAAAACTGTTGCATGTTTTCATTGTTCCCTTTCTTTATGTGTCACTGTGGATACAACTTGAAGCTGACATTGTCTGTGTTAGACCTACACTGTAATGTTCTCTGATGCCACGTTTGATTTCGGGATGAAAGATAAAAACATACTCAGTTACAAACACACCACATGATGTTTTTTTTTTTTCTTTCACAGGCTTTTCAAGAGCCATTTCATCTACCCCGCACAAACAACAATACATGCTAAAGTAAACAAGTAAAATAAATAAATCCCAGTTCTCGAGTCAGTCAAACCTGAGGAATTTCTCAAACGTTGCCCTGATGCTCTGAAGGACCTTTTGGTTCTTCTGAATTCATTTTATCTCTGAAGGTAGTTTGTTTCAGAGCATATGTTTGGATCTCAGGGCTGTTTGGAGACAGATGTAGTTCCTGGCTGCATCCTTTCAACAAACTGCCTCCTAGTAATTGGCCATTACTCTAGAACTGAGAGACGTGCTGTCCAGAGGGCAACTACACTTGTCTGGAAACAATCATGGAGTTAGCAGCCTGGCAGACAGCCTTGTCACTGGAATATGCCTCTCCTGCTGAGTGCGTCTTTAAGTCGAAAAAAAAAAAAAACACCCAAAATATAATTATTTCAGCTCCATCATTTACTGTGCATGAATGCACATGGCATGGCAATATCTCATCCAGCTCTTAGATGTTCAGGTTTTTTTTTGTTTTTTTTTTAAATACAATGAATTACTTTTGTCAATGGATAGCCACGTCCTGATAAATATAGTTAAAATAATGGAAATATGTTGGAAAGATAATATATAGAAATTAAAGCAGAAATTAAACATCTTTTTTATCTCTTGTACTTCAGTTTCATGGTATACGTTGTGGTGTTGACATCTGCATGGCGACGTGTTGCCCTGTGAAGCCATATTAGGTGACCTTCAACAAGTGACTCCGTAATTACACAAGAGCATGCAAGGTATGCCAAGTGACCTTCTTTCATCTGCGACCAGACCTAAACATCACAGCGGGAATATAATAATAACAACCGACACGTCTACCTCTGGCGCAGACTGGCAACTGGAACCAGATGGAGGCACCATATCATTTCGTTTTATTGAGAAATATCAAAACAGAAAGGAACTCTTCGGGAACCTGTCATTCTCCGCAGGGTTACCATGTTTGAAAAGACACATTAAAGTTGATGTTGTCTGTCTGCTCTTTGTTCTCAGGCTCAAGGTGACCGTTGGTGCACTAAGGGTAGAAAGGTTGCGAGTGAATCACAAAAGAAGCAAAGCCCAAAGCGAGGCGAGGCGAGATAGGAGTTTTAGGATAAGAGCAAAGATACACCGCCCAAAACTCGCTGCACCAAATTGCGGCCTTCAGAATTACACAGCCACAGAGAGTCCTCAACCATGCTTGTCCAGAGTTTTTAATTAAAACACATGGCTGAAGGCAGACACCCCCCTCCTGCTTTGAATTTTGCTGCAAACATCATGCTGACTCATTTAGACTCGAAGCAGTGTGTTGAATACAAGAGAATTCCACTGACTTGCAGCGTTGCCACCCTTTCATCCTTGAAAGGCAAGACTCCTTTTCAGGTCAAGCTTTCACTGTGTGCAACCAGGAAGGTTTTCAGAAACATCCTCATCCTCCCCCCCCCCCCTCCCCCCTTTCCTCTCACCACCTCTGACATCCTGGAACCACTCTTTGATGATCGTGGCCTTCATTTGAATCTTGCTTATTTCTCTGTGTACCTGACAAAGTTTATGTATAGTTCTAACAGTCCATCCCTCCCCTTTCCTCTCTCCGTGCATCACAGTCGTTGCTGAGTTGCAGATTTCACAAGGTCAAATTACAATAGACACATTGGCACTG
Organism: Microchirus variegatus; assembly: GCF_963457635.1. Classification (NCBI taxonomy): domain Eukaryota; kingdom Metazoa; phylum Chordata; class Actinopteri; order Pleuronectiformes; family Soleidae; genus Microchirus; species Microchirus variegatus. The sequence goes on from NC_139805.1 coordinate 12,325,628, forward strand.
AAGTCTACCCTTGCACTCCACAGTCAGCATTAGCCCAATTAGATCACTGCCGGGATAGAAGGTGGGTGATGGTGAAGCTCCAAAAACAACCACAGCCAAGTTCTGGGGAAAAAGTTGACTGTATCCCACTTTGATCCTCATTCAGGAAGTATTGTGCGGTGGCTCCTACAGGGAAGTTGAAGACAAGGCAAGAGTGATGAGGGGAAAAGTGACCTGACCAGCATCAAACCCCAGGGGATGCATATAGGAGCCTTGATGACTGTCGAAATTTCCCACATTCACTGTGACATGGCAACTTTGATTTGTTCAACTGAGAGTAAAACATACTCAGCAAGGTTAAGTTTCAGTGAAAACCAAGTTGGTTATATTATTTTGTTATACACTATGTTGATGTACCAGACTAAATTTGAATTAAAAGCAGTGAGGCTAAGATGCTCTGTGTGATAGGAGAGACTACAATGAGTACATGTATGTTTAGTCTATGTAAATGGGACACAGTTTTCTAACCTTACGCAGAGCCTGTCGCAGAGCCTATTCGTCGTCTCCGACTGAACAAAATAAGTGTCTTTTAAGTGTCTGTCACTCCGTCAAGGGACAACGGAGATGGCAAGAGCTGCGATTGGTCCTCAGGACAGGCCGAGCTAAGCTGCTCTGTGCCGGCTCACAGTGCGCACCGAGCGTCCACAGAGGCGGAGCTGATCACCGCCAACAACGTCGCTGCCAAACTATAATATCTTAACACACACGTTTAGACTCTAAATGGCCAATGTCTCGCCTCAAATTATCTTAAAACTGTGTTCCATGACACAGAAAAGTGAGAAACGGCCACAACAACAGTCTTTCTCTCTCGGACGCCATTGCTCACTGTAGCCAAAAGCACAACAACCTTGCATAGCGACCCCTACGGATCGGCCGGGAAATTGCAGTGCGTATCCGTCACCACGACGCAGAAGTATGAAGGCTTGAGGGGTCTCCGTGGTTACGCAGTCGGATAACACATTATGCAGCCGGAGAAGTATAATGTGGCCTTGAGCATTAACGGTCCAATACAGGGGTGTCATATTCATTTTAGGTCAGGGGCATAATACAGTGCAATTTGATCTCAAGTGGACCAGATCAGTTAAATAATAGCATAATAACCTATAAACAACAAGGACAAAGGCACAAAGCATTTAGTCACAGGTATCTGGAAGTGAAAAATATAGTTTTTCACATTATGCCTGTTGGCCTGATTGGACCCTCTGGTGGGGCAGTTCTGGCGTGCAGGCCGCACGTTTGACACCCCTGGTCTGATATATTACTGAAATTCAATCCTAAATCGAAATCTGATTGGTGCCATGATCATTACTGGCTAGGGTGATAAAACGATAACGCAATAGAACTTTTGCTCCATATTAAAACAGGATTCACTATATGAATATTTTGGGGAAAAGAATAATGTTCACATACAGGACTATCAAAAGCATACCTGGGCAGCAGTCATCTTGTTCACCACAAAAATACTGAGATGTCTAAGATAAATACATTTTTGCAAAATCACAGGATTTCATTTTGCAAATGTATATTTTAATACAGATGTCGACACATGTGGGATGTGATGCTAAATACAGAACTGCTCTTGAAAACCGGTTCATAAATCTCTCCATTGTTTGGTGTGGAGCGGGTGCTGCACCCATTAGAGCACCTGTTTTTCTGAACCTGCGAGACCCTGTTTATGGTGAGACTTTATATCATCCTGCAGAGCATACAGAGGATACCCCCTTTGCCCCTCACTGATGGCAGTTCTCTGCGCACGATTTCCACAGACTGACATCACCATGCAGTTCAACAATTGAGCAAAAGGAAATGGCTGCACTTCAGCCCCCGGGACCTGTTGAGGAGCGGGACAAGGGTATCCAAAGGAGCCGACATCACTCTGGCACTGAGCCTGCATCAACATTCACACTGGAAGCACTGGAACCAGGGTGCAGTGATTTTGTTGAGCTATGTTTTTTTTTTTTTTTTTTTTACAGCTTGGCAGGTCCAAACACCATCACTCATCTCCACAGTCATGTATAGTTTACGACCAAGTTTAAAGTGTGTGTTGGAGCACCGATTCAAGAATGAGAGTGGAAACACCAACACCAAACACAGTTTTCTTACAAGCATACAAAGCCATCTTAATGTTGAAACTACTTAAAATACATACATTTGTTGTGTCATTTGATGGGACTAATGTAACCTCCACACCATCTGTTTTACACATGACCTTGGTGCAATTACTTTTGATTTTTTACTTTTTTTTGTCTGTTGAAACCTGCTAAAAACTCAGTGGGGATGTAGTGCATGTGCACTAGTAAGCATGAAAGCACTCACAAGTGACAGCCCTCAGACAAACCAGAACCATGGAAATCAAGAAATTATGTGGTGGAAAAAAACCAAACAGCTATAAACAGGTTAGACCACACCATGCAGTGCGTGGGCTTCCCATCTCCATGCCTGCATTCCTTCTCAACATCAGGAAATACAGAGCTAATTCTTGTTCATTTACTTATTTTAATAAGACATACAGATGAGCAGCTGTCCCTAAAACATTCCTCCATCTGTTCACAATGATATTTTCTTTAACTGGGGCATAATATTTGTGGCACTCCATTTCAGGTCCAACAAAAATACTGAGGCTCTGGTCACTCACATGCTTTCTGTCCATGTGAGAACTGCATGCTTTAGCCAAAGTTGCAATGGGCCCATTATTATTTCATAGTAACACACCATGAGAGGTGGGTAAAGCCCGTGACCTAGAAGTACAGGGCAGGGAAAAGTGTGGAGGGCTTCATGCTGTTCTGAGTCGACACTTAGGATGTGGCTTTGACTGACAACAAGGACAAAATACAGGGAGTCAAGATTTACAGCTGCATGAGATTCTGTGCTCCAACAGACATCTGGTTTCGACCAATGTTTATGTGGCTTTGCAGAACAGTGAGGAACTTTCTGTGAGGCCAGAGATGAAAGTCTAAAGACAGAATCATTATGTTGCAGGTCTATCATGTCTTTTGGGGGTTACTAACGGGACAAAAAAAAACGCTTGTAGGCACTTCTTTGATTCTGTGTCAGTACGTGGAAGCTATATTTCCAATTAGTCTTTAGAGGTTAAAGATTAGACAGACAGAAAATGTATTCCTTTTCTGAGATGCCACTTCTATGGCGCTATAGCCAGCAGGGCTGACAGCTTGCCTGGTTCTGTCCAGTCGTTTAGCAAAAATCCTCCTTCCCCTAAAGTGCATGATGCATACCTAGAGAGCGCATTGAATCGGTAGGCAGATGATTCTTCTTAGTCTCGGTGCTACTGAAAATTATCAACTCTTAGAAAGTGGCCTTATAATGAAAGTGGTATCTGCCAGAGAACAAACTATTTAGAAATTGTAATATAAAACTGGCCTTTACATTGAAGAGAGTAGATGGGCAGCATAAAATAAGAGGTCAATCTTCTGATCAATTTCCTTCCAGTCAGTTTCTCAAAAACAAAAAACATTCAAGAGATTATCACGCAAGGGAAAATGGAAAAGGTTTCAACTTACTTGAAAGCTGGTGACAAGTCTGATTACTGGTGTACATCTGAAGTGATTGATGTACACTATGTGCTCCTGCCTGACAACATGTTGAGTTCTTACAGTCACGTCTGATCCTGAAATAATTACATAAACACTATCCAGATGACCATAAAAAAAAAAAACACAATACCAAACTCTGAATCAGAGAAAAGTGAACCACTCACTTGTCCTGCCTACTTTTTTGGGGGGCTTCCAATATACATCTTTCTTCCTTTTTTATTAATTTCCAGACAGTAACATGCACAAAGGGATACACAAATAAAAGTTCGAGGTCTGGTGAGAAACTGGCTTACTGAATTGTGATCACCAACCACAGTGCACACTCTACCACCACATGAGTGTTTCCAGGCAACAATTAGAACCAGCGTTTGTCTTCATTTGAGCTTTGGCTGTAAAATATGCCTTGGGGATGGCCACTTGACCTCAGGAACTCTTTTATGCACCCACAGGAAATACTTCATCCGTTACTCATTTACTGCAATGCTAATTGAAAGACAAAGCAATTACAGTGAGCGGGTCAACAGATTGGGTGCCAAAAGTGGCCTCTCATTTCAGTAGTACAGATGGACACAGTCGTACATGGGATGATGTACGCGTTACTGTGCTTGTACTTCCATGCATTTGTGTTCGTTGTAGAACATGTAAGGTCACTAAAGTGAGTCACAATTATATAAGATTCTTCCAAGTTATTGATGTTGGATCAGAAATGGGGGCAATTGCTGTACGTGCTCTTCCTGACTGAGCAAAGGAATTGAGGAAGTTGGACAACCTGACGACTTATGAAAATATGTGTGCGTTTGTCACACTGTTGTTGGTTGTAGTTTTAGCCCCAATCGAGCAGTTGTGGATTATGTGTACTAGTGGTATTTACACGAGTCACACTAGTAACCAGGACCCAGTGACAGTCAGGCGAGTATCACAACATGAAAAATCACTTCACGTCTGGAGTGAACGCGCCATCAAGAACATACTGTGTGTGTTGTGTTTGGAGGGGAGAAAGCTGTGTTAGTCACATATGGCATGTGATATCAGAGGCAGCCTCGGGGAGGAGAATTCGCAAGAGTGTCCAATATAATTACTGTTAGACAAAAGTTACATGGCAGCCTTCAAACCACCCACTGCTATCCAAATGTACACACAAACACTTATGAACACATGGACACTGGCTCTCTCATGAACAGACATCATGCACAGCCACAACCAGTTTACACTGGCCTAACTTAGCAGAGTGACCCAGCACTGACACCCCTTCAGGGGCTTCGCTCTAACCCTCACCTCAACCCAATGTCGCTTCACAGGCGTCTCTCCCGGCAGTGGCCCCCATCGACCTGGCACGGTGCAATCTGTCAGGAGGTGCAGAGATGTCTCACTTATCAATAGGCAAGGCCTATTGTTTCAGGGGGCTTCCTCTTTCCTGCACAGGGCAGTCATACAAGGGGTAGAGGCACCATGCGGCTGTCAAACCGCCTGAGGTCACACGGTAATATTAAAGGTGTATAGGATTGAATGAAAGAGCCGGCCCTTCCTTGTCTGTTGGCATGTCATCTGACAAGGCAAACTCACATAAGTGGGGGGGGGGGGGTTTCAGCTTACTGCTGAAAGTTCCCTGCTGCTTTTGACAGTCTTTTAATTAATTTCTTTGTTTTTGTCTAAAAAGAGGATGTGGTTACAGTTGATGTTTCCTTACCCCACAGAAGAGTTCAAGATGAATTTGCAACCAGATCGTGTGCTCCAAGGTAAGCATCTTACCAGGCAATTTAAATCATCATGCCAGTCTAAAAATCTCAAATTTGACTTCATGTGTAAGCTATGCAGAGTCCAGTTAAGGCTAAAACTGACCTAAAGAAATCCATGCTGTACAAGAAAGGCTCCCAAAGCTATGCCACTGTTTGTAAAAATGGAAAACTGTGGAGGGAGTATTCCTCAACTCTTACTCAATGTAGCTGAACAAGGGGAGATATATTTTTCTTTTTTTTGCTGTTGGCACAGCCTTAGATTGAGACGACCACTGGGCAAGCAAGGAGTGTTTGCTCAAGTGGAGCCAATTACTCAAAATAAATTGGGTCTTCCTCTCGATTCTGTACTTTTCCTTTCCTCTTGGTCTCTTTTGCCCTCATCTCTCTGGTATGGGTTGTCATTTGAAAATCAGGTCAGGTCCACGGTGAACCTCTCCTTCCAAATAAACAGGCTAGTAATGGCTGTTTACCCAGAGTACAAGAGCCATTATGCGCAAGAAGGTTAAACATGTGTGACAGGAAAAATGGCCACAGACAAATCACTGTTGCCCTTTCTTGAGGGATTGATTGGGAAAATAGCGAAGTTTCTATAACCGTTACCAGCAGCCATACAGGCTTGTGATAGTTTTTCAAAAGGCATACCAACTGTATGGTGTAAGGACTCAAATCAAAACCTTTTGTTTGTCTGCAATTACACTACAGACTGAGCAGGTGAGCTTGCCTGAGATGGATTTCACCATGTTGGGTGCCTAGATGCTGCAGGCCTTCCAAAGGGAAAGTCCGCTTGTACTTTAAGAAAACATCACAGCACATGTTTCAATCACCTCGCGTATATCTGCACATACTGTGGTAACATGGAAATATGGAGGATGTGGAAAATGAAAGGGTATTCGTAATGAACAGTAAGGCATATTGTAATGAGCTTAAGGTCTTTAATCAGATTCATTACTTTGAAATCAAACAAGAAAATAATTTAAAGAGAAAAGCATCGTTCTGTGACTTAGTGTTTAATTGGAAATTAAATGGAAGGGTAAACAGAACAGTACATTTGTGGTCATACATGTGTGGAGAATGGACTGCATTAAATCACAGCCTGCTAACAAGGATGTAATGAATTTTTGTGTGAAGGTTGGGAGCAAATTAAGTCACTCTGGAGCCTGTTTAAAACTTGAAAAATACACATTTTATACTGCCCGTCCTGGAAGGTCAAGTTTGATATATAAGCATAGAGCCTAAGGTATTAGTTGTAACATTGTAAGCAACTTACAGACAACAGTCAACCACTTAGATATATCAAGTCATAGTTTAAACTAAATTTCAATTTGAGTTGTCAATCAATCAATCAATCAGCCTTTAGTTCACTCAACACAACTCAGAGAACTGCACATGATAAAAAACAAATGACAAAGAACAACCCCCACCACACACATCAACCATTCCAACCAGCAGATATGATTAACAAATATTCAACATTAAATAGAGATGAGGAAGTGAACAAAAATCTATGATTATTTTAATTTTAGTGTCTATACTGTACTTGCGTACAGCATGAGCTAACCTCCTTGATTTACCCTTTAATATATACCAGTGGTGAGGGGATGAAGGAGGTCATGACAGGATAATGATGAAAGAAAACAAAATGTTTTCATTGTTTTGGGCTTTTCTCTTATGATTGTTGCTCAATGTTTAAAAAGTGGTTTAAAAAACAAGAATTTGAGACTCACTATACAACCATGCATGCGACAATAGGTCACAAGTTGACATTCTTTTTTTATTTTGTGGGGTTGCAAGCAAAAACATTTAGGTGGGGGTGGAAGCTTGAATGTACGGTTTGGGTTTAACTTGTGATGGGTTAAACTTCACATGAGATGACATTTAGAGTAAAGGTATAAAAGATGGTGCCGATTAAAATGTAAAACTTATCTGGTCATTCTGAAGCAAAACTGCAGGATTCCACTATGTCAGAGACCTATGAAAGAAGAGAACTTGATTTTCAAAAATGGCCACAGCTTTAAAACAACAAAGGAGTGTGAAGCTGGTTGCAGTTACAGCCACAGTCATATTCTTCACAGAGGGGGCCGGAGGCACAACATGCTCTGAGCCTGGTGGTTTTTCCTCACAGATTTGAGTTGTGAGAGAATGTACAATAGTCTGGGGCATGCTGTTCTAATTGACTCACAACAAAACAGTCTGCTGCTCCCAAGATGTGAGGCTAACATCAGAGGGGTGTTGCCCGGGCTTTGATTCAGCCATCATCATGGCCCAAATCACAGACAAAGGGCAGTTGTACAGTGTTGAGCCACAAAGCCTTGCACAACACCCAACAGGAATTTATGTCTCATCCATTTTGAAATTAAGATTTGGCATAGATGCATCATGCATCCAGTGTAAACAACATGGCACGCTCCGGCCTGTGTAAGTGCAGTGAAATCTTGCATGCATATTTTCCTGTGGGCTTTGCATGTGCATGTATCTATACCAGGGGCGTCAAACTCCTCTTAGTTAAGTGGCCATACAGCGCAACTTGATATCAAGTGGGCCAGACCAGTAAAATAATAGCATAATAACCTATAAACAACAAGAAGTTTTTCCCTTTTAATTGAATGAAGTATTTTTTCTACAAAACATTATGAACAACCTGAACTTTCTTGAGAAAATTTAGTCACAGGTATCCAGAACTAAAAAAAATGTAGTATTTCATATAATTATATATATATATAATTTAATCCTAATCATGTGCAATTTTCACAAATTCATCCTGCGGGCCAGATTGGAACTTCTGGCGGGCCCACTTTGGCCTGCGGGCCGTACGTTTGAAATCCCTGATCTATACAAAATATCCACGTGCTTCAAATCGCTTATTCTCTTCCCCTTCAGCTGTCTGGGTGCCAAGCAGCATTCAACACCTGGATCAGCAGGTCTCTCCCTCTTGCACATCTACTCTTACACACTCCAGTGATTTCCATCACCCTGCAGAGGGAGAGGCTTCACAGCTGCACAATTTCCCCAAGACTTCTCATATAGTCCGATACAGTGCTGAGCTACTGTAACCGAGCCACGACAATGTTTCACCACGTCCAACAACCCACTGGTACTATGCTTGAGAGTCTAGAGTTGCGTTATATTTACCTCGTATTGTTTTACACTACTTTTTCGCGTTGTATAATGTAGAGTGACAAAGCAGACTTGATTCTTGAGGATTACATTTCTCCAGATAGGTTGATGACAGATGTTTGCTGTCCTGTTGTTGCTGGGTCAATGGTAATGCAACCCCCTGAGGGTTGGCTTTGTTAATTGTGCCAGTAATCTGTTTAAAATATACTGCATTGAAGATGGGGGGGGATTATCATCAAGTTATTTGTATTCCTCTCTGAAGCCTTTGTTTAATAATGTATTCCTGATGTTGGCGTTACAATAAACTCTGCTACACTGTGTTCGTCATTCCGCAGTGGCAGAGAATCCAAAAAGGTGTGTGTTTTCAGTTTAGCCTTGAGGTCCCCCAGAGAGCCAGGCATAAATAATCATAACACCGCACACTCTTTTTTACTTATTTCATAGCAGGTTTGGTTTAGTTCTAACCTGAGCACGAAGGCATGATGGACAGTCACGAGGATCCACACAATCTCCAGCAAAAAACCTCCCAGGTGGCATATTATGAATTTGTATTCAAACATGCAGAAGTGCTGGCAGCCAATCAAAAGACGGATCTCCACCCACATCCCTCAGCACATACCCTGTGGGTCAGTTTCCTGTGGTCTCCTACCACAATGCGGCTGTCACGAATAAGAGATGCATGCAAAACAATCCGTCCCTTGGTAGAAACTAGCAAACCCATAGAGTGGTGTTAGAAGACTGAGCCTTGCCCAGCTCTTACGTCACTCTGCTTCCTAAATACTGTGTGATGAGTTCATCATGAATGCCAGGTGCCTTGGTTTGTTGAAGACCAAGAGGGTTGCTGAAAAATCTAATCTTTCCAGGGTAAGCCTCAGGAGAGTTCGCATAGGCAAAGGGGGCACATAACCTATAGGTCTGTGCCAAGTCTCGCACAACCAATCACAGATAATGGTTGTCAGACACTCTTGGGCGCCAATAAATGGTGTAACATGTTTAATGAATGTGGTCATCATTCTGTAGCTGAACCCCCCTTAGGACCTGGAGTGCTCTCATGTTCCTTGCCAACTGAGACAGTCACCAATCTTCAGGAGTATTGCTGAACCGAGGCGATGCATGACTTCATTAAAAGCAAAACTGCATACAGTATCTGTGCTGAAGGGATACTCGGATTGAACCTTTACATCAACTATTCTCTCTAAACAAAGACTTCTCTACTATTTTGCAGAAAATCGCCTTCAAAGAACTCAGTTTCCCTTTGAAGTGAATTATTATGAGGCACTGCATGTAATTGGGATTTGCGGGTATAAAATCAGAATACACCATATTATGATAAATAAGACTATATTCTTATACTGGGGAGATAGTATAGTGTGCTGATGCGGGAGACAGAAAATCTTTTTCCACTTCGTTTCTCGCTTGTGTTATTTTTTTCCCCTAGTTTCTCAATGCAGACAGCCACGAAAACAGCTGTTAAAGACCGAAACTGACTGGATCAGAGACCCGAGTATTGAGCAGTGAAAACACATTGCACATGCAGCAAATTTCTGTTCAAAGTCTGCGCTCATACTGTGGCGTATGTTCATTAGTGAGCATAAGGTCTCCACTACCATTTCAAGCAAGCCCCTAAAATAGCTGCTTTGCCATCCTCTGGCCCTTTGAGGATCAGAGTGGAGCGAGGCAGCTGAACGGTGCTGGAGTGGAGCTTTGGCCCGTGGACAGATGTGTCTGAGAACAGGTGGCTGGGGTTGTCCCCTGGATTTGCATGGCTATGAAAGACACAGCAGACCTCACAGACTTCAAAGAGCAGGAGCATGACTGCTAATGATCTGTGGAGAGAGGAGAGAGCAGTGGGGCGCTAGTGAGGTAGTTTTAGAGGCGCCATGCAGACAACTACTGTACTTCCATTACAAAGTCCATGGAAAAACTTTTTTCTGCTACCGAATGTTTCCCATAATGAGGTAATGATGGTTTCCACTACTGTTGGATGGTCATTACTACAGTACATGGTGTAAATAACAAATAAAGATGGGGAAAGTACATTTTTAAAGTAAACAAGCTGATTTAAACACAAAAAGTAGTGCTAGTCACAGCAGAGGAATATTACAGGCACACATCATACCATTTATGGTGTAATAGGACAATAAAAAAAGATAACATGGTTTTAATTGTCTAATTCTGGTATAATATTTATAAAAAAGAAAAATAACAAGAATGATATTACTATTATCTGCAATAGCTGAGGTGCAAGACTGCTTTTTATATGAGTGGTCCATCCAGGATTAGTGGCTAGTATTTAAAGAAAAAGCATTATTATAATAATGCTAAACATTGAAGTGGAGAAACCATAGTTTTAAGGACACAATAAGAAGAGTTTGAAACTAAACATGAACTCCTTTGAATCTGCCTTGATGAGGTTTAATTTTGCAAGGCCAGCAAAATTAAGTCCGACAAGTCAAACCTTTGCCTCTACCCCCTACCCTTCATCTGTCATATCGTCAGCTTTGATCTCCTCTAACCCCATTCATTAAGCAAATACAACACAATGCCACTTAAAGTTTGCCACGAAGCCCTCACCATCTAATAAATAATGCATTCACCAAGGACATCAAAACATAAGACGGGCACCATTAGTTGGTATGCTGAACGGAACAGGAAACATGGTTGTTGTCGTCTTAGCGGTGTGGGACTGGATTGATTGCAGTAGTGATGAAGTTCTTTCTAAGTAATAACCCGAGTTGCTGGGTGGCGACAGTGTAATGCTATACTGGAGAGCAATATGTACAATGTATTTTAAGCAGCACGCCGCCCTGAGCGAGAGTAATGAAATAATGTGAGAGGAATACCATTCACTCCGAGACCCAGCACAATGCAATTACATCAAATCCCCTTTTGTCACAACATCAAAATGCCTGTTCAAATTTGGGGAGAGAAAAAAGATTAAATCAAAGAGTACTCGGTATCTTTTGACAATAATAAGGCCAGGTGGATGCATGAGACTTGTATGACAACTTTGGTGCTGTTGCGTCTCACATGGCTCTGTGGTTGACACAAGGAGTTTGTCTCCTGCAGTGCTGCTGTGGAGACCCTGTTGTTTTGCCCTTGAAAATCATAAATATACACTCATCTGTGCTCATTCATCAAAATACCAGGACTGTTCAGTATGAGGCCATCAAACATCTATCAGTCATGCAGATATTTCACGAAAAACTTTGTTTGGAAAAAAATTAATGATTGATGATGAATGGAAAAGGAAATTCTGGAGAGATTTTATTTTTGAAAGCGGAACGGGACGTGTTACATGTTTGTCACACATGCAACAGATAAAGATGCTGACGAGGTGGTCCGTTACCAAAAAGCTGCATCTCACTTGGGCAGTGTGGATGCTCTCATCAGTTAAGTCGTTTGCCAAATTGAACAGCATCCAGTGTGAACCTGACATTAAGCTACTTCCAACGCTATACTCGATTAATAAAAACGCATAGCTTCAGCTCCAGATACACCTGCCATCCAGATTAAACACATTTAACATTTTACAGCCCTGGAAACAGAGAAGCTGCTGGCTCTGTTTTCACTTTAAAATACTGGGGCTGCATTTGTGGTTTGGCAGAAATGGAGAACTTCAAAAAAAAAAAGCGATGACACGGCTACAAACAATTGTTTCCCCAACTGATTCTTATCGGCCACAACTCGACCATCAGCTGCCATACAAAAGGTATTGCTTGTAGTTTCATTTCGACATTTAGGTCAGGAGCCTAATAAAAGAAACCCTTGCTCTGACTTTGGATCATTGTTGTTTCTCATTAGTGATGCTGTTTGAAACCAAGTAAACAACTCCTGAGGAGAGAATCAACTTCCCGTTTACACTGGCAGATGTTTATCCAGTGTACCTGAATGGTCCTGTGATTAATGTTTTTGGGTATGACTGCAGATTACTTCCGATATGGAAACAAGAGGTCCATCTGGATGCAGAGTGTATTTATCTTAGGGTTTTCAAATAAAATGTTCAGTAGAAGTATGGATGTTGCCTCTGCAGGTAATCTCATAATAAAGTCATCAGGATTCATCTGGGCTGTGGTAAGAGATGTTACTGTTGTTATGCTGTGTTCAGACACATTTCTATTTGGCCCCATTGTTTTTAGAGCTAAAAAAAATACTTTGTTCCACCTTTGTGTATCAGCGGGTACCCAAGTCATCAAATAAAAAGAAATGTAAACAAATAAACCTTTTGAAAGACAAGTAGTGAAGGGAATGCAAACATCACATAGTGTTGGGAGTACTGTCATGTTAAGAGGACATGGCTGAGGATCTGGTGTCAAAGCTAAAAATAAATCAGCTTTTTTTTATAGACAGTATGAGGATTTAACTATAAAGTGAAAAGGGAACCTGATAACAGTAACTAGGTAGAATGTCATCTTTGATCTACACATACAGCAACTTCCATAGAGCAAACTTAGTTCTGGGGGCTTTGCTGTTAAAATAATGATGAAAACAGTGCATTTTGCTAGACCAGCTTTCTTCCGTTTCTGTGAATGACAAACAGTGTCCTCCTATTTCAGTTCCGGGAGCCTTACAGAGGCAAAGTGACCTGAGCCAGCAGGGAGGCTTTGACTACATCTTGACTTTATTACCTTCAACCCTTCAATCCCACTGTGACCTCCCTCTCTTTTGTGCCATGTTCAAATAAACATCCAGAAAAAATTATTATTCCCTCTTTGTCCACTAATGCGCTCTGCGCTCCCTCCTCTTTTTTCTGTCTTTTTGTTTGTTTTCCCTACCTTCATCCTCTGATTAGAGACACACCATGACCTGATGGGATACACTGCACAGCCTTTGTCATCCCAAGCCAACCCAAAACACACACACACACACACACACACACACACACACACACACACATATACACATTATCCCATCTGCTTGGCAGTGGGGTTGAAGTCTTTGTTGACTTAATGTCCACTGGGAAGTGACATTGCTGCTGTATATTCATGATCTTCTTCAATGCAGGCAGTCATCTGAAGCGTTTGACGGGGTGTTTGAAAGAGGATTTTACAATACATACAACAGGGAAACATTCTCAAAGTCCTCAATGAATGCCTTGCTCAGAAAAAAATAAACAATCATTTTCCAAAGAGCAGAAAATGTCTCCATCAAATAGCGTTATGGTAACACCTTATCACAGTTTTAATCTCAAAATCATGCTGTGTCACATAATCTCCTGCTCTAAAGGCCCTTGGAAATCTGCGCCGTCTTACCACTCACACGTGACCTATATGAAAACACTTTGGATCACAAGGTGGCCTTAATAATGTTGGCCTTTGTAAATGTCAATGTTTTTTGACCCACCTCTTTCTTCCTGTGTTTTTTCCGTAATTGGAATATTGTCTCTAGGCTTTCAGTTAAAAAGGACCCTCTGAGGTAATCTCCCCCATCTTGGTGAAATGCAAACATAACCGAAGCTCTCCGGAGGAGCTTCCAACGGAGAGAAGTTTTCCCCCTTTAACAACATCTTTTTTTATTAAATCAGGGTGTAAACAATTAAGGGTGTGGGAGTTGTGTTTCTCTAATACAAGCTTTATTGAATAAGAGTCCTATTCGCCGAGAAAGGGCCTCAGAATGTGACACAAATACTATTGCCTAATGTTTGAATGGGGAGACGCCTAAAGGAATTAGAGGACTTATTCAATTAGAAGTAATATGCACCAAACCTCCCTCAAAATTGGCCTATTCCCCTTTACTGACAGGGGGAATATCAAATGCAACTGAGGTCCATCCTAAAACAATGCAACTGGCAGAACAATACATATATAATTTATAAATATGTATCGATTCAAAACAGATAAGTTTCAGTTAAGGCCTTGGGGAACACACAAACTTGGAGAATGCACATTTATTGTCAAGCCGTTTCTTTCAAATGTTTTAAAAGATATAGAATGTGCATCTTTTGGATCATACAAATATCAATAGTTAGATCACATACCTATATTGGCGGCAATCGTGTACTGTCTGTACTTCTCAGGTAATCGCAGTCAACCGTTTAACTTAAGTGCCACGTTTAGCAGAATTAAAACAGTCATTTCAAGATGACGTCTGACTCTAAACCCTTGGAAAACCCCTTTAAATCACTACTAAATCGGTACAGCTGGATTAACTGTCCGTAAGCAACAGCATCACCCTGAGGACTTGTCCTCCAATGGTCACCAGTGTGATCATGTTCACTGTAATCCAAGACCTTTAGCTTCAACAACAATTAAACTTTGTTTGTTTGTTTGTTTTTCTTCGCCCCCCTCCACCTCCCTTGTGTGGTGCGGATGTGTTCCCTCTCAGTGGGTGTTGTTAGAGTAGATTCCCTTTAGCCTCAGCACATCACTGTGGGGTGCAGCTACACAGAGACTTCAAAAACCATATCCGTCTGTGTATGAGAATCCCAAGACCACAGCCTTGCAGCCTAAGAGAAGTTCATCCACTCCTATTCAAAGTAGCTCCACCACAGGGAAGCACTACAGTAGCAACTGGCTCTGGGGTTCTGCTGCTGCTGCAGCCACTGCACCAGCTTTTATTGACATCTTTATGATAAGATATTCTGTTTGTTTTTATTCGCAATACAGGTTTGAAGTTTCTATTTTAAGATAATACGTCACAGCATTAAAACGAAGCAAAACTGAGTTTTCTATCAACGGATTCATTTGCATTGTGCTTGCTCATCTATTCCACAAAACTCAATCCCATTTTCAATTCACAGACTGGCGCAGTGCAATTTGAATAACTATTGACCCACTAAAAATGCCGGCTTTTTTAAATGCATAGAGAATAAGTGGGAACAACGGGGAGAGAGGTGGTGATGTATTTCCATAAAAAAAAAAAGAAGAATACTCCATTGGCAATACTGTTCTCAGGGTTTACCAACAGTGAGGTAAAATAATTAAATCTGGCTTTTGCATGTTATAACTAATACCTCCAGTTGTTCATGCCACACAATATTTGTGTGGCATCAGACACAATATTTTTACATGGGCATCATAAAAAAAGCACCAAGTTGCATTTGCAGTTTTAAAGCGGACCTAGAACGGAAGTTCCAGTTAACACTGTTTTTTAGTGTGTATCTGCATCATTACCTTGTTTACGAAGCCCTGAAGGTTCAAAACAAACAGTTCAGCCATTGCTGAGAACGCTGTGTTTTGTTGTAATCTTGGGCTCAGCAAGATATCTGAAAAAACCCGGTCCAGTTACGTAAACACCGGTTCTCCTGAACAGCAGATTCTCCTGCTCCGGGCACTAGTCCGGGTACATCCGGTTGCATACATTGAACCGCAGAGGAAGAATAACTTCTGACTATGGTTCTGACTCCGGGTCAAAGTCATAAAAGGGACTGCGGCTGGGAGTCGTGACAAAGCTATTTTTAAACACTGTTAAAACATTGTTTTGATAATGAGTAGCAGTGCATCCACTGTTCCAGAGGGGGGAGCTGCGCTTCTTAGAGCGGGTGTGCTGAATATGTCACTTCTGGGTATTGGCCAATCACAAGACAGTTGGGAAGCCTCTACGCTGCCTGGCCAATCACACTCCTTCTGGGTGTGGAGTCTGAAATATCGCGGCTGGGGAACAGCGTCAGAAAAGAGGATTTCTATCGGCACGTTTACAGCAACTAGGAGGTTTTTGACCATAAAAACAAGTTAATGTATGTAAGTAGCCCTCCATAAGAAACATATGTGCAACAGGACCACTCTATGTGAGCTTTAACATTGCTGCTGTGGCCAACATTAGGAGGGAAACTGCATCTTCTTCTTTTTTTTTTAACAAAATTCACCTCAGAGTCCGATCAGACCATGTGAAAATGAAATGCACTGATCAGAATACATCCAAGCATGGAAATGCTATCAAATTTGTCAAACTGTGAAATGATTAGGGCCAGTGTGATTCAAACGGACGGACATATGGTTGGGTGAAGGGACCTGTGAAATCCAAGCCTTATTTAAAAGCAGGCTGGTTTTGAGCAAGTGGGAATAAATATGTAAACCCAACCTGCTCTGTAAAGCGAACATGCCTCCTCTCATTCCCAATCCTGCACTGTCCCACATGTCATGCTTTCGGGGTCCATTAGTTATAATGAAGTGTAAAATAACCT
Source organism: Microchirus variegatus (assembly GCF_963457635.1). Lineage (NCBI taxonomy): Eukaryota > Metazoa > Chordata > Actinopteri > Pleuronectiformes > Soleidae > Microchirus > Microchirus variegatus. The sequence continues at coordinate 12,342,190 of NC_139805.1, forward strand.
TCAATACACCTTTTGGAAAATGGAGGTACCAGAAGAGGGGAGGGGGGGGGAGCAGAAATTCCTGCTGGTGGAGATCACTTCAGGATGGGGGGGGGGGGGGGGGGTAGGACATACAAAAGATTCTCCTTTGTGTCTGGTTTGAATCAAAGGCTTACGGAAATATGTCTCGATAGAAGTAAACTGCTCTCAATGAGAAACATGTGACCTCCGAAGTGGCGAGAGGAGTCGAGCGCCATCCGCTTTACTTGCGAGAGGTGCGTCGTGAAGTGCCGCAAAACCTGAATGGGTGTCTCTCTTTGTTTGTATTACAAATGGCCCCACGTGGGGTGAGAGGTCAAAGCGATAATCACAAATGTAAACACACCTCTCCCCCTGAGCTGCATTTCGGAGATGCTCCTGCTTGACCCCGCCGTCTCTGGCAGGTAAATATTTACAATGCATCAACATACAGGAGGAGTGGATGCATAAGTAAGAGCTCTACATTGTGCTATATTTGTTGGGCGCAGTCTTTCAAACAAAAAAAGTCACAGACACAAGAAAGTACATTTCCACACAGATCCACATGTGCAAGCAGGCATACACACACACACACACACACACACAAAAGATCTCTAATTAATAGCTCCTCTGCCTCCTGAGTCTGTGAGGCAAGTCCACTCTAATCCCTTGGCACTTACTTTTGTGTAATCAGTGCACAGCAAAGTCTGCTGTTGGAACACTAATTAGCATCATTGAGTTTCTCCTCAGTCTCCGACAAGCAAATAGCCCAAAAACCAGGCAGTTTTTTGAAACATGCCATCAGTAAATAAATGACTGTCATTTATTGTTGTAGCTGTACGTTAAGTTCACACGGAGAGATGCTCGATGTGAAGTAGAAACTTTAATTAAATATCAACTTCCTATGAAACCCTTAGAGATATTGTTTGCTGACAAATGCGCCGTTTTCATCAAGCAGTGCAGATCATTCCAGTGCGGTACATTATACAATTAATTGAATTTTGATTTTCCACATTCGGAAAAAGGTGGCAAATTAGGTCCACCATAGTTGATCCAATAGGAATGGAAACGGGAAAAAAACGCAAAAAGTGCAGATTCAACCCATAGGACACAGAGCATTTAGACTGTTTTTTTATCATTATTATTACTATGTTAAAACATATACAGAGGCTATAAGACGGTGCAATACAGATATATATATATATATATATATCCTTCTAGAAAAAATAATTTTCACCAACTATAGAAAGAAATCTGAGCAGAAAGTACTCAAATCGTAAAAAAATTGTCAAATTTTGTAAAGCCTGAAAATGTGACCTATAAACACACACGCCCAATAATGTCCTTATAAGGAGTTGTGCATTATTCACTTTTGGCAATTTTCCAAGGGCGCACACTGAGGGTTAAATAAGACATGCATTATGACAGAGACAAGATTTGTGGCCCTTTGTGTTTCTTTTTTAAACAAATAATGTCAGTGTGCAGCCATGTTTACAGCGTTGCCTACTTCTTCATTGGCTTTACTGGCAGGCTGCACCGTGTTACTCTGGCACGATGTAATGCCATGCATTTACGTAGCTGCCAGAGAAGCAAGCCAGATCATGGTTTACCTTTCCAAACCGTACTGTGGCAAGCAGTACTACACTGTATCACTCGGGAGGAAACGCAGATAAATTTGCATGGGTTGATCAATACATTGTGTACAACCACAAATTGAAAAAAAAAAAAAAGGCATTTTGGACATTTACAAAGATGATTATTGGCTGTGTTTAAGGTTAGGGGTATTGGCTAATTTAGCAAAAATAATTTCAAAGCATAACTGGCATTAAGTATGTTTACACTGATTCACTCATTAAAGGTGTCCCTCTGGTGATCGCTCAGCCAGTTTAACAACTTCTCTTTCTGCGCGAAGCCTGCAGCCGGAGATGAGCGAGCGTGTAACTTCAATAAGAATTGCCAGTGTCCACATGCCAGGGGGAGACGTAAATTGCAAGTAATGGACTCTGAGAGTGCTGAGATGTTTATCAGACTAAATGAACAGCATCACACTAGAGGGATATGGGTTTGCTGTGTGTGTGACAACATGCCAGAAAAAGTCCCGATTAGGAATGATGGCTGCCATGAATTCATGAATTAAAAGTTGCAGTGAAACTGTTGCTGATCATTTGGGATGATCATTTACATTCTACTCCGAAATGCATGTCAGTCGGGCATGCTTTTCCTCGTCTTCCCTCGTGTTAGCACTAGGAAAACAGATCCTTGTAAACACACGATATATAGCTCACACTGCAACGAAAAGTTATTGCTAACGATAATTCAATGGGAATGATTTTGATTTCTTTGGGCTTATTAGCTTCTGGCTGTGTCCAAGGAGCAAAATCAAAGTGACCACAATCATTTCTCGCCTTCTTAACAAGAATGGGTGAGGAATCCATCACAGTCCGACTTAACCAAAACCCTCCACTGGCAAATCCATAAAGGAAAGGAAGAACAAGGAATTAGAGAGATTTTCTTACTTCCAAATACACAAGCCAGGCACCAATTTATTGCCCTTCTCTTATTCTCTCTCTGTTTCTGTTTTCCTCCAATTCAGGTTTTTATAATTTCTCTCTCTCCCTCTCTCTTACTCTGCGTGATTGCATCCATATGCTCTCCAGGGATAGATGGGGTCAGCACCCTACTTACTCACGCCACAGTGAGGCACTGACACTTGTGAGAAAACCCTTGTACAGTCTTGTGCAGAGACACGCACACACACACACGCGCGCACACAGATTATGGTTGTTGCCGCCCTGCAGCAGACCCAGACTGTGTAGCCTCAGCACTCAGCAGAGAGGATGCACTCTGGAATTTTCATGCCAATTCCTAATTCTGCATCAAGAACGCATGTTACTCCACAGTGATCCACCTCCTCCCTCCCGATACATTTTGAATTGGGTCCTGACAAGATCTGGCATCAATTAAGTGGCGCTACAGAAGAGCTGTGCTTGATGGGCTCCAATGAATCCTTCTGCCTTCAATCCCTCCTTTCGTTCAACAAAGCCATGAAAGGTCGTAAATTTTAACCTGAAGACAGCGTGCAAATTGCAGTCACACTTGAGAGTGAAGGGACTCAAGGCCACAAGAGGGGCAAGGAACTGGGCTGCTCCACACTAGTGGTCCTTCTCCGTTTACATTTCCACCTCAGGAGAACACGGCGCACACACACACACACACAAGCACAGCGTGCATGTGCAAACAGCACATGTCGTTAGCCACACAGTTATGACATGAACACACAGCAAAAAGCAGATGAATACAAAGGCGCACAGACAAGCATGCACATTTGCAGCCACCAAGGAAACAGTTTCAGTAAACACAAGCACTTCAGACAGACCACTTTTGTCTGACTTTATCTTTATTTCCGTGTCCCTCCTGCTGTACTGTCGCTGCTTTCATATACCCAATACACACACGCACCCACACACACACACACACACACACTAGAAGGACATCGATAAAATCTCCTATAATGATCCCCTCCCCTAGACCTTGCCAGTGACCTTTGGGAATTTGATTACTTGGCCACATCTCTTATCATATCTGCTCTGTCACTCATAAATTATGACAATGTGACAAAGGATGATGCATCTACCAAGACCTCCACAAACGCCCTGTGTATATACACACAACCTCAAGTCCACATTTGTAGGTAGAGGAAAGCCCTTGACTGTAAGAAGTCTGCATGTTATTCGCACACTACTACCAAAGTAATATTCTAACACAAACCCATTTGCTGCTTCTCCTTCTACTTCTCTTAATAAGTTCTGACAGGCTGTACACTAAGAGGTGCAGTGCTGCCCACACAACAGCGCTGGGTGGTATACCCATATTTTTTATTATAAGAATTTTTCCGTATACTGGTATAAGAAAAACGGCATGTCGCACAGCAGAACACTGTTGGAGGGGGACCCTTTTCACTGCTGCACCGCACATGCTGTGGTAGTAGTTGCAGGAATGAGCAATTTACTCCACCACCTTAGCAGAAAACATGTGTTAAGCGTAACAAGAATGTTTGCAGTTACATTAACATGCATTGGAATTTTGAAAAAATATGTGAAATAACTGCCCAACTGCTGCTGTACAGCACAGGGGTAAGAAAGCCGTCTCAGCCTCGTCTCATAAACAATACAGACGATGTTGTTATATGGATATATATTACTTCATAAGCCAATCATCGGCACAACACTGATACAAGAGAAGCACCTGCCTAGAAGACGTATAACCAGAGGGGAAAAGCAGGTTGAACTTTTTTATTTTTATCAGATTCGACTGATGATACCTTCTAGATGTGTAGTTTCTATTTCCCAGTGACCATTAAAAGTGCAGTAGTGGCTCTCTGTTCATTCATTTAGATAGGGGCCATGTTAGCCGAATATAACTGCCCAGAGGAGTTGCTAAGATGTCTGCCAAGTGCCAAGACTTGCCCTGAAAGTACTTTGGCACAGCCGTCACTGATGGATGCGCAGGTGGCTGTCAGGTTGAATTCCTGCTAACTAGTTGAGGTCCAGGGTTCAGTTCCCTACTGTAGTTCTAGCTTGGTCATGCATGATCCTGAGTCACATGGGTTTGCCGACTCTTATTAATTAAGTGGGGGATTTTCAAGGTTACAATCTGGAAGGAAGGAGTTAGCATGTGTGTTACACCTGTCCAGTGAAAGGCCCTGCTGGCAGGCCATGTGTTTTGAAGGTAACATGTCTGTCTTCACCCACCACAGGCCAACTGTTAAGTTTAAGTGACAGGAAAACACAGCGCAGGGTAAGTAAGATTGCAAAAATATGCTGCATAAACATGTGAATGAAGTTTGAATGTGTAAGGCAATGTGGATCATTGACGTTCGCGTTTTATTAAAAAATTGTTAATAAGTCGGAAAACTACAGGTAGACGTGTCAGACATGGTTAGATGTTAGCACTCTAGCCTAGCTCACAAAAAAGACTGGCATAAGGACCTTTCTGCATGGAGTTTGAATGTTCTCCCCGTGTGAGTGTGGATTTTCTCCGGGTTATCAGGTTTCTTCCCACAGATTTGTGGGATTAGGCAAATTGGACACTAAAATTGACTGCAGTTGTGAACGTGAGAGTGGACGGTTGTTTGTCTCCGTGTGGCCTTGTGGACTCGCGACCTGTCCAGGGTATACCCCGCCTTTTGTCCTATGTCAGCTGGGATTGGCACCAACGCCCTCCACGACCTTCATGTGAAGGATTGAGTGGTAGTAGATGGATGTATGGACAGACTGACTGTATCGCATTACTCCACACAGATTGTCAAAGCCAGTGAAATGCACAACACAATATTAGTTTGACAACTCCGTAATACCGTGAACAAATAATGCATATCCAAAACTAACAGCATTTCATCACATTATCCATACATAGAAAGGATAAGCATATCTGTGTTTAAATATTTTTCCAACCAGAAATATATATATAATATATATATATTTCTGGTTGGAAAAATATTTTACAAATATATACAAAAAATGTGCCTTCTCAACTATCAAAAGTGTTGTTTTTGTCTGTTGTTTGTTTTGTCCCATCACTGTGCACTCCCCCGTTTATCAAAGTAAGACATTAATTGTTGTGGTAAAGACTCAAAGTAATTAGTAAAGTAATTATCAGAACATAATGTATTTTGAATTTTCCATCCATGACACATTGTCTTGACTTTCAGCTTTAAGGCCGTGGTTTTGATGGTTTCAGAAAAAAACAGATGCTCTGAACACAAACAAGCAGTACATTTCTTCTGAGAAAGCAATGGTCTACATAGAGCCTAGTATATGGTTAAACTTCAACTTTCAACCAGGAGCAAATCAGTGACCCGCAAGCGCAACCCCATAGTTGTGGCCACAAGATCAGAGGAGGATCTCTCAGATTAGCAGGCCATTTATTTTGAAAAATAAAGGCTGTTCCGCCATCTTAATTCTACAAGGGAAAACCTCAGTAAGCCCTTGACCTTGTGAACCACAGACTTAACAGAGAACTTTGATTTGTCAACGTTGACCACAACAAAGCTGTCCATGTCGGCTGTCAGGGACGAGGCTGTTGCTGTCTTACACATGTCACACGGGTCATGTGACACTCGGGTCACAGGGGATTTTACATATTTTCATTTGCTACAAGTGTTCCAGTAATAAACAGCAGCCCATTATTAGTGTGAGGTCAATTTTGTGATAAAAATAAAAAAAATATTGCTGGTTTAAAAATAAATGTACCATATTTAGGCCTATGGGAAGTTGCAGTTAAATCTTACTTTAACTCAATCAATCAACTTGGCATTTACTGTTATGGCCCTCTACTTTGCAGCCTCATCACGAGTAGAATTTAAATGAATACAAAAATATAAATTGTATTTGCTTTTTTAAACATTTTAAATCATTTTAAAAAAGTATAATTCACAACTCAGCAGATTAAGGTTTTCAGTTGTAGGAAAGCTATACGACAAGACTTCCAAAACACGTAAAGATGTTGAAACTACTTTATACACTCCTGGTTTAACGATAACGATGGAACATAATGACTGCATTTTGCAGCCGACCTCGCTGGCATACTTAAACGTCTGTTTGAAACTGGATTTTCAGTCATGCTTATGATGAGTTGAGTGGTTATTAAGCTCCAGGAAGTCATTGCAACAACAGCAAAACAAAAGTACAATACAGCTGAGAAGCCTGTGGATAATTGGCATTTCATTGCAGTTATTTTGTGCATGTGCTGTCTCCTCCCACAGTGCCTGTGGTGGCTTTATGAAGGTTTGTGCCCTCAGCTTCAGGCTAGGTGCCATTTCAAGGTAGAAGGTTCATTTAAGATAAGTGGCAGGTGTTAGAGGTGGGAACATAACCAACTGGAGGATACGTACAATAGGCTACACTTTGCTCACATATGGGAAAAACATCTTGCATATTATACTTGTGACCTCACGGGGGAACTCGTCCTTAGAAATGTGAAATCGAGTTGAAAAAGGAAACTTTTGTTATCTTTATGGGAGGTTAGGGGTTGGATAGAAAGTGAAACTGGAAGCATTCTTCCAGGTCCCCCTGCAATTTTAAACTACTCCGATAAACAACAGGAAAAGATGTGATTTTCCCACATGTGTGAGGCCCATGTTTCATCCTGCAGCACAGGGCAAAGTGCATTTCAGTTTGTTGTTTCATCACTGACTCATGTTTTATTGGTGGCGACTTAAAAGCTAACATACACCGTCCAACATTAATGGGAAGAGGTTGAGATCAGCAGTGAAAGACATTCCTTCCACCAACGGCGGTGTGAAATATTGGGAGGCAGACAGAATGCTTTCTAAAACTATTTCATTTAACAAGACCCAGACATACAGTATGTGCAGTGTAAAAGAAGGCCGAGGGAAAAAATGTTAGAGGTCAGAAATAAGTGTAGGAGAATAAAAGGGGATGAGGTCATGTGTTTATGTGAAGTATCACAGACATAAACTATAGCAGTGTTTAAATCAGGCTGTTGACTTGCAGCATTTGTCAAGCACATCCTCCAACTCGCACTGTTACATTGAAACAACCGAGTCATGGTTGCTAAGGGCTACAGGCAATCCATGGACAGTATACACACACACACACACACACACACACACACAAACGCACACACATGCACACACACCTACTGGCGGGCTACGCACAGGACTGATGGAAACCATAACATGGAGCTGAAGTCCTCAGGGGGATTGAGGAACGCCACACACTAACATGGCTTCAGTTACCGTGTAACCCAAGACACAAAAGTGGAGAGACAGAGAGACGCACGCAGTGTGAGGGAGACACAGAGGGAGAGAAAGTGTACGCCCATGGGTAAGTCAAGAGTGACACCACACACTAGCGTGCAAACTTAGATTAAACACTGTATCTGCAAATAACTGTTAGCACTGGCTAAAATTGTGATATGGTAGCAGACAGACAAACAGAAGTCCATGAAATGCACCTATATCTACAAATCAACTTATTTCTTAATATTTAAATGCCTTGATGAAAGTCAACGTTATGTTACCGTTTGAAACAAAAATGCTCAATTCAAGCCAGGGAAGTTGTGATAGTAGTCTGGACATAACCAGTGTGTTACTTCTATTTTGGGGAATGGCCACTTCAAATGGCCATTTGTTTTGTCACACTTATGTGTCCCATATTGTTTCTTCAAAGGCGCTTAAAAGTCTATTTTCCATGAGTGACAAGGTCCTTTGTGAACACACATTTCACACACACAAACATTTTGGTTTGGGGTTTTTTTAGATGAGAGATTTTCACATTGTGTTTTTGTCTTAGCTCGCTCCACTGCTTTGAAGTGGCTGTGACAAAAGAACATGTCACAGACTTGTGTGTATTATCCTGCATTGAGAAAAGGTTGACAGCGGTTGCAGGGTTATTTGTTTATGGTGCCAGGCCGCTTGTCAAATGAAATCTGACCACATAACATCCGAGGTATGCCCACTGCTGAGAACATGGTACACGAGAGCATGCGAAGAATGCAACTTATGGGGTAGAAATCGTGTTCATTGGTGCACTGTGAACGCTGCTGGGGTGTTGTTATGTTTCTTATTATCAGTCGATTTTTTTTCGCTTGGTTATTTTGGCATTAAAAAGGAACCCTTGCAGAAGAGACAGTTTCTCGATTCTTTCCAACACTTTAAAAAAAAAAAAACCTGAATCATAGATGTTGTTTATTTAGTAATTAATTTTAATCTAATAAAGAATTACAACATGTTGCTCTTTTTGAGTCACTAGACTTACAGTAGGTCAGACAATTATTTGTAAATGATTTAATCTTTAAGTCCATGTACGGGCGGCTATTATGACATGTGACAAACAGCAGGACTTCTGTTGGAAAAATTAGAAGCTTGAAGATCAGGATCATATATTTTATTTCATATTTTTTTTTTAAACGTCATCGTCAGGGGAGCTATTTGGAGATGACAAGAAAAGACACATCTGCACATCTTCACTAAGTGAGGTAAGACTCTGGGAATGTATGAGGGGAAGATGGAGAGGGAGCACGAGAGTCAAGGAGGGAGAAAAGTTAATAACAAAGTAGATATAATCTCCTTCATCCATTAATCAATGTGCATGCCAAGAGCAAAGGAGAGCATCATTCCGACTCCTGATTGACTCCAAGTGCCGACTAAATCCTCATTGCAGCGTGTATTTAGTTACATTATCTCATTGTGTGTGTTAATAGGTGGTCAAAGACGGAGGACAAACACCAGAGAGAGCAGCAAACGGCAAATGAGGCCGACACTGGGAAACGCTGATGGACTAACCCCGCGGAGCACAAACACTGGACAATAGAGTAGTCTACCTGGGAGCCCAGGGTATTTTTATCTATCTAATGAATTGACCCCTTTTAACCTCCTCATAACACTGTAAAGAGTTGGCTAAAAGTCAGAAAATGAGTTGCATGCACTACACACAACCAAGGACACACATCTACACCAAGTTGCTGAAAGTTGCGTAACAGTGCTCTAACAATAGATTTGACTGAGCACCACACTGCCCTGTTTCACTGTTGTGCAGTAGCCAAATGCCCCACAGTGTAAATGTCAGTGGCCTCCATAGCTGCATGTTCTCTCTTGCAGCATCATAAACATGTAAATGCCTCAAACCCCAAAGGCAAAAGTAATCCCAGACAGCCCACCTCTGACCCCTCCCAGTTTACACCTGGGACTGCTGCTCCCTTGTGATGGCGCCATGCTCCTGCTTCTGCTCGCCTCTGAATTGGCTTCACTGTTGTGACGTGCTCATGACAGGGCCCAACACAGTCAAGGAAGCTGAGGAAATGCAGATCCAATGAGTCCTGAGTTTCCTTCAGGGAGCAAGCTCAGCTCTGAGCCTTGTGTGAATCCCTTTTCCCAAGGTTTTAGAGAACCCAAAACTGATGAAAAGGTAGCCTAAAAATGTCATTTGCAGAATAACCCCCAAATCTATGACTGTTTTTTTCTATCTATGAATGGTTATTTAAACCTAGAATCAAAAATACACCCATATGCTTGTTTAAATATAAAATCTCTTGTTAATAAATAGATTTCAGCACATGTGTGCATTTCCATGTCTAAAGCGCATATGGACATCTATGTTTTACATTGCAATCAAGGCTGTGATTGCTTAAATGAATGCATGGCTTCATCACATGCACTGGCTTTGCAGTAAAGCCAGCAGCAGACAAGCTCTGGCACTGACAGTATATTTCAGGATTAACTTTTCAGGCTTAAAATTTGTAAGAACAGAAGAATCAATTTGAACCATCTGCCTGGCGCCGCCACCTATTTTCCAGCAGCCTATCGAAATGCAAATTGTGCAGGATTAGGCTACAGTGAAATGCACATTCTCAGCTAATATTCCAGTATGAGCCCCTTCAACCAGGAGGTTTGTACTGTATTGCTGGTATTGGTTGCTAAGAGATAGTTGCGCTCTCATTTTAGGGGTCACAAATGTAATGCTCCTAATTTAAGTGGGGGAGCGTATCCATGTAATTACAATAATTTTGTGCTTCGCAGCGTTGAATGGAGATGTTGCATCATGAGCGTTAATACAGGAGCAGGAAGTCAAATTTGTGGAGGGAGAAAGAGAGAGAGAGCGGTGGGTGTATGTACCTATTCAAGAATTTTTTCTTGAATAGGTACTTTTTATACCTATTCTTTTTATTTTAGAATAAGGAAAGTTGATAGGCTGGCTACTAAAGTAACTGTGTGTGCACATGTGTACTGCTGCTGTGTGTTTGCAATTAATTTCAGCCACGGACAGAAATTGTTGTCAGCTGTGCATTATTGCTTATGTGCATCCACATGTGCATAATTTAACTTTCAGCACTGATTATTTACAGTATAACCAATTCACAAACACTACTGCAGGCCCCATGGAGCACAGTGTTCGACAGTGAGCCTCTAGAAAACCATCCTCTCCTCAACTCCTCATCCCCGAAATGTCTCACACTTTCAAACCAAATTTAAAAAAAGAGAGCTGAGCTGCACCTTGAGCCACTGTGAATATTATCTTCATATAAAGTATCAACTTATACTATTATACAGAGCAGTTATAAGTAGAAAGGCAAGAAGTGGTGCGAAAGATGCCGTTTTTTTTTAGTAATATCACCACCGTCTTAGTGAATTTCTTTGAGAGAGACATGGAGAATGAAGTAGGGATTACGTTAGCGTTACAATGACTGGTAGGTAAAAAGGTGGCACTATAAAAGACTCTTTAGAAAGTTATTGGATTATAATCATTTATATTCAAATTGCTCACATGGTGAAGTAGGGGCTCGCACTGTTGCCTTGCAGCAAAAAGTGTGTGGGTTCATTGGAGGTTAGTTGGACACGTTCTCACGTGTTTGTCTCTGCGTCAGCTGGGATTGTCTCCAGCAGCCCCCACAACACTTAGTGGAGGATAAAGGGTAGAAGATGGATGGATAGATGGATAAGTCTTTATATTGAACCCTGCTTAATTCTCCCTCTTACCACTGGGACCATCATGGGGACAGTCTACCTAACTTAAAATATTCATAAGACTTAGCATTACAGTACAATAACAACATGGTAACAACCCGTTGAGATTGAGTTGAGCATGAGAAGATAACGGTAATACCAAAGTAATAGATTGGCAATGAGCATGACTATATAACACGCTACCATCAGCACAATCACACAGAACATGTTTGTGAATCATTACAGTTTACTGCCCCATTACAAACGTATTATTATTATTATTACCTCAGTTTTACCTTTAATGTACATTGTAAGAACACTTTTACTGTATGTATTAAGTCCATCAAAGAAAAAAAATGCACTATTGTTTTCACAATACACAATTGTTAAAAAAAAAAATGTTGATCAGTGTTTGTCAAACCTGAAAATGATGTTCTCAAATGTCTCGTTTTGTCCACAAACCAAAATGATTCACTTTTAATGATTTATTTGTTTTATGGAGCAGATAACCTAAGAATTCATTCACATTTAAGAAGCTGGAACAGTAAGAAATCTTTAATAATGTTTTAATAATATGAAAAACTACAAGTCGATTAATCGATAATCAAAATAGTTGACGACTATTTTAGTAATCGATTAATAATCAATTAATCGAGTAATTGTTTCAGCTCTACCCATGTTTATGTATGTGCTATGTTCACTTTATTTAATGTGCAAGACTGCTAATAGACACTGAAATTAAATGAAATGTAAAAATATAAAGTTCTGCAATCAGTGACTAAACATGTACCAATATGAAATATGACACTGAAATAAATCTATATCCAGTCTTAAATGGCATTTCAGTTCATTGATGGGCACTGATGTCACAGCACCAAAAGATGTGACCAGAGCTTTGCCCAAAAATAATTACCCAAGCTCAGAAAAAGACATGTATCCCTAATTCAAGGAAGAAAAAAAATGAATGGCTCACGATGGCACCTAGGAGCAGTGAGCAATTAATTGATAAATGTCAGGAGGTGATGTCCCGTCAGATAGCCGGGAAGTGCTGCAAAAAAAAGTGCACTGGGGTGTGAATCAAAGACTGATAAATGCATTAAGAGAAAGTTAGTGAAATGCCATTAACCTAGCGAAGCCCTCAACTGATAATGGAGGCCAATAGAGTGAGTTTTAAATTGAACTAAGCCCTTGAGATTATGGCAAATTCTGTAAGTCTTCCATGAAAAGCTGCAAACCCATTTTGATTGCCTCAGACCCAAACTCATGAAGTTCCATCGGCAAGACTTTGAATCTGAAAACCATCATTAGGGATGTGGTAAATGTGTTATGACCTCGTGATTACTGCATGGACACATGTGCTGATTTATAATCAGATTGAAATTTGGGGGGAAAAAAACATACTTTGCTTTGGATGGTTGTATTGTAAATACTGTGTGCACGGCAGCATGGCTACGTGTTTCCCCAACAATGATGGTATTAGTATCTTCCCAAAGGGCACCATCTATAAAAGTGAGGGTTGAATTCCTTTCTGAGGCAGCAGATTACAAATCAACCCACTTTGCAAAGACGTGACGCTCTCCTTTTATTCAACAATTAGGTAGTAAAAAAACACAAAACCATATGCTCAAAAACATGCTCATCCTCCCAGAAATAAATGCATGCACAAAGATACACACACACACACGCACACATCCTCCCTCCTAGTCCCACTGTAGAGATTCCCCAGGTTTTGATTAATCTCAGCCGTCAGGGGGAAGTTCCTGTGTTTGGGTCCCGGCAGGCAGGTTGCCCAGTCCACATCTGGAAGCTCTAGCTCTGCCATCTCCAGACACACACACATGCACACACACATGCATTTACTATATAAAAGGCTGCTGCAGCCAACACACAAATCAACCAAAAACTATCAGTGTCCACCTTTTCCACATTTGCTACCTTTGTTTTCTCCTCTGTAACCAATTATTGCTGGGATTCAAACTGTCTTTGGATATTGATTTAAGTATCTCTTCCTTTCTCATCATCCAGTGGAATTTTGACTAAGCAGCGGGTTTGTAAATTGCAGTGTTTGGCGCTTAGAGATGAAAAGGACTATTCCTTAATTACAGATAAACCAGAAAATAACAGCTGCAAATAAATATAGTCACAGACCCTAAATATTTGTCGTTTGTGGCTTATTCTTTCTGGTGACGATGGTAATCGTAAAGATACTGGTATACTGGATACTGGTATTTTCAGCAACTACAAGGTTGTTTAGGTTAAATATAAATATAAAGATATACGTAGATATAGATGTATAGATATACACATACATGCATATATATACACACACATATATACAGTCAAAATAAAATACTATGAAACATTCTTAAAAAAAAAAAAAAAACATAGATACATATGTTTATACACCCATATGTACATACACACACATAACCTTGTACAGACTCCAAAACACATGCAAAATCCACATAGACCTGCCAGACCATGCGAGTCCTTGGACCCAAACCTTAGACAATAACTTTTACAGAAAACATTGTCCTCGGTGCAATAAATCACTGTGTAAACACGGCCAGAAGTCACCGAGAGTTTCAGCACCGTGGCTGTATTTACAGACTGGACCTTTAAAGGGTTAACAGGATTCAGGTCTGAACTGAATGTATACAGTATGTGGAGTATAGTGTGTGCCAGGAACAGGCTTAGTGCTCCATTCTTCATAAATACTGTAATGTACTGTATGAGTATGTGCTGAATGAAAACAGGGTAGGCAGGGAAATAAAGCAGAAGTGGATTCTTATGCTGGCATTACAGCCATACACTGTAAGAAACGATTCTGTGGTGATGTAGATTTGAATTAATGTATCAGGTAAAATATATTCAATATAATTGTGTTTTTGGTTTTGAAGCAAATATTTAATTACATTTCAAATAAAAATATTTGGAATAAAATCCACCCATTGTAGTTAAATAAAATATAAGCATTGTGTTTGCTTAATCCCAAAAAAACTGAATATTGAGTGAATTCAAATTAATGTAATCAGGCAAATTTTAATTGAGAAGCACTTCCTGTCAAAGTGTGCATTTTTTGAATGCAGCAGGCTATCATTTAGCCACAAGACATTTGAGGAGCATAGACAGTGAATGTTCATCTACTTCGACATTGCTCAAAGGTAAGAACTTATTTTATTATCACCTGGCTTGTAAGAAGAACGCATGAAGGCTATATTACAATATAAAATGAGCTATCACAGAAAAAGAGACTCAGCAGCAACATAAAGTTGGCTTCTGTTGCCAAGGCTTTATGTTAATGTACATCAGTAGGCCTAGTGTGATTTTGTTGCGCTATAATATGAACACTGCATTATACATTTAGGAAGAATTCATGTATTGAAGTCAAACTTATTTTGAAGGATGCGGCTTAGCATTCCGCTATCATGGTTGCTATCTTGCTTCCTACGTCACTTGCGTGTTGATATATCCTCAGTATGTTTTTATAAAATGACGTAAATAAGTACATTGGGTTTAATGTTAAAGTTAGACACATTAACATAAAGAGATATATTGGGAGTTATCGCTGAAAGAGCATCTTATATTTCGGACGGCACTTGACGCACTTCCGTTAGCTTTACTTCCTGTGTGGGGCTCGTTTTCCCGGGCAGCTAACGTAAGTACTCTCTGTTGTTTCGCTGTTGTGTTGCAACTTGCAAATGTGAAGGCAACTTACCTAAACACACGTGAAGTAAGTTTATCAACAGTGTTACGTTTTAGAGCCGCAATTATATTTATTTTCATGCTTAAATCTGTTAATTTTAGTGTGGTAATGTCCGGTCCACAGCACTAAACGTTAGCAGGGGGGAGGAGCCTAACACGACACAGATTTTTTCAATTTCAGTCCATGAACGTTTTAGACTGGAAAATATATTATATTAATTATAGATTAAAATCACGTTATGTTGACATTGGTGTTTATATTTGTGTTGGGGAAATTTCATTTCAATAAAATGCTTTCAGTTTTCACATGGGTATGATTATCATCTGCAGAAATTTGAAGCTGAAAAGCACTTCTCATATCTAAAACTTTGTGTTTTCCTTAGGTGCAGCCAAATGAGATGGCAGTGTAATGTCTTTGGATTCAGAGCGACAACAAGGGGTGATCTTCTGCAGCATTACAGACTACAGCACAGCAACTTCTGGCTTGAAAATGAGACTGTTGTTGCAGTTTACATGTTGTGCTATGTTCAGCTTCTACAGAGCTAGAGATTTGCACATTTGAAAGTGCTGCTATGTTTGTAAGTTAGCACTGATTTGGACACTTATCCCACTAATGTCAATGCCATTTCTATTGTGGTTAGTTCTAAATGTGTTTAACTCCATACAAATAGTTTTGGTACATGCACTTCTGGAGAATTTTTCTTTAAGATCATTATTAATCCAATTTAGTAGCTTTGTGAGGTGCGCAAGCATGGAAATACATCATCACTGTGTAAAATGTAATTTATTTTTGTTTTTACAAAAAAGTTTGGAGTCAGTATTCTGTCCTATTCAAATTTCTGGTTTGAAATAGGACAGAATAGGACAGCTGTTAATTGTTAATAAACATGTTATTTGAGTATTTGTTTAGTTCTGTATTTTCTGGGCCATAGACTAGTTATTCCTAAGAAATATTTTTTTTATATTTAATTAATTGGATTGAATACATTCAAATGAATGCACAGATAAATGTAGTTGATTATTAATCAATTATATATCATTGATATGTAGAATTAAATAAATTTTTATTAGTACAATTTACACATTATCTTTTTCAAATCAACTCAATATGTTTGTTTAGATTTTAATTAATTCTGTACTGTTTTCTATTCAGATCTACTCATATTAAATGGGTAACTATTAAGGGTCTATTTAATTAAAATTTACTCAATTCCAAACATTGTGAAATTTAATTAATAATATCGCTTGTAATCTGTTGCCTCATTTTTATTGAGTAGATATGGTGTATCTTTTCTTACAGTGTATACTTTACAATCATATTCAGATGCAATGCACTTACTATTTATTTGCCATCGTTTGACGAGGGGGAAAGCACATTATCGGGTATTTGGTTTAAGTTCATGGTGGTTTGCAGAAATTAAACACTTAGCATGTGTTGTTTGGATATTTCTTTGCTTTGTATGCATTTTTCCTTTTTATTTTACATCTTAAACCATATACAGGTTTTTAACTTTTTCATTTACTTATTTGTTTACTACCTTAATCTTTGTTTTTACTCCTTTTACACCATTTTTTGCTCGTTAACAAAAACTTTCAATTTATTGCATGGTCTTTTTAACTATTTGTTTTGGATTTTTTGACATTTTTATTTCAAAAAATCTAACCCTAACCCTTTTTTTGTTTGTTTAATGTTTCTGCACAGCACCTCAACTCGCTCTTTTGTGAATTAAAATTGCTCTTAAAATAAAACCGTCTTGCCTTAGAGTTATAAAATCCACCCATATTACTCAATATGGGTGGATTTGAAGGTTTTATTGTCAAAACTCATTATGTGGACAAAAGTTACATTAAATAAAAGATTGAGGAAAAACAAGACAGTCAGGGACATAAACATCCACTGTGTTTAAAAATGTATTTATTATAATGTGCTGGTCATTATTTTCGAACGATGCTTATTTGTTCACCCGTACCTCGTGTTGTGTGGGCACACATAAATTGTTGATGCGACATCCCTGAAAAAAAAAAAAAAAAAAAAAAAGTGAAAGTATGACACATTCTTTCAGAGCCTGGCCTGTTCTCGCTGCTCCACTTTGACCTTTTTTGTGAGGGAGTGAGACAGGCCACCTTTCATTCACAGACACTTCGTTAAGTCAACTTCCCTTCTCCCCTCAGACCATAGTGTTATTGTAAAGTGTCACTTGGTGCTGTCAGGAAGAGAAGAGACTGTTCTGTTGCTGCATGTGTGTGTGCGCGCATGCGAGTGTCCCATATTCGGTCCATATATCTTTTCCACTGGTTTGTATAAAGCTGTGGCGGTGCATGTGTTTTCCGAGGGTGTTTGTGTGGCAGGGGGGGGGGCCTGTCTGAAATGTTAGCTGTGACATGACACTGCCACTCAGTGGACTGATGCCAGAATGCAGCATGAATAGATGGAGGAAAGAGGCCTGTTCCCTTGTGACTCCATTAAATACTTAGAAACAGCTGTCGCCATAATGTACCGCATTTAAAGTTGCATTAAGTAATCTATAAGTTTCAAAAAATGAGTGGCACAGTTTACATGGTATTGATTGATAAATGTAAAAAAAAAAAAGAACACAATGCTGCACAGCTGACGTTTCACAGTGGAAAAAATATTGTTACACTCTACTGCAATTGAAGACATTTAAACTGTGTCAATTCAACTCGTCTCGTCTTAACTCAGACGATCAATAGCACCTTGACGACCGCACAGTGAAAATGAAGCAGATTTGAGGTGTGAGGTGCTGAATGACAGATGCTGCTTCTTTCAAAGCGCCGTGGCGCCCGTGTTTTCCCATGTTACCAGTCCTAATGCTTAGCTACACTCAACAGCTGCTGGTGGTAGTTTCGTGTTTAATGTGCTGAGCTGAGGGTGCCATTGATCGCCTCATTTCACTTCAAGAAATGAGCGAATAAACTTTATTTCCCAATAGGTCAAGCATTCATAAAATGTAAAAATTACATAATTCTTTAAGTTCCAGGCAAAATTTAAAGGCCTGAGCATTGTTTACTCTAATACCTATGCACTAAAATACCCCAGTTTTCACTGCATGCTTATCTGGTTTTGTTACCACAGTGGAATTTTGAAAGCACCCCAATTATCATAAAGTGCTGCAGCAATTATCGGAGCGTGACACCGCTGAGGCGAGTCTTAGAAGATAACAGTTGTCTTAATTTAAACTGCCACCGCCGAGAAAACTTTCCTTTGAACTTTGAATGTGCTTTTCACCATGAAGTCTCCCCAGATTGGTCCCGTGGGTTACTTTGGGTGGAGAGCATTATAAGAGCGGACGGAATTGTGGAAAAATGAAGGTGATGACACAGATGGATGCAGGGAGCACAAGAGACAGAACAGGAGAGAGGGAACAATGCAGAAAAAGAGATGACAGTGTTGATAAAGTGAAATTGGAGATCAAGCCAACAGATGGAGGAGCAAAGAATGTGACCTGCCAAGTTGCTTGTGGCACCCCAGGCCCGAATAGACAGATACATACAGTCGGGAGATAAAAAGAGAGGGAGAGTGGGAATGACAGATGCACGGTGGGAAAGAGCCAGGGAGGGGGAAGGAAGAGACAGTGAGATGAGAGGGAGGAACTGGAACAAAGGGGAAAACGAACAGGAAATGAGTAGGCAAGCAAATGGAGGAGATCAGTGAAATCAAACTCTAAAAGAATGAGGAAAAGACACATAAGGACAACAAGCAAGAAATTAGGAGAGGGAGCTCAAGAGAACTAAATCGAAAGAGGGAAGCAAGAGAGCAGGGGAGAGGCCACAGCTTGCCTTCCTTCGATTCAGATGTGGAACAATAGCTGCCTATCAGTCTGTCAGCACCTTAAAGCACAGAGGGAGTGAGAAGGTAAGAGTGACACGGTGCTAGCATCAATGAGCTATTGTCTGTGCATGAGTCTGCACTGAGCCAAATCTCACTTGGTTTCCTATTAAAAAAGTTCTAATGCTATGAGTAATGGCTGGAACTCTGGGAGCCCGTCCTGTCCCAAAGCCTGTAAACAGAGTGATTGTGCAGATGCATGTAAACTATGGATGAATGTGAATGTGCCTCAACGTGACAGAGGTCCACACATGCAAAACAGACTAATACTTGAGTTATTACAGATGCACACACATGCACATTTACTCTCACTATCCCACACACACACGCACAAATAGGACTTATTTTGATTTTGAATCCTTAAAAGTTTATCCCAGTCCCCTCTCTGCTGGTTTAATGTGTTTTGTCAAGGAACAATAAAAGTTTAAATGGAAACAGAGCCTCTGCTTGGATAAAGGTAATGGAAGTCATTAGAGGACACTATTGTTCAATATGTATGCGTGTACTTGTCTGTCCTATCTTTGTGAGGACATTTTGACCTTGTGGGGACATTTTGTCTGGGGCCCCAAAACTTTGACATGGTTTTAGGGTTTGGGTTAAGGTAAAGGGTTAAGTACTTAGTTGTGATGATTAGGGTGACAAGTGTGATTGTGTTGCACCAAATGGGTTAATCCTTTCTGCCAACATCTTCTTGCAAAACACACAGAGCAACATTCAAACACTGATGTGCCTGATATGTCTGCACACAAACATCTTCTATGGAAGAAGGAAGGTGATACAATACCACACAGTGAGAATTTAAATGACATTGGGAGCATCTGATGCCCACAGCAACTGACCCTCTAACAAAAAGGTCACAAGTCTGAACAGCTACTGCAGCCATAATGAACATCAGTATAACACTGAGCATATTCCCAGGATCCATACTCACTCACTTTTTGTAATAGATGAGATTTAGAGCCAAATTGTCTTTGGGGATATATATAGATATATATTTATTTATTTATTTATTTTTTTAAATAAAGGCTGCTGTACTTGCATAAAAAGTCAATTAAGTTTTCTGTCTGCCTGAATTTAACCGTCTGTCTATGAGGTTAAAAAAATCCACTTAATTAATGGAGAGTTTTTGC
Organism: Microchirus variegatus; assembly: GCF_963457635.1. Lineage (NCBI taxonomy): Eukaryota > Metazoa > Chordata > Actinopteri > Pleuronectiformes > Soleidae > Microchirus > Microchirus variegatus. Next base: position 12,362,333 of record NC_139805.1, read on the forward strand.
TAATTACAGCTTTTGCAGATTTTCACTGACATTCAAACGTGACACTGACAAACACATTAGCACAGTAAATCAGAGCGGTGATCCAATGGTAACATCTCAAGAGGCGAAAAGTTGATAATGTTGTTAGTTCTGCTACTTTGTAATTAGCTTTTTTTTTTATTAGACAGACTGTACGTGTGTGTGTGTGTGTGTGTGTGTGTGTGTGTGTGTGTGTGTGTGTGTGTGTGTGTGTGTGTGTGTGTGTGTGTGTGTACATAACTGCATACATGTTTCCACTAGCGTGACTCCGCTCGCCTCTGCAGTTATATTTCTATTCCACTAGCATAGTACCTGGTACCAAGTACTTTTTTTAAGCACTATACTATACTTTAGTACTAGGGCTGCAACTTACGATTATTTTAATAATCGATTAATCCGTCGATTATTTTTTAGATTAATCGATGAATCGGATAAAAAAAAGAAACATTTGTAATTGCCATATCTTTATTGAAAAACGGAACATTTCAAATTCACAGTGCAGACTAAAGTGTAAAAACAACTGGTTAATGCTCCAACGTCTCTGAGCTATCAAAAAGTAATATTAAATGATAAAAAAAAAAATCAAAACTTACTGGAATAACACAAAAAAACACAATGTATGATATACATACATTTACAGAAGAGACACATTTTTTGTAATATTAATTAATTCATTTATACTCACACAGGTTACACAAATATATGTATTTTTATACTAATTTAAGTACATTTAATGTTGATTGTGACCCTGTCTGACGACATAATGTTCTACCTCACTTGAATCTCACCGGCTTACTACAGAAAATGTACACTTGAAACTTACTCATTACATTATTTCATCATAGTAGTATGTAAACCCGTTTTTAATAACTTACAGCTGTAAGTGCTTTAAAAATAGAAGAAAAAAGACATGCACACACGCACGCACGCACACACATACTAATGCTTTCGTTAGTTTAGTAAACTGTTCATGTTTGTAAAGCTGAATAATGAATAAATTAACCCACTAAACGAGAAACATGAGAGACTAATGCTACCTATCCTTACTTCCTTACTCCCTTCCTTGTCACGGAGGACTCTGACGTGTTTTCTTTTTAGGTGCTGGTTAATCACCGTGGTTCTCCCGTGCCACGCCATTTCGCTCTTGCAAAGATTGCAGCTAACACACTTTTTAGGTTCATGAATGGTAAAGTGTTCCCACATTTTAGAAGATTTCGGCCGAACGGTTTTCTCCGCCTCCGCCATGTTTCAAGTCTAAAATATAAGTCGTCGCTCACTCTAAAACTTTCCCGCACCGCTTATACGCTCGACTATTCACGCGCACACAAGGCTCGCTGTGGGCGTGCATGAACCGTCATGAAACAGTCGGCATCTGTAAACAGTTCCACGCCTAGAAGTGACGTATTGATCGTGCGACTCAACGAATCGATAATTAAATTCGTTGCCAGCGCTTTTAGTAAGCGATTTTTATCGATTTTATCGATTCGTTGTTGCAGCCCCATTTAGCACTATGCATGACGTCGTCAAACTGCCTTGCACTGATTGGTCACAGTGTCGTCACAGGAAGAGGCACAAGAATCAAAGCAAACGATGCCGAACTGTAGATCAGATCAACATGTGGGTTAATCTCCAACATTTAGCAAGGAAATCTCATCATTTAACAGAGGAGTCTGGTGTATTTAGCGACAGCACTGCTGAAAGCCTGAGAACGGCGGGCCACATCACAAAACCGCTGTATTTAAGACCACTGACTGTGTCAGAGGGAGTCCGTGCTCCAGTCATGGAAGAAGTACTGAACAAAATGTTTTCAGTACTTCCTCCATATCAGAATCCAGAATCAGTTAATTAAACATATTAAATATGTTTAATTAACTGATTCTAACGATTCAGTACATCGAAAATACAAGTCACTAGTCTGTGTGTGTCGCGTGTGAAAACAACGTCACGGCAGTTTCATGTAGTCGTGCTGTGATGACCCCGCCCACATTGAGGAGGTATTATATTGTAACGGAAAACCAACTAAACCATGTAGCGTCGAGGCGGTAGTGGAAAAATTCCATTATGGTACACGCACACAAAAAAAATTATAATAATATCATAAAAATACCAGTTTTCTGTACGGACCAGTATACCGCCCAGCACTAGAATGAAGGAAGGCTAAAAGATAAGAAAAATTAGATGGAATTTGAGTGAGCCAGATTCTTGAGCTTAGGGAAATATGCTTTATGTGCTTTACTCTATGAAAAATCTGTAATTTAAAAAAATCACATGTCATTTGATTCTTATTTTACCACATGAGCTGTTCTGTTTGACGCCCCGCCCTGATGAAAAAAAAAAAAAAAAAAAAAAACAGTGGATGGTAGCTGCATGAAATGCATATATTTGCATTTCTCATCTATCACATAAAACGGAAACATTTGTGTAATTAAAGCAAATGTACATGAGGGGGCAAACCTCAATGCAGTCCTTCTCTATAGCTTCATAAGCAGCTGAATGAATATACTTCCCAAGTAATTTTGACAAGGTAATCATTCAGAACACCAGGAAAAGCTTATGGCAAACCATTGGTTTATTTGACTTCAGCCCACTACATGTAAAAACATGGCTTTTCTGTGACCTGCTAATATGGTACAGTTATTAGTCTGGCTTCAGCCCAGCACTGTATGTGCCCACTCAGTTCATTTCACAAGTCGAGCTGCTCTTGGTGTGCATGCGTTCAAAGGCAGGGTCAATGTGGTTCTGGTTAGGAAAGGAAATAGGGAGACAAAGACGCGAGAGGAAAGAGTGCAGCCTATGTAAATGTTCTCTAAATCAACATGTCGGAGCACACTTTCCCAGATGATTTTGACATTCAGAACTATAAACTGTGTAAAATAAATATCTGCAAACGATAAAGGAGCACTTTGGGGTTTATCAGTCCCATTGTGTGTGAGTGTGAAGAGTTGAGTGAGGGAGGCAGTTGCTGAGAATGTTTGAGTACACAGGATTGTGTCAGTGTGTGTGTGTGTGTGTGTGTGTGTGTGTGTGTGTGTGTGTGTGTGTGTGTGTGTGTGTGTGTGTGTGTGTGTGTGTGTAAGAGAGCATTTAAGGCCCAACACTGGAGTAGCATATAAGACGCGTGTTTGTGTGGCATACAAACCTGTGGTGATGGGGGTGGGAAGGAAAGTGATGGCGGTTTTGATGACGTTTTAAGACTTGAATGCATAAATATCCATTAAAGTCACTTTTGGAGAGTAAGTCGACCAGCTAACCAGTCAGCCAACCAGTCAAAGCCACGGTCAGATTTTCCACAAAGTCTTCCCCACATTTCCTCCGTCTTCTCCTTTACCAACAGCAACTTGCTTTGATTCCATATCACTTGTTTTCTGTCGACCAAATAAAACATTACAAGCAGGGTACGGTGGCTCAACATTACTTATGCTCTTTGAAGTGTGTTTTCTCAGAAAAAGAAAAAAAAACATTCTTCTCATTAAATCATTTTTACTTGCGAGCTATAAATTCTGAACTTTATTTCTGCTGTGGCAGATTCAATATATATATATATATATATATATATTAATTATAAGTGTATTTTCAGGCTTTAAAATACAGTGTGACAGACATCCATGTAGAGTATTGCTATTGGCTGTTCAATTTATTTCACTTTACACTGTTTCAGAGCAGTATTAAGTTACTTTTAAGTATATTTTTATTGGCTTTTTGCCTTTATTGGACAATAACAGTGGAAAAAGGAAATGTAGGGAGCGAGGGGTGGGGAGTGACATGCAATAAATGTTACCTGCTCTCTGGGACCTGCTGCTCAGTACTACATATCTTAACCATTAAGCTGTCACATTACCATGTACTTTAACATTTCTGAGTTCTCACTTCAAGACCAACTAATAATAATAATAATAATTAAAACAAAAAAAAAAGATAATTTTCAGTTTTTAAATTACACAATAACATAAAGTTTCAAAACATAGTGGCTCTAATCATCATAAAAATATATTGTTGTTCATGTGGATTTATCAAGTTATTATAACCATATTAATAAAGTGAATATTCCATTTTTTTATGTGTATTCAACGGAGTAGACCAGAACAGACAGACAAAACAGAAGCGGACCAATTTTCATGCACGTTTCGGTAGGACGCTGGTTTAAAATCTGCTCAGTCTACATTTTATTATTTGAGATAGAGCAGACCATGTGCACAAGTCACTCAACCATTCCGCTCTGTCCCGCAGACTTTCCATCCCCACATTCTCAGCAATGTGACGGACATGCTGTTGGAGCAGGAGGGTGGGGTGCGGGTTCAAGAGCAAAGATGGTTTTCACGGTCACAGACCACTGCACGGGACCCCATAAATGTCATTCTGCCTGCTGGGAGGAGGGGACGATGAAGACGCGGCGCTGAAAGCAGCATCGCCCCAGTGATAATGCCTTTCGCAGCAACTGCACTCGGACCACCTGCAGGTTTATAGCAAAAGCCACCATTCATCACCCAAACAGTGAATATTGCTCTGCAAAAGTCCAAAAACCCATCATGGCCTCACACTCACATTAGCATTCCCGTCATTGAGAGATATAGAGGAGAGGAGAGATGAGACTAGAGAATCTTGCAAGGAAAGGAGTACAATTTCAAAACATGTCTGTATTGTCCAGTCATCTTGTGGACAGCCCAAGCCTGGTTAGCATTGGTCATAATTACAGCTAGCAGCAACAACACTGAGCAGGGAACCACAGCAAGATAACCCAGCATAGTTCTGGTATTGGGGGGCTGGTGAATTTCCTTTTGGAAACTTTTCCTTCATTCTTTTTTTCTTTTGAAGGGCAGATTGTGTTTCTGTTTGTGGAGATGTCTCCTTAGTGAGCACCAAGGTGGGTACAGGGAAAATTCATAACACTCATATTTCTATGTAATTTATGGTCACTTTGAGTCTGTCTGACAGTAACGAGTGATTGGGGGTTTGCGTGCATCATAAGAGAGGAAGTCGTTGAGAATACCCAGAGTATTTTAAGCCGTTTTATCAAAAAGGGAACACGCTTTGAGATTAAGAGAGCTATTAGACATTATGATGAACCTCCGAAGTGTATCAATGTGCCGTGTGACATTGTGCAGTCACACAGTGGATGGAATCGTCTGCCACCATCAAAAAAATTCTGTATTCTGTGTGTGTGTGTGTGAGCGAGCGCATGTGAGAATATTTATTTATCTACATCTCAGCCTTTAACATAATGATGATAATCAGAGGTGCTAATGGTTAATGATAGCACTAAGTTCTTTTAGTTGCCTGCGTGCACACAAAAACAAACAAAGACACACATTATACACACACACACACACATATATACACTAAGGTCTGGCAGAGCTAATCCAAACAGCAGGACTATTCACTAGGCTTCCTCAGGCAATTCTAGTGTCAGTGGCCCGCTACCCTGAGGGCACTAGCCTATCATTCTGTCTGTGGGGCCTGACCGGACCTCCAAGCCTCGAGGGCAGATGCTCCTCTCCACCGTACCCAGCCATCAACTCGACTCGGCTGCATTATTAATAAGCTCCTCTGCCCCATGAACTGTCTGTCAGTCTCTGCACTACAGAGAGGTTCTGCTGCAACCGAGTCTGCAGCAAGAAGAAGAACTTGGATTGGAGTTGAGCAAAGATTGCAGAGGAAGAAATGTGAGCATGTCTGTATGTACAGTATGCATGTATGTAGGTATGGGTGGACACATGGACAAAAATGCATGGAGAAGAATGCATGAGGGCATTATTTTTTCTGGACTACGCCCAGTTAGCCTTTTTTTTTTTAAAGAAAATTGTTTGAAATAAAACTGTGGTTCACGGATGGAAAATGCTGATGTGCAACCTGCCTTTTTTCACCACTCATCAGGACTTGAAGAAAAACTCAGCTCCATATCACCACAATATCCAGAGGGAGGAGAAAAGTCTTCAGAAGGGATTTCTGAGGAAACAAAGCTTCGCGCTTAAGTCTGCATCCAGCTGGAATGCCTCCCGCTGATGGAAAAATAAAGAAAACTATATTCGGCAGTGCACAGGTATTCTGTGACGGTCTGAGAAAGTGAACTTGTGAATGCACTGCACTGTGTGGAAAGATGACGAGTGATGGTCTTGTGTGAAAGAAAGTTTGAGTCCAGCCAAAAAAACCTGCGTGCAATCCTGGGAGCCTTTAACTGACGGGGATACTATAAACCCTCCATTTTAAAAAAACATAAATCAACGAGAGTAGACTGTACTTTTCAAATAAATACCCGACTCAAGAGAAGATTTGAGGGATATGGGGTCAGATTTTGGGAATTCAAGCATGGGCAGAGGATTGATGCGATAGTGACATCATAGTCATTGTTAGCCCAACCAAGGGAATAAACTACATGTCTAAAATAGTAAATGAAAAGTTCTACCACAAATCATCATATATACATACAGTGCTGTATTTCCTGGTACTCGTGTCATCTATTTTAGGGTTAACACTATTTTTCAAGTTGAATCTTTTTTGGAAATGTATATCCTGACAGATATATGAGGGGAAAAAAACTGCACAGATATTGTGTAGGCAACTATAAATTGTACATAACACACTGATGGAAAATGATGGCAGTACATATTAAAGTGAATGCTGCTGGTTACAGTTTCTCCTCATATGCCCAAAACTAGTTCATCTTCTTGCCAGTTTTGTGATGTAATTACACCAAGGAAAAAAATATCCAGCTTTTCTGCCAAAGTAATCTTTCAATAATATGACGGTTTCTCTTCATTAACTCCTTAAAAATATTGTCTTTGTCACTTTTTAATAATAAAAGCAGTCTTCATTTCATTAAAGAATGTCGGAATGGTATTATCGTACCCGTAACCCGATGAATCAGTGACAGAATTTCCTCAATTAACTGTCATGTACACAACCCTTACAAACCTCAATAAAGTGATGTGCAAATAAAAGGAACACCTTATTATTTACGTTTTATATTGAGTGATTTTAAATTAGTATTTTGAAACCTTTCATTTAGTCACAGCATGTGCCACTCTCGATATGCAAGACCAGCATGAAGCCACATCTTATAAATGAGTCTAAATGTTACCTCTATGCTCCATTTGACCTCCTCACTGTGGCTGAGAGAATGTGTAAACTGTATCCTCTCGAGGGCCTAACATACTCTCCCACTCTCATAATAAGCCATGTTACAAAAAGGTTTACCCATTGAAAAGACCGATCGCTTGTCAGCAGGAGATCAGTCAAGATCAGTCGTAAATGGGCAGCAAGCAGGGGGTATATGCCTCTATGCAAACAGGAGACACTTGAAAAAACACCAGCTCAAGGTCTAATCTGATACAGAGGAGAAATGCAGAGGAACAGAGTGGAAGGAGAAAATGGTGTGTGGAGAAGTAAGGGAAAAAAAAAATGGAGAAGCAGACAGTCGAGGGATCGGTGAAGTCGCAGTAAGGGGTAGAGCATAACACGGGGAATGGACGTATGAAGACAAAAGAGGGAGATTCACTGGAATTCTCTCTTTCTTGGTTTTGTTTCTTACAGTCGGTGAAATTAAACGGCTCAATGACGACAGCAGCTGAGCTTGTGGAGCCGCACCACACGAGCATCTATAACCCGATTTTGTAGGGAAAGGAGGGGACCGTTTCTGGACCGGGAGCAGTCAAGTTTTGCAGCTAAAGCTCCAGCCAAGCTCAGCTAATGCTGCCTGTCTTTCAGATTCCCGGTACTGTTGCGGGCAGAGTGCCTGGAGACTGAGCTGTCAGGGCCTTGCCTGAGACGCCAGCAGCCTCGCTCTCTCTCGGTCTCTCGCCCACCCGCATTTTCTCTGGCTCCCTACATCCCCCTCCACCTCCTCCACCGCTGCCTCAACCCCATCAGCCTGCAGGCCAGCACGCCGCCCCCCCCCCCCAACCGCTGTTTTGACAAGTGCTTTAGACATAATGTCACAGAGAACCTCTGGCCTGCCAAAAGCGCTAACTAACCATAACACTAATTAGTCAGCGGGAGAATGGGGTTGGAAATGGTAGCTTGAACAGCGAGTGGCGCAGTGGTGGGGAGAATTTGGACCCCATCCTGATTGACTGAGGGAAAAGAGAGCAGGAAGGGTGAGAGATGAGGTAGATGGAGGCCCGGAGTGGAATTTCAGGGGTTTCCATTTTACCCAGATTCACAAAACGACAAGGTGAACAGCGAGGCTTTTAGAGAGTGTGCTCCCCACTTATCTACGATACCATCAGTGTCAGCAGGATTACATCTCCCATAACCATTTAATGGTTTCATCGCCTGTGTACCCAAGGCATTTTATAAGTCAAATAAAGTCCTTTCTCTTGTTACTTAGAGGTTTCTTATTTCCTGTGGGTGTTGACTCAGTGGGACCCTTTGGCCAAAATGCTATGGCTGCCAAAGAAGATGGATACAGTAATAAAATTATTGAAATGCAAACAAATTGTTGATGAACGACCATTTAGTTGTGCTCTTGGACTTGCAGATGGTAAAAGTATTATTGTGAAATATATATATAGGAGAAAAACATGTTATATATAGATCTTAATAATAAAGAAAGAAAGACATACTTGTTGTTTTGTTGGATAAAAAAAAAACTGATTCATTTTCCAGCATTTGACAATCAGTAAATCTATCCAACAGATATTAAGTTATACTTGTTTATCTAAAACACGTGCGGAAAGGAGGATTCAGGGGGGGGGAAATGCCCCACAGCTGCTCTCAGAACAGCAACATATGCTGTCAGCAGAGAAACGACAGTCTTATCGGGCCCCCTTGCAGTTAAATGATGTCTCCAAATATTCAAAAAGTCGTGTGCCTCCCAAAAATCATCATCTTGGGCACACGAGTTATGCGAGTTAGAGTGGCTTAGAGCAGCCAGTGAGTGAGCGGAGGCCAAAAACAAACCAGAGTTTACAAAAAACATTTTTCACATGTCAAAAATGTCCTTTGAGAATATACACAGGCAAATGATGTCAACATCAGTTCCAAAAACATTACATTGGCTGCATCTAACAGTTCACAGACTTAGTCACAGAAATAGTCATGCAAGCAAGTCTTTAGAACAGAGCAGAGGTTGTGTGTGGTTCCTTGTAACACTTTATTCATCAGAGTTTGCCTTTATAGAGAAAACCCGATTAAGCAAGGGATACGATGTGTTTAATGTTGTAGGGATGGGACGTTTGTACTTGTGGTTTGGTCAAATAATATGTAACCACGAGCAGAGTTTACTGCTAATGCCACTAATTTGGTTTCCAAATGAGACACAGTGCCATCCTGTTATTCACAAGCCATGTATTTTCCTAAATGAATATCAGAGCCTTAACATAAACGGTCCTCGTCAGTGATGAGAACAAGGCGCCTGAGTCAATTGTGAGTGGAGGAGAAACATCTACCTAGTCATGCTTTTGGTTAGAAATTAAACCAAAGAAAAATGAGATGGGTCATTCATCAAAAAAACGGTAACCCTTTATAAATAAGCTTATGGGCTTATTTTAACACACAAGTGGAAATAAAATTACATTTTCCTTTGTGAGTTAAACTTTAAGTTGTACACAGCACGTCGCAATTAGATTAATCATGCAGCGCCAACTATCACACACCTAAAGTATACTGCATGTCACTTTTCTTCGTCCATCAAATCTGTTTCTCTGTAAATGATACTGAAGGCAGATGCTTAAAGCGGTAGAACTTTCTAAATATATACAAATGTATGTTTGTTAATATTGAACTCCTTGTCAAACGAGTTCACACATTACTGATTAAACCTGATTATCACCTCCACACATCTCGCTCAGCAGCAGTGCGTTGAGCAGACGAGGCAAGCCGAGTCAGGACAAGAAACAAGATTGATAAACAACACATATGTAACTTAAGTAAAAAAATATCTAATGTAAAATTTATTTAATTCAAGATGTTTAAGATACAGCTAGTTTGGGCAAGTTTCACTGAGTTTAACAAGGTGAACATTTCGTCACAATTAGGGCGAATTAAATACATTTATTTTTATTGGTTTGTAGAAGACAGGTCTCAAGCATCAGGATTGTTGTCTTGAGCAAAACACTGAGCTTCTACGCTCTCTAAGCTGCTCTACAGACCTCATTAGAGCAGTGAATGGAGTCAGACTGTAGGACGACTGAAGAGGCTCTGACGCAGTGCACAACGTTAAGCTACCGCAGGTCAGCCCTGGCGCTTGTTGTGAGGTCACATCCTCAGCCGCGCTTATCCAGGATATGACCGCAGGCACAGTGGCATCACTTCCTTTAAGCTGGGAAGCAACTCACCATGTTTTTTTTTGTGTGTTTTTCTGTGTAATTTGAACCAGATGTGGATAAAACTGAAGGATCAAGATTGTTGCTAAAAGGTCATTCCTTCTGTGACTTATTAATAGAGAGAGGGTCATTAGCAACACAAAGAAAACATTTAATGTCGGCAGAGACGTGGAAAAGAACCAAAGAAATTGGAGCAGTGTGACATCACAGGCCTTTTTTTTTTTTTTTTAACCAGGAATGTAAGGTGCCTCTGAATCCCTTGTTTTCTCTTTGTTGAATAGTGATGTAAACCCGAATTCCTTCAAGTTACTGTAAAATCTTTGTCAATTAACAGAAATGTCAGAGAACCATGACATGTTGAAAATGGTCAGGTTCACACACTGATCAGGCCTTTGTCGCAGACATTAAACAATTAAACCGTCATAACTCACATCACTTTCCTTTTGGCTAAGTAAACATTTATAATGCATCGCAGTCCGCCTACATATCACAGATCCAACATTTCACAGATAACTGCTTGGAAAACTAAAAAGCCTGTTACGAGTCACAATCATAAAATCATGATAGCGCATGTGTCGAATTATGTGTCTGTGAGAACTAAGAAACTCAGTCAAACTTAATCATAGAGGCATGAAAAACACTGTGTGATCCAATGTAATTTACACCTTCTGGGGAAATCATCGCATTCAAATGTCCATGACACATTTTACAGTAGTTAAATGGTGTTTAAGCTTTAGGTCCCATTTTCAGTGCTTTAGTTTGCATGAGATTAATCATATATTCAGTACAGGCAGGGCTTGGCTCCCCCATAGAACCACACCTGAGCTTATCTAGAGGTTTCACTGTAGGTGTTGTCAATATAGATACAACATTAAAATGCAAGCAATGTTTATTTACTGACATCCACACACGACAGATCAGCAGAGCTGAGATTCAGTGATATACACACTAGCACCCTTACACAACAGTACTTTTTAAAAAATTTTGCCTGCTTCTGATCTCGTGCGTCGTCCTCAGCAAATCCAGTTGATACAGCGTCTGATTTACAAGACGACAGTGTGCAGCCAAAACAGCACCTCTAACCTCTTTTCCCACAGCCAGTCACAGTCTGCACTGTGAACGTGTTGTGTACGTGGTGTAGATATGTGTCAAACAGTGCTTACAAAACTATTGCGTAGGGTGTTTTAGCAGAGTTAGTTGCCAGGAAGGCGAGATGTATGCATACCATGACACAAACGGAGCCAGAAAGACCATTTTACAATGTTTTATTTTAAGCTGTCACGCCATCATACTCGCACTTATGCAGGAAATTACATCTGTCCGCTAAAGCTAAACCACAGTGTTGAGAATTTTTTGAGGTGAAACCCCGATAAGACATGCTCACAAGATAACAACATACTGGTCAGACTATGGGAGACCGAAAAGGGAAAGTTGCAAAGCTGGGGAGCAGAATATAATCTTCTGAAGAGACAAATCCTCCAGAAACAGAAACAGGCAGCGACTATAAAACAAAAATGCATTTCAAATTTTAAAAAAAAAGCAAAAAAAGCCGCATATTGAGAATCAGAAGGATTTCGACCCAGAAGGAAAATTCAGGTCACTGGCAACAGCAGTGCTGCTGGAGAAACGAGACTCTCATGCCATAAATTCTTTGTGCTAGAAGCTTATTACCGTCCACGGCTGAAAGATTATGTTGACATGACAAAGCCCTATTGTGGATGTAATAATCATGAATGGAGCAAAGACGGAAGTCAGGTGACATTTTCATAAAAACAACAAAGTCTTTGAATACATGAGGTCCAAAGGAGCATTTAACTTAAACATGGGAGATACTGTTTTTTTTGTTTTCCCCCCATTTCAGTGCTGATGGTCAACATTATGATCATCACAACCACAATTGTTTCATAAAGTTAACAATGTGTTTATGAAAGCTCCTCTGACCTTAACAAAGTACTAAAAGTCACTCAAACCATGATCACTCCATAAAACTAATCAAATTCAGTTCACCAAGCTGTGGTAGGGAGATTATTAATATCATTATTGTGAGTGTAAAAGAAATTAAAATATGATTCCATGTGTTTTCACTTTACTCTCAAAAAATGCAGCACAATATTAAATCTTGTTTATTGCCATGCAGTGCAGAGGGTGCAGCGGAGCCAAAGCCGACTGGTCCTGGCTACAGTTTGCCGGAGTCTCTTTGGAACGCAGTGTTTTCTGATCTTGGCTGAACAGAAACATGACGGGGGCCAACGACAGACCTCAGAGGGAGTTTGCATAATGTGGATGGGGGTAAAGAGTCACCATGGGTCATGCTGACCCCCTTCACATCTTTCCAATGATTCACAGTTTAGCTATCCACACACCTCCCACTCAATCTGTTCATTTTCTCCTGATCTCTTGCCATCTTTCCATCTCTGTCTCCAATGTCATTTTCACTCAGACCAGACTATAAACACACATGCATGCGCACACAGTCAAATATCATAATCTAAACTCCCTCACACGGCATCGGCGCAATTTTCTAAGATTACCAAATGAATGCAGAAAATAATCAAAATATTATGTTATCTATTGTGTGCCGAGACAAACGTGGAAACATGACAGCAAGAAGTTAAAAGTGTCTCAACTCGGGAAAACAAAAATCTACCCCACGTCACCTCAATTTCTCCCCACAAAGAGTGAGGGGATTTTGCTGAATTTCTGGAAATTATATGCCGAATTAAAAGTCAATTTCATCTAAAAACAGAGGGCCTTTGACAGAGACAAAATATTATCGACTGTTGGCAAGAGCTCCGTGTTGGCTTAACTGCTCCTGCCACCCTACATAATTTTACATTACTTTATTGTTTCAGTGAAATTGCTTTTTCCACCAGCAGCTTTTCTCTTAATTTCTCTACTTTTCTTTTAATGGATGTCGTTTGTCAAAAGGGAAGAGATAAACACACTTTCAGCTCAGGGATTTCAGGAGACATTTTCTCTCCCAGAAGAACTTTTTTATTATTATCATTATCATCATTATTAGTGAAGTTACTTGTCCAAATGACTGAGTGAAGAGCATATGGACTGTCCATATGATCGTGTCTTGACACATTCAACTGTCCACTGTACCCATGCAATGTACACGCACACACATAATTTAGAAGATGATGAATGGTTTGACTTTCACAATCTGTTCCACTGTATGGCCCACACCTAATGTTACAGTCAATTATGAGTCCACTGAATCACAAAATGTGTTTACATTCACTCTAATGATGCAGTTATGACATCAGGAAGAGGACAGTCCAGATAATGTTCATGCAAACCACTAGGACATGTTAGATTGAATTACAGAAGGCTGGATTTAAAAAAAAAAAAAAAAAGAAAAAAAAGGTAGGATTCCTTTGAATCGCTTTTCTTCCTGTAAATATTTTAATCTGGTTACCTTGTGGTGTTTTTGCCCTGCACACTCACCGCTCACTTCGTGACATGAAACAGATGCAAAGCAATGCGTTTGATAAAAAGGGCGGAATGGCTGGAGGTAAAGGAAAAATAAAACTTGTTTTTCCACAGTGACAAAGAAACAGCTGTTGCAGCACATCACAGAGTGGAGTTAAATCACAGTAAATTAATTGGAACAGCCTTAACTGTCTTATTAGCCTGCAGGCTTGCACATTATCCCCAATGTCCACTTGAAAAGGAAGCACCTCACAGCTCGTGTAAACTTAAGTAAGCAGTAAAGGAAAGCTAAGTACGTTTACTCAAGTACTTGCACTTTACTTGAATATGTTTATTTTATTCCTCTTTAATCTCTGCTCAGCAGGGGAAACAGTAGTTGTTTCAGTCAGCTTAATTTATTTGACAGCTACAGTTATTTGGTAAACCATCTTACATTCAGTCAAGTCATAATTAAACCATTTATTAGGGACCTCGCACACACAAAGGTGGCGAGGAACCTATTGAAATTCAAGGAATTATTATTATTTTAAGAAGTGACTTCATGATGATCACTCAAGAGTGAGCCCAAGCAAGACATTACATCTACATTTTAAACTGTTGAGCCTGTTGGACTCTGATATAGAAAGGTGGAGGATGAGGTGGGCAGTGATGTGAGGCTGTACTGGTGTAGCAAAAAAAGGAGTGAGGAAGGAGTCCTGTGGACAGCTGGGGCATATGACTGTTGTGTCCTGCAAAGCTTAGTTTATCTGTATAATTGATAAATATCTACACAATAGATAATTGAGGGAAGGTCAAGACCATACTTGGCTTTGCTCCCAGTGGGATAAACATATTCAATCTTTATATACAAATCACTTCACTGTACACATAATGACAAAATACATACAGTATTGTGTGGTTTCTTTGGGGGGTTTTTTTAAAGAAGAAAAAAAACAAGGTAAACAGGTGTTACCTTGCAGTTTGGATTTGAAAGATAATTTCAGTGTCAACTTCAACACAAAAAATCAAAACATGGCTAATCATATTCATTATGCATGCTGCTTGCATGGCGTATGCATGTTTATCACTGGTAAAATGCAGTTTTAACCATATTACCTATTGTGCTTTTACTGTGTAGCAGTAAGACAAAGAAGACCATTCTTGATGGGTTTTTTTTGTTTGTTTGTTTGTTTGTTTTTAAAGCATGGGTCATTTCAGAGAGCAGGGGCAGACATATTTCTCCATCTTACTTTAGATTAGATTGTATTGCAGATGTGGGTCCATAATTTTCCAAAAAGTCAGACAGCACAAAAACAATAAAAGCAAACACCCTATGTTTTCAGAAGCTTCAGTTATAACCAGTGTTTCCAAAGTGGAGACAATGCAATTCTTATTAAAATCACACTACATTCAAACTGATTCAGTCTAAAAAACAAAAACACATTGGTATATTAGAGTTCTGAAAACCACCTGAAAAGGTGGTGCACAAACAATTCACAGGCCCTATAGTCCATGTGGCTTAGCATTAGTAGAGCATCATTAAATGTCTGTGTCTACTGTCTCTGAAGGTTTCTGGTGTTATAATTAGACCATAGTGAGGTACAGTGTGCTTCAACTAACACAACACAGAAGAGGATAATAATATATAAGAGAGGCACAATCTACATGGTCAGACTCAGAGCTGCTGGCCAAAGCTTTTCTTAGCCTCTTTAAGGGGAAATAAGTAGTTTATAGTGCCATCTAGAGGAGAGGCTGAAATTTACAACAAAGACCTGCTGCTCTGCTCACCCCCTCCCTTCCCTGAGCGCTACGGTATCCGCAGCTGGTCAAATGTCGTCCTCGTTGTCTTTCTCCGTGACAGCAGATGAGGTTCGTGAGGTCAGGGAGAGGGCGAGCTACCGCGGCCGTAGCAGACGAAGCGGAGAGAGAGGAGGCGGGACTTCCGCTACAAGTAAAGAGACGCTTGTTTTGTTCTCTCGCGTTTGTCCTTACAGGCTCCGGTAGAAACATGGCGTCTCGCTGCTAACAGTGGCTATGCAACCGCGGTCATGTTATTTTACATGACTTTTTGAAACACTACGAAAATGAAACAAAAACTATTATACAGCGACTAGACAATGCAGGAGCACATAATATGTATAAACAAGTGGATTTTGGGTTATATAAACCCATAAATACTACATATTGTACCTTTAATAGGCCGCGTTGCTGCATGTTTTGAGTCTAATTGATAAACATTCGATTGTCGCAGTGGAGTATACTATGAAATCATCCGCACAGTCAACAAATACTGCACATGAGCGTGTGCGTCACTTTACACCACAGCGGGTGACACATAAGTAAAGTAATAAAACATTGTGTGTGTACTCACATAAATACAGCGGAGTAAGTCTTCTTTCCGCCTGAGGTTCCCCTCACGAAGTCAACACGCACCGCTGAATGATCGAGGTACTGACATTCACCACTTCAGGCCTCGCCTGTTCCAGGAGACACTTGTTGTGCGCTATAACTCCATGACGTTTAAGCTGTCAGTCTCCACTTTTACAATTTATTTGTCCAAAACAACTAGCTGTCTGCTGCTGTGTACAGCATAAAACTAGCATGAAACGCACCGGCGTCCCCCCCCCCCCCAACATTTGCTGCCAATCACAGGGGCCCGCAGGTGATTGACGGGCTTTAACTACACCTGACCGTCAAGACGCGTTCACTGACCTCCAGGAAAACTCATCACAATACAAACATCATTCGTAATACAGATGTATCGTTTCCGCATTTTCACATACATTTCTTTGGAATCTGGAAACGGTCCTGGTTGGATTTCCATGAGATTAAACACTCTTTCTGACCAATGAAGCTAAAATTAGAATGTTAGAAATTACACAATGACAGAAGACAAACAGATACACATCTTGCTCATGATCCCCACAAATAAAAGAATGATAAAACAAAGACATTTACATTCTGTGACCCCAAAGGTAATAGTCATATGAAAATATTTATAGAACAAACAGTTATTAAGTTTTCTGTACAAGACATGGGCACCATCAATGCATCGAACAAAAATAGGCATGTTTACAATATGACATGTGCAGAACACATGTTCCCATACACCCATGTGTGCAAATAAAGGTAATCATGTGCATAACTGCACACATAAAGAAGTCCTGAAAGATACAAAGATCTTAAAAGGTCCACTATTATTTCAGTCAGATGGAGCTCAATGTTGAACTGATCTGCGGCCAATTTCTTCTAGGAACCAAGAAGAACAGATATTGCAAATGAGGAGCAAAATGGAATCAGAAAGTGTTGAGGGACAGTGAACATGAGCACATCTGAAAATAAACAGACCTCAGAGTGAAACTGTCTCGATTCAGGATTCAGACGGCGACCAGTGGGTATTGGAACATTATGGATCAAGTGAACGTAAACAGCCATGTGAACGTTATATGATTAAAAATTGATAGCATTCAGCAAAAGTCCCCGATATTTGAATGAATCAACGGACAACTTCTGCTTACTTTTCTCTATAAAACAAGCATCACTGTGTAAATCAACTTCGTTTGACCTCCAGACGGACTCTGTAAATGCTCTGCTTCTCCTTCTCTGCCAGAGGATTTCAGAATAAACAGAAACCTCAGGAGGCATCTCTCCTACACAGTCTGGCTAAAACCACTCGAGACGAGCTGGCTGATGAGCTGAAATTGTGCAGGGTACAGGATGGTAGAGTCGACTTTCATTCACCAGCCTCCGTCTCGCCCTGTTTTCGCCCTTTTGTGCAGCAGACATGTGTCTACTTCACCCTCGCAGTTTCTTCACATGTTGGACGTGTTGGGTTTGGGGTCATTTCACTGAACGTGTCTCTCTTAACTTGAGCTGCGACACGCATGACTTGAGTGTCGGACAGAGAAAAACGTAGCACTGCTTGGAGGGGAATGTAAGCAGCCTCTTTACACAGTGTTTGTCTTCAGCACAGTTCACTTCATCTCACATCTTAATAGCAACTTATCATTCCTCCAAATAACTCGAGGAAAACACAGTAAACGAAGGAATAAGTGAGCGGAGTCTGGACATGTTCCCCCTAAAACAAAGAAAGTATTTAATATTGTTTTAGCAGTGAAGCTAATCTAAAAGGGCAGGTTATAACTGACTATGGCTACATTTTAAATGTTGTATAAACATTTATAATAAAACCAAATATATTTATTTTTTTCACCAGAATGCACGACATGTATTGGTTTCCTCCCAACACATATATATATATATATATATATATATATATATATATATATATATATATATGTATATACATATATATATATATGTATATATATATATATATATATATATATATATATATATATATGTATAATATTCATCATCAATATATGAAATCAAGGACTAATTCAATAAACATGAGCACGATTTTGTATAAACACAGACCTTGTCAGGACCAGGATAAAGTTAAGGTGAGGCATTAACCACTGGTTATGGTTATGCTAAATATTACCGACTACACTTTGTTTAGTATGTTTTAAGTTGAGGAGGACACACACACACGTATGGATGGATGGATAGATAGCTCACGATGTAAGCTTCATCTAACTCTGGACTCAGAAACCCCTTTAAAGTTTTATCCTCGCAAGATCAGAATGTCCTCATAAAGGAATGTTTTATTCAAACTTTGTCCTCACAGCCTATACTACAAACATGTGCACAGATACCTCTGTCTCACACCCCAGTTAATCCACTCTGTCTAATTAATTAGACGCCCCTTTAATGTTGTAGCTCCGAGAGGCCGCTGTGCTTTTTTCCCCCTGTGAGGCTCAGATAGTCCACCGTGATGCTCGTTAGGACAAAAGTAGACATGTCCGCTGGAAAAAGACGTGACAATGGGTAAAGGTTTTTATGGATTCATGGGGACTGTTTTTTTTTTGTTTTTTTTTGCTCTCCTGCTGCTAAGTTTTTGTAGTTGTGACAGTCAAGTGTTCACAATAGACTACTGAGACCATCAATCTGCAAACTCCGGATGCTCTGAAATAAACCGATAAGACTGAAGAACCCAGGGAGCGACCGCCACAGCTTACTAAGTGAGCCTTCTTGTCTCCGCTTCACCTTTACTTTCAGTTGTGTGGCACAGCCCTTTTGTCTTTGCAGGAACTGAGCGTCTGGAAGGCACACATTAGCAGTGGCTTTATCGTTGATTGACTGGTTTTTATTAGAATACAAACACTCAGAGAATAAAGACACTCATGACTTGTTTATGACTATGGCATTAAATATAAAGCTCTTCAATAAATGTGAAGCCGTTGACTCAGTGGGATGCACAGTTTAGTAATAGACACACGTTGTTTATGTGAATCCTATTTAATAGCCTTTATTTACTGTCAGCTATCATAGCAGATGAGAGACATCCTTGTTAACAGAGAGAGGGTCCCATTAGCCTGGTATCAAACTCTGACATCTTGGCCAGAACATGGTCCAGGCATAATACAGATTATACAAATATCCGTCAGCAATCCATGAAGTGAATTAGTTTGAACAGTTCAGCTTGGCAGCGGCAAAGTCCTGCAAAGGCGGCCAAGAGCTGTGTGCATCTAATGAATCCATAATATAGACAGAGGCGCACATTTGTTTCTGATAAAACAGAGAAACATGAAGCACGAAACACGGAACTTGTACTGTATATTTGTGGAATATCCAGATTCAGTGACACAGTTTGACTTATTATTGACGATGTTGTTTGTTTTTATTATGAGTAACTTTCTTTGATGAAAATAAAGTCTAGTACTACGAGAAAAGTACTTTCTAATATTAATGATAATGATTACTGTAAAAAATAGTCTTTTCAAATGATATACCTACTGTATCTGTGGGTGTGTCATTGAATAGTATGTATTAGTATTTATTTCTTACTTGTTTTGTGTTGCCACAAGAATATTAAAACACAAGAGGTGTCATCGAAGAGGCTCGACAGTGGGTGCAGTGTGTTTTTAAAGGAGTAAATTCAGACTTTTAAAGCCTGTGGATTGATGGTCTTTGGAGTGCAATGTCGATCTCTGTGACATGTTTTTTTTCCCCCCAATATTAAAAGGTGCAGCACAGACCCAGCGCCCCTGTTTTGAAATGCCAAGAGGATAAATGGCACTGATAAGTGGACTTGGTGTATTAAGTCCTTCGAGTGTTGCCATTTCCATGATCATTTTGAACATGGCTTTGGAGTAGTATTACAAAGACAAAAACGCAAGCGAGTCAGAGAGAAGAGAGTGAGGAGGTTTATGGTTTATGTGGAAAACCGTGCAAAGGTTCACATTGGCTCACCGTGCTCAAATGTCAGCAAGCTCCAGCGAAACAGACGTCCACACGCACACACTGTGACTTTTTTTTGCATGACTGCAGGTACGGATATGAGCTGCAGCAGGGGCAGCGGGGGGAGACAGTGCCTTTTAGGTGGGAGGTTAAAATATTCTCAGCTGTGTGTGTGTGTAATGGAAGTGTTGACATCTCTCTGAGGTGTTTGAAGCACAGCAGCGCTTGAAAATGAGAGACAAGAGAGAGAAAATACATCTTGATATTGTGTCAGTTTGATTTGTTTTTTTTGGATTTACTCAAAAATAATAAAGTTTCATCAGTGATAAACCCCACGACCCTCAGATCTTTCTTAAAATCGTAACAGTCGTGTAAATATACTTAACTTTTTCCAGCATGTTCTTGTTCTTTTTCTCCACAATGTAAATCTTTCACAGTATAACTCGTTTACTTTTAAAAACAGAGGTGGAAAAAATGTCCATACTTGAGATGCAAGTAAATTTATGGCAAATATCATTTGAAAGCCAGAGAAAACAATACAGGGTCAAACAACTGTATTTTTTTTAGCTTTTTAACTTTTCATTCACAGGTGGAGCCGTTCATGCCTGGGTAAAGTGGGTACATGTCTCCATCTAGTGGTTACTTTTAAGGCAATTCAGCTTTCTCACTGGAATTTCTAAAAATCATACCATAAATACGATGTAAATTAAGAACAGCTAATTCTGTTTTAAAAATACGAAATTACAAGTAATCCAACATGGAGCCCAACAGAGTTAACGACAGAAACAGCTAAATTAAATTTTTTTAGGTCGCTTTTGTCTTTATGTTTATCTATAATGCATAGAATGAACAATTCTTGACCAAAACATGGGGATTTAAGATCTTAAAGACTCCTAAGAAATCATAATTACTTTGTTGTGCTGTATTTACATAAAATAGGGTTTGTGTCAACTTCATTATTTTTGCACACCAGTTAGTGACAGTGAATTTGACCTCTGCATTTAACCCATATTATCCTTATTACACACCAGTAGTGCACACACACACACACAAGCTGGGCAGCACTTATCTGCACCTGGGGGTTAATGGAGGATTGGGTGCCTTTTGCAGCCCTTTGCCCTTCCCGGGATTTGAACCAGCAGCCTTTCAGTTACAAGCCCCAATAGGACACAAATATTTACATTTTATTCAAAGCAAGTCTTTCAATTGTCGGTCAGTCTTTCCAGAGCAGGCCCTTCAAACAGCACTAAAAGAAGCTCGGGAGCCCTGCAGTTCAGTCTGGGACCTGCTTGACTAAACCACAAATAGGCTCAATATAAGATCTGACAGGTTTTACTTTTTCAACATTTTAGCGAAAATCATACAACATCTGCTTTTGGCTAACAAAGTAAGTTTCAATTACAATAGGGTTCTTGCACAGTCGTGCTCGAACCCTAATAATGTCTGTAAGTATTTAATGCTCCACTGACTCTGCTGAATAAAGGAGCCTCTGAGGACCACATGAGGGCAGTATTACACCTGATTTCACACAGAATTGTACATACAGGGCAGTCCCTACAGCACAAACACGTTTTAAGAGCTTTTTCCTGAACCAAATAATGTATTGGTATTAAAATAATGTTTTTTTTTTCTTTTATAGCAATAATCTGTCTTCACTGTAATCTGTTTTAATTTGAAATTTGCTTCATTGATATCTGCATCTTATTTCTGTAGTAGTTAAGATGACTTAATGACACTGAAGAATAACTATAGTACAACTACAGAAGTTCTAAATGTTGTAAATGATAACTAAGTACAGTAAATCATAACAGTTATTATAATAATAATAATAAGAGTGTTTAATCAGTGACATGGTTTCAGACTCAGGAGTCATCCAGTAAATCGAAGAGAAACTCCTAACCACAATTGTAACAACTGCTTTATATAATGCAGGTTGACTGCAAATGATTCCTTCTTGTTCATGTATTATTTACCAGACTAGTGCAGTGCCCGTAGGAAGTATGTATTCCTATAGTCGGAGCTCTCAGTTTTCAGTTATGGTAATGCATGATAAGGAACTTAATGGCTAACATAACACAAACACTGTGCAACTTCCTTAGGCACAACGCAAATGTTTTCATTTTCGATAAGCATTAGCGTAGCTAGCTGTTTTGTGACAGTCAGTCGCTAGCTTACCTTTGGACCAACCCACACCATGTTTTGCAGTGAACCGTGTGAAATCCACACGCTCCAGACAGCGCAGCTGCTGCTGATGAGTTGCTGCCTGCCTGGTGTAGCGTGTTAATTCAGTGAAAATTAAAATTCCTCCAAAATATTTGATAATCAAGGTCAAGGATGCACACCATCGGGCCATGCTCAACCCATATCCAAAGTCTTAGGGTGATCTGACTAACGGTCAGCAAGATATGCCTGTCAAAGACAGACACACAGAAGCAACTTGCTTTATAGCTAGATAATAGATAAAGTATGAGTGTGTAAGGACACTCAGTGAATGTTGTACAGTAAATTGGTAAATTAAAATAACTTGCTGTTACATCATAAACATGTTTATACAGTATATACATTTACCCTGATGTGGAGACTAAAGCCATAGAAGATGATCGAGTGATGATCAGAGACTGATCAGTGTGCATGCTACAGTAGTCGGTGACACAGACCGGACATGACTCTGCTCTGTTTGACCTGCAAAGATACAGTATATAACTGTAAAAACAAAGTACAAAAAAAAAGTATTTTTCATGACCAACACACATATTTGTTTATTAGGAGAATTGCAGTTGTAAAGCAAGCATTGACATCTAACCTCCAAGATTGTGTGACTCCATATAAACCTTTCACCCACTCACTTTGTCAAAGTGAAGCAACCCATAATCCACAGAGGTACAAATATGTGTTCCTGAAGAACTAGAGATCTATGAACTAAAAAAAAATTATAGCACCTTGGTGTTACACACCTTTTTACATTCAGCACCACTTTTCCTAAATGTTTTCATTATGAACTCTTTATACTAAATAAGACTGGCTCTATTACAAACCCCATTTCCAGAAAAGTTCAGCAAAAATATATTTATATAGAACACATAATATGCATAAACAATTTGATTAGACCACCACCAAAGGCCACAGGTACCCTTAATTAACAACATTGTTAATTATCAAAATCATGTAATGGTTAATACACCAGTACATAGAAGCTCTTTCTGGTTTAAAAAAAAAAAGAAAAAAAAATGTTGCAACATTGCACGTCATTATTTCTTGATTAGGGTGTCAAATTATAATTATACAAGCATTCCTGAACAGTAAAATTAGTTTTAGTGGTTGATTGTGTTAATTGATTAATTTCTGAATTCTCAGAAAAGCTCAGTGTGCCGACTCCAAGAAAGAGGTGCATTAACAATAACATTTTTATGTTATGTTTCTAATCATGCCAAGAGTGCAAATATATTTTTAATATAAGTCTTCCCAATCTACGCTTAATAATTCTGTGAAAACAGTCTTGGTGTGTAAAGGCAAAAACACATTGAGCCCTGAGGTAGTATCATATAAGATGTCATCATCCTACAATGATTAAAATGGCCGCATGAGCATAGAAAAACCACTGTCACGACTGTATATAAACAATTTGCCACTGCATCAGCAAATGCAATCTGAAACTGTAATAAACGAAGCCACACAGAAACATCACACAGCTCTCTGAGCCCGACCTCATCTGAGATGGACCAGAAGACACTGGACGTGTGTTCTGTGGTCAGACAAGTCCAAGTTTCAGCTTGTATTTGGGGATAAAACAGACATCGCCATTTCTGTGTCAAAGATAAATAAGACTGGTCCAGACGGTTATCAATAATAGGTACCTTTGATGCAGAGGCTCATACATAATGCTTCCGTTTTACCAGGACAATGCCAGGCCTCATTCTGCACTGAGTTCCAACAGTGTGGTTTGTACACATAAGGCTGTCCTTCTGCACTTGACTTTACTGTCAACATTTTCTTATTTAAATGCTTAGCAACATTAAGAGGAGAATCAGACAACGATGACCACAGAAGTGTCAAGCAGCGATTATGTGCAAATTCAATATATAAATCTGGAAGAATTAGTATCTAAAATTCCCGAACAATTATAAAATGTGATCATAAAAAAAGTGTCTGCCTTTTATTGAGCATATTGCACACATGCCTTTCTAAACGTGTACGTTTATCAGCAAAAATAAACAAATGCCATTGACAAATAGCAATTAGAAGTGTCCCAACTTAATTTTCCTTTTACATTTCATAACCCTTTGTTACCATACAGTACCAATTATTCCCCAGTTTTCGTAATTCATAAGTATTTAATACTTGCAAATATATCCAACCTATTTTCCAACTCATGATCTTGGACATTAGGCTACCTTTCCATCACTGCAGCTAGCTGCACTTTGGAACCACACTCTCTCTGTCTGGTCCTTGCCGAGCTCCCACATTTTAGAAAACATTGAGATGCCCTTCTTGGACGTAATCATCAGATACTCTGCATTTTCCGGATGCAGAGTTACAAAGTAATGCGCGAAAAGCAAAGACTGGCAGAAGCGGCACATCACCAACACATAGAGACAGTCTTTTTCTACCTCATTGAGAGGAAGCACACTCTCCCAGCCCGCGAGGACGGGTCCACCCACCTCAATAGGGTTAGGGTGTTCCGTCATCATGTACATGATCGTGATCGCCAACTCGTGAATGTAGTAGCCACTGTGCAAGTGATCAAAGTCAATGATGCCACTGATCCTGTAGCCATCACTGTCGTCAGGTTGCACAAGCACATTGAGGTCACTGAAGTCACCATGGATAATACCTTGGAAAAGGAAAAAGAAAACATTACTGGTTATGGAACTGCAAATAATTCTACTAAAAGTAATGTGCCTTATACTGAATATAATCAGATCTCGACTTTCAAACTCGAAATTTCAAGGTTTTTTTTCTCATGTCACTGCGGGGGCTCGATAGACTCTTCAGTCAAGCCTCCAATGCAATGATTTGTACATACACCACCAGTCAAAAGTTTGGACACACCACAGAGGGAAGGAAAAAGGGCCAAGAAGTTCTCAGAATCTCTGGGAACTCCATCATTAGTGTTGGAAATCCTTTCAGGTGACTACCTCATGAATCTCGTCGAGAGAATGCCAAGAGTGTGCAAAGCAGTCATCAAAGTAAAGGGTGGCTACTTTGAGGAGTTATTTCACACTTTTTTGTTTACTGCATAATTCCATATGCGTTAATTCATTTTGATGCCTTCAGTGAGAATGTAAATAGTAATAAAAATAAAGAAAAAACATTCAAATGGGAAGATGTGTCCAAACTTTTGACTGGTAGTGTGTGTGTGTACATGTATGTATATAATAAAAAGATACTTTATACAGAACATTTTAACATATTACATTGTACATATTTTAATAAACCGTTTACCAAAAACATGTTATTGCAATTGTCTCAAACACATAACTTATATATTTCATTTCACAAATTGCAATTAACATTAAGGGCTTTCAATCATAGTATGGTATCGTTTGAACACAATGTACTTTGGATAGTGGTGGCTTAGCTTGGACATTGTTGTGAGGAGAAGCTGCACTGGTCCCACAAGCATAACATTCATGTTGTTTCGGGAAACAACTCCTATTATTTTATATTAAGTTTTTATCTCTCAATTCTGCAATTCTACATTGAAGAAACCATTGGGCCCTAACAGAATGTGACAGCACGGGGAGCAAAAAGTACATTGATGCTCACCATATACTTACACTTGGAAAATGCCAAAATAAAAACACATTTCACAGGCAAGTCAAAACTTCTAGGAGGTACCCTAATAAGTATAAAATATACTCACACTTGCGAAAATCTGAGTAATTCGGGGCAACACAGGTCTTGTACTGATGAATGACAGACTTAATTGTGTCCTGAAGAGGATTTCCATCAAGTACACTCAAATAGTCTTCCATAAGGGGAACACTCGACAGACTCCATAGGAAATTCTCCCTCTGCAGCACACTGAGATGAGGATGTTTCATCTGAGGGAAGAAGAGAAGGTACAAAACATCTCAAATATTTAGTGATGTAATGTGATCTGTTGCATACAAGAACAGAAAAGTCATGTAGCTTCACATGTTCAGCTTCATGTGAAGTTCTAGTTTTATTTTATACATTGTGCGTCATAGTTGTGTTACCTCTTTCAGGATTGTGTCCATTCTGGCTGCTGTTTTGCCAACTTCATACAACAACTCTGGTGTAAAACGGGCCTTGGAAACAGTAATGCCAGGCAAAAAAGTCAACAGCCGCATCACGTACTTCTGAGAGCCATAGCCACAATCTGCCAAAAGTTAAATATAGGATAAGTAATGTGCCCAGGTTCCTAACATAACACAATAATTTCCATCTGTTTACCCAGGCAAATTGTGGGATATTTAACTTTTGTGTGTTTCATACCCATTTCTTCCAGACTCATGAGCTGTCCTGAAGTGTTGGGTATGGCTGTTTGGGTAGGAAGTCCTTTCTGGTGCAGAAAAGACATGGCATACGTGCACACCTCAACCCGCCTGGGATCCTTACTGTCCTCAGTGTTCAGGATTTTCAGGACGTATTTTGTACCCTCTCCGGTCTCCACGTAGACATTTTGGTCACTGTAGCTAGGAAAACTGTCAAGTTTTGATGGTGTCAATGCAAAGACCCTCTTCAAAATCTCAGGAATCTGAGAGAGACTGAAGTTGGGCTGGGCTTCTTTCGATGGCATAAGTGCTGAAAGAAGAAAAACAATTTGAAGCAAAACTCGTTGTTGTCTTGTTCTGAGGGGTGAGGTTATGGATGGATTGAGCGTGTACAGAAGGATTTTGAATTATTATTCCTCTTTTGTAAGTTGCTTTGGATAAAAGCATCTTCTAAATAATGCTTAAAAGTAAATGGAAGTGAAAGTGGACCAAGAGCCAATGTAGCTGGTGCAGAACAGGTTCTTAACCCCGAGAGAACGTTCTCCAAATATTAGTTTGTTAGTTAATTTTCAGCCAGTGGTCTGCAACCTGTGGCTCTTCAACGCCTCTGCAGTGGCTCCCTGCAGCTTTGAAAAAAATTCAAATTGTTTTATGATTTCATCTACTAAAATGTGTCATAGTCTACGTCATATGTGGCTGACAGACTTGTGTAGAGACTTTCCCAGCACTTAAATTAAGTCATTTGTACATGAAGAGGTAAACATTTATTGTCCTCCTGTCCATCTTTGGATCGACATCCATCCATCATCTACCGCTTTATCCTCCACCAGAGGGTCACGGGGGGTGCTGTGCCTATCTCAGCTGACATAGGGCGATAGGCCTATCACATGTTTTTGGACTGTGGGAGGAGGCCAGAGAACCCAGAGAAAACTGACGCACACACGGGAGGAACATGCAAACTCCTTGCAGAAAGGCCCTTGTTCCGAAGTTATTCCAAACTGGGCTCGAACCAAGGAACCACCTTCTTGCTGCAAAGGCAAGAGTGCTAACCACTACACCAACCGTGGTCCCTGGATCAACATAATAATGCTTAAAAAGTAAAAAAAAAATCCTTGATAAAATCCAAATCATTGTCCAGTATTTATTTCATAGAGGTAAAAAGGAGGAATGAAATTTTCTTTTTCAAATTTTAGATTTCATAAATGCAATGCATAGTATTATCTACATATAAAAGTTTATACTTGAATTTTATGGCTCAAAGATTACATGTAATTGGGTGGAGAGGGACAAAAAAGCTTTAGGCTCTTTTTCTCCTAAAGGTTGCAGACCCCTGCCTTAGGGGAAAAATGGGCTAACGTTCTTTGAACGTTTTGTATTAGTAGCAGAGGCGGACAGAGTACACAGCTTCATTACTTGAGTAAAAGTACAGATACCCCTGGCTAAATTTTACTCAAGTACAAGTAAAACTACTTCAGTACATGTTAAACACACAGCAAACTCAAGAACATCAAAAGAAATGCTCAGCTTACATAAATGTGTAATATCACTGGTGGTGATGAAGTTTTGTTTCGGTAAACACAGCAAACACTTGAAGCGAATTGTTTTGTCCATGGTTTCGTCTCTCAACTAAATCTGACCAAGTTTTTTTTTTTTTAGAAGAAGTAACGGGTACTCACGGTTATGGATAGAAATGTAGTGGAGTAAAGAGTAAAATATTTGCCCCTTAAATGTACTTGAGTAAAGTCATGAGTACTCCCCAAAAACGATACTCCAGTAAAGTACAGATCCCTCAAAATTGTAATCAAGTAAATGTACTCCATTACTGTAAGGCTCTGGTTAGTAGTGCTATGTAAATCGAGTAAATATGAAGTTGGTCGGATTCCTTTACTGTTCCTCTGATGTCACAAGTTTCATAGACAAACATAATTTACTCATAGTCAATTATATATATATATATATATATATATATATATATATATATATATATATATTTATATATATTATGGTTTTAGGACAAACCATCATTGTCAACCGTGGACCTACAGTAGTAGATGAACTGACAAACACAATAGATTTGTTTGACACAATAAACCATGATATTTTGTCACAAAAACTGGAAAGATGTGGGGGGTTGGGCTTAACTGGGTAAAAGGCTACAGTGAACAAAGAAATCAGTTTGTACAGATGGGGGAGAACAGGTCTGCTCAAATGAATATTACTTGTAGTGTGCCGCAAGGGACAATATTGGGTGCAAAACTATTTATTATGACACAAATGTATTCTCTGAGGGAGAGAACTTCAAACAGCTTTTGGAGGTTGTCTCTACTGAGCAAACTAATTTGAAATTATGGCACTCAACGTAAATAACCAAATTCATGGTTTTTGGTAAACGAAACTCACAAGCAAACACACCCATTGGGCTAATGATGTTACGTTTCCCTTTAAGGGGAAACGACTGTGAGAGAATGGAGGACTCAAATGCAGACAAGACAAGGTAAGTATGTAAAATACGGTTTTATTAGCCCCGATGTACCGCGAGCTAGCATGAACGTAAGTATAGTCAGAGGTAAGTACGTGACAGCTAATGGCTGGGACAGGAAAAATCAGCGACTCCTCAGTGGCACAAGGTTCATCTGCGGTTCCTAGAGGAACGAACTCACTCGGGCTGTTGAACGAGGAGTACAGGAGTTCCAGAGGAAGATGAGACGTGAGGAATGGCGGCAGCTCCGCTGGTGTGGAGGTGACGAGGCGAGAAGGCAGAAGGAGGAAGTGATTCCAGAAGAGATGGAATTCACAGAAGCCGGTTCTTCTCGGAAGCAGGAGGCGTGGCGGCCTGAAGAGAACGAGTGGTGATTATAATTCCTGGAGTCAAGTTTCTAACCGCAAGGTAAGTGACGTCTTTACCGGCTAAGCGAAACAACGGACTGACGTTGGTGACAGGTGCAGCTCCGCCTTAAGAGTCCTTTTGATCGCTGATCAGAGGCAGCTGGGGAGGAGCTGCGCAGGTGGAGACAATCACCAGCATCATCTTGGAAGTACGTCAACCACAGAGAGAGAGAAGACACAGAGCAGCAGGGGACAAAAACAAGGAACTTGGAGAATGTGGATCGTGACAAATGATTAATATATTAATATATATATATGATATAAAACTAGAAAGGGTGTTTGAGAACCCCTTTCTGGGTGTAATATTAGACCATATGTTCAGCTGGACACCTCAGGTCACCCGTGTACACTCAAAACTGGCACGATGCGTATGGATACTAGTCAAAGTAAGACACATAATGAATGTAACATCATTTTATACACAGTACTGCACTCTGTTTTCCCCTCATTTGAGCTACTGTGTGGAAGTGTGGGCCAATGCCCACAAAAGCATCCTGCAGACAATTTACAAAATTAAAAAAAAAACTAAAAAAATAACAACAACAATAAGAATGGTTAATAATGTAGGGTACTTTGATCACACAAACCATTTATTTCTCAACTTATGGACTTCAAATATTTTAAAACTTACTACAAATTATATATAAAGCAAGAAACAACGTACTTCCAGGAAACATTCCAAGATGGTTTAGTGACAGACTAGGAGACTATAATTTAAGAGGGAGATTGAACCTGAGGCAACAAATGGTACATTCTACACTCAAAAGTACGGTATGTGCATATCTGTCTGTGGAGTGAAATTGTGGAACAACTTACCTGATAAGATCAAAGAAAGCAAACATATGATACACTTTAAAAAGCAGCTTAAAATATACACATTAGAAAAATATGAGAACTGTGAAAATAATCATTGATGGAATGATGAGTAATGATTTATCTTTGATTGTACTCTTTAAGGGTTATGTTTGTATGTATGTTAAATGAGCAAATAAGGAAAAGGTATGTAAATACCAAACTTTGATTGTGAAAATGTTTAAGTTAACTGAAAGAAGGGGGTGTGGACCTACAAGCATTTGCTTCCCTCTGAACAGTGCCAGCCCTGAGTAATTTGGTGCCCTAGGCAAGATTTTAGCTTGCGCCCCCTTGCATCGCAGCAGTCAATTTCACAATCAACTTTCATACAATCACACAGAAACTGCATGTGTCTATTCAAGATTGTATTCCTTTGAGTAACAAATATCACACCAAATAAAAACTAAAGAAAGAAACAACTGATAAAATTAAAAATACAAACATATTAATGTTTTTGTTTGAAATGGTCCTCTATGAACTAACTCTCTTCTTACTTTGTCTGTAAGAAGAGATGGTCAGTCAGCAGGGTCTATAGGTGCAGCCTTTACTCCTGATGCTGTGTCACTAGGCTGTGCAGAGGTAGACGGGACAGCAGCACCTGATGCTGTGTCACTGGGGTACTGAAATATTTGAAAAGTGCATCTGAAGAGAGAAGATAAGTATATGTGACGACTGCATGTTACATTTTAATTAAAAAAAAAACAGATGCTTGGTGTGCTATACATGAGACTAATATAGACTAATAATGAAAATGTGATGAGATTCATTCAACCTTATTGTCATTGCAATGCAATTCAGTCTAACCAGAGTGCAAAAACCAGTAAAGTGCAGTGAAATTAATATATATATGTATATATAGCCTATGAATATATGGGAAAGCTAAGGTATGAAATATTAACAGTTATACACTTTGACTGCACTTTAACACTGTTGTAAACTTTAACAAACATAAACTGTGACACATAAAACCAAAGGCCTACAACCACACTATTACAAAGTGGATGGACAACTAAAAGCATTTTAACTGACATACAAGCAGGAAAGACACCTGTTAAATAATACCTGAACAGGCCTAACGTTAAGGTTCCAAACGTCCCTGATGAATTTAAGGTGGAGTAACGTTAACACACGTCGACTCAGCTATTTATTGATTATTAAACAATGTAGCTATCGTCCGAAGTAAGCTAGCAAGCTAACATTGCTCCAACAACGGTAACTACGACGCATTAAACTATTAATTTCATGCACTTCATCACATTTACATTACTGTACCTGTATCTTTGTCACGTTTTTCTTCCTCTTCTTTCCTTCTTTTCCTTCCTTGGGCGCCGGATAGCTTCAGTCTTTTGGACATAATTCCGATACAGTGTCATCAATCTTTTTCTTCGTCTCAGAGTCACGGTCCGGTCAGATTCAGGCAGCTGGCCTCTTGACTCCGCCCCCCTCACAGAGGGCAGGCAGGTACAGAGCAACGAACCAGACACACAGAAAAAGGCTTCTGCATTATTTAATAGTCTCTGCTATGACTTTATGTTGCTGTGGGCTTATATAATATTTCGAAATAATAGTAGTAATGGCACTGGTAAAAAAAACAGTAGTATTTATATATATATATATTTTTTTCTCACCCGTTTTCGGCGCCCCCCGCGGATGACGGCGCCCCTAGCATTTGCCTATACTGCCCAGGGCATAGGCAGGGACTATATAATTTTGTGATGCTTTTGTTTATTCTTAAATAGATATTTTTTGTAAATGTCTACATGTTGAAAAAAAAAAAAACAATCAATAAATAGTGATTAACGGTTAATGTTACCGTCCCAACCGACTTGCCCAGAAGGAACTGGGTTACCCTGAACCGGGCAAGGGCAAAGGTGGCCAGGACAGGTGACAACCTGCTACGGTGGGGGAAGACCAACAGTGCAGCCTGCGGCTGCGGTGAGGACCCCCCAAACCCTACAGCACCTGATGCACAGCTGCAGACTTTCACCTACCTGCACAGACAAAGACCAGAGGGAAACTGCGACAAGCTATAATGACGATGACCGTCCCGAAAATGTCGCTGCTGGTGCCATGAAAGGCTTCGCAGTTGTGATAAAGTGGTCAGGTTTAATTCCATTAAATATCAGAGTGAAAGTCACTGAAGGTTTTTCGCACACAGTAAGTTAACGACCGCTAATCACAGCAAAAATAACGCTACCGCTACTGTCTGAAATAAAATAAGACTGCACAAAACTGCATAAAACTCAGAGAACTCACCGGTTACGTCTTCTTTCGTCGTCTTCTTCTTCTTCTTCTTGTTCTTGTGAGAGTGAGTGGTGCAGAGTCGCTGGCCGGTCTCCCCACATTCCTAACCACCGTCAATACGTGTTCCAATCTCTTTGGAATCTGGAAATGGTCCTGGTTGGATTTCCCGCTGAGATTACACACTATATGTAATTAATGCTGCTAAAATTAGAATTTATTGGAGTAGCTCCTTAAAAAGTAGTATCTGGTTTTCAAGGGGTCTCATTAACACAATGACACAATCAGATACACATCTTACGCATCATCCCCACAAATATAAGAATGATAAAACAAAGACATTTACGTTCTGTGACACGAAATGTAAAATGAATGTAATTATAGTAATATAAAAATAAGAACACACACACAAAAAACATTTATTAAGTTTTCTGTACAAGACAACGGACGACCCCCGCCTGCACACAAGCAAGCAGGATTGTCATTCCTTTTCAGTTCACAAATGATTTTGTGTTTAAACAGATTTATTTCTTTGCATAGGCAAAATGCTTCTTGCTAATGAGTCCACGGTGCTGAACCAAAGAAGCACTTTGACAATGTTCGAGTGACTGGCAGTCGAAAGAAACTCCAGATATCGAGTTTGAAAGTCGAGATCTCTTATTTTGTTCTGCTGTATTTACCTTCTTTTCTGACAGTGTGCCGTTCATAAAACAGGGACAGTGTCAACTCAGTCAACCAACACCCTTATTCAGAATTCATTATTTTTGCACACCAGTTAGTGACAGTGAATTTGACCTCTACAATCTGTTTTAATTTGAAATTTACTTCACGGACATCTGCATGTTATTTCTGTAGTAGTTTAGATGACTCAATGACACTGAAGGATATCTACAGTAGGACTATTCTAAATGTTGTAAATGATAACCAAGTACAGTTAGTTAATTCTAACAGCTATAATAATAATAGTACATTTTATATGTAATGCACTTTATATTTAAAAGAAAACCTCAAAGTGCTACAAGAACAATTAAAAGGAGTTCAGTTGGTTTCAGACTCAAAAGTCAGCCAGTAAATCGAGGAGAAACTCCTCTACAAGTGAAGTAACCACAAACTGCTTTATATAATGCAGGTTAACTGCAAATTATTCCTTTTTGTGAATGTTGTACAGTAAATTGGTAAATTAAAATAAGAATTTTCCCACTTGCTGTTACATCATAACCATATTTATATATACCCTGATGTGGAGGCTAAAGCCATAGAAGATGATCTGTGACTAATCAGAGACTGATCAGTGTGCATGTAGTCGGTGACACAGTCTGAACATGACTGTGCTCTGTTTGACCTGCAAAGATACAGTATATAACTGTAAAAATCAAAGTATAAAAAAAAAGTATTTTTTATGACCAACAAACATATTCAAAAACACACTTAAGGAGTATCTTCATATTTGTTTATTAGGAGAATTGCAGTTGTAAAGCAAGCTTTGACATCTAACCTCAGGAGGGTTTATTTTGTCCAAGATTGTGTGACTCCATATAAACCTTTCACCCACTCACTTTGTCAAAGTGAAGCAACCCATAATCCAAAGAGGTACAAATCTGTGTTCCTGAATTTTTTTTTTCATAATTATAGCACCTTGGTGTTACACACCTTCTTCATTCAGCACCATCATCATCCTACAACAAGGCTGTCCGTCTGCACTTGACATGACTAACCCTGTCGACAGTTTCCTATTTAAATGTTTAGCAACATTAAGAGGAGAATCAGACAACGATGTCTGCATATTGTTGCTTTACAAGTTGCTCAAGTCTTGCAAGCAGCGGTTATGGGCAAACACTCAATGTAAATATACATATAAATCTCCAACAAGTAATATCTAAAATTCCCAAACAATTATTAAATGTCTTTTTGTTGAGCATATTGGATGCATTCCTTTCTAAATGTGTACGTTTATCAGCAAAAATAAAGAAACTATTTTCTTTGTCCTTCTGTGAAATAAAGGTTCATGCCATTAACAAATAGCAATTGGAAAGTGTCCCAATTTAAGTTTCCTTTTACATTTCATAACCCTTTGTTATTCCCCAGTTTTTTGAGATTCATAAGTATTTAAAACATGCAAATATATCCAACCTATATTCCAACTCATGATCTTGGACATTAGGCTACCTTTCCATCACTGCAGCTAGCTGCACTTTGGAACCACACTTTCTCTGTCTGGTCCTTGCCGAGCTCCCACATTTTAGAAAACATTGAGATGCCCTTCTTGGACGTAATCATCAGATACTCTGCATTTTCCGGATGCAGAGTTACAAAGTAACGGGCGAGAAGCAAAGACTGGCAGAAGCGGCACATCACCAACACATAGAGACATTCTTTTTCTACCTCATTGAGAGGAAGCACACTCTCCCAGCCCTCGAGGACGGGTCCACCCACCTCAATAGGGTTAGGGTGTTCCGTCATCATGTACATGATCGTGATCGCCAACTCGTGAATGTAGTAGCCACTGTGCATGTCCGCAAAGTCAATGATGCCACTGATCCCGTAGCCGTCACTGTTGTCAGGTTGCACAAGCACATTGAGGTCATTGAAGTCACCATGGTTTATACCTTGGAAAGGGAAAAAGAAAATATTGGTTATGGAACTGCAAATAATTCTACTAAAAGTAATGTCCCTTATACTGAATGTAAGCGTGAGGCCAAGTATAATGAAGGAGCTTCTCATATACATTTGCGTCTATAAAGTCTGCTTCTTATTGGGAAGCATCCTCTTTCTTCTCTACTGATGGGCACATAATTAGGATTCAGAAATAAACATTCATTTTCACACAACACTAAAAAAATAAAATACTATTTGACAGGAAAACAGACAGTGGAAACCATGATGTAGAATATACAGGGTTAGTAACATCCTCTGGTCCTTTGACCAGGGAAAGGAAAAACTACCAGGGAGTAAACCCTTATAACAGGGGAAAAAGGTAGAAAACCTTAGGGAGAACCACAGGTGAGGGATCCACTCCCTCAGTACCCAGAACAAACAATACACAATTACGAAGAATAAAAAGTAAAAAGTCTTTAAATGCCAGGATCCATCTGGATCACTGGGTTATTATAAAGTATATTACTGCAGGAAGTAAAGTGTGAATAATCAATGACAACACAAAAATAGAAAAGTGTTTTAACATTGTACTATTTTGCTCATAGCCCATTACTTTGATACTGTTGTCTGGTTTAGTATTGAAAGACATATTTTAGAGATAAAGCTGCTGTAAAAAGTGCAATATAAGTGGAGATAATTTGGCAATTAAGTCACTGTTACAAACCATTTTAATTTTTTTTAGTTTTGTAAGTAAGTAAAAAGAAGTAACGG
Source organism: Microchirus variegatus (assembly GCF_963457635.1). Lineage (NCBI taxonomy): Eukaryota > Metazoa > Chordata > Actinopteri > Pleuronectiformes > Soleidae > Microchirus > Microchirus variegatus. The sequence goes on from NC_139805.1 coordinate 12,398,136, forward strand.
AGTGAAGGAGGACATGAGTACAGTTGGTGTCACAGATGAGGACACAGGGGATAGGAGGCATGTGATCCACTGTGGCGACCCATAAAGAAGCCAAAAGAAGAAGTAATAAATCAAAGCTTTATTAAATGAACTAGGTGTTATTCTTCTTTTATTAGACCTCTGTAGACCTGTACAGGGCTGTTCTTCAATCCAACTGATGGAAATCCATTGCAGGGGGTGGGAAAGTACAGTACAGTAGCAAACTTGTGTGTTTACCATTATGACATAATATAAATCAAATCGTCTGCACATGATTAGAAGTGCTAGTGTGACTAGGTCCAGCCTCCTGAAGCTTCTATATATTATGTGCAGTTCGTGATAAGACAGGGACCGAAAAAAGAGCGTTGACCTTAATAATTTCATTTGGAAAAAGTATAAGTCAAAACTTCTAGGAGGTACTCTAATAAGTATACAATATACTCACACTTGCGGAAATCTGAGTATTTCGGGGCAACACAGGTCTTGTACTGATGAATGACAGACTTAATTGAGTCCTGAAGAGGATTTCCATCAAGTACACACAAATAGTCTTCCAGAAGGGGAACATTCGACAGACTCCATAGGAAATTCTCCCTCTGCAGCACACTGAGATGAGGATGTTTCATCTGAGGGAAGAATCAGAAGGCTGAAGAGAAGGTACAAAACATCTCAAATATTTTGTAAAATGTGATCTGTGCATACACGAACAGAGAAGTTGTGTAGCTTCACATGTTCAGCTTCATGTGATGTTCTAGTTTTATTTTATATATTGTGTGTATATATAGTTGTGTTACCTCTTTCAGGATTGTGTCCATTCTGGCTGCTGTTTTGCCAATTTCATATAACAACGCTGGTGTCAAACGGGCCTTGGAAACAGTAATGCCGGGCAAATAAGTCAACAGCCGCACCACGTACTTCTGAGAGCCATAGCCACAATCTGCCAAAAGTTAAATACAGGATTAGTAATGTAGCCAGGTTGCTACTTGTTAGCCTTTTCTTAATTGTATGACCTGTGTGTTGTGCCTGTTCAGTTGATAATTTATCTTCCCTTGAGTGTGAAACTGGCTCACGCATAGATTAGCCTTTCATACCGATGCCTTATGGTAAACTAGAGTTAACACCCAACAGCCGTTAGCTGTTGCAAATAGTTTCAGTCTATACGTTGACTTGACTTTCTAGAGCCGTATAACTTGTTCAAGACACTTCAAGACACTCACCTAAGATATCACCTTCAAAAGTACGAGACAGACATCAACGCCTTTCTGCCACATCTGTCACCAGCGTGACGGCACACACAAAGTGTTTGTGCTTTACTTTTAAATCTCACAAAAGCTTGCAAGCTTATCTTGCGAGACAAAACAATACACAATGGACTACACAAACACACATGCAGACACCGCATACGACTATGAACTTTGACTGACATGGCGTACACTGTATGTACTCTGGAGAATGTATTTACAGTTAGTCATATTGCCTGCAGATGTGTATGCATATGATATATGCTCCTATACCTGTTTCTTGCATTACTTGTTCTTACCTACCCTATATACATTGTGCACCAGGTGAGTTTGAAGCCTGTCAAGCAACCCATGTGATGGACAAATGAAGGGAGTATCCACTGGTGCTACACTGTGTGTGATACAGTGACCTCAGGCTGTCTCTGGAAGAGCATTCCAGAGCAGTGGAGCAGCAGGATTATCCACATGTATGTCCAATATTCACAAAGTTGGCTAGGTGACAGTTATGCAATTAAGAGACAAAGACATTCCTTGCACAACAGACTTTCAGATATTTTATTATTATTATAATAATAATAATGCATTATATTTAAAGGCGCCTTTCAAGACACTCAAGGTCGCCGATTTCAGATATAATATCACCCCCTCGCCTACAGCTAACAACAGAAGTAGACTACGACGGAGAACCTTCACATACTTATTGTACGTCGTTCTGAAGTGAGTTCTGAAGATGTAAAATTTAAAGGCTACAAAACCACCTCCAAAACTACAAGCTCTGCTGTCTTGTTCATCCCTGCAACTCCTACAGTGATGCAGAAACAGAGTGCTATAGAAGACCTGATGTGAATACAACTTATTTAAACTTAACAAAATTTTCATCTGTTTTACCAGGAAAATGATGGAATATTTAACTTTTGTGCTACATGATATTATACTTCAAGGTATGGACAGTGTGTTTCATACCCATTTCTTCCAGACTCATGAGCTGTCCTGAAGTGTTGGGTATGGCTGTTTGGGCAGGAAGTCCTTCCTGGTGCAGAAAAGACATGGCATACGTGCACACCTCAACCAGCCTGTGATCCTTACTGTCCTCAGAGTTCAGGATTTTCAGGACGTATTTGCTACCCTCTCCGGTCTCCACATAGACGTTTTGGTCAAAGTAGCTGGGAAAACTGTGAATTTTTGATGGTGTCAATGCAAAGACCCTCTTCAAAATCTCAGGAATCTGAGAGAGACTGAAGTTGGGCTGGGCTTCTTTTGATGGCATCAGTGCTAAAAGAAGAGATAAATCATCAGCAAAAAAAAAAATTTGAAGCAAAACTCTGGTCGCTGTTGTCTTGTTCCTCGTTCTCTTTGACTTAGAGTCACTGAAGTTTCCTTACCCTGATTGAAGGTGAAGTCCCGTGAGACAAAATATGTTTTGTAAACTGTGGGCTATACAAATAAAATTTGATTGATTGATTGATTGATTGATTGAAGCGTCCTTTGTAATGGGGCAGAAACTAATAATCAATAAGTCAACTTTATAATTGCCATAACCTACAACTTACAATGAGGGTGAATTTATGGCTCAAGGCTAATTTTCTAGAATTCTGTACAAGTGAGAGTGTAGAACTTGGCTGCATGCCAAAGAGATTCAACTGCAGGGTGATGATGGGACAGTTGGAGAGAGGATCTGAGGGGTGAGGTTATGGATGGCTTTGAGCGTGTACAGAAGGATTTTGAATTATTATTCCTCTTTTGTAAATTGCTTTGGATAAAAGCATCTTCTAAATAATGCTTAACAGGAAATGGAAATGAAAGTGGACCGAGAGCCAATGTAGCTGGTGCAGAACAGGATGAGGTGATATGTTGAATAGAGGGGGTTTGGTTGATTATTTGGGCAGCAGCAAACCTGAACCAGCTGAAGTTTTTGTAGTGATTTTTTTGGAAGCCCAACGAGAAGGGAGGTACATAATCATAATAATAATAACAACAATAATAATAATACTTGGCCTAGATGGCACAAATCTTTACATGGCTCTTTCAGACCGAGTCAGTGAGTAGTGTACGTGTCTCCAGCCTAAATTAAGCAATTGCAAACCTCTTAGAATGGTATCTAAAAATGTAATGAAGCTGGTTGAAATACAAACATTCAAACCTCTGGACAATATTCTCAGAACATTCTCTTTTGGTTGTAAAAAAACAAACGAAAAACATCCAAATGGGAACATTGTGTAGAAACCGCAGGAGAATGTTTCAGTTTTTGGTTCCCTTAACATTTCTTAACACTTAACACTTTATTTAGTAAGTTAGTTAGTTAGTTAACCTTAGGCCAGGGTTCTGCAACCTGTGGCTCTTCAATGCCTCTGCAGTGGCTCCCTGTAGCTTTGAAATTGAATTGAATTTCTTTCCAAGTGAACGGTTATTTTTTGGGGATCAAGGCGATGTGTAGGGATACGAGTCAAAGTAAGACACATAATGAATGTAACATCACTTTATACACTGTACTGCACACTGTTTTCCCCTCATTTGAGCTAATGTGTGGAAGTTTGGGCTAATGCCTACAAAAGCATCCTGTAGACAATTTATATAATAAAAAAATAAAATAAAATAAAATAAAAATAAGCAATAAGGATGGTTAATAATGTAGGGTACCATGATCACACTTACCATTTATTTCTCAAATTAAAAACTTATGGACTAAAAATATTTCAAAACTTTACAAATTATATATAAAGCAAGAAACAACCTACTTCCAGGAAACATTAAAAGATGGTTTAGTGACAGACTAGGAGACAATTTAAGAGGGAGATTGAACCTGAGGCAACAAATGGTACATTCTACACTCAAAAGTATGGTATGTGCATATCTGTCTGTGGAGTGAAACAACCTGTGGAACAACCTGTGGAACAACTTACCTGATAAGATCAAAGAAAGCAAACATATGGCACAATTTAAAAAGCAGCTTAAAATATACACATTAGAAAAATATGAGAACTGTGAAAATAATCATTGATAGAATGATGATTATTTGATTTTACTCTTTAAGGGTTATGTTTGTATGTATGTATGTTTATGTATGTATGTACAGTATGTATTTATGTATGTTAAATGAGCAAATGTAAAAAGTATGTATACTGAACGTTGATCGTGAAAAAAAATTCAATGAAAAAAATGAAAAGAAGGGGGTAGGGACCAGCAAGCATTTGCTTCCCTCTACTCCTTTTTTTTTTAACATGGAATGGGACTGGAATGGAATTAAATTTTGTTATGCCTTTGTTGATCCATAGATAGCTTTTTTTGTTAATGTCTACATGTTCAAAAAAGATAAAACCAATCAATAAATAGTGATTAACGGTTAATGTTACAGTCCCAAAAGTGTCGCTGCTGGTGCCATGAAAGGTACTCACCGGTTACGTCTTCTTCTTCTTCTTGTGAGAGTGAGTGGTGCAGAGTCGCTGGCCGGTCCCCCCACATTCCTAACCACCGTCAATACGCGTTCAAATTTCTTTGCAATCTGGAAATGGTCCTGGTTGGATTTCCCACTGAGATTAAACACTATATGTAACCAATGCTGCTAAAATTTGAATTTATTGGGGTAGCTCCTTAAAAAGTAGCATCTGGTTTTCAAGGGGTCTCATTAACACAATCAGATACACATCTTATTCATCATCCCCACAAATATAAGAATGATAAAACAAAGACATTTACGTTCTGTGACCCCAAATGTAAAATTAATGTAATATAGTAATCAAAAAATATGAACATAAAAAACATTTATTACGTTTTCTGTACGAGACAACGGACGACCCCCGCATGCACACAAGCAAGCATCATTGTCATTCCTTTTCAGTTCACAAATGATTTTGTGTTTAAACAGATTTATTTCTTTGCATAAGCAAAATGTTCTTGCCAATGAGGAGCACAGCTCTCTCTCTCTCACCACTGTCCAAGGTGCTGAACTGAAACAAAGAAGCCACAGGGCGCACTTGAAAATGTCAGTCAAAAGAAACTCCAGATATCGAGTTTGAGGGTAGAGATCTTGACTTTCAAACTGGAGATCTGGACTTTCAAAAAGAATAATGAAAAACATTTTTTTTTGACACTCCAAATCTTTATGTTTATCTTTTAAATATGCATATAATTAACAATTCTTGACTTAAACATGGGGATTTAAGATGTTAAAGACTCCTAAGAAATCATAATTACTTTGTTGTGCTGTATTTACCTTCTTTTCTGACATTGTGCGGTTCATAAAATAGGGTTTGTGTCAACTCAGTCAACCAAGCACCAATAATGAATTAGAATTCATTATTTTTGCACACCAGTTACAAGCCCCAATTCCTTTCCTCTTGCGCTTCAAACCAAGAAGACACAAACATTTACATTTTATTCAAAGCAAATCTTTCATTTGTTGGTCATTCTTCAAAAAAGCACTAAAAGAAGCTCGGGAGCCCTGCAGTTCAGTCTGGGACCTGCTTGACTAAACAACAAATAGGCTCAATATAAGATCTGACAGGTTTTACTTTTTCAACATTTTAGCGAAAATCATACAACATCTGCAAAAAAGTAAGTTTCAATAATGTCTGTAAGTATTTAATGCTCCACTGACTCCACTGAATAAAGGAGCCTCTGAGGACCACAAGAGGGCAGTATTGCACCTGATTTCACACATAATTGTACAGACAGGGCAGTCCCTACAGCACAAACTTTTTCCTGAACCAAATAATGTACGAGATAATAGCAGATGAAAATGAGGAAGGGCAATGACAAAAGTCTGAATGTTAAAAGTGAACTAAATGAAGCTCATTGATTCAACTAAAAAAGAAGGAGGAATTGTAAAAATAATGTTATTTCTTTTATACAAAATTTGTCTACACTGTAATCTGTTATAATTTGAAATTTGCTTCATGGACATCTGCATGTTATTTCTGTAGTAGTTTAGATGACTGAATAGGTAATATGTGAAATATGTTTAAACTTAAATACACGACATCTACAGGTAGTTATGAGTCGTTGTATTAGTTCGTCCTGTTATTGACGTCATGCTGTCATCACCTGACAGTCTGGCTGATTGAAAGCCTCCAGATGCAGCGGATGCAACGCACCCCAGATGGGCGATGCAAATACTATGAGAATATATTATATTATATATCATTTTTGAGCAATTTTGACAGCCCTAGTAAGCATGTCAATGTCTTGGAATATCAAGAATGCATGAAGTTAAGTCAGCACCCTCCACACATCAGCAGGTAACACAGGGATTTTTTAAATAAAAGATGTTGATTTGCACAGTCAAAGTTTTGTAAATTGTCTTTTCATTCCGATTCCTCACTTCATTAGAATCATGAGCTCTTCTTTGTAAACAGCATCATTTTCTGGAGGCCATGTGAACCTGTACTAGTGTGGAGTAATTCTACAGTATTTATGTCAGTAAAATATACCACCCTAAGTTAATCTACTGCATTAATTATGTTCTCTACCAGTAGAAAATACTGTGAACACCTGATTATGCATGAAAAAAAAAAATACCGTCATATACCGTGAAACCGTTCGAATTTTGAAAAATACCGTGATATAAATTTTTGGTCATACTGCCCAGCCCTACCTTATATTATATAAAGCAGTTTGTGGTTACTTCACTTGTAGAGGAGGCTGACTTTTAAGTCTGAAACCATGTCACTGACTAAACACTCATGTTTAATGATATAGCTAAACCCTTCTGAGGTGCAAATAAGTAAATGAACTAATGACCAAGAGCGCACTTGCTTGCTCTTTCTCTCTCTCTCCCGCCCCGTGCCAAAAATGCCTCTCTCTCTCTGCGCACACAGGTTTAAATGACAAACAAACAAATGCTGAGTGCTGATCAAGAGTTTTGTGGAAGTGATTTAAGGTCCTGACTCTTGTCCAAAATATGGCTTCATTCAGTGATTGAAACATGCAGAGCGCTCACTCGCAAACAGACAGATGCTGTGTAATCAAATATACCGGTATGGCGGTATATTAAAAATTCATATCGTGACGGAAAAAAAACCCGGTATTCGGTATGAACCGGTATACAGCCCAGCCCTAATATAAGGTTAACTGCAAATGATTCCTTTTTGTTCATTTATTATTTACCAGATAAGAGATAAAGTATGAGTGCCTAAGAACACTCAGTGAATGTTGTACAGTAAATTGGTAAATTAAAATAAGAATTTAGCGACTTACACAACATTGTCCCACTTGCTGTTACATCATAACCATATTTACATATACATTTACCCTGATGTGGAGGCTAAAGCCATAGAAGATGATCGAGTGATTATCAGAGACTGATCAGTGTGCATGCTACAGTAGTCGGTGACACAGACCGAACATGACTCTGCTCTGTTTGACCTGTAAAGATACAGTATATAACTGTAAAAATCAAAGTATATAAAAAAAGTATTTTTTATGACCAACAAACATCTTCAAAAACACACTTAAGGAGTATCTTCATATTTGTTTATTAGGAGAATTGCAGTTGTAAAGCAAGCATTGACATCTAACATCAGGAGGGTTTATTGTGTCCAAGATTGTGTGACTCCATATAAACCTTTCACCCACTCACTTTGTCAAAGTGTAGCAACCCATAATCCAAAGACGTACAAATCTGTGTTCCTGAAGAACTAGAGATCTAAGAACTAAAAAAAAAATGTTCATAATTATAGCACCTTGGTGTTACACACCTTCATTCAGCACCACTTTTCCCAAATGTTTCATACTCTAAATAAGACTGGCTCTATTGCAAAACCCGTTTCCAGAAAAGGGTTACCCTTAATTAACAACATTGTTAATTATCAAAATCATGTAATGGTTAATACACCAGTACATAGAAGCTCTTTCTGGTTTAAAAATAAATATGAAAAAAAATGTTGCAACATTGCACGTTATTATTTCTTGATTAGGGTGTCAAATTATAATTATATAGCATTCCTGAGCAGTAAAATTAGTTTTAGTGGTTGATTGTGTTAATTGATTAATTTCTGAATTCTCAGAAAAGCTGTGTGACTCAAAGAAAGAGGTGCATTAACAATAACGTTTTTAGTTTCTAATGCAAATATGCAAATGCCAAGAATGCAAATATATTTTTAATACAAGTCTTCTGCCACCAATGCTTAATAATACTGTGAAAACAGTCTTGGTGTGTAAAGGCAAAGGGCGCGTGTGTAAACATAGATCCCTCAAGCAGTATCATATAAGATGTCATCATCCTACAATGATTAAAATGGCCACATGAACGTAGAAAAACCACTGTCAATACTGTATATTCACAATCTGCCACTGCAGATATTTCATAACCCTTTGTACCAATTATTCCCCAGTTTTTGTTATTCATAATATAAAAAGGTCCCATATTATGCAAAATCAACTTTTTAATCATTTAAATCCTTATATTTGGGACTATGGAGGCCCTATCAGTCGCCAGTGTGAAAAAAGTTGACTCACTCACTGGGGCGTCACAATGCGCTAAATTCCTGGAAATGTCTCGCGGAGCTCCGCTTTGTCAGTAAAACATGGGAGAGTGCAGGCGAGGGCAACGGTATCCGAAAACCGAAAGTCTGCGAAAAGTTCTATTCTTGGCTCCACAGTGCAGCACAGAGTCCTACACAAACTTCCAGCCTCAGAGAATTTATCTGTCCAGTGGATACATGTTATATATGACGGCAATGTGCCTGCTAGAGCCTGCAAATGATCACTTTTTCAAATGCTAACTGCTGTTAGCTCACAGTAGCCTCTGTGGCGGATATCATTTCCTGTCCGGTCCCTAAAGTTTCTTTTTACTTTTTTTTTTTTTTTTTTGTTAAAAGAGATACTACTAAACAGAGTGTTCTGAGCAGGGCTGTTTTGGCAGGGTGGTTGAACTGCTGTGGTGCTTCATCCTTATGGTTTGACCAAGACATGTTCATTAGGACACCAGGGAACCAGTTTAACTTGGAGAAATAGGGTAAAATATATTTCCTTTAAAACATGCAAATATGTCCGACCAATTATCCAACTCATGATCTTGGACATTAGGCTACCTTTCCATCACTGCAGCTAGCTGCACTTTGGAACCACACTTTCTCTGTCTGGTCCTTGCCGAGCTCCCACAATTGGGAAAAAATTGAGATGCCCTTCTTGGATGAAATCATCAGATACTCTGCATTTTCCGGATGCAGAGTTACAAAGTAATGGGCGAGAAGCAAAGACTGGCAGAAGCGGCACATCACCAACACATAGAGACATTCTTTTTCCACCTCATTGAGAGGAAGCACACTCTCCCAGCCCGCGAGGACGGGTCCACCCACCTCAATAGGGTTAGGGTGTTCCATCATCATGTACATGATCGTGATCGCCAACTCGTGAATGTAGTAGCCACTGTGCATGTCCCCAAAGTCAATGATGCCACTGATCCTGTAGCCGTCACTGTCGTCAGGTTGCACAAGCACATTGAGGTCATTGAAGTCACCATGGTTAATACCTTGGAAAGGGAAAAAGAAAATATTGGTTATGGAACTGCAAATAATTCTACTAAAAGTAATGTACTTATACTGACTGTAATCGTAAGACCAAGTATAATGAACGAGAATTAAGCTTCTCATACATTTGAGTCTATAAAGTCTACACATAATGATTATCGCGACACAGCAACGTCCTATTGGGAAGCATCCTCTTTCTTCTCTACTGACGGGCACATAATTAGGATTCAGAAATAAACATTAATTTGACACAACACTAGAAAAACTTCTATTTGACAGGGAAACAGACAGTGGAGACCACAATGTAGAATTGACTATCTTCAAAAGCATATACACGTCATCAATATTCAGTATATTACTTAAATGACAACAAAAGAATAGAAAAGTGCTTTAAAGTGTTGCACTATTTTTAGTTACAAACTTTTTTAAATTTTTTTTAGTATTGTAAGTAAGTAAAAAGAAGAAACGGAGTGAAGGAGGACAGTTGGTGTCACAGATGAGGAGACAGGGGATAGGACAAGATGGAGGCAGTCGATCCACCGTGGCGACCCATAAAGAAGCCAAAAGAAGAAGTAATAAATCAAAGCTTTATTAAATGAACGAGGTGTTATTCTTCTTCTTTAAGACCTCTGTAGACGTGAACAGGGCTGTTCTTCAATCCAACTGATGGCAATCCAGTGCAGGGAGTGGGAAAGTACAGTACAGTAGCTGTGTTTTATTGGGTCAATAAATTCACAATACCATGATGACATAATATAAATCAAATCGTCTGCACGTGACTACAAGTGCTAGTGTGACCAGGTCCAGCTTGCGGAAGCTTCAATATATTATGTGCAGTTCGTGATAAGACAGGGACCGAAAAAATTTAATTTGGATAAAGTAAAAGTCAAAACTTATTGGTGGGAATCTAAGAGTGACTATATGAAGTTCTCCTTCTGCAACACTGACGTGAGGATATAACTGCAGAGCTAATTAGGGATGCACCAATCTGAAATTAATATCGGATGTTGACTAAATAGACAGAACGGGTATCGGATAATGGGGCTGATCTATGATGCTGAGCTAAATATGAAGCAAGTTAAAGAACCGGTTGATTGGAAGTATTTTACACTAGCAACGGAAAACAATTGGACAATGGATTTAATCAAGCTCCTCCAAAAACAAATGCAAAAGAAAAATGCAGAGTAAAAAAAAACAAAAGGAGAAAAGACAACAAAGCAGCTGACTTTGGTGGATGCACAGCAAAGACGGGACAAACTACTATCCGACAGCTTGAAACCAATACTAGTGAATAAAGTGAGAGACTGTTTCGCATACTCTCCGAAATTGTAGATGAGAAAATGTTCATACAACAGAAAAAGAAAAAGACTCACACCTGAGAGAGCAGACATGAAAACAGCCATTGATTCATCAGTGAACATAAGGACAGGTCACTGAGTAGTTAGAGACTACTACTAAAGATAAGTCTGATTAGTGTTTATCGTGCGTGTTTGACTTAGTTAAGCAAGTTTACCACAAAACATTTACAAAAAGAGCTAAAGTGGACTCTCTCTCTCTCTCTCTCTCTCTCTCTCTTCTCTCTCTCTCTCTCTCTCTCTCTCTCTCTCTCTCTCTCTCTCTCTCTCTCTCTCTCTCTCTCTCTCTCTCTCTCTCTCTCTCTCTCTCTCTCTCTCTCTCTCTATCTCTCTCTCTCTCTCTCTCTCTCTCTCTCTCTCTCTCTCTCTCTCTCTCTAAGCTTTTCGAGAGGATCATCTGACTCGGTGCACGCAGCCACATAAAAGTCTTGTCTTGAATCTGCTGACGTGCTTGTAGCTGTAGTTGTGCTTTGTGGAGGCAAACTCACTGTTTGCACGCTGTTTTTCCTTGTTCTTCCTATGAGATTTAGAAGCCAAGTTGCCGCTGCTCATGTTTTTATGAGTCTTTGAGACTGTGTGCTGGCAGAAATGACAGAACAGCATATCACCTTACACCTGACTTTAGAAATGTCTAACTTTTTATACTGCATGTTTGTCTCAGGTGGACTCTTGGACATTGTTATGAGGAGAAGCTGCACTGGTCCCACAAGCATAACAGGCATGTTGTTAACATTTGTATCGCTCAATTCTGCAATTCTACATTGAAGAAAACCATTGGGCCCTAACAGAATGTGACAGCACAGGGAGCAAAAAGTACATTGATGCTCACCTAAATACTTACACTTGGAAAATGTCAAAATAAAAACACATTTCACCGGCAAGTCAAAACTTCTAGGAGGTACCCTAATAAGTATAAAATATACTCACACTTGCGGAAATCTGAGTATTTCGGAGCCACGTAGGTCTTGAACTGATGAATGACAGACTTAATTGAGTCCTGAAGAGGATTTCCATCAAGTACACTCAAATAGTCTTCCAGAAGGGGAACATTCAACAAATTCCATAGGAAATTCTCTCTCTGCAGCACACTGAGATGAGGATGTTTCATCTGAGGGAAGAATCAGAAGGCAGAAGAGAAGGTAGAAAACATCTCAAGTATTTTGTAAAATGTGATCTGCGCATACACGAACAGAGTTTAGTAGCTTCACATGTTCAGCTTCATGTGAAGTTCTAGTTTTATTTTATATATTGTGCGTCATAGTTGTGTTACCTCTTTCAGGATTGTGTCCATTCTGGCTGCTGTTTTGCCAATTTCATATAACAACTCTGGTGTAAAACGGGCCTTGGAAACAGTAATGCCAGGCAAATAAGTCAACAGCCGCACCATGTACTTCTGAGAGCCATAGCCACAATCTGCCAAAAGTTAAATATAGGATTAGTAATGTAAACCAGGTTCCTACTCGTTAGCCTAACCCATTTCCTGCAGATGTGTATACAGGCTTTGTTGAAACAAAGCTTTTGTTAGTACTCCCTAACCGTTTCTTGCATTACTTGTTCTTACAACACCAAAGTCAACCCTTCATACACTGTGCACCAGGTGAGTTTGAAGCCTATCAAGCAACCCATTTGACAGACAAATGAAGAGAGTATACTATTAGCCCCATTTTACAGTGGTATGCAAAAGTTTGTAGATTTTCATGATTTTCCTTTATAAATCATTGGTTGTTTGGATAAGAAATGTCAGTAAATTATATCATATAGGAGACAAACACAGTGATATTTGAGAAGTGAAATAAAGTTTATATGATTTACAGAAAGTGTGGAAGAATTATTTAAACAAAATGAGGCATGTGCAAAAATTTAGGGGAATTAATTTTATTGATTTCAATACCTTTAACTCTAATTACTGGAACTCAAAATTGGTTTGGTAACCTCAGTGACCTTTGACCTCTATACACAGGTGAATCCAATCATGAGAAAGGGTATTTAAGGAGGTCAATTTGAAGTGTTTCTCCTCTTTGCATCTTCTCCGAATAGTGGCAACATGGGAGCCTCAAAACAACTCTCAAATGACCTGAAAACAATGATTGTTCAACATCATGTTTTAGAGGAAGGATACAGAAAGATATCTCAGAGATTTAGGCTCTCAGTTTCAACTGTGAGGAACATTGTGAGGAATTGGAAGACCACAGTTCTAGTTAAGGCCCGAAGTGGCAGACCAATAAAAATCTCAGATAAGCAGAGGCGAAGGATGGTGAGAACAGTCACAGTCAACCCACTGACCAGCTCCAAAGACCTACAACATCATCTTGCTGCAGATGGTGTCACTGTGCATCGTTCAACTATTCAGCGCACTTTACACAAGGAGATGCTGTATGGAAGAGTAATGCAGAAAAAGGATTTTCTCTGCACCCGCCACAAACAGAGTCGCTTGAGGTATGCTAAAGCACATTTGGACAAGCCAGCTTCATTTTGGAATAAGGTGCTGTGGACTGATGAAACTAAAATGGTTATTTGGGCAAAACAAGGGGCGTTATGGATGGTGGAAAAAGAACAAAGCATTCCAAGAAAAACACTTGCTACCTACAATAAAATTTGGTGGTGGTTCCATCATGCTGTGGGGATGTGTGGCCAGTGCAGGGACTGGAAATCTTGTTAAAGTTGGAGTCACATGGATTCCACTCAATATCAGCAGATTCTGGAGAACAATGTGTTTCACTGTGTTTGTCTCCTAATGTATATGATATATTTAACTAACATTTCTTATACAAACAACCAATGATTTATAAAGGAAAATCTTGAACATTTACAGGGGTGCCCAAACGTTTGCATTACACTGTATGTGGATACAACTTATTTAAACACAACACAACAATTTCCATTTGTTTAACCAGGGAAATTATGGGATATTTAACGTTTATGCTACATGATATTATACTTCAAGGTATGGACAGTGTGTTTCATACCCATTTCTTCCAGACTCATGAGCTGTCCTGAAGTGTTGGGTATGGCTGTTTGGGTAGGAAGTCCTTTCCGGTGCAGAAAAGACATGGCATACGTGGACACCTCAATCAGCCTGTGATCCTTACTGTCCTCAGAGTTCATGATTTTCAGGATGTACTTGCTACCCTCCACGGTCTCCACATAGAAGTTTTGGTCATCGTAGCTGGGAAAACTGTGAAGTTTTGATGGTGTCAATGCAAAGACCCTCTTCAAAATCTCAGGAATCTGAGAGAGACTGAAGTTGGGCTTGGCTTCTTTCGATGGCATCAGTGCTAAAAGAAGAAAAAACAATTTGAAGCAAAACTCTGGTCGCTGTTGTCTTGTTCCACTTTCTCTTTGACTTAGAGTCACTTAAGCGTCCTTCCTAATGGGGCGGAAAGCAAACTAATAAATCAACTTTATAATTACCATAACCTACAACTTACAATGAGGGTGAATTTGTGGCTCAAGGCTAATTTTCTATTATTTCGTACAAGTGAGTGTGTGTTATTTTTGGTAAGTGAAGCTGGTTGTTTGGGAGAAGGAGAAGTAGGCTATAATTATTTTAACTAAGTATGTGAATGCATATTGTTGAAAACATTTAACCTGCCTTAATAAAGAGCACCAGCAGAGGTCCCCATCACCCACAGTCAAGAAGAAAAGATAGATATATAGATAGATGGATAGATAGCCTATTTACACCATGTGTTTTATGTTTTATCATTTTACAACCACCCATACCTCCATGAAGGGAAGAGGATGTGTAGCAATAAATAAGGACTGTTGAAAAAGTAAAGAGTCATGTGGTGTCTTCTTAACAAATACCCTTCAGTAGACCTGGCTGTTGAACATATTTAACCCAAGAATATGCATATTTTTGCAAATAGATTTTGCAAATAGATATGATGCTTAAAGACATTTGGCAGCCGGGCCAACTGTCAAGATGAAACAGACAAAGAATAAAAATAGGGAACATACTCATCTCAGTTATAAGCACATTTTGACTAAAATGTGTCTTGAACCTTGACCCATGGCTGTATTGTCTCAGCTCACAATATATTTGGAGTCTTTTGTTTCGTTTGGATTTAACTTCCATTGTTTTTACTTTGCAGTGCTCAGATGGAAGAGCGCTATTGCACCCTATGCGACAGAACATATTACATGTGAGCTCAACGGCCTGATTGAAAACGCTAGATATTTTCAGCATTTGAAGCCTGTTTTACATTATTTTAGGCCTTGGAAAGTGGCCTTCCCTTTGTCTTCAAAGTCAGTGTTCTGCAGCCATATCTTAATTTATGTTTATGTTGATTTCATTTGTGAGAGGCTATGATTATGTTAACATTTTAATGTATATTCATGCTACTGAAACTATACACATTGTATAACATCATGTTTTGTTTGGTCTTATACTACACTGGAGTGTAAAGAGAGAAGATGGAGAAATATCTTGTGAGTAGCTGTGCTCTCCATGTTTCAGGCTGATAAAATGTCATACAGTTCACTCCTAAAACTGTGTTGACTCAGTATATAGCACACCACATGACTCTTTACTTTTTCAACAGTCCTTCAACACATCCTCTTCCCTACATGGAGGTATGGGTGGTTGTAAAATGATAAAAACATATAGATAAAACACATGGTGTAAACAGGGTATCTATCTTTTTTTTTCTTTCTTTTAAGCCGTGTCAGTCTTGACTGGGGGTGATGTGGACCTCTGCTGGTGCTCTTTATTTAGGCAGGGTAAATGTTTTCAACAATATGCATTCACATACTTAGTTAAAATAATTATAGCCTACTTCTCCTTCTCCCAAAACAATCAGCGCGCTTTTATTTTGAAGTTTTTACGCGTCGCTTCCGGTATTCCCGTCGTGATTTTGATAATAAAGAAACTAAAAATGAAAAAAGGAATTTGCAAAAAACTAATTTGGGCCGTTTATTTGAATTTGTTTTCTCGTTTTTCGTTTTCTCGTTTTGAACCAAAAACGAGAAAACGGCGAAAAAAACCGTATTTTTTTTTCGTTTTTGGTTCAAAACAAAAAACGTCGTTTTTTCTTTTCTTTTTCCTAACCCTAACCATGTTTAAATGAAAAAAACAAACGATCAAAACATACACGGACCCTGCTGGTGCCATGACAGGCTTCACATTTTAAAGTGATAAAGTGGTCAGGTTTGATTCCATTACATAGAGTGAAAGTCACTGAAGGTTTTTCGCACACAGTTAGTAAACTACCGCTAATCACAGCACGCTATGTTCATAACGTTCTCCCTACGCCTACCGCTACTGTCCGAAATAAGAGAAGACTGCACAAAACTGCATAAAACTCACCGGTTACGTCTTCTTTCGTCTTCTTCTCCTTGTGAGAGTGAGTGGTGAAGAGTCGCTGTCCGGTCTCCCCACATTCCTTAAACCTCGTTTATACCTCGCCCTAGTATTATTATACTGGCGCGCTTCCACAGGCGGCGCCGGAAGTGAGATGCAGAGGGTAGTTTCAGGCGGCCGTAGTCTCAGGCGGTCACATGTTTTCCTTACAGCGCCACCGACAGCTTGGATTACCACAGACGACAGTTTTGATAACACACAAACAGTTAGATAAACTGAAAACGTTGAAAAAAAAAAAAGTAAAAGAAAGCCCAAAACAAAAATGACCCAAACAACAGTTGTTATGCACGTGCACCCCCTCAATAATAATAATAATAATAATAATAATAACAATCTGAAGAAAAACAATAGCATAAAAAATAATAATAATAATTCACAGTCACATACAACCTGCCTGAAACAATGACTGCCTGAATCTACTGTCTCTCCAGTACTGCACACACACCCTTCTCACCAATTCTGACAAGGAATGAAGCGTGTAAATGGCTTGTTTTTCTCCTCTTCTTTTTTTCCAAAACGTATTTAAAAAGGTGATGATTTCATCAGGTCGCATCAAATGTATCATCTTGACGTATTTCTGAAAGCAACTCGAAGCTAGAGCTGGCATTTATGGCTCTTTGAAGGGAGCCAGATATTGAGGAGACATTCTTTTCAAACAGCCATTCCAAAGATTGGCTCGTTCTTATATTTAACTCTTTTTTAGAAGCCACACAGGGGTAACTCATTCTTATCAAGAAAATATTCACTGGTTAGATTAGTTTTGCATATAAAAAGAACTGCATTTAAAAGAGCCGTTCAAAAGATTTGACTCGTACATGAACGTCACAACAATACACAATACATAGACCAGGCATGAGGTGGAGGATGCAGAAGTATGCAGAGGAAGTATGTCAACTAATGTTACGTCTCAATATCTACACATCCTTTGAAAAATACATCTAACATTGCAAATGTTGTGTAGATATTTTTTTTTCATTATTATGCCATCTTGAAATCAACCATGTCTTTCTTAATATTGCATATATTTCTCTGTGTTGGGCACAATATGCAATGCATCTTGCCTTTGAGGCTTCAGGGTATGCAGCAGATCTCACTGCAAGCTGCACAGCTTTCATTTAAGCTGCAGACCAAGAACAAAGGTTAAAGATCCAAGTTCATTGTCCGCAAGGTTTTAACAGAGCTGATAAAGTTTTATGAGCAGGGACAGAAATCCTTTGGATGTTTCCAGGTGAAGATGTTAATGTTAATGTTAATGCTAATGTTAATGTTAAACATAGGACGGCCTGCAGTAGCTTTCATGGTCCATGTTCATATCAATGCCAAATTATACTAATGCCCACCCAGACTGGAGTTCCAAGGGTGTTCAAGCTGTGTCATGTTTGGTGAGATAAGAATTAAGAAGTATAGTTCCTGGAGATTAGTCAGTGCATCGTGACGGCTTCAGCAATGCCTGTCAATGAACTGCAGGCCCTGTTATTGGCAGGGAAACAAGAGGGAACGTCTCCTGATAGTTTATGAACTTACAGTACTTGCCTCAAGTTTCATAATATTAAACAAGCTTTTGACGAGTCCAAAATATGGACATGAAATTATCTTTAGATAGATGTATGTCCACACATGTATTCGCTGTACCAACACAGACAGATTTGCTTCTAGCGATGAAGCCACTGCTGGAAGCAGCACCAGCCACAATCCTGCACTCAACGATGTTCCTTCTGCCTGCCTAAATTTTTCTATGTGTGACAGTTGCACCAATGAATCCAAGCAAGTGATTTTGAACAAATACCCAGTGGGACAGAGGAGGACACTATCCAGACTGTCCTCCATCATGGACAACACACTCCACCCACTGCACCCGACTGTGGAGGGGCTCAGCAGCTCCTTCAGCAGCAGGCTCCGGCACCCTCAGTGTAAGACAGAGCGCTACCGAAAGTCCTTCATCCCCACTGCTGTTCGGATATTTAACTCCTCGTTTTAAATGTCCGCCCAATTACATACTTACCTCTGCTTATGGTGTAAAATTCTAATTCAGTTTCTTTATGCAGGATTTCTCTTCTGTACTGAGTGCACATCTCGGTTTAGTTCCTTTCTACACTGTGTGTACTACTTGGATATTGTGCACTCTTGTCTTATTTTTATTCTTATCTCTACTGAATTACTTACCCTACATTAGAGTGTGTAATTTAATTTAATTATTTTTTTTTTTTACCATATTGTATTTTATTTTTATTCTATTTTTTACTCTTATCTTACATTTTACTTCTTTCTACTTATATTAGAGCATATTGTATTTTATTTTATTCTATTTCTTACTCTATCTTACATTTTACTTCTTTTTACTTATATTAGAGCATATTTTTTACCTTACTGTATTTTATTTTATTAGAGTCTTACTTATATTTAGAGTGTGATTTGTTTACCATATTGTATTTTATTTTTTACCCAATTTTTACTCTTATCTTTACGTTGTCTTTCTTCCTACTTATTATGCCCTTGCACATTTCTGCACCTCTTGTCGCCTTAATTGAGCTGTTGTAAATGTGTGTTTCCCCCCGGGGGAGGAATAAAGTCATTCAATTCAATTCAATTCAATTCAAAATCGGCTCTCTCTCTCTCTCTCTCTCGAGCAGCAGTTGGTGCAAAGATAGAGGTTGTCGTGGATGTTTTGCATGCAGAGCTCAGTACATATTTTGGTGAGAGCAACAGCAACCTTATTTGTGTAGCTGCTTGGGACGTATAGGCTGACAGGGAGAACTTTATAAAGCTTCCACTGGAGGTTACAAGGACTAAACTGGTGAATCTAAGTACCTCAGTCTGACAGTTCAATCTGAACTAGCTCTGAGGAGATAAACTTCCTCTGCGTGACACTAGAATGCTGTGTGTGAAACCAAAGAAGACAGACAAGCCACACCTCTCCCTACATTCACTCAAGCAAATAGTGGTAGGTTATCTTGGCCTTGTAGCACGATATGGCAACTACTCGTTCACCGAGGTAACCTCCAAAATGGTCACACCAACTTTGACCGGGAAGAACAGGTGACGCTACAATTCAGTTATGTATCAACATGCTCAGCTGTGTACAAGCTGTTGTTTGTTAGTTAGTTGGTGAGCAGCCATGCGCACACATACTGTACAAATAGAGGGACAAGAAGAACTGAGTGAAAGTTGACTGTGTACAACAATAACTCATCACCCATAAACTTTACTGAGTAAACTTTGTTCACTTCACATCACAGGCTAAATGTGACATTTTCTTGGCATTCAGGATGTACGTTTGCCTTGAACCACACATCTTTGCATATTAATGTTTTCAGTGAAACTTTACAGCAAAAAAGGTTTCACAGAACTGCTTACACACAGTTAGTAGTAACGTTCTTACCCTGCCGCAGAGGGAGCAAACATCTGCTGTAAAAAATGCATTTTACAGAAGAAAAAAAAAGAAGGCTTTATGACCTTGGCAGAATACTCCTGTAATTCGCTTCCCTTTTCACAACACACAGTCCCTGAAGAGGAAAAGAGAGAAAAGCGAAAATTAAAATGCATTGTGCCCGCAACCTCCATCTAATGTATCCATCCTGTTCATATTTATGAAATGGCCTTTAGCTCGTCCAGTCCTTACCACTATCCTCTCTCATGACTTGATCAAATATCCCTGTGTCTGCTCATATAGCACCGCAGCTGTGACACAGACACTGCTGGCTATCACTGTTAGTGTGCTGAATATGTATACTCACTCGGGTAATCAAGAACAGTGAGCACCATGGGCCATGTTCTGCTGACTGATATGGACATGTACAATTTGTGTTTAATATATCCACAGACCCTCTTTAACACAAACAGCTTTTTTTTTTTTTTTTTTTTATCCTGCTTCTTTCTGGGTTTTTTTCCACAGAATAATGTATCACCTATAGATGTGAACTACATGCAGCTCACCTCGACTCAGCTTGACTCTACACGGTTTGGTTTGTTTGTCCATTACAACAGAATACCTCCTCAATGGTGGTGGAGTCACCACAGCATGGCTGCATGATACTGCTGTGCTGTGATTTCGTTTTACACGTGACACACACAAACAAGTGACTTAGTTGTAAAGCAGTTGCTTTCTATGTACTGTATCATTAGAATCAGTAAATTAAAAAGATTAGTTCAGGACTTTCTTCTGACACAGTGACTGATCTGAAATACAGTGACAGGGCTTGTGATGCGACTCGTTGCTCACGATCGCAGGTTTTCTGCAGTGTTGTTGCTAAAACACACCAGACCCCTCTGTTAAATATTGAGATTTTAGAAATGTCCTTGCTAATTGTTGGAGATTAACCCACGTTTTCAGGATTGTTAAGTCTTTTTAACTGATCTGAAGTTCGGCATTGTTCGTCTTGCTCATGCCTCTTCCCGTGACGGCACTCTGATCAATCAGTGGCCGACAGTCTGACGACGTCACGCAGCACAGCGGCTCAGCTCGCTTGGAACCTCGCCTGAGCGGGTACTCAAAAAAGTACCAGGTGCTATAGCAAATGGAAAAGTAAAATAACCACAATAAGGCTCTTGGAATGGTATTGTCAATAGGACACTTTGGTCCAGACGGAAACATTTGGTCACCTTTCTTGATTCAGGTTTCTTCATCAGCCCCTGGTCTTTGGACTATAAAGATACATTTTCCTGGACTTGTCTATAAAAGAGGAAGAATTGGCAAAGGTAAAAAAAGAAGAAGAATAAACATTACGCCTTGACTCGGAAGAGTTGATTGCAGTAAAAAAAAAAAAACAGTCTGAATGCCCTCACAAGCCAAACAGACTGCCCATTTGTCAAACTTTATCCATCATCCAATGCAACATTTGGTAATTGTATAACTGTGGTAATTTTTCATTTATGAGATTTGTTTGTGTCTGTTGACAAATTAATTCTCATTAATTCAATACACAAATTAAATTACACATCAAGTCAAATGCTCCCTGTCTGCATTTATTCTGCAAAATAAAATCTGTTGTTGCTGCAGTTTCATTTGAAATAATTTCACAAAACTAATTTCACAAACTTTCAATGACACTATAAGTGGCACTTTTCACCAAAACTGAAGATCTCGATAATAACTATTCACAATCGCAATAATACTTCAATATGAAGATCATGGCAGGGTGGCAGGACATGAATACATTTACTTAAGCTGCTTTAATTTGAAATGGAGATGACTTCAAAGATTAAATAATATTCAATATTCAAGCTGTTTTAAATCATGTTATGATGGTGGTGTAAAAAATGATTTATGCTGATTATTTACATTAGGATAAATAACATATGGAAAATGTAACATGTATGAATAACATGTCGAAATACACAACGTATTGGGACGCCTGACCATTACACCAACAGGGACTGTAATGATGTATTCAAATACATACACAGTACTTTATCATGGAGTTGGTCCCTCTTTTTTCAGCTATAACAGCTTCCACACTTCTTGGAAGACTTTTCTCAACATTTTCAAGTGTTTCCAATTTGTGCTTCATTCATTCTGGTGAGCTTTTATGAGGTCAGGGACAAATGTCGGAGGAGGCCTGCAGGCTCTCAAGCTCTGTTTCAGTTCACTTCAAAGTTGACTGATGGGGTTGAGCCTGTGATTTACTTCCACACCAAACTCATCAAACCTTGTCTTTCTAATCCTTGCTTTGTGCCCTTGGGCACAGTCATGTTGGAATAGAAAAGGACCTCAACAGCTGTTGCCACAGAGTTGGAAGCATAGCATTGTAACATACCCATAATGTCTTTGTATGCTGCAGTGTTAAGATTGTCCTTCATTGGAGATAAGGAGTGGATAAATACTTTTGTCCATGCAGTGTATGTCTTATTTAGTATCAAGCAAAGTGAGAGGATGAAGTGATAATGTGTGAGAGAGTGAAAAGGTCCCTTATCAACATACATCAGTCTGGTTGGGTTAACATCTGCTCAGCAGTGGTTGGTTATTCATGAACAACAGTAATGCTGTGTGACACCTGTATGCTCTTGAATTATTCACTCATGTCTAATAGAGCTGAAATCAGTATTATTTCCTGAAATTCTATTCAAGATGCAGTATTATGAGGTTATACTTACCAAAATGCGTAAATAAGTTATTATATAATAGGCTGGTAATTCTGAGATTCAGGGCTCCTTTTAAATCTCTTAATTAGTAGTTAGAGATGTGAAAGAAATAATGTCACTGCCACACTGACTTTGTAAAAGTATTATTATTAATAGTATTATTGTTTTTTTTTTTTACTGACTGGTTTTATATTAACACATTCATCTGTTAATCTAAGGGTTGAGTGAAAATGGATAGTCAGATTATTATGAATGGTTGTTTGTCTCTCGGGCCACATGGTTGGTGTAGTGGTTAACACACTTGCCTGCAAGAAAACCCAAGTTCGAGCCCCGGTTGGAACAAGGGCCTTTCTGCATGGAGTTTGCATGTTCTCCCCTTGTGTGCTTGGGTTTTCTATGGGTTCTGCAGCTTCCTCCCACAGTCCAAAAACCGTGCAATATGGGGATTAGGTAAATTGGTGACTCTAAATTGACAATAGGTGTGAATGTGAGAGTGAATGATTGTTTGTCTCTATGTGAGGCAACCCTGATGTGGGAGATGATGGATGGATGGATATTTGTCTCTCTTTGTGGCTCTGTGACCGATGTACCCCACGCTTTTCCCCATGTCAGCTGGAAATCAGCCTCACGTGGAGGATAGAGCAATAGATGATGAATGAATGAATGTATACATAAGATCTTTTATATCTAATAACATTAGATATAAAAGATTTATATATATATATATATATATTAAATAATAGAACTATGCAGCCCACTAGACCGGAAAAATGTGTTTACCATTGGGCCTGGTACATTGAATTCCACTGACCTTTAAAGGCAAGTTATATGTAAATATATAAAGTTTTTGTTTACAAAGTTGCAATTAAAGATGACTTTTTTTTTAACATTAATAAGTAAGCTGTGACACATTTGCTGATTCAGTTAAAAAAAAAGAAAAATCTGTCCAGTGCAATCATTTACAGATCACTGAGCAGTAACATTAAAGCAGCAGTGCACTTAAGTTCTCAGGTCAAGGACATTATTGCACAACAGCACCTTAGCATCAAGGCAGGAATGAGATACAAGACAACGAGGAGACTCAGAGAAAAAGAGATGTGATGGAGAAAACAGGAGCATTGCACGGCAAAAATAAAAAAAATATGACATTTTTTTAAAGAGCAAGGTAATAAATGAAAGTGTTTGAATAGTTTTCTTCTCAGAGCATAATTATAATGTATGCAGAATCAGATCATTTGCTACCATGTAAGTGTCATCAATGCTCCTGCAGGTTGCATCAATTGCATACAAATTGAATCTGCCAAAGCCTCTGAGACACTCTTTGTCATCGATCAAGTACATGGCAAAACATTTATGCTAAGATTATTATTAATAATATTATTGTTGTTGTTGTTGTTGTTGTTGTTACAAGGGAATTGCGAATACATAATTTACATTCCATACCTTAACTGCAAAGACATCAGTTTTGCTTTGTTTGGAAAGATAACGCTGTTGCAGCAGAATTTAATTAATTTAAAAGAGAATTCCAGAGGGTAGAAACATAATGACAGTCATCAACAACAGCACAGCATCATCACTCCTGTAACACTTAGGTTGGAGCTTGGGGACACGGAAAAGATAGACACAGATAGCTTTGTTCCCAGCACTGACAGGAGAGCTTGCTGCAGACCTGGTAAGATGATTTTTGCCCCATCCATATGGAAACAGGACTAAAACCTAAATTATCTTTCTTTTTTTGTAGTTTTCAGTTTTTTCATAAACACGGCATTGTTTCTAGACAGAAATGTTACTTTTGGGTGGGCCAGTACAAAAGTGGGTGGACCATCTTGCCGCAGAAAATCAGGAATAACAAACACGAAAAACAGCTGTTATTCATGAGCTGTCCAATGGTACTGACGCTGCAATGGCTGTAATAAATGCATGAGGGATATCGGATATGTGCGGAATCCCTCATGGCTCGTGCTTTCATTACAGCCAGTGCAGATACTTTGATAGTGTTTCATCAATTGCTGATAAATAATTGCAGGTAAATAAAGCCACGTTAAGCCTGACTGGGGGAGGACACTGACAGCGAGGAGCAAGTTAGCTAATGGAGACTCGATGGAGGCATCGGCAGAGTTGCCAACCTTGTGAGAAAACCTTGTGTGACATCGTGGCATGCGGGGCAAATGTATAGCTGGCCCAGTCGAGGTTACGACCACACATCCAATATATTTATTTACAGTAATATTTCATGCATCCCAAGCTTATTAATGCTTTATACAATATGCTTTATGTATTATTAATGCTCAATACTAATATTATTTACCATAATATTTTATACAATATTATGGTAAATAATGTAGACACCCTGGTCCAGGGTGATGCAACTGATCGTAACTGAACTGTCTAGGTATCGCGGGTGCCAACGGTTTCAAACATCTTCTTTCTTAACTCTTTTGAAGTAACGCGTTAAGCCATCATTGTGGTTTTAACACTGAACAGCCAATTGTCAGTAATGCTAATAATTTTTTAAATGCTCCTGGACTCTATCTTCTTCTCTTTCCTCTCTTTGTAAATTTGACGTTGGGTTTGTAATCTGCTGAAGTTTCTGCACACGTGACACCTACTGCACATCTGTCTGTCCTGGGACAGGGATCCCTCCTCTGTTTCTGCCAATTTTTGTGAAGTTTCTTTTTACTTGCTGTACAGACTGTTAAGCTGTTCGAGGCATATTGTTTTTGTGACGTTGGGCTATATACTGTATACAGTACATATATATTGTCCATATAGACATGGACTTCCTGAAGTTGAACTCCAGCATCAGAGCAAGGAGGAAAGATGCTTATAGTGACTTTGAACGTGGCATGTGTCAGACGGGCTGGCAACTGCTGATCTACTGGGATTTTCACTCACTGTCATATCTAGGGTTTATGGTGGAATGATCTGGAAAAGACAAAACATCCAATGAGAGGCAGTAATCTGGGAGAACGTGTCACTGCTTCCATTCACAAATCATACCCAACCCTTAAAGTGTGTGCAAAACAATAAAGACTATAATATATTAAAGGCCAGTATTGTTCCCACAGTCTGTGTGAAAGACACACACCATGTTTTATATTGTTTTTATGTTTTTATGTATTATTTTATTGATTTTATGTAAAGCACTTTGGGTACCGTCTGGCTATTGTAAAGTGCTATACAAATAAAACTGGATTGATTGATTGATTGACCATGTTGTCACCTTTATTACTGCATTTGTGTGGACAGCATTATAAATGTAGATTTGAAGGTCTGCACATTTATGTGTGGTATAGAGAGGATGGGGGTGAGGAAGAATGACGGAGAGTGAGAGAGAGGGAGAATGTGTGTGTGTGTTTGCACTATATGTGTGTGATCATGAGGCTTAAGGAGAAGGAGCGGCAGAGCAGTATAGTAGAGTGGTCGGAGCGCTGCTTGTTGTTAACCCACCTCTTTAGACACTAATCTGCATTGACTCCAGGGAATAACAACACAGGGACACATTAGAGGTAAGAAGATTTATGCTCTTTAGAGAAAACTAGACATTTATAGCAGAAGGATGATTAATTTTACTGTAAACACACTATTTCCCATTATTATATTTTCAGATTCTTAATGTAATTGGCCAATTAATTAACCTGCAACGGTTTGTTGTAATTGACCCATTTATTGCGACAGCTATGTTTTAAAGAGATGTCATATTAAAATGTTGGAAAACCCATTTAGCTTAATTAAAGATAACATTTTAGGACTAACTGAACATGCAGTGGATCGTTTTACAGCTATTTGCGGTATATAATAACATTCTACTAAAACAAAAAAAACATAATAAATCATGTTAGAGGTACTTTGCATAATAATATATTTATGTTATGTTAATGTCTGTCCATGGAACCAATAACAAAGGATTTACTAAGGTTACATCTCTGCAGCTATAACTTAATTGGTGACTTCATTTATCTAAGTGGTGACTTTCTGTTGATTCAGTGGCAGTTTCAGCGTAACTGGATTGTTGGGGGGGGGGGGGGGGGGGGTGGAAACAACTCAGTTACACTTACATTTAATCACACTACATTGAAAAGTAAATGCATTAAAAAAAATAAAATGTGAATAAGATAGTTCAAAAACAAATTAGACCTTGGGTGTTGTGAATGTTGTATCTCTCATAAATGACCTGCTTCCTTCTGATTTTACCTTTGCAATAACATCATATTTGAAAAGAAAAATACAGTGGCCAGAAACAGTAGTTATCATTGTTTTAAAGAAAATATCACATAATATGCAGTATTTTCATACAGAACATTGACACAAATGTAGTCTTTCCTTAAACTGATGGATCATAAAATGTCTGGAGTATAATCAAATTTTAAATTCAAGAATTTCCATATTTACTTAATTTATTCAGAGCAGACGTCATGCAATCAAAGCAACTGTACCAAACACGAATGCACTTTATTTATTTATTAATGTACTAATTAAACCAATTTTGTCAATTAGAGTGATTTTTTGACCTTCAGGCAGCAGTTGCATATTTACTAAATAACATTTATAGGACATGTTAATGGAAATTAAAGCAGATGACTGTTTTATCTTATTTTTCCTCAGATAGCAAGTCCACTGGGACAAAGTCAGCAAAGACAAAGATGTCAACTTACAACTGCTCCCTTGATCTAATAGCTGAAAAAGGTGGGTGGCTTTGTCCTCTCGGGGAAAAGTGTAGCAATCTGACGCTAGGAATGAACAGCAGCCACGTTGACCTGGACGACGCATGTTTGACAGACTACCTGGAAAAATATCTGGGTCCTCGTCGATCCTCCGTGTTCCTTCCAGTCTGTCTCATCTACCTGATCATCTTTGTGGTAGGTGTACTGGGGAATGTGCTGACGTGTACTGTAATTGCACGCAACAAAGTGATGTGGACGCCGACAAATTACTACCTGTTCAGCTTGGCAGTGTCAGACCTGCTGGTGTTGCTGCTCGGCATGCCACTGGAGCTGTATGAGCTCTGGCAAAACTACCCCTTTCTCCTGGGTAAGGGAGGGTGTTACTTCAAGACCTTTCTGTTCGAGACAGTGTGCTTGGCGTCCATCCTTAACGTGACAGCACTGAGTGTGGAGCGCTACATTGCTGTGGTGCACCCACTGCGAGCAAAGTACGTCGTGACACGCACCCACGCCAAACGTGTCATCCTCACGGTGTGGGGTGTGTCAGTGTTGTGTGCCATCCCCAACACAAGTCTGCATGGGATCGCCACCCTTCATAGTCATTCCACCAGCCAGGCTGGAAACGTAAATGTGGAAATCCCTGACTCGGCCATCTGTACACTGGTGAAACCACTATGGATGTACAATCTGACCATTCAGGTGACCACTTTGCTGTTTTTTGCTCTGCCCATGCTCATCATCAGCGTTCTCTACATGCTGATTGGGCTGCAGCTGAAGCGCGAAAAAATGCATCAGGCAATGGAGGTGAAGTTGGAGTTCGGACAGGAGAGCTTTTGTAACGTCCGTACGCAGCAGCAGAAGACACGTCGCCGGCAAGTCACTAAAATGTTGTGTGAGTATTTAACTCTTTTACTACTGTAAAGTGTGTCCTGGAGTCATTTGTGAGGATTTTTTTTTGTATTTATGCAACATTTGTTGCACAACTGAGACTCAATACGTTTTTGGGGGTCGGTACCAATATTACCACAACAGTACCATAGTGCTTCTGGGGTTTTTTTTAAAGCGGAATGGGAGCATGTAATGTATGTTTGAAAATGCCTCTGGCTGAGCCAGCAGATAGTCTGTTGGCTCGGCACAAATATAATAGCATACATCCTCTGAAGGGATCCAATTAAAGGAACATAACAAGTAATTGTGGAGGTGTTGGGGTTTTTCCAGCCCAGCCCAACATTGTAGCCCAGGGCCATTTCTGGGTGCTTCTTATTTCAATGAAGGGGAGATGGAACCACTAACCACACTTGGTTCCTATGTATTTTCTAAAAGAAGCAAACAAATCACTCTTTTAAGGACCAAGGTGGCATTACCAGTAGCGGGACAAACTCAGGTAGAGCAGAAAATGAAATCCAAATTCACTTAGTGCGGAAATGATGAGCCATTTGATAATTTTAATGATGGAAATGAATGGTGAATCATTGTGGTAGTTCCTTAATCGTCTTGCCCTCATTGATTCATCTTGTCATTGTTGTCTCTGTGTTAGGTCTCTGTAAGTGGAACATCTATTACTCTACATTCACATTTAAGCATTTAGCAGACACTTTTATCCAAAGTGACTGACAAAAGAGGAATAAGCTACATAGAGGAAGTCTTGGAAATAAATCCACTAGATAGGAGCAGTGGACTGACAGAGGGTGAGAATGCAGAAGTGGATCCAAGTGCAGAAGGAAGCTCGGACAAAAGGTGCTCATGGACCGAAGCATGTACTAGGAGCTGGGTAGCCTATTGGGTTAGGTACGGCCTGATTTCTTATATTGAATAGTGTAAAGCAAGATTCTGGATCATGACACTGGATTTAAAAATTACACTTTATAATAAAATACCCAAATCATTAACTAAACATAGGTTAATGGGAACTAATGATTAAATAATATTACAAAATTGTGTTTGATACATCACTAATTGAGGAGATGGAAAACAAAACTCCCAAAGGACTCGCGCCTGACATCTGTTGCCACTGTAAATGTTGTTTAATGTAAATATAACATTGTACTTTTCTACTTGTGACATAACACAATAAAAACATGCAGGTGTTGCACCCAGCCGTGCAATTCAGAATACACATGATAAAATAAACAGTTTTACTTCCACTAATTATTTGACTTTATAAATTAAAGGTTACATAAACAATGCTGATACCTTCATCTGAAGCTTCCATTCATCCGTCATCATCTGTCATACAAGTATGTTTATTGATGTAGGCCATGTGTGCTTCTGCATCACTCAAGGTCAGGCTCTCACATCAGATGTTTGGTCGCTGCTGAGACTCTGAAGTGCTGCATAAATAAAATCAAACTTGAAGACAGGCACTAAAACTATGAAGCCAAATGCGTGTTCAGTCATGGAAGTATTCCCTGAAGATTGCACAATTTCCTCCTGTCTGAATAATAAATACTGAGTGCAGTCATTTTAGAAAATAACTGAGCCATTATAGATAAATACAGGACAATATCGTATTTCAAATTACCAAAGATTTGAGACATATTTTTGTATAATTTAGTGACCACTACTTCAGTCCATTCAGTTGTTTAAGTCAGTAATCTAGAACTTCCTATGAAACAACAAGAAAGTATTGAATTTAGAATCAAATGTTCTTCTTTAAAACACTGCCGTAAGATATTCCTATGTACTGTATATGATTAAATGGAAATTCTGTAAAGTTCAGGGGTTGCATTCAAAATTAACAGGAAAGGAAAACATTGATTAACTCTCATTTTGCTTTTAATTGTGTCACTTTGCTTCCACTGTAATTAGCATGCTAACCAACTAGCCTCAGGTCGGCCAGTCTGTCTTGTTACTTGATAATTATTTACAATCACGTCCGCCCTGAAAATACTACTGCAGTGATGCGCAGAGGCCACTTTATAAACCCTTTGTCTGTGGCAAATGATGAATCACATTCCTGCCAACAATCCTCTTTTAGGACCAAAGAAAAGTTATTGTACAAATCGCACTTAGTTCTTCAGTAGCAAGCTGTAGGCAACAACAAAGGATTTGCTCCTGGACTCCACCTGCAGTTGGTAAACAGTATCGTTCAATACAACTGTCCTACAATATGGTGAAATCTGAAGCAGGACTTCTAAAACAACAACCATGTCTTCAGACCAGATACAGCAGCCAATGGTATAGCATGTTATTCACATAGGATTATATTATTTTATTTGTCATATATTCGAAACAAAATCTAACTGTGAAAAAAAACGACAGAAGAACATCAGTGCTTCTGTTTGACGTAGCTCGCATGTTCAACCTGGCTTATAAAACCTACCGTCATTACATGCACATCGTTTGACCCACTGGATTTATGAAAGAGAGGACAAGATGACTTCAATAACACCTGACACACAGCAAGGTTATTATGAATGTATTATGTATTGTGAATGTACATGGTTATTGTCGAGAGATATGACGTATCGACTTCCTTTATCTGTTCGTACGACAGCGGAGCTGAAACAGTTTTTTGGAGAAGGAGCTCTATAGCTCTGCTATTATTGTAATGTTTAAAGTGGTAGTGTGAATAATTCATTAATTCATTCATTCATTCATTTGGAGGTTGAAATCCCACATTGTGTTGCTTTAA
Source organism: Microchirus variegatus (assembly GCF_963457635.1). NCBI lineage: Eukaryota > Metazoa > Chordata > Actinopteri > Pleuronectiformes > Soleidae > Microchirus > Microchirus variegatus. The sequence continues at coordinate 12,428,953 of NC_139805.1, forward strand.
TGTTCATATCTGTCCAATAAGTCATACACATAATAGCTTCTGTAACCTGTTTCAAAGTAAAACCACTGCATTAAATGCAGCAATAAAAAACTTGCTAAACAAATTTTGTTTAGCAAGGTTTTTATTGTGAAGTATTTGCAGGACCAATGCTGGAGACGCATGGATTTAATTTGAATACATTGGGATATTACAAAGTGTAATCTTGAACTTTGAAAGAGCTTTTTAGAAGAAAACTAGAAAAGCACCCCCCCCCCCCCTTGGACTTAGAAAATCTACTCTCAGCATTGATATTTATGAAAAGTATTTTAACCTAATCATTTAGGGGGAAAATGCTGTGAATAAGTTGAAGACTGCCAGTTGAAGACAGCGAGTGCTATAACCATTGACAGCAGATCATGCCCAAAATTTAATCACTTGTTCCTGGTCCCATTGCGGACATTTCCTGAAAATTTTAAGAAATTATGTTGCAAACTAACAGACAGACAGACAAACAAACAAACAAACAAACAAACTCGAAAGCATAACCTTGTTGATGGAGGTAATTAGAAATTAGAATGGGCAATTAACTTTCCAACCACAATGACAATTGTGCAAATGTAATTTTGTTTTTGTATAGCAGGTCAATCTATTTTGTTTGGAACACTCAAAAGGTATTAAGGACAAGTAGTGGTCTCGCACAATGGTATGAGCAAGGACTTCAAAGATATTTTCCAATTATGAGTCTAAAAATGAATTGTTGTTGGGGCTAAATAAAAGGCTGCATGTTGAGGATCCTCTGAAACATAGACACACAGCCCTCAGAAGGACAATTTAATTGAGAACAGAGGGAGCACGTTGGCAAAATCAATCAATGTACTGCTATATTAAATTGACCCCCAGGCTGTTACTCCTGCTGTCTTTTTTCTCTCTCTTGCTGTTTTTTCCAGTCGTTTTAGTGGTGGTATTTGGGATCTGCTGGGCACCATTTCACACCGACCGGCTCATGTGGAGTTTCATCCATGACTGGACTGAAAACCACCTGGAAATCTTCCAGTATGTCCACATCATCTCTGGCGTGTTTTTCTACCTCAGCTCAGCCGTCAACCCGATCCTTTACAACCTCATGTCCACCCGCTTCAGAGAAATGTTCATGGAAGTCATGTGCCATCGGCCGCATCACGCAACTCCGAGAAAATACTCGCTCAGCGTCACTCGGGTGACGCTCCGCAGCACACTGAGCGATGCGCCTCTCAACAACGGAGCTGCTGTTATTGAGGCCGAGGCAGAACATGGAGTCAGAGATGAGACCACTTTTTAAGGGGTTTTTCAAGAGCAGGTGGTGCGGTGTGGTGTCCAGGTGTCCTCATCTGATTCACTGCATCCATCAGCCGTAATCAACATCCAAACGAAATAAGTGCATCAGCTAAATATCTAATCGCAAAGTGGAGGAAGTGAACTGGAAGCACACTCAGACATCTGCTGAAACTGCAATTTTAAGTGTTATTATGCTTCTTCTAACTCACTGGAGATGAACTCCTGTGCCACATTTCAAACAGGCCTGATTCTACTATTTCAACTAACAAGATGACGCGTACATGGAAGTGAGGGAACATACAAGCTTATCCATGCATTAGCATTTTGTTTGAAAAAGTCATTATGTGTTCATCTCTTTTAGATGTAGGTCAGTGCTCTCAAACCTGACAAGTTAGTAAGTCCTCCCAAGACTGTAATGACACGTGAAAAAAAGCATTTTGTTGCGGTTACGTTATTATTCTGCCTCTGTTTAGTGTGCGTATGTAGACTGTAATATGTGTGCACTGAATTCTTCATGTGGAAAAAAAGGTCTATCAAGCAATGGAATCAGACACTGACTGCGGCTTCATTTGTATGTGTACAGTGGCAGCACAAGAAGAATTTATCCCATTAAACTGCTGAATGACTGGGTTTTTTGAGCTCTGAACTACTGAAAATGTTTTCTGTCACACTCTAACATGTACGCAACAATCTCGCTTTACTAGCGCAATGTCATGACACAAAATCTAAACCCACTATACTGAGAAACGCAGGAGCAGTTTTGTGGAGACGAGAGGCTTAATCAGCATTGTGTAAACTTATCTTCACAATGGTTTGAATGTAACAGGTGGTCTTCACTCCCTATTACAGGTAAATGAGAGTAAATAAAACATAACGGTGTCGAAAGCAATGCAAAACAAATCATTCTCAATGCTCCGTCCAGTACAGTTTGCTTTCCCGTTCTCTGCATAATGGATAGGGGTTTATACAATGTTACCCTATGTTTCAATTGACAGTTTGATGTTGAATATGTGTTTACTTTATGTACAGTTTTGGCCGTGTGCAGTAAGACTAATCCTGTGTTAGATTAATTTGCTAAATGTATGTTGCTTTTTTACAGTTTATAAGTGTGTTGTTCTTTAGGTCACCTGTGTAATGTCTCTCTTTTTGTATGATGCTCGACAGTGTTTTCAGTGATTTCTCAGAACTCAACAAAAATCATTTTCACGCGTGATGTTGTCGATTGCAAAATTTAAGACAACATGGTGATTGCCCCGCTTTTCATAATCTGTCATATTAGTTTTAAATGTTTTTATGATGTTAACTTATTGCTGTGCCTCGTGCAGTGTTTTCAGCGTACACACATCATTAATTAATCTAGTGAGCAAAATGTTATTGTAATCCAATGGATGGCTGACACTGCACAAATAAAGATTTGAAAAAAGAAAAAGAGTGGCCTTTTCTGTTGAGTCAGCCCTAAATATAAAATAATGTATGTAATAATGGAAGTAGTTTGTCATTTCTGACATGAAAGTGTCAACTGAGGATGTCTATGGGAAGCGTTTGGTGCAGAGCTGCTGTTGGTCCTTCATCTGTTCGTCAAGCAGAAGGTAACAGGTGCAACTTTTTCCGGACCATTTTAAACGGTGAGTACCATGAGCCACAACGTGCTCAGGAACAACAGCAATCATAATAATTAGTAGAGGTGTCGATATACTCGACTCACTTGGATTTACTTATCCACCGACAGGGACCTGTAAAAGCTTTGCTGCAGATACTGAGTGGTCCCATGTGGTAAATGAATGTTATTGCCTTTAATTTCATCTTAGCTTGGCTCTCTGTCCTCACAGTTGGTTGATTTGATTCATATGGATTTTAAGGTCATATTGTTGACAGAAATCCCTTGCATTCAAAGTCTAAATATCCACTGTATTCTTGTAATAACAAGCCAATAAAAAAAACACAGAAGATTAATACTTAATTTGCAGACATAGGTGGGCTAAATACCCCTAGAGCTGCAAGGATAACCCATCTGTATGAGCACAAACAGGCCATTGAGTACCATATCTAATGGTCCAAAAGCCACTGTGAAACAACCATGTGGGTAATGGGCAACCTGCTCCAGAACCACAGCTGCACACACATTAGTTTTTGCAAAAAAGCAGTTAGATTACTCTGTGACTGTGATGTAAATTCAGATGGGTTGCAAAATAAACGCCTGTAGTGATGGCCTGTTATATCATCTCCAATGCAAGAGATTCGTCTGCATATTCAAGCATTTGCCACCGCCATTAAACTGCAGGATGACTAAATAATACTGAGTAAATAGGAGGCATCTGCAGGAGCCTACAAAACTTCCTTATTTGATAATTCATTACCACAGGCTGCACTCAAGTGCAAACACACTTTTGATAGTATTGTGAAACAATATACAGCAGTCACATGCTACCGATAGCGAGAACTTTTCTCATGGTGTTGCCTGTGGGCAGCTACATAAAACTTCTGAAATCAACAGTAATGTTGGAAACCTGATGATGTAACAAAGCCAGGGATGACTATATATCCCTTTACATCATCATGACCCGAAGCAGATTTCATAATTCACACTCTGACACTTTGGAAATGTCATTACACTATCCCAGGGCTGACATTAGAGTCTTAACACTTTCTTAAGGCTATGTTCAAAAGTAATGAAATGCTGCCGACTCAAGAAATGTCAAGATCTTGAACTCGTAAACCACCACGATCTGTACTTTTTGAGAATTACGAATTCACATGAGGTGTTGGTTGAGCAGAGTCTGCGGCTTAAGATGATTTTAAGTGATAATTAAACATTTGATGTATTGGGAGATGACCTTGTTAAAACTTGCAATAGCTCAGCAACAGTACTTCCAATAGTGTCATCTTAGTCATGTTTTCACGGTTCAGTGACAATCAGCATAACTTTTTTAGGACTAGTATAGAAAGATTTGGCCGAGAGTATTATGTAAGCGTGGCAGAACATTCACACTCAAGTTCAAACAAAAATGACACACAAGAAGAATGTAGAAAAACCAAAATAGGAGGCACACTAAGAAAAGATATACAAGAGACACAGAAATGCCCTTTCCCTATAGAGAAACCCTTAACAAACAGTGAAAGAACACAAATGTCCAAAAAAGAATTTGACCTGTGAATTACAAATATTCTCCATCATGTCTTCACGTGCACGCTGGGCATGACTGAGCCACTGTGCAAGGAAGCAGATTTCTCTGTGGTTGCGTAGCTGCAGAAAATACTACAAATGAGGAACTGTGAAGGTGAAAATAGCCAAGCATCACAGCATTGGCATCAAGGTAACAGTTAACAATGCTTACAGTTTATCATCCATGTTGCGTACACCACTTGTATTTGCGCAGTCATTACTGCTGTTGCATTGTAAGAGGACTAGAATTATACTCACACGGGAGTACTACCTATAGAAATTAAAGCTTTAATTTAAACTTTAGTTCTCATAATATGCAGAGGAACGAGAGAGAATGAAACATGTTGTCTCTGACCCTATTCAGTGGATCCACTAGGATCCACTTCTTCTACTGCTACAGCTACATTTTTATCTGAGGTACAATATTATCTGCTCTCTTTTTAATTAGCTAATCAGCTGAATCTGCGTGTTGCACAGCTAAAGAGGTGAGCAAGATACATTCAATAGAAATTAACTAAACACAGTGCATGTAATGAAGTCAAAACATAAAGGTCAGTGCACCACTCCTTCCACACACACATTCAGTTTGTCAGTGAATGAATTCCTTTTTCCTCTATACTAAATGCAGTGAAACTCATCTAAAAGTCTCCTTTTGCTGTTTATCCGTTCAGGCACTGTAGCTTCAAAGGCTCAAAAGCTTTTCCATTTTGAACTTGGTGTGTGGTCTTTAACAATCCATTTTACAGCAGTCCTTTCTTTTGCTGCAGGCGGCAAAGTTATGTTCAGATATCGACTGTGTAACCAGGACAACATTTAGCACATACTGTACGTGTGGTCTGACAACTGCAACTCCACAGCTCCACTCTAGACCATGAACCAAACATAAACCTATAAATGAAAAATACAATATTAAAGCCATCCTCTCTTACTGAGGAAATGTATGAGAGCATTACACATTTCAGTGTACAGTGTTTACAGGGTGACTTATAATGCTAATATACGGGCTAAAAAACAACATCAAAAATTAAAGGTTTTTCATTATCCATGTTGCCATTCTCAAGATCTAATCCATGGGTGTCAAACTCTGGCCCGCGGGCCAAATTTGGCCCGCCGTGTAATTTCATTTGGCCCTTGAGGCAATATCAAATTAACATTAGAGCTGGCCCGCCGTTTTATACAGCGGCAATCGCACTGAATTTAGCCGGCGATTTGGCGACTTTGATGGTCAGTATAGCGGTATTTTCAAATTTATTAGCTTGTGGAAAAAGTTAATGTTGATATTTACCTCAGAAGGCTGCAAATAGAGGCATTCAATTTTTTATTTAGTTTTATTTGATATGACATTGATATTTTTTAATTATTATTATTATTATTTGAAACTCGATTTTGCATGTCACTATAAAGTTATATAAGCCTTGCTTGTTCAATATTCAATGCAAAACTTGTTTGGGTCCCTATTAAAAGGTTAATTTGTTCAACCTTGGCACGCGGCTTTGTTCAGTTTTAAATTTTGGCCCACTCTGTATTTGAGTTTGACACCCCTGATCTAATCGTATCACGTCATAGTTGTGCACTGCTCATTTACCTACCTGTAGCCGCAGGCTCACGAGACAAAGCATATCATTAAGCTATACCCGCACGTACTACGGTGCACACGTCATCTACTCATGAATATTTCACTCAGGCTACTATTGCATAGGCGTAGCCATCAACAGCAAGAAATTGTTAAGACATTTGGCGCAAATATCTTGGAGGCATCAAGTTATCATCTTGTCCTTGGATGAAAAATCAGGGTCCTTCAATTGGTGTAATTGCCTCAAGGCTTCAATTTACATATTTTAACAAAGTAAGAGTTTCTGCTTTTTCTCAGTCTATTACCTTGAGCATGAAATTACAGAGCAGTGTGGGACAAACATGCAGATTAAACCTAAAGATGTGTTTTCACAAATTATTGTCAACATATTGTATGACTCAAAGCTACATGTATAATTATGACCCATCATGTCTTTTACCACATGAATGGTTCTTAAAGTATCTTACCCAAAGGGTTGAAGTTGAAATATAAATCCGATTACTAATGCTGGCATGTTTGCAGAAATGTTGATTAACGTGTGTTGTCCGGTCTCGAGTAGCGCCAGATGTTTAAAACCCCTGGATTCATCGTCCAGATAGATTATCAACACCAGCCACTACTGAACTACTCCAGTGATCTTATAGCCGGCTCTCCTAAGAGGAGACGGTGCAGATGGAAAAATGAGGTTTCATTAATGCGCTGGCACATCACTAAAGGCGTGTTTCAACTTGCGCGACTCTTCTCGGCACAGTAACGTTATTTTGCTTTTCCATTAGCGATAGTACCTGGTATTTTTTGTTAGAACCTTCTCTGGCAAGGTTCCACGCGAGCTGAGCCGATAATAAAATGTGATGTTGTCAGACTGTCATCCACTGATTGGTCACAGGAAGAGGCACAAGACTCAAACAGATCAATGCTAAACTGAAGATCAATTAAAGGTCACATAGAGTGGTCCTGTTGCACATATTATGTTAGTTATGGAGGTCTACTTACATATATTAACTTGTTTTTATGGTCAAAAACCTCCTAGTTGCTGTAAACGAGCCGATAGAAATCCTCTTTTCTGACAGTATTTTTCTGCTGCGAGATTTCAGAGTGAACTTTCACCCCCAGAAGACAGAGTCTTGTGATTGGCCAGTACTATCCAGCACATCCGTTCTCAGAAGCGCAGCGCCCCCCTCTGGAACGGCGGATGCACTGCTCCTCATTATCAAAACATTGTTTTAACAGTGTTTAAAAATAGCTTCGTCACGACTCCCCGCCGCAGTCCCTTTTATGACTTTAAACCGGAGTCAGACCCAGAGTCAGAAGACACTGTTGCTCGTGAAACACCTCCACAACGGACATTATTCTTCTTCTGCGGTTCAATGTACGTAACCGGATGTGCCCTGACTACCGCCCGGAGCAGGACGATCGGTTGTTCAGGAGAACCGCTGCTTACGTAACTATTACGGGATTTTCAGTAATCTCGTTGAGCCCCGAGATTACAATAAAACACAACGTTCTCAGCAATGGCTGAACTGTTTGTTTCGAACCGTCAGGGCTTCATAAACAAGGTAATGATGCAGATACACACCAAAAAAACAGCGATAATAGGAACTTCCGGTCTAGTTCCGCTTTAACAAGACTTAACAATCCTGAAAACGTAGGTTAATCTCCAACATTTAAAGGGATAGTACGGAATTTTGGACCCGAGGCAAATCAATTGTAACGGCTGATTATCAATGTACATATCTGTGTTGATAGAATGTTTGAAATAAAACCAACCTTGCAATTCGAAGGATTTATGTCTCAGCAGCACGTCATACTTCCTATTAGGCTATGGCAACGGCGGACTGATTCCGCTGCTGCTGAGAAAGTAGTCCCTCAAAAACTCATGCGACGCGAGGTTAGTTTTGTTTCAAATATTATTCTATCAACACAGATATGTACATCGATTGACTTGCGCTAGCCATAGCACCAGCGAACTCGGCAACTAGAAGAACTGAATGAAATTTCTTGAAAATGTCTCCAGACGTCTCCATCTCACCGGCTGAGTTGGAAAATAGGTCTTATGTCCAAAATTCCGAACTATTTTTTTAACAGAGGAGTCTGGTGTATTTAGCGACAGCACTGCTGAAACGTCTTGGAATATATTTATTTCATATATATTTGAACTATGTTAATTTCCCTTGGTTTCCATGATTGACAAACAGCTTTGTAAAGATGATCTTAGCTCATACTTTCCTGCTAATGGAAAATATATATATATATATATACTTGGACTCAACTTCGTGAAGTGATATACAGCAACATAATTACTGTAAGAAAATAATTAACACATCACCTCACAAATAAATGGACTCAGGAATAATAATAAAAAAAAATGCTCATCACAAGCAAATGTTTTCATGATAAATGTCTTTACAACAAATGCTCCAATGTGGCAGTTTGCCAGTTTGGCTTATGTGGCTCAGTTATCATACATGTTATGTTGCTATAGAAACCAGTAAATGTCTCACTGAGCATGAGGGTGAGGATACGCATGCACCCATGTTCTCAAACGATTGCTGATAATCAGTGATTCACAAACAGCTTTGTAAGAGAACCATTTAATTAAATAATAATAATAATAGTACTTGTCTCCTAAGGAGCTATTAGAAAAGACACATTTCTTTCTTTGAAGTATAAATAACTTTCAGTTGTATTCAACTTACACTTGCACCTTGGTCCGAATTAGTATATGATACATTCTGCAGTAGGCAATTACACAAACAATGGACATGAAGGTTTTTGTAGTATTTTTATGTTTGCCTTGTGATAGACAGCCTGGAAACCTTCTGCCAAATGTCAGCTGAGAAAAGCTCCAGCTCCAGCTCCCCCACTGCCCTCAAAGAAAAAAACGGTGTAACTAATGGATGGATGGATAATTATGCAATCAACAAAGTGGGCTGTCAAACTCTTCCATTCCCCAAGTGAATGAGGGATTATGTAGCAAATCTTAGAGGTGAGATTCCCATCGGGACGTTTAAATGAGAAACATACAGCCCCATCTTGCTGTCTTTGTTCCAAAACAAAACACATTAATCTCATAAAAACCTAATTTTCAAGGAGGTAAAAAAACAAGATAAAAAAATATCACCACACTCAAAGGTCTACAATTATAATTTAAGAGCTTAGTTTCATCAAAACGACATTTATGACCTCAAACATTTATAGTCAGATTCAGTCAAGCTGACACATGCATGGTTATTAAAATAATGAAGCGGTCATAGTGATTAAATTACGCATGAGCACAACTTCTGTAAGAGCTCTAGATTTGAAAGACAATGTTTTCATTGCATAGTGATGCTGAAATACTATTGAAGCGTGGATAACTCACTTTATTGTTGTAAAAATGTTGTACAACTGTGTAAAATGTAAATATAAAGGCATCTAGGTTTCTGCATCATCTAATATGCTAACAGTTTAGTACAGACCACATCATTATAGCTGTTGTCAGTCCTGTTTCTGTGTTTCCCATCCTGAAACCTGAACTGTGCATGAATTCAAATTTGCTACTAATGCTGTGTACACGTGTTTCACCTTTCCTTGTTACTTTTATCCTGCCTCCTCACTGCACCACTGCCATTTTATAAGTTTCTATGCTGTCCACGTTCAGGGTGACCTCACCCTTGTGAATAGAATATACCAATAACAATATACCAGGGAATTTCATTACATCGGACCAAAATAAAGAAGACAATAAAAACAATGTAACGATTAAATACTTCAAATTGTACGGTTTAATGTCGTTGGTTACGGACACCGTCACTTTATTTTATATATTTTGCAGTGATAACACTATTCCAGGAATACCTTGAAGGGAACCAAACTGCACTTGCTGAAATTAAACTGGTTGGTAGAGGCATCCAACTGCAAGGCAGTAATTCTAGGTACAAAATCAATATGTTAGAAAACGCTGGTAAAAATCATCCTTTGTGTTCGACTACACACAAACGGCAAGCAATTTTTATTTTTCACCAAATAAACATATAATCATGCTAACTACCAGTTCTTAATATGTACCCAGAAAATTATGCTAAGCCCTGCACTGACTGCATTCACGCAAATCCTGCAGTGCTCTAATTACTGCTGATTTATAAATATATCTAAGAAGGAGTTTAATTATTATTGTAAGGTTCTGGGAAACGGAAAATGAGAGAGTCATTGACATTGTTCTGCTAATTATCTGCACTTTCCCAAGACAAGACATGACGTATGAAAAGAAGCCACATGTCTCAGTTTCACTGATCAGCACTACAACATTTCCACTGAGGATTTCGTCCCAAATGTGTTTATTCCATTTAATTCCATTCACTCTCTATAGTGTATCTAAACTTCTTGGTAGTTGCAATGTATCGATAAAAATGTTGATTTGCTCATTGATGGCTAAATGAAATAAGACACTTAATGAGGGACTTTGAGGACATTTTTGTTCTGGAATTTGTCTCAGGTTGTGTACAAACCTCCTTGGTTGAGCTTTTTTTTCCCCCTCACAAGCATTGCTGATCATTGCAAGCTGAATGTCAGGCCACATCCCAATAAATGCAAATTTTATTACATTATTACTCAGGAAAATGAAGGTTTGGAATTATATTTGTCAGAAGCTTACATTTGCCTCATTGACTATAGTCAGTTTTAGTTTTGTTCATGTTCAGTAAAGGTCAGTTCACTAAAAATATCAGACACATTTGTAACCATTTTGAAATGACAGAGTGGACAGAAGCATCATTTTTCAAGGTCAAAATGACATTTGTGGACAAATTATATACAAATGAATAAAGGGCAGGTGACATTTTCTTTGCCACTGCCTGCTTTGATTGATTTGCATAAGCTTGGTAATATGCAAATCCTCAAACGGAATGGCAACTTGAAAACGACATGAGGAGCCATATTCACGAAGAACATGCACCAATGAATCTTATTAACTATAAAATAAAAGGGGATAAAGCACAGTTACCCTGAAGACATAATGAGTGGTGAGGGATGCAGTAATCTCTGCAGATGACTCCTCCACTGATATATTTAAAACATGAACTATCAAACTAAAAAGCACTCAGACATCAAGCTTAATGATTGAGGGATATGTATTACACGCTGATGTTCCATCTGTCGTTACAAATTACAAAATGAGAAAACAACGATGGCATCAAAGTGGGTACTGTAAAGAAATGTGACACTGGATGTGTGCAGAGGTGATGGAAGAGTAAACAAACGTTACAAAAACAGCTCAGCCATTACATTTATTTAGTCACGGTGGTTGGCGTGAATGTTCCCATCAACATCACTCAACTACATTTACTTATATCTATAGACAGTAAAGGGAATTCCTCTGTGTGGTCTTCTGCTCCCAGAGCTCTGGCTTATGTTCTGAATGGCAGGTATTTCGGTAAATCTGTTGGCATTGAGCCAGTAAATTAAGGCTCAGGAGGTGAGCAAATTCCCTGAAAAAAATCAATATACCACCTTAATTGGCATGGGTTCATGGGAATAAGGAATGAAAAACTGCTTCCAATAAAGCTTTTAAACTTCACTCATCTCTGACTCCAGAAACTCCCTCCTTGGTTGGCTCACCTAATAATCAAATGTCCACAACAGTGAGGAACACGGTCCTGTCCATAAACTCAAAATAAAAGGATAAATAAGACATTCCAGCAGATACTGCACTGTGGTAAAATTTCTGTCGAGTTTCTAGTCATCCTGGTCAATATGGATTCATATGAGGCCTTTTTTCATATACTGGACCATTCTTTCACTTCTGGAAGGGATGTACAATATCCGAGTTGTGTTCGAGTGTCTTATGTGGGCAATAACAAGTGAAAACTCTGCTCAACGTTTGGTTGAATATAAAGATGTTTTCTCACCTTCGCCTGTTTAGAATGTTTGACCATGCTCGACTGTGTACACAAAAGACCCAGAGATGTGCACATGTTCACAATGAGGAAGAGGAACATCATCATGAACGAATGCCAGTACTTTCTTTATACCGCGACCATAAACAAAATGAAGTACCAAGATGTCACCAACTCCCGTAATCTGATAATTTCAAGTTTTGCACCTTAACCTCAAGCTGAAATTAGTATGTGTTAATGGTTTATATGCAGATTGGACTGATTTGAAGAACTCTCACAAATGTAACAAATGTGTCAGTTTCACTCATGAAGTCTGGTACAATGTTCACTGCATGTAGTCAAAAACACATAACATTGTCTCCAAGACAAAAGACAACCAGAGCAGTAGAGAGCTAAGAACAATAGGGTTTGTAGAAGTCACCATGACCACTGCTCCTTACTGTAAGTGGCAAACTTTTAATAGTCGGTATCTGTCATTGTGAATTTACACTGAAATACATCAAAATCACAACTTACATTTCAAGAGCATGAACCAAACCAAACACCATCATAAAGAATTTAGACACACATTTCTCACAGCCTGCTCAAACAGAAGACAAGCAATCTGACTAGAACACCATAAGGGTTGTGTATGAAAAAGAATTTTCTTCTCCTTTAACTCATAAGACTCATAGATGAAGCGACTATTTCCACAGGTCACTACATGCAGTAGATCATTGTGTGTCTCAAAGATAGCGGTGACCACCGACAGTGTCCAGCTGGCCAATTCCCCAATGGCTGTTGCCATAGCTACCCAAGTCTGGATTCTGCATATGTGGAAGATAAGATGAGCTGATTTTCAAGATAATGGGAAAATATAACATGTATTGCCCTGCAGGGTCACAGATTAAATAACATTACATTAAAAATGATATGGGTTATATCCAATATAATACTGATTGTGAAGTGAGACAACAATCAGCCACCTCCTCTACATGCATGCATGATCTCAAGCTGAGCGGGATATCGACTCTTTGATGGACTCTCTGACAGCGAAGACATTGAAGACATTGAAATATCATTTGCACTTGATCAATGTGGCTGAAAGATATCAAAAAGACAGAAGACGATCAGAACTGAGGGAATGGAACTACTTCAAGGCAGAGTTGATGTTCAAGACAGCTACAAATACCTTGAGGTCTCACAAGCAAATGAAAACCATGTAAGAAGATCTACCACAGCTAAATATCGACAGGTCCTAAAGAGCCAGCTGAATAGTAGGACCAAGATCCAGCCAATCGATAATAATAATAATAAGATACCCTGTTTGCAAAATTGCCTGGCCAAAGCAAGAACTAGAGGCCACTGATGGAGAGTTCCAACTCAAGTAGCACGGAGAGTTCCAACCTAAGTCCAGGACACTGAGGTTGTTCACTAAGGGGAGGGAAGGAGGCCGAGAACCAGTGAGTGTCAAAGCCCCTATCCAGGATTAAACAACTAACATCCAAGAATACATCAAAAAGATGGCTCCCAATGATGACCTGCTAAGTAAATGCCTTAGGCAGCTGAAATCCAGTAGCAGAGAGGAGGTGCCAGAGGTGCAAACATAGAGGGACAAGCCCCTGCCTACATGTCATATTCTACTGTCGAATTGAAGAAGTGGCTGATATACCAATGGGTGAATAAAACCAGACTGAAATACAGCACAGAGGCTCTAGCACAAGATCAATAGAGGCTGGGATCTATCACACCAGACAGGACCCCAAGTGTAAGCTGTGTAAAAGATGCCCAGGAGAGAGTGCAGCACATCACAGCATGTGTACATGGAACACCACAACCAAGTGGCTGGAATAGTGTACACGAACATCTGCACTGAGTATGGACTGGAGGTCCCAGGGTCAGGATGGAAGACACCTACAAAGGTTGTTGAGGACGACAGGGCTAAGGTCCTATGGGAATTTGTCATCCAGACAGAAAAAAACTGGTGGTGGCTAATTAACCGCACATAGTGGTTGTCCATAAGCAGCAAAAGAGAGCAGTAGTGATAGATGAAGCAATCCCAAGCAACACCAACATCAATAGGAAGGAACGCAAGAACCTTGAGAAATATCAAGGGCTGAAAGAGGAGCTAGAGGAGATGATGTGAGGAATAAAGGTAACTGTGGTCCCAGTGGTTATAGGAACACTAGGGGCTATAACTTCCAAACTGGGAGAGTGGCTCCAACAGATTCCAGGAACAACATCTCTGAGATCTCTGTCCAGGAGAGTGTAGTCCTAGGAACAGCAAAGATACTGTGCAGAACACTCAGGCTCCCAGGTATCTGGTAGTTCTTGGAGGACACACAAGTCTGTCCAAGTGGGTGAGTGGGGATTTTTTTTTTAAATTATATCTGTGTGTGCATGTGTGTGTGTTGCCATAATGAGACACTTCAAAAACAGACAGCTCCAAATGTGTAACAAATATTCTGCTTCCATAAAGGAAAAAATAAGCAGCTCACAACAAACTCAGCTAAATGCAGCTGCTGCTTTATATTTTAAGTTTTTCCTTAAAATCTACACACACAAAAAAAATGTAACACCCTTTTCATTTATCTTCCATGCAGCTGACACAATTACTGCAGAGAGACAGACGGCATCTCTCTCACATTCTGGTCACATTATGGTGGAGCGGCATGTGCTGTGAGAAGCATCTATGCATCTATGTGATAATAAGGGTTTATAGATGATATCATTTTTTTTTTTTTATTTATTTTTGGTGACATCTGGTCCAGTGATGTTGACCAGTATCTGGCAGATGCTGATATCGAGTATCACATAATCCCATCTCATGCCTACACAACATGCATATAATAAACCTTACACGGTAGTTTGATAAGACCTACCACTGCCATAATTAGTTATTTGTCAGAGTGTGATACTTTGGCCTCTCCATGTAATCAAAGTGTGAGTCATTTGACTAATTGATGCAGATAAGCTGGATCACTGCAGTTGCTCCCTTCCGTCTCATTACTCTTTATATATAGAGAGAGTCTGAAAAGCATCTTGTTTTCCTTCTGGAAGCTAGTTTGCAAAATTTAGACTAACAAAACACAAGAATATATGAAAATGCCTCCTTGTCCAACTGATGACAGGCGTTTCAATTTCACCAACTAAATATGGAGAAGAACAATTAGTTGAGTTTTCATATAACCAAAAATAGTGGTAAACAGTATTTATTTATTTATTGAAGGATGTGTTGTTAACTGAAAAGTTTTACATAGTCAACCTTTGACACGTCTAAATCTTAGGTTAAATAAGCAGCAAAGATCTGTCATCATTTCTTCCAAATAAAATGAAAACAATGAAAAAATATGACAAAAACATATGAAAAGCAAAACTCTTATCAACATGCTGCAACAAATATCTAATGCATTTTCTTATGTCCTGGTAAAATTACAGTGCAAATATCATACGTAAAAACTCTGACCTCAAAAAGATCAACATTGTTATAGTCATTTATTTTATTGTGAAACAAATTTCTCCTGAGATAAAAAAAAAAAAACTCTACCAGGAAACCTAGGAACAGTCATAGATCTAATTAAGTGTGATGGCTCCTCAATAATTAGATCATCTGCATAAATGTAAACCTTTTTCACTTGCTGCAGATTGATATAACTTTCTTGTTTAACAACTAAGAAAAAAAATGAATTGGCTCTGTTTCGGAGTAAAACCCCTCGCGACCAAAAGGTCAGTGAATTCATTTTAATCAAGAGAACGCAGCATGAATAATTTACACTAATAACTGGTGGTAGTCGTCAGGATGTCTTTGACAGCACTCCTTTTCTCTTAAACCATGCATACAGTATTAATTCCGGCTGATGGGCATTAAGATGTCAGTATTTTTCTAACTTTAATATCTCCTGTCAGGTGGACACAGGATATAATTTTTATCCCGTTTAATCATAAAGAGTATGTGCTGACAAATCAGACTAGACCTTATGTGTCTCAGCTGATCTGAACTGATCAAGTTCTATAAAGTGGACAACCCCGACTCATCACCAGTCACAACTTTATCCAAAGTTTCCTGCTGGCTATTTCTAATGTTTCTGTCGGCGATGCATGAGCAAGTGATAGGAGTGATCACGAAGCATCTTGAAAACCTGTGTGTAACATGTTGTTTTAATGGCAGACATTGAATATATTGATGACAAGTATGTTTGTGTTAATCTATAACTGCTTTCAAATAACTTGTTTTGGTATTTGAGCCTGAGAATAAGCCTTTCATATAATACTTCAGGCAAGGGTGTTGCTTTATGGAGGCTTCCATCTCACAAAGTAAGTCTGTGTCGCATTTAAATTGATCAAATTCTCAAACTCCAGGGGAGTGAATTCAAAACAGGGCTGAAAGGAAGTCAGATTGTGATTATAACCCCATACTGCTACAGAGGTTTGGAAGCTAAAAAAAAACTATGTGGTTGTTGAGATTTCTTTGTAAGCAGGCACTAGAAAATATGCAAACAAAACCTGAGCATATTTCCTGTCTTTTATATTGGAAACAGAGCAGCGTGTGAGCAGTAAGGTTGAGTTGTTTTCTTGCCATTGTAAATAACCTAATTTCAACCTTCAGTGCAAATAAAAATCAGGTTTCTAAGTACCTGGCCCATTGTTATATGTGTTATGATGCTAACAACAGGAGACAAATACTGACCTCTACTGTACTGCTGAGTCACTTTGTACTCCATTATTCAGTTGCTTTTAGTGAGTTTCATAAGCTGAAAGTGCTGGGAAACATGAGACAAAAATACATCTGCTAATCTGCCAGGTCTGCTAATTATTTTGTAAAATGTCTTGGAAATAAAGTCAGAGGTATTTTAACTTGTTAATCCCTTGAAGTAAAAATGTTTGCTTTTTTAGGTATTTAAATTCATGATCAAAATACAGTACACTGTATGCCAGGGGTCACCAACCTTTTTGAGTCAGAGAGCTACCTTAAGGGTAAAAAATAATATGGAGGGCTACCATATAATATTTTTTTGTTTGTTTACCATTTAAATGATTAATATTATGCATTCAACTGCATACACATTCCTTCCAGTGCTTACTCCTAACGATTACCAGTTTTTATAAACAATATCAAAGATATTTTACTGACAGATCATAAGGATACATGCAAGTGAGGTGAAGTGAAGTGAGCCCGCGGGCACCGTATTGGCTGCCCGCGGGCTACCAGGTGCCCGCGGGCACCACGTTGGTGACCCCTGCTGTATGCAGTTCACTGGTGTGCAATTCATCTTGCTTTTTCTAGCAGAGGATTTCCACACTTACATTGTCAACACTTTTTCCAACACCTTTGGCATGTACGGATATGCAACTTTCTGCACTGAATTTCATCAGTTCTGATCTTAAAATGTAGCATTTACATTACTGCAGATCAGTGCATTATGGGCCCAAAATGCTGGAAGTGAGCAGATGTTCACCTCACCTATTTCCATCCAAAAGAGTTCTGCCATCCCTCCTCTAGTCCGTCATCTCATCTTCAGTAATAATAGCTCCCGAAAACTGCTGCCAGGCAGAACAAGCTCTCCTAAAAGGTAAGAAACAGAGCGTTTGAGCCAATGGTCTCCGCACATGTAAACAGGTGCGTACAAAGTACAAAGCCGCGTTGATTTCGTCAGACGAGACGAAATATATTCATCAACAACCAATTCATGTATAAGACTGCACCAATGTCCTAAAGCACTGATTAAGACTATGATAACATTCACTTTTGTTGACACATGAACTAAAAACTAAGACAAAATCTCTCCTTATTTTTGTCAAACAAAATGAGGAATGTATCCAGCTGTTACGCCTTCAAACTGTCGAATGAGTTTGTGTGCAGCCGCTTCATTTACGGTGCGTGCTGTTGCTGCAACACAAATCTACATGGAGCAAGAACACGGGAGGTTTCTGCCACAGTTCCAGCTTTTGAAATGTGTCAGTTCAAAATAAAATACATAAGTCAGAACAAGTACATCGCATGTAAATGTGTCTCTTAAATCAGCAAAAACAGACACTTTTATCAAAGCTGTATTGATAAGTGCATTTTTTTTTTCTGGCAATCATGACATTTAATAAATATATTTGAGAAGTGTGAAACACTATTTGACTGAAAGGATAATAGGAAATATTCTCAGAAATAACTGAAAGTTTCTTGTTATTAAGAAAATAATGTCTTAACTAATTAAAACTGACTAAAAAATGACTAAATATGACTAAGACTAATAAGGACATTTGAAACAAGACTAAGACTAAAGAATAAAAAACACAAAAAAACAGTACAAAAGCACCTACGTTCATGAAAAGATCTTCTGCATAATTGTCTGTGTCGGCATCCCAGAAACATCTGGAAGACATTCTGAAAAGAAAAACACAATAGCACAGACCAGAGATCAGATCGAACACTGTAAGTCATGGACAATACACTGAAATACATTGGAACCCTTGTCTTGAAAACCTTAAATGATTAAGTATTTGTGTCATAAATACAAAATACAGCTCAGTCAGTACCTGTACCACAAAACAATGTTTGCAAATGTGAACAGCTAAGCCAGGGTTAGCTACTGTTACTGAAATATTACGATCTTAAGGCCATAATTACACAATCAGGAAACATTTAGTGAATAGAAACGTTCGTTAAATGGCTCACAATTCAATTTTCTGGATTTCAGAAATATACTTTGACTACACAGAACAAAACCAAGTAAACAAAACTACTACATTTTGTGTGACATTTTGGCTTTGACAGTATTTTTACAGCAATACTACTATATGACAGCAGACACATAGATTTATTCTTTAATGTTGTGAATAGAAATTGTCCACCTGTGTTTCCCCAGAACAACAGTGTGCTACAAAACATAAACTGTGACAGTTTGTCATTTGTCTGCAGCATCAATTGATCACTCACTTGACTCCCTGCCCCCGCTGTTCTCCAATGACCACCTGCACAACAAGCTTATATCTGTCAAATCCAGCATCTGTTGAGGACGAGAAATGATGCAAATACTTTCAGGAGACAATATTATTATTATTATTATTATTATTATTATTAATAATTACATTTCTAGAGCGCTTTTCTAGACACCCAAAGCGCTTTACAAATTGGCTATTATTAATTATTAATTAACACATTCTCACTGGTGGTGGTAAGCTACTTGTAGCCACAGCTGCTCTGGAGCAGACTGACGGAAGCGTGGCTGCCAATGTGCTCCAAACGGCCCCTCCGACCACCACAATCATTCATAGCATGTTTTTTCGAACTATATTGATATTTATTCTTTTTTTTTTTTTTTTTTTGTGCAACAGTAAGGAGGTGCAGATAAGAAAGGCACGGGAAAATAGTGATAGCAGGACGCCATAAACAAAACGACATGCAAAGCATGCGTTATGCAAGGCGAGCAGCTGGGTGTGGGGAGAAGGTGTCCAACTCATGGTTATGTCCAAGAACTTCTGGTGGGCAGGCGCAGAGGTGGCGAGTGAAAAAACATGCTGACGCAAAATTGCAGATATCACAATACAAGTAAAACATTTTAATAAAGTAGCAGCATGCCACTGTGAATGTTTTAATCTCAAATGTGCGAATTTGAAAGTGTTCCTTATGTTCTGAAGCCATGAATAAATTTAAAACCACAATTAACCAGTTTCTTCAGTGGGAGAATTTTTTTTTTACATCTTTAATAATTATCTAATTATCTTTATTAATATAACATTTTGGGTCATATTGCAGAGCCCTTCATTTTATTAGTTGGACTTTGACTGATCTATATCTGATTGACGCTGTATATCAATCCTGTAAGCTATATTTGGATTCATTTATATTCACTCTGCATTTTGTCCCCTCTCATGAGAATTCCTCACTGCAAGTCACATCAATCAAGAGTGTCATTAGTCGGCCGACTTACAATAGGGAGCATAAATATCCTAAAAGGACATGGTCATGTAAAATGAAATGACTCACTCTTCACTTTGTCCTTGATGCAGTCTGCCAGTGAGCGGGACAGCTCTGGGACTTGATCTGGGTCATACTGGACTCCAGACAGTCGCTCCCTCACAATTTCACGAATGCACTCCTTCACAATGGCTGGTTTAAACCTGAGAGAGCAACAACAAGGCACAGGGAATTAGTTTCCATCAGCTCCCACTGATCATAAAATGATGAGCCGGCCATGATAATACATGTAGACATGTTCCGTAGTGATGGTTGTTATAGGCTTGTGCATAATGTAGCCAATGGGGATGTAATGGTTTTTGTTATTTTGTTATCAAAATGGCGAGAACAAATGTCTCAGTACTGTGTGGACATGAACTACAGAAATCATCATCCTCCTGATTAATAAACAGAATTTATTTCCAAGTCTTTGTCTTTTTTTTTTTTTAATGTATTGGGAAACAAATACATATTCATCATACCATGGACGTGTTACAGTGGCATTACCATATCTTGAAATGTTTATATTTTCATGTTCCCAGTAGCCACCAATAAAGACATGTAACATATATGTCATACAGTGTACGTCCTTATACTGAGACATGTACAGTATGTCACCTACAGCATTGGAAATTATCAAAATCATTTTGTATGGTTTTGTAATGATTAATGAAGAAGCTCTTTAACCGAAATTATATTTAGTTTATGCAAATTTTTTTTTGAATTTTTGTTGTTATCTATGAATTTTCTAAATTACTGTTTTACAAAAACAAGATTATAGTTATTTACTTGCATTACTGAATAAAAAAGTGGGTTAGTGGTTGAATGTTATGCATGATTGATTCATATCTGACTTCTCAAGAGACGAAACGACTGTGCCGACTCAAATTTTGGGTTTTAAAAGGTGAATTCAGTTTGTTATTTGCCAAATAAATAACAATATCATTCGTAGATTTAAACACGTTGTTCAAAGATTTCTAAAATAATTCAAATACATTCGTTAAACACTGTATATGTGAAATACCCACACTAAAATGTGTATGTGAAACGTTTACATGTTCAAGTCATTCTTGTTTTACCTCATATGTAAGATCAGAGACACAATTCCATATAGTGTGTACAGCATTGTGTGCATATTAGATTACTTTTTTTTCCTGTTACGCAATATGTAGCTGACATTTGAAATTAACTTTAACTCTGCCAAAACTCCAGAAAACGATTATTTGATTTGTGATATGGAATTAAATCCACTGGACTGGATTCTCCCAAAGAGGTTGTAGATTCTTCAAAACACTGTTTCTGATTTGTGAATCATTTTACCCATTTGTGAAAATGCAAAAAAAGTTTCACAGATTTCTCTGCATCTAGACATGACTAGATTTTAGACCAGATCCAGATCAGAAACCTACATAGACTTGTCAAACCTGGACCGGACTGTCCCAAAGAGGCTGTAGATTGTTTTTGATAGAACTAAGATACAAATGAGTCGTCACGTTCGTGAATAGAGTACTAAACATTATGAGCGTATGACGTAATTGACGCAAACTACTATTAAAAACACGTTATTTAAACTCACGCTAATTTAAGGAGTTACACTCGTGGCACAGCAGCGTCACTAGTGACACGAGGAACTCTTATTTGGTGACTGGTGAAAATCAGGTCGTTAGCAATGTGCAAAACATGCTAAATGCTAACTCAAGCCGCCGCTACAATAGCTGTTTTACCACTGAGAACAACTCACTTGTGATGATGATGAGGTCGGATTAGATATGAATCAGATCCCTCCATGGTTAATAATTAAAGTTTCTGCCTCAATAAGATTGAGGACTCGTAAAGAGGCACGCTGAAGCTAACCAGCTAGTATGTGCAGTGTTACCCGTTACCATAGCGACGTATTTTCTGTGCTTCCTGTTTCAAAATAAAAGTATGGGAGTTGACTTATATGGGTTTTCGCGATCCTTGCAAATCAGGGCAGCTGTTGTTCGGCATTACAAATCGGTAATGTTACATCTCTATGATTGACTGTTCCCTCTGTCTGATAAAATATAACTGTTTAATAAAAACAAATGACACATAAACACTTGTTTGTCACTTCGATGTGTTCTAATCCTCACCTGTGGCACACACTTCCTGAATAAATACCTGCGGTGTGCTCATTTAAGTCAGGACTGAAAACATTATTGTTTAACTCAGCTTTGTCTTGAAATCATAGTTATCAATTCATTCTTCATTTTTATTCTTTTGTTTGTATCAAAAACAAAGTTTTAGTGAATTTGCAGTGTTTTTTTAAGTTTCTGAAAGCAAATAACCCCACATAAATAATATTTGTAATAATTGTATGATTAATTAATTACATAATGATCTACTGGTAATGATGATTTAAAATTATGTGCCCAATCACTCCAGACCACACCAGAATCTTTATTCCTCTCTAAGGTTTACTTCAGAAAACATGTTTAGTTTAATCGACTTAATTAATCACAAGCTCCAGGAGGTCATGGTTTGGGTCATGTTTGTTTGTGAGCATGCAGGAATTGTAGTGAAAGGATTCACTACACACTGAGGGTGTAGTTATGGCCAAAGGAAGAAATTAATATATTTTGGCAGCGATCACACGCAATTTTGGAAACCGAGCAGCCTCGGTGGAGATTTAGCATCTTTCTGAGTGCTTTCTCAAGATTTTACATGTGCTGCACTTGCCTCTGAGGTGCTACAAAGTAGTAGGCTGGGGTTCGGGCCCAGGGGAGGCTCTACCTCACTTTCTCTTATATATGTTTCTCAAATGTCAACGATTGCCTTGCCTCATGTACACTGCTCCTGTCTGCTGATTATATGTATTTTTGTCTTTATCAACTGTGCATGAGATGAACCGAAATGACTGATCCTGATCTTATTCCCACTGTTCTGCAAGGCTGTGGTGTGATAGTATGTCTTTTTAAATGTCACTGCTACCGCTGCTGTCTCTTTTCATTTTACCCTCTTCCCTTTGTTCATGAATGGAATTCAACATTGTAAAATGGTCCATTCCATTCAAGTCTTTATCATGAGTCCTGAATGTTCTGCTTTAAAAAATCAATAGCTGGCTGTCACAGCTGCAGAGATACTTTGGATTGTAGACCATTCAAACCTCCCATTTCTCAATTCTCTCACACACAAAGTGAAAGAAAAGGTGTTTCCATAACACATTGCTCATATTAATTAATTGTTTGTTTTTTTTTGTCAGCTGGGATTGGCTCCAATTTCCCCACTCGGGGAGAATAAAGTGGTAGAAAATGGATGAAACGGATAATATCATTATATCATTACATTCGGTATTGATCCTGATGTTTTGCAGACCTTTAATGGGTCACACATTAAAGGTCATTTTGAATAACCATAACTAAATTGCCCTCCCTTCAATTATTAAACCTGCAAATGAGTCATCATCACCTTAATGTCTTCATATTTGATTGTTTAAATGAGCTGCTGTCTGCATGTATTGTACACTTTTGGGGGAAAAAAAATATGTCAAAGATTTATAACTTAAACACCATTTCCTCTCATATCTCCTCTTAAAACTTAACTCAGATCACACTTTCACATAGCAACAGATGGACATTTTGGGGAATGTAAGGCAGAAAAGCTCCAGCAGGTGGCACTTGTGCACAATACACATATGGAAAACTGTAAGTTTGAATTTGTCCTGCAGCCCTTACTGTATAATATTGATTAATCAAGGGCATCTGTTGTTTGGCAACAGTGGGAAAACAATAAATAGTCTCTCAGAATTTTAGGATAAAGAGACTAGATGTATAAAGAACAATTACTTTCCTGAGATTGTCAAACAGGTCTAAACCTCTTCTCCCTCTTTTACTTTCATGATTATTGCTGTTTCAGCATCTGCCAAAGCTACATAAGCGTTTCCTCACTACAGTCATTACCATGGATGTATAATATAAAAACATCATAAAATACATCCATGGTCATCATGACTGTTCAAATGAAACTCAAGGAAACCAACATTAAGTTTCAGTTTCATTGTACTCCTCAATAAAAGCCAGTGGCTCTGGCTGAGTCCTCATTCCCACAGCCTGCTTCTTTACTGTGCAGACCAGCTGCGAGTCTTACCTGGGGTCTTTTGTGTCTTTAATTACCAGCACGTCTGTCACCGTCAGGATGGCACTTTCAGAGTGGACCAGTATTTTCCTGGGAGAAGCCAGCGATGTGCTGCATGGAGACACTTGGAATCTGGAGTTTGATCCCTCTATTCGACCCAAGTCTCCAGAGCCAGGATGGAAGGAATACATCAGAAACACTAGTGCAAGGTCAGTGTACTGGACTTAAATTATCTAGAAGATACAGACCGTCTATACAGTCTAATGTACAACACATATGTGATCATCTCTTAAAGTTTTGGACGAGAAAACAATTAGATTATACATTGTGAATGTACGTGTGTATGATGTAGAGAGAGTTGTGAGTAGGACAGGCCTGTTAAAGGAAACAAACAGATACAATAATACCAACACTCCATGACATTAG
The DNA here is from genome assembly GCF_963457635.1 of Microchirus variegatus. Classification (NCBI taxonomy): domain Eukaryota; kingdom Metazoa; phylum Chordata; class Actinopteri; order Pleuronectiformes; family Soleidae; genus Microchirus; species Microchirus variegatus. Next base: position 12,453,303 of record NC_139805.1, read on the forward strand.
ATTTGCTGTGATTTAGAAAATAAGTGTCACTTGTCATTTCAAAGGTTTCAATGCACCCAGTGTCGAACAAGAACCTGGCCTTCCAACCGAGTGATGGTGCTCTTCCACATGAGTCTTTCAGACGGGAACGGCCGTGTCAAAGTCAGGCGCTTCCGTCAGAAGTGCAAGAAATGTACTGACGCCCCAATGGTGGATCCCAAAATCGACCCAGAGCACATCACCATCCTCATGAAGAATCTGGTGAAGAAGATAAGAATAAAGTGCTACAATGAAAACCTGGATCAAGGCCACTATGATCACAAGAAGCTTGATGTCAAAAATCCTCATGAGCCTGATCACTGTGAAGGATGTAGAGAAGGCATCTGCAACAGAGAGTGAGCTGAGCTTTGTGAATCTTCAGCTGAATCGTTTGTTCTTTGTAACAGCATAAAACACATGTTCACTTTTGTCCCAGATTTATTAAAATTATGTATCACAAGATTATAATTTGTTCATGTACACGGTTCTATCACCTTGATTGTGCTTGTAATTAAAACAATAATTATACAGTTGTTATTATGTGATACACAATCATTTAAATATGTTGATGATGTGTTTTCAGTCAACTGATGAAAATGTATCCGCAAGAGAAAATGTATTTGTTGTCAAAAGAAATATAGTGTGTAGGTATTTTGCAACAACATAAAAGCTACTAAATATATGTTTCTGGAAGTACAATATAAAGTAAATTTAAGCTGCATTGTTTAAAAGATTTGATGTTGTAATATGGATTTCAAAATAAAGCTGTTAATTAAATGAAATAGCTCCTTTGACTGTTAAATGGATACAGTTTGTATAATACTGTATTTCCTCTTCAGTGGCTAATATAAAACACATTAGCCATAAAGGCCACCTCCAAGATCATAATTTTTCATTATGTTGTGATAATAAGTAACTTACTTATTATATTTCCACTATGTTTATTGCACTACACATATGAACAAGTGAATAAACGCCATGCAGTCATAAAACTATACTGCAAAGTATATTTTACAAGAATGTTGTTATTGTATGTCTAAGTCACTGTAAACCTTTTGTTTTTTTTGGCACATCATAGTGTTGACATCTGTCCTAGCATCACACGTCTTTCTTGCCCCACCCTGGTTGCACATTATTGCTAAAATGAAACTAAAACGAAACTCACTTTACTTTCATGTTTCTCTAAATATCTCTTGGCAGCGTGACATCACAAACGCAGGAGTGCACTTGTTTTAATTTTATCTATCAGGACAGGCCCATTCATCCCTGTTTTCTGTCAGGGATGTCTGCATGCAGTTTCAAGATGAGTAGAAATGTAAAAATACAATAAATAATAACCACAACACAAAAGCGTACGCAACACAGTTAGCAGATAAAACCACAGGACACATACAGAAACATTTAAGGAAACGGCTGAGTTGAATAACTGAAAGAGAAAAGACCCAGTGACTTCACATTTGCTTTGCACAACAATGTGCCAGCATCGCATGCTGAACATAACACAGTTTATAAAATCCAACATAGATGTTCAGACAGATGCCAAGTGCATTTGTTATTTAAATATGTGGGCACAGAATAGAAAAATGACGACTGGAAGCTTGACCCAAAGACACTTGAGTGTATTTTTACATAAGATAAACATGCAAAGTGCTAGATTTGAAGGTATAAAGTAAGTGGGTTGGTAAGTGGGTAACCTGTCCTGTTCTGTAGGTAGGTATCTAGTTTAACTTAGCAAACTCATCAGCTCAGACAGGACATAATACTGAACATACCATTGTAAAATGCAAACCCTGGCTCCAATAGTAACTGCCTCCACCCATCATGTGGATACACAGATCAAGATGACATGGAGGCTCCACAGCCACACCTAGCAACAACAACAACAAAACAAACAAAAGCAAACATTTAAAAAAAAAAAGTCCACAGTGTGTTGAGATCAGAGGTGCAATCACTGAAATGCATAATTTCATAATTTCTGCAGACAATCTATTAACCTAATGATCATGCTGATGCATTCAAGGACACTTCAGTACACAGGCAGATGCTTTTGACAGGATTCACAACTAACTAGGTATTGTTTGATTTGGTTGGTTTTTTGTATCTTTGGCGTATTGTAGTTGTAATGGAAAATAACACTTGCTCTCATATGTTGCTTGTTTAACAAAAACAAACATTTGTACACTACTCGTACCGAGTATGTGCCCAATTATCTTCAAACACAGCTGCACAGATGTGAGCCATCTTTGACCTGCCTCTGACCAGTTGTCCTTCTTGACTCTCTTTGCAAAGAATAAACCACGCTACAACAGCCAACTTGGGTTATCCAACTTTATTTCTCTTCATCGGACACCTTACGACAACGTTTGCCACAGCAGTGGTGAATATTGTTCATGCAAATTTTGTTGAAATACCCTGACATTGACCAACGTTTTTTCATTTCCGATATGCTGTGGGGTTTTTTTTACTCGGGCAGTGGGGATAGTGGGCTCTCGGCCAAGAGACCTGCTTTCAGCTGGAATGCTTCAAACTTGCGTTATTTTATTAGCCTGGTTAGGGTTATTGGTCGACCTCCAGTAGGTTGGTAGATAGATAACAAAGTGACAGGTTGGGGGTGGGTTGGTTGGTTGGTAGGTAGGTAGGTAGATGGGGACGTAGAGGGCTGAAACCAGAGGGCCCCTGTTTCCATTCACTGTTTATTTGCATCTGACCAGCAGGTGCGACACCGACGCTGCTGTGGGCACATGTCACCATCTCCAAGTCACACACTGACGACCAAAACATAAACTATGGCTTTACTGTGCTTTGAATGAAACCACCTGCAGGGAAAGTTAGCCACATTATTTGCCAGTGGCACTATGTATATCTTGGCTGTACTGAGGTTCAGTGTTTAGTCTTGCAAGAGTTAGTTTCTCAGGTAAGTAGTAGCGGTCTTTTTTTGTCTGGTATTTGTAACAAAAATAACATGTTTCAATGAAGCTAGACTATTATTTCCTCTCCAGGCATAAGAAACCAAAGACAGATAAATGCTTGATGTTTGATGTCATGGCATCCCAGGTAAAGTATATTTTCTTGCTGTAAAATCTGAAGTTTACATATTATATCTGAGGTTGAATACAGCATTGGCTGTTATATACTGTAAGTGATCCTGTTTTCCTGTATAACATATCAATCAATAACAGCTTTTAATCCCTATAGCGGCTGATTTTAATATCCATGTCCACTCTGGTGTGGTGTCTCATGCAAGGTAAGTGATATTTATATACAGTAAAGCTCATGTATAAGTGTTATATGTTGGGTTAGGGGTGAGACTGCATAAACTTTGAATACAATTTGATAGACTCGTTTTTGAATTTCGCCAGCAGCTCCATGCAGTGCCATCATAGTGAATTGCTCTGAGCCAAACCAACCTACCCTTCTGAAGGCTCTGACTCCACTCTTTAACCTGAGCGCCATACGACCTGTCATGAACACATCAACATGTACCAACGTCAACATTTCCTTCATCATGTATGGAATATTAGGAGTGGTAAGTTTACATCTCTATCAAAGCAGATGTAAGGAGTTTAGGTGTATAATTAAGGATTCATTCATTTTATATTAATGAGTAATAATAATCCATTGGGTTGCTGTCTACAAACACATTCTTATAAAGATCCATGTGTTTCCCAAAACCAAATCCATGTGTTGAAATCTTTACTCTTGTCTTCCAGGATGAAAAGTCTCAGCTCTTGATGACATACCTTTGGCTAAATTTTGTAAGTCCTAGATTCACCCATTTCCAGCAGTAGATTTGTGTGATCAAGTGAAGCGTCTGCTCTGTGCACTGACAACAGGTCTGTTGTTTTAGAGGTGGATGAACGAGTTTGTCAGCTGGGATCCAGCCCAGTGTGGCTCAGACAGGATTGCTCTCCCCAAAACCAAATTTTGGGTGCCAGATATTGTGATCAATGAATTGTGAGTCTCATCAATTTACTGAAATGGCTCGGAACTAAAATAAAATTTTGGCAAATATTTATTGATTGTAAATGTATACATCTTTGGTACTTTAGTGAGAACTGACACAATATATACAGTAGTACTAGTCAATTATCAATCAAATAGATGTATTGTTTTTTTTATTGTTGGCCTCACCATAGCATGTTATATGAATTATAGGAGCTGTGGAATAAGGGAAGATTTTTTTCCACAGCATAATTCAGTAACAAGCAAATTGTGTGATATTGTGTGGACACATGTTGTTTTTTTTCATATTTAATCTCAGCATAGAAAGATAAGACTCTTAAACTTCTGCTAAAGGTGCCTTATTTTCTCTGCTTTTTTCCCATCTTGCAGTATGGATGAAAACACGGCCCCTGAGGTTCCATATCTGTACTTACGTAGCGATGGTCGGGTGCGTGACACTCTACCGGCCAAAGTCGTGAGCTCCTGTAACCTTGACATTTATACCTTCCCATTCGACGTACAGAATTGCACATTGACTTTCAACTCCTACATCCACTTTGGTAAAGCTCAACTTTAATTTCAAAGAGTTTGGACAAAAGCGTCAACCAGTTTTAATAAATCTAAAGTATCTGCTAAGTAAGATTTGTACCGACAAGAAGCTATGAATGAATGATGAACTGCTCTGATATTATTTTCAATTTTAAGGTTAAACAACCACTTACCAATGGCTGCTTTTCATATGTTTCTGTTATTTAACCCATCACCAAAAGTCTGATGCAATGACCAAATGTCAGTTTGACTCAGTTAATTAAAAATGTTTTTTGCCTTTCTTTTTTCTTTACAGTGATGATCTTAAAGGTTGATACCTTCCTGTGTTTGTCTCTCCTCAGCGACAGATATAAAGGTTTTCCTCAGCAGATCTGCACAAGACATTACAGAAAGCTCCAGAAAAGTCATGACCACAATGGGAGAATGGGAGCTGTTGGATATCACCGCCCACGATTACATGGAAAGGTTTGGGACGGAGTACATCGATGAGCTTAAATTTCATGTACGTTGATGGTACCGTATGTAAAACGTGTTATTTTGGGTGATGATATTGATCTGTGTGAGATATTCAAACACAGCCATCCAATTAAGGCCCTTACTTGTACAACAACAGTAAAGATGTGTGTCAAAATGTATCATAGCACAGAAGGTTAAAAATGTCCAAAATCATTTGATTCCATTCCCTGCGCAGATACAAAGGAAATTGTGAGACCTGTATAAACACATTTTTTCAGGGGTATGAGGTAATGATGGATGTGGGGCAAACTTAGTTATAGCTCAAGAGTAGTCAAATTCTGCTTGACTTGTAGCTGATTTGGTGTTAGTTTTTGAGATAATAAAAGCCTTATGGTACAATGAATATTCTACCAGCCAGAAATTAAAAAACTTTTCTTTTTTTAAATAAAGTAAATAGATCCACAATTTATAAATTGTTCTGGTTCGTTGGGAGGAATGGTATGATGTGACCGACTTTGTTGGATTACATTTAACGCTGAAGTAGCATTTGTTCATTTTTGCTGACATGTCCGTCATCTTGTTTCTGTAGATCAGAGTGAGGCGCCGAGCCACTCTATATGTTGTGAACCTGTTGATCCCCAGCTGCTTCCTCATCACGGTTGACCTCTTCAGTTTCCTGCTGCCTCCACAAAGTGTGGACAGATCTTCCTTCAAGATGACCCTCATCCTGGGCTACACCGTCTTCCTGCTCATCATGAACGACCTGCTGCCCATAACTGGAAACACTATACCGCTCATAAGTCAGTGGTTTTCAGAGAACTAATAATAACTATGTGCAGTGTGTTGACTGATTTATGTAAACCTTTGTTGTTGCGGGGTCCATGTCACACCTGTCTTGTTTTCTGTTTGTTTGTTTGTTTGTTTGCTTTACATCAGATGTGTTCTTCTCTCTCTGCCTGGCTCTGATGGTTGCCAGTCTACTGGAGACAATCCTCATCACCAACCTGCTGTGCGGCTCTGTCAAAGACTCTCCAGTTCCTCACTGGATCCAAGTCCTTGTTCTTCAGATTTTAGGTTTTCTTGTTTTCATGCCGCGCAAAGCTAAGCATTCAGGTAATTATCTTATAAATCAGAGATTTACAAGTTTTAATTCACAGGAAAGCGGGTATATGCATGATAGTTGATCATAAACTCTGAGGAAAGAGAGGAAGTAATATTGAAAACTGTCTGGATTTCTTCTAGACATGGAGCAAAGTGTTGCTGTGATAAAGCTTGATGCTGTTGAGGGACCTCCACAGCAGAAGGGGCCAGTGGTGGAGGACAGGGCCGTGCAGGAGCTGAGAAGCCTGGCCACAGACCTCCGGGCTCTTCGCCTCCAGGTGGAGCAGCAGCTTGATGGAAGCCAAAGCTCAAAGGATTGGATCCAGGTGGGTTTCATCATAGACCGTCTGCTGTTCGGTATCTACATCCTCTTCATATCAGTCAGCTTCATTACCATCATCATTATCTGGCATAACTCATACAGTCAGTAAACAACTGCTTTGTGTTTTAAAAAGGCTCCATTCATGTGAATAGGGACCTGATAGTGACTCCAATGTTTCAGTTATGACCAATGTCATTGTTTTCTTGGAGAAACATTGCTGTAGCACATAATGTGGTATATTCTACTCTTATACAATGTACTAATGTTTAGAGCAACAATCGCTTATTATATTATATCTCGTCGTCATTAAATTATCAGATTTGATGTGGAATTGTATTCAAAAATAAAAGTACTTTTAAAAAAAAGTTCTGTCAGTTTTTGATTGACATTTATTTCAAGCAAAACAATCACATCCCTGATTGAGCAATTAATTAGTGATCATCACACTGCGTAGAAACTACGCCAATGCAACAAAAGTAGAAAAGTGTATGTTGTCACTTCCCAAATCAAGTGAAGTTACTCTTAACATGCGTAGATGACACCTTCTGAAATTACGAAAGTGTGCTCAATCAAAGAATCAACTCTCAAAAACAAACATAAATACTTATATTGTGTTCCACTGCAATGGGAACGGTACATAATACGGTACATAACCCATGTCACCAGGTACGTGGACAGGGACTGAGGTCAGACATGGATGTTAAGCCATGTGGTCTTGCTCACTGTCTTCAAAACTGATCTGTAATATTTGGGATGTGTTTGAATTCAAGTCTGTGTCACAGACATAAAAGCACCACTGTATCAAGAGTGTGAAATTGGTAAGAGTAAGTAAGAGGCAGGTAACAACATAATGTCTACATGTACCTGAGGATAGGTTCCATCTAAAATCCCCACAATACATGTGCACATGTATAATCAGCTGATTCTGCACTTAAAAGTTATTTTCAATGTCTATTTATCTTGAAAAGTCGATAAGTTTGACCCCATTTATCTGTTACTCAGTATTTGTGAAGACAACTTTACAGGAGAGCTCTTACCACCAGGAGACCGCGCACACATACACACTAACAGCCACTTCTGACCCAATGTTAATGTTTTTAGTGCTGCCTGCTGAAAGTCAAGCCTTCTAAGCTTCTGTTCATCTTCATCTTTCTGCTCATGCATGGTAAGTAAAGCTGAGTCAAGTGTATACAGAACTCCTTCCTACATGTTACTGCTTTTCACAGGATAGTTAGAAGATATCCTGTAGTTAGGATTCAAGTCATTTTTTAATTTAAATGTTGACATCAACTTCACAGCTCCATCTCCTCCGACTTTACATCATGACATCATTTTGAGCGAGATCGAGAGACAGACATGATTTTCAGACATCACAGACTCACAGAAACGTGTAGATTTTGTATCGTTTTTCATTTGCTGGCTGTAGCCAATCGTCAAAAATGACATATTCCTTTTTCCTTCTCTCTCTTAAGCGGGGAGCAGTTCCTTCATGCTGAACTGCTCTCAACCCAACACACTGGCTCTACTGGAGGCGCTCAAACCAGTCTTCAAACTGAACTCCATTCGACCAGTCATGAATACATCAACCGTAACGAATGTCAGCATTTCCTTCACCCTGTTTGCCATCTTGGGTGTGGTAAGGAACACAACAATAGTCTAAATCCATCACAATAATATCAGGTTCTACTGTATGTGTAAATTTTGCATCCAAATATTTATTGCCACCAGAGACATTTCACTGGATGCCAGAATAAATTCCCATTCAAGAAAAATGTCTGTATAGCGCAAGCACCTAAATTACATTATTTTTTTTATTTTATTTTTTTTCAGGATGAAAAGGCACAGATCTTCACAACTTTTATTTGGCAAACTTTAGTAAGTACTAAATTGAACGATTTTATTTTAGCAGTACGATCCCTGAGCCCATGTCTCCTCATTTGTTTCTAAAGTGTAACAGCAGAATACAGAACACTGGATAATGTGAACATGTCAGATTAGATCATTAAGACGACAGTTCTACAAATCTATATGAGCATAATTATGTGCAGTTCAACACATGACTGCGTTTCTTATTCTCACTGCAGGAATGGAGAAATGAGTTTGTCAGCTGGGATCCAGAACAGTGTGGTACTTTCCGGATTACAGTTCCAAAGAAACTACTCTGGATACCTGATGTGGTCATAAATGAGTTGTAAGTGCTCTCTATTCTGTACAGTGCAGGCTTTAAAATGTTTATTGGGGGATATTAAGTCTAACCAGTGGCACATCTAAAAAAAAAAAAAAACACATTTCTGGGCAAAGAATTAACAGGAATATTAGTCCTAACTTATAATTTCCTTATAACTGTGTGTTTGTTTGTTTTTTTGTTTGCTTCTCATTCTCCAGTATGGAAAAGAACCAGGCTCCATTTGTCCCATATAACTATCTGTATTCTGATGGCTTTGTTTTCGATGCACAGCCCGTCAAAGTGATCAGCTCCTGCAGGCTCGACATCTACATGTTTCCATTCGACTTACAAAACTGCAGTTTTAGCTTCAACTCGTACGTATACCGACGTAAGAGACGCCCATTAATCTTCTCCTTGCATGGCGTTAACGTTCTGAGAACTTCTAATTCTGTGAGCTGAACCGTAGCGACGGGGGGGTTCATTCATTCATATTCATGTTGTTCTTTCAGAGTATGCATTTCAAGTTGGCCTAGCTAAATCTGCAGAAGAAATATTTCGACGCTCTAAAGAATGGATGGTAACGATGGGTGAGTGGGAACTCACTGGAATCACAGTGAAGAAACACGTGTTTCCGGTTTCGGAGGGAGGAAAGTATGAGGAGCTTCGTTTCCATGTAAGGAAAAACTCTGACTGCACAACATCTACTGTACTTTTTAAACTTCTATTTATTCACATGACAGAAAGTCTAAAAGGTCAGGGAGCGGGACTGCACATCTAGTGTACAACATCAGTTGTTTGTTTGAGTTTGCTTACACAGCCATGTAGGCAGGAAAAGCTTCTGAAAAAATTAATGGCACCAGTGTGGAGTTCACTGCACTATTTTAATCCACAATTAATGTATGTAATAGTTGTATTAAAAAGCAAATAACAGTAACACAACGAGGGTAAGCTAGACCAGCTTCATCATTTCCACGGTCCTCTGTCTTCTATGTTTGGGTGAATTGAGTTGAACTTGTCGAGTTGGTGATGGTGTTTCCATCATTTAAAAGGTGTGTTTGTGTCGATATGAAATAAAGTGGATATATTTGTAATAAGACAATGGTACAGGTGTGTCCTGTCACAAAACAGTGAAATGTGACTTGTATAAGTGTAAAATAAAAGCACATTACCTGCATCAGTTCAACAAGAATGTGAGGTTAACCCTGCTGCTGCTGCTGCTGATGCTGCTGCAGGTGTCGGTGAGACGCCAACCCACCATGTATGTGGTGAACCTGCTGATCCCCAGCTGCTTCCTCACCACAGTCGACCTTTTCAGTTTCCTGCTGCCTCCGCAAAGTGTGGACCGATCTCTCTTCAAGATGACCCTCATCCTGGGCTACACCGTCTTCTTGCTCATCATGAACGACCTGCTGCCTATAACTGGAGACACCATACCTCTCATAAGTCAGTTGACAATCATTATAGTTTGTATTTAATTTGATTAATATGCATATCTTATTGTTAGCAGTCACTCAGCTCATTACATAATTACTTCATACAACCTGGTTTGGCCTGAAGACCAGTTGACCAACCAGAGAAGACCTAACTGTGGCTCTGAGGAAGGTCACCGTAGGCTCTCCATGCTTGGAATATACTTAAGAGGATATCATTTATATTAACCCTTAGTGCTCACATGGCACAAATCTGTGCTGCTGGTCACATTATGCATTGTTGAGTCAAAGTTGATGATATATCGCATTTTTAGTAGTGATATAAAGTAGCAATAATAAGCCACAGAAAAGACCAAAGACCAAGTGAACTTTTAACTGTGACGTATTTCCATGTCACAAATTCAATCCGATTTCAAACATTATGAGTACTCTGTATGTACAGTTTAATGTTTCAACGTAATGGAAAAAACAGCCAAAATGCTCTGTGTTCTAAGGGTTAATATTTCCTGAAATAATGATCAATAATAAACTTCGACCAAACTTTGATGCACTTTTGGGCTCCAACCACACGCATTCACATGCTGCAGGCACAGCGATAAGGAGCACCATGGGGTTAAGTGTCTCGCCCAGAGACACATCGACATGAAGACAAGGAGGAAACAGGGATCAAACTCTGAGTCCCAGCTGCTTGCTCAATGTCATAAAATCCCATTCACTGAGCATTTAAGGTTTTTTTTTTTGTTTTGTTTTGGTTTTTTTTAAATCTCATTTCTCATACTCATTTTTATGATGCCAGATGTGTTCCTGTCTCTGTGCCTGGGTCTGATGGTAGCCAGTCTACTGGAGACTATTCTCGTCGTCAACATGCTGCGTGGCTCCGCTCATTACTCTCGAGCTCCTCACTGGATCAGAGTGTTTGTCCTTCGTATCCTGGGTCGACTGGTGTGGCTTCGTCCAAAGTCCAGTGATCCACAAGACAACACCTACATAATCCAAAATCCTGCAGCTCATGGTAGTGTGTGTGGGTCTTAACCCTTGATGGTTGTCACAGAAGGCAGTGTAAATCAGTCACAGCTGCCTTCAACTCTATTTGTATTTCCTCTGCAGCAGGAATGAACGTGTCATATTGTGTGGAGGAAGACAGCGAAGCTCCAGAGCATAAAGGACCACTGAATAATGACGAGGCCCTGAAAGAGCTGAGGAGCCTGGGAAGTGAGCTTCAGTCCCTCCGCCTGCATGTGGACCAATCGCTGGCTGTTAACCAAAGCTCAGAGGAGTGGATCCAGATGGGTTTTATCATAGACCGCCTGCTGTTTGGCCTCTACATCCTCTTCATATCAGTCAGCTTCCTCACCATCATCATTTTGTGGGTGTGCTCATAAAATGTGATGTTGTTTGTGATTTTTTTTTTTTTTTTCGCATACTGTAATTTTTCTGGTTACTTTTTTTTTCTGGAAAACTTTAGCATTTTGAAGTGATGTAATATTACATGACACATCTTCCCTCCAGGAGTCTCCACAGTGGATCTTCAATAGTTTTAATACAAGCATAATGACATAACTACATTCACATTGGCTGATAAAGAATACATAAATAGAGTTAGAGTTAATAGAGTTCCTATTTGGCCATTTTTACGATTAATATGTAATAGTTTGTGTCTGCCATTGTAGAAAATGTTGATTTTGATCAATTAATAAAAGAAGCTTCCATGTGTTTAGGAAAATGATGAGTTGTTTTTAAAATTTAATTTAAAGTCTGTAAACCCAAATCCACAATCGTCTTCTAACTATGTAATTTAGGGTCTTATGTAGATAATATTTAACATGTAAAAATATTAGAAATCAGTTTTCGTCCAAATTCGAAATATTTGTCTTTTTAACTGTAGAAATGTGGGTTTCAATTGGGCGGAGTCGCTAGGGTTTATGACAAATAAGAGAGCGTTCACCGCTCGAGATGAGTCGGTGAGCGGCTACACAAGCAAGGCTGCTTGAGGAGCCTTCAATCAGTGATCCATTTTGTTGTTTCAAGCTCATTGCATATTGAGGTGTGCTCTCAGGACAAGGCAAAACTAGCACAAAACAATACCACACATAGCAGATGGTTTGACTGGTTTTACTTGAATTGTGTGACGCTGAGGCTTTGACAAACACGAATATTTCACATGTGAGTTGTCAGTTTGTTCGGACTTTCCCTCAAGTGCTGCCACCTGAGCTGTCTGATTCACTAATATTTCTGCTCCTTTTTCTTTTAAACTTACAATCTGGGAAATGCAACCTGCTGGGCTATCGCTTTAAAATCTCACTCTGGAGATTTCAATCTGTGCAGACACAAACAATGATACAACAGCACCTATATTTGCTTTTCTAATGAGGTCGTAGCAGTTAGAACTGAGCAGATTAAGCAGTCGGTGAACCCAACATGGATTATGACAGAACATCAACTGCTAATAATCGTTGTGAATTAAAAAAAACCCATCAGAGCAGAATTGTTCATAAAAACCACTGATTTCATACAGTCATCAGTTTACTGCTGTAAATGTTTATTTGTGTATTATTTAAGAATTAATAAATGTAATTCTCCCTGTCTCTACCATTCGCTAACTTAACCAAAAATAAGCACATGGACCAACTGCAGCAGGGTACAACAGATTAACTCCCACAGGTTGAGGTGTTAAAAAATAAAACGGGCCAGTGGTTACCAAAGGTGTTGAACAACAACTTCTTTGTTAACCCGAGTGTCCATATTCCAGTTGTGTGTTTTTGCACATCTGTTGATTTATATTCTTCTATCTATTCACAAGACTTTAAAATAATATACTTTAGTTACTTTTTATCTGGAGCAATTGAACCAGTTATCATTCAAGGGTGTGTGGTCGACTAATCTAAAGTCAAAGTACTTAAGCCCTAAACGTTTTGCACTCAAAACCATGTAGTATAGTGTATTTACAGTTTTACCTCTTTGTACTTTCAATTTGTTCAGTCATTATGTGATTGGAACGGATCACACATTTTTAAAAACATATGTTTTTTTGTAATTTTAGTTTACGTTTGGGTCAGATTAGGTTAGTGGTTAGGGTTCTGCTTAAATCTCGAGAGAATTAATTAAGTTGCACAAACATGTATACATGTACGTTCAGTACCAGCAGGAGCTCTCTTTGCACATGTTCACATCGTTGGACGTGGAGGTCATTTTGTTCCCTCAGAAACATCGAGCATGAGTCCAACTGTCAGCATCATCTCAGGTTTACTCCTAATGTCAGGTAACAATTCACCTTTTTATTACTGTGAGTAATTTGTGTGTTTTGTTTTCCATTCTGATGCATGTCCAACTCTGTGAATAATAAGCAGCAATGTAATAATTACTGTGGTTTATTCTGTTTCATTTAATTAATTTGGCTGTTGTAAAGGAGGGGAGACAAATCTTGAAAATCTTCGAGTCATGTGTTTCATTATTAATCTGTCCAGCTATTTTTGGCAGAGATTCAAAATATATTATGCTGGAGGACACTTTCAACATATCAACAGATATGCTGTTCTCAATCTCCGGAATACAGTGTTATATAATCTCATGGCTATTCTGGTACAGCTCAGAATCTGAGACAAACTGATAATATAAATGTTTAAATACTTAATAGAGGACTTTTTGACACGTTATCTATGAAATATCAGTTTCTTAATGCCGCACCATATCAAAATCATGAGTTAAGTTTTACTCTCATCCAACCTTTGAAAAAATAATTTCTTCATAGTTCTTCACTTAAATACAAAATAGGATTTTCTTAAACACAAGAAATGGAGGAGAAAGTGAGCCATTAGTTCCCCTAGATAGATAGATAGATAGATAGATAGATAGATAGATAGATAGATAGATAGATAGATAGATAGATAGATAGATAGATAGATAGATAGATAGATAGATAGATAGATAGATAGATAGATAGATAGATACTGATATAAAATGAATGGGCTTCCACTGGCCATTTATAAAACACCACCACCACCTGCTGGACTACCACGAAAATACATCTGCACAGCAAGTTCTGACCTTAATATCAATTCATTTGAGTGTACATTTGAGACCACAGAGTTTCTGTGAGTTGATATTGTACCTATTTTCAGTTGTTAAACCTCTACAAATAATAATCCCATGTTGTGTGTAGAATACAACTCGATTCACACTCACATTTCTGCCCAGTGGAGGTTAACTTCAACAGGCAGCTGAGTCACAAATCTCAGAGTTTAGAAGTAAAATGGTTTGTTACCTGGCTGAGGATGATTGAATCAGGCTCTTCAACACCAAGTGAATGAACACTGTTTGAATATTACACCACCAAAGATTGAACACAAGCCCAAATCAGCTGTGTGTGCCAAACTACTTTTTTTTCTTCTTCTTCTTTTTAATGGCTGCTCGCCACCAACATTATTGGGCAATACTACCACCTGCTGACCCGGGGTGTGGGTCTGGCTCCAATTTGCCCTCCTAATTATTTAAATATATATTATGTAGTGGCTTCTTTAAAACTTCTACTGGCATAATTTTGAAAAAAAAAAAATAATAATAATTTCCTTTCTTTACTCGTTTTGCGCTGATGATATTAGCAAAACAAAAGCAGTTAAAATAAGGGTTTGTGGGTTGTTTCTTGTTTTTGTTGTTGTTCTTTTTAGTGTCTGTATAATTCTAGGAGATATTCTTCCTGATATTTAAGTCTTATTTAATACCTTATTAATATTGATAAGGTATTAAATAAGACTTAAATACATCAACACTCATAGCATAATTATTATGCTATGAGTGTTGATGTATTTGAATCATTTACACGCCCCTAAATAATTGAAAATGTCTCTTCAGTGTCTCTGTGTTACAGTAAACTTCCTTGTAAAAAAGGTCACAGTGGTCCGACCTATGAGTCCATGCAAGCTGTGTTTGACCTGAAAGCCTTCAGACCAGCAGTGAACCTCAGTAATCCGACAATCACCAACATCTCCTTCACCCTGTATGCTGTTCTGGGAGTGGTGAGTGTGAAGATTACAGTTCTAACAAAAATACCAAGGTTCATGGGTGTTGTGAAGGAGAACATGAGGACAAGCTGGAGGCAGATGATCCACTGTGGTGACCCTCTGAAAGAAGAAGAAGCCAATAGAAGAAGAAGAATTGCATTATTTGACTTGATGGGGACACTTTAGAAAAGGTTTAACTGTTGTTTACTGTCATTTTAGAACGAGAAAACCCAGATACTCACTACTTTCCTGTGGCTTAGACTGGTAAGTAACATGGAAAGACACACTAATCGGGACAGATTATGTGTAACCACAGTGCAAACAAGTATCGAGATTACAATGATGAACAGATTTTATTTCAGATTATAATTATCTAATTATCTGCAGTATTGGCATCATGAGTTCCTGATTTGGGATCCTGACACCTGTGACGGCGTCACCAAGATTTCTCTCCCTGTGAAGAAACTCTGGTCACCTGACATTATTGTATATGAGTTGTAAGTACAACTATGTTTTTGTCTGAATGTGAATTCTGAAAGTGAGTCTCAGCGTGGTTTTCTACGTCTTTTGTTCTCATTCCGCCACTTTCAACCGTCCCAGTGTGGACGATGATGTCTCGCAGGCCTGTCCTTATGTCTACGTCAACCACACGGGTCACATCCGCTGGGACAGGATGCTGCGGCTCGTCTCGGCTTGCAATCTGGAGATCTTCAGTTTTCCTTTTGATGTGCAGAACTGCACCTTTACTTTCGGGTCCTACATGCACACCAGTAAGAGAAGGCTTCTTAACAATAACACAGCTACACACGGCTACAGTCAGACAAAGTCAATCCAAAGCTGTGCTCAGCACTGAGTCAGAACATTTGACTGAATACAGAGAATAAAAAACCTGAAACAATGACGATGAAAAAAAGCTTTGTTTGCACTCATTTGTAATGTTTGGATATTTTTCTCTGTCACAGTAAAGGATGTAAGGGTCAGTCCAGCACTGACCTTTGCAGAGATGTCCGGAAACTCAAAGCGTTACCTGGAGGCCAGTGGAGAGTGGGAGCTGGTGGACATCCTGGGAGAGACATCCATTCTCAAGTTTGGAATTGACGAGTGGGACATCATCACCTTCTGGGTAAGAGAAATCTCATTAAACATTGTTTACTGCTCTGAATTTGCAAAAGAAACATGTATTGTGGCAATGTGTAACAATGTCAGGCTGATGGACGTGCTGCTCCCCTCCACTGTTGGAGCTTCATAGAAAGTTCATTTTATGTCTTGGTTCCACACTCTCATACCTCGCAACACATTTATCAAGTTTATCAAGTCAACACGACTTTGGGTAAATGATAATGTCAGGACTCAAATACAGCACTGAAGTAGCATGAGGGTTAAATAAATAAATAAAAAACTAAACGCAAAAGGCAAAAACAATCCAACATCCAAAGGCCTCAGAGGTCATGACGAAGATGAAGCCATTCTTATAACCATTGGGCTTCTTGTTCACCAGGTGGTCATCAAGCGGCGCCCAGTTCTCTATGTGGTGAACCTGCTCATCCCCAGCTCCTTCCTCATGCTCATCGACATCCTGTCCTTCTACCTGCCGCCCCACAGCGTCGACCGCGCCTCCTTCAAGATGACCCTCATCCTGGGATACACCGTGTTCCTGCTCATCATGAACGACCTGCTGCCCAGCACAGCAAACGGCACGCCCATCATAGGTGATCACAGATGTGATGCCGTGTCGAGCTGATGACGGACAGAGATAACAGGTCCCACCGTGTACATCAACATTAACCAACTGCTTAGAGTGTTTCCTTGTCCCTTTTATGGTGTTGTCAACAGTTTTACAAATCAAACAACTCCAAATTATATGTAGCCTGGCAAAAGTAGACTTAACAGCACAGGACACAGACACACTTTTGGGATCTTTATTCTGAACAGTACATTGGTTTTCAGTTAAGAAGGAACAACTATGATGGGTGCCTTACAATAGTGTCTCAAAAAATAAAATAAACCCAGCAATGAGGATGGTTTATGGTCTCAAAATGTTGTGCTGCAACAACATTATTATTGTTATATTATAATATAACAATATTGCTGTTGAATAACTGTGAACTTCTGGGCTAAAACTCACAATTTCTAGGACTCAGTCCTTCTGTATGACCTTCTGTCTTTTAATCCACTGCAGGTATCTATTTCTCAGTGTGTCTGGCTCTCATGGTCATCAGTCTACTGGAGACAGTCATCATTACCAGTGTCCTCCACCACAGCTCCCTGAAATATCAAGAGGTCCCAAACTGGGTGCGGATAGTCGTCCTCAAACATATCGCCACCCTCATCTGCTACCGCTGGCCGGAGGACGTCCAGCCTTCGTCTGCACCAAAGACAGACACACCTGAGAGCTCAAACGACAGCCCGGGCCTATGGATCGTCCAACCAGCCGAGCAGAGTTCTCCCCAGCCCACGACCAATAATGAAGGTACTCTACATCAAAGTGGTTTGTGTCTACATTTAGTGACAAATGCACTTGTTGACAAAAGCACTTTCTAATTTCCATATTTTATCTCCATTTTTTTTTATTTCACATTGTACTTTATTTATTGAAATGATATGCATTAATAATTAATTTCGACTGTTCATATTCATTATTTATGAACAGTCAAAATGGTCTTTCTAGTAGGCACATTATTCCCGGGAGTTTGAGTGTTAAGTTCTTGTCCTCATGTGATCCTGTCCATCATTGTTGCCCCTGACAGACACACCGCCGCTGACTGAACTGCAACAGATCTGTCAATACCTGGGTGACCTCCGTGCTCACCTCACCTCGCTGCAGAAGGAGAACGAGCTGCAGAACCAGTGGTGTCATGTCGGGTATGTCCTGGACTTCCTGCTCTTCCGCATCTATCTGCTGCTCATAACCTGCTACGCCCTGGTCATCATCTCCATGTGGTGCGTCTGGATCAGCCAGTCCTGAACTACAGACCAGACCAGCGCTGGTATCAGCTCAGTCCAAGCCGTTTATGTAACTAGACCTGTCAATGCCACACAGTTACTGTTTCAATAAAGTTAATGTATTGCATTAAGCCTTATGGAACAATAAGTTAATACAGTATAAAGGATTTTAGAGCTGCAATTAACAATTATTTTCATAATCGATTCATCTGTCAATTATTTTCTCAATTAATCGTTTCTTCCATAAAATATCAGAAAATGTAAAAAACAAAAACGTTGATCAGTCTTTGTCAAACCTGGAAATTACGGTGTTTTGTGGACAAAACAAGACATTTGATCGATTCAGATTTAAGGAACTCTGTTATGTGGAACAAAGAAATAGCGAAAATATTCACATTCAAGAAGCTAAAACAACCAGGAATCTTGTTTTAATAATGAAAAAAGCTTCAAACTGATTAATCGATTATATAAATAGTTGACGATTCATTTACTAATCGATTAATAATCAATGAATTGATTAATTGTTTCAGCTCTAATGGATTTGGAACAAGGAGTGTATTTGTCATCACAATCAGAATATTTACTATTCCCATGTGTCCTTTTCTGCTGTTTACACATGTAAACAATAAGTGTGACAATAAAAACATCAAAGGAAACCAAAAGTCTCCTCACAATTTCTGGGCTGCAAATAAACAAAATTTAAACCTCATGATTCAAATTTTCAGAAAGCAAAGTCCTCCTCACTAACATCAACATTTTACAATGTGAATTGCAGCAAATCTGCTCCATAAAGCCATGCAGGTAAGATGACAACTGTGCCGTCGCAGATTAAAGTGACGCTGGTGACGTTCAAAATGAAGAAATCCACCCTGTGGTGAGTCACCAACCTGTTGTATAATCCAAGCATTTGTCATTCCAGTGTTCCAAGAAGTTACGCTGCCATGTAACAAT
The DNA here is from genome assembly GCF_963457635.1 of Microchirus variegatus. Classification (NCBI taxonomy): domain Eukaryota; kingdom Metazoa; phylum Chordata; class Actinopteri; order Pleuronectiformes; family Soleidae; genus Microchirus; species Microchirus variegatus. The sequence continues at coordinate 12,472,179 of NC_139805.1, forward strand.
CTGTCGAGTCAATATTAGCCTCTGGAGGAGGCAACTCATTTTCAACAAATGATTGTTGTCGAAATGATCTGGCTGTTGCAGGACATCTCTATATGGTGGAACAGATCCTGGACCAGTTCACTTTGTAATTAAATGCAGTGATAAAGACTTAAAAGATGCTGAAACTGACAGAAGCAAAACTCATCTCCATCTACTTTCTGCTGCTTCATGGTGAGACTTTTGAATCAGGCAAAGATGTTCATCTGTTAAAAGTTGGAATGACCTTCGACTAAATGCTAATATTAAGGTTTTATTTAAAACGAATGCCGCATGTATAATAAAGCCCTTTTTCTCAGTTTATACAGATGAACACACGTCACGATGTCCATTGTAACACCGTGGAATTCTGTTCCTTTCTCTTTTTAAACTCTTCAGGCTCTGCAACGGCAGCGTTGAACTGCAGCAGCCCGACTCCTGCTGCCTTGCTCCGTGCACTTGAGGAGGAATTATTCTCAAAACAACTGATCCGCCCCGTACAAAGCTTTTCACATCCAGTGAATGTATCCATCATCATCACTGTGGTGGGGATCATGGGAGTGGTGAGATTACGCACACATACAGCTGATCATGTCTTATGTGATATTGTACATCAATATTATGTATTACTGACTCTAATGTTTTATTTTTAGGATGAAAAATCCCAAACTCTGACGACAGTCTTACAGCAAGTCCTGGTAAGTCCACTGACAACGACGAGCTCGTCAGAAGAATAAATACAGTGTAGGTTTATATGCATTTTCTATGTAATATATCATTTCTTGTGTGTTCAATGTCGTCAGGTGGCATTTTTTTGTATTTTTGCTATGGGGGGAAACAAATTTGAGTACATAGTGATACTGTCCTGTCCTGTTTAACGTAGGAGTGGAACATCGAGGGACTGAGCTGGGATGAGGAGGAATGTGGCACTAAAAGAGTCTCTGTGTCTCGGGACAACCTGTGGATCCCAGACATCCACATCTTAGAGTTGTGAGTGAAATTGCTGGATTTTTCAGTCTATTGTTCAGTTAGAGACACAAACATGAATCATTAACAGTCAGAATAGCATTGATCTTTTAGATCAGAGGAGAAGAGAAAGTAGAGCAGGTGGAGGTGTTCTGCTCAAATATCTCATTTAACTGTTAAACTCGTTGTTCTTTTCCAGCATAGATGAAGACCAGTCTCCAAAAAGTCCCTATCTCTACTTGAACAACACGGGTCATATTTTTAGTCATCAGCCGATGAGGGTGGTTAGCTCCTGCCAGTTAAAGATCTACACTTTCCCCTTCGATATACAAAACTGCTCTCTGACCTTTAGACCATATCTACACGTTGGTGAGTCTGCATCAGCCACAAAATACTCAAAATGTACCGTGTATGAACTGTGCAACACTCTTCCTCGTGTGTTTTCAATAGTCCTATAATATTTGCTGGAAAATGAACAGTGGTTTGACTTTTTGATGTGCGTTTGTGCTGTTATGCAGATAAAGTCAACTATGAGTGGAGCCATGCTGGTTATTTACCCCCCGCTTTCCTGTTACTAGTCTCTGTGCTAAACTAACCAGCTCACTGATGTTCATATTCAAACGCTGCCGATAATCCAGTGAGCAAATTTACCAAAAGGCTGTTCTTCTAAAGATTCACATTTATTTAGACAAATGACGCGTCTTCAAGCTGTGTCATGTGTTGAAGCTGCAGGGGAGATTTCTCTGTTGAGTTTTGTCAGCGACTTTTTAATATAAACACCCGTCACATTCAACCCATTGTCAATCCTCTTTACCCTCACATAAAGCACACAGATGCAGTTTTGATATCACCAGGATATCCTCAGTCAGGTCTGACTGAGTTGCTTGAGAGAGACCACTTTAAAGGGTGGGGGATCATTTTCTTGAGCATTTTTTTTTTACTGTAAAATCCTCTTCAAAACCCGATTGTAACCAATTAATTACTGCAATCTCACAAAAAATGACAACATGTCAGTCAACTGTGGAACGGACAGGCCTGTAAAAACACCATCCAATCATATTGAACGGCCCCAACAAATTAATTGGATCGTGATGCATCAATCAAACTTGCTCGTTCCTGTGCTTTGGAGGCAGAGCTTCAGAGGGAAGTCTGAAGACAGACTTGGACTTTTGAATTCAAAATGTAGCCTGCTCTCACTCTTTTTCCATAATCTCCAACCCTACCTTCAAGGTTAATGACACAGCATACAAATAATATTACATTGTTTCTGTTCATGAAGCCCCAACACAATTTTATAGAAAATCACCAAAACTTACCAACAAAATACTCTTTAGAAGTTTCTTTGAAGCTTAGGAAGGTTTTGTCAGTGCATTCAGCACAAGAAGAAAACCTGCAGCAGGTGAAGCACCCCCTTCTTTCTGATTGGTCACATCCTCCTGTGATGCCACAGTTATAGTTGTGAGGCTGAAAAAGGTGGAGGTGTAAGAGATTATTATGGATATATTGATCATTTACACCAACAAAATCTTGCCGACTGTTTTTTTTATCAAACCACCAATACAATGATATCTAATATCACTGAACTCACAATTGAATGTTACGTTTTCTTGAAGCTGCTGATGTGAGGATGATTCAAGGCAGCACTGTGGCGCAGATTCTGCAGGAGTCCAGAGAAATGCTGCAGACCAGTGGGGAGTGGGAGCTGGCAGACATCAGTGCGTCTCATTCTGCCCCGGAGTTAAATGAGGGGAAATATTCTGAGATTAAATACTTTGTAAGCACTTTTGAATGATATGATAGGAGCTATACATGCAAATGAAAGAACTTGTGTACAGTGAACAGAGCAGGAATAATGTCAGTGTGTGTTGCACCTGTGTTGCTTTCCAAAGATCATTTTAAGACGTCGACCCGTTCTGTACGTGATGAACCTGTTGATCCCCAGCTGCTTCCTCATCACAGTCGACCTCTTCAGCTTCCTGCTGCCTCCACAGAGTGTGGACAGATCCTCCTTCAAGATGACAATCATCCTGGGCTACACCGTCTTCCTGCTCATCATGAACGACCTGCTGCCGGTCACCGGGGAGACACCGCTCATCAGTGAGTGACACCATTACACTTCAGTGACATTCAATTAACTACTAAGGATAATACATTTAGTCACGTGATGATTGATATACAGTCATTTTATTTCACCTGTATGATTACCACCAGAGGACGCTTGCGTACCACTGTTGGTACAAAAATAAAGTATTGATGATGATAACTAACTTCCCGCAGATAATGTTGTCATTGCATAATTTTAATAACAACAAAGTTGTGTGTTCAAGGAACTCAACAGGTTCCTTGTGTGATTTTCAAGACAGGATCACGTGAAAGTCATGAACTCTCGCTGTCGTTGTTTCCTGCAGATGTTTTCTTCTGCATCAGCCTCATTCTGATGGTGGTCAGCCTGTTGGAGACTGTGTTCATCACCAACATCCAGTTCAGCTCCAGCCAGTACAGCCAGGTGCCTCAGTGGCTGAGTGTCCTCGTGTTGCAATACCTGGCTGTTGTTGTTTTCATTCCTCCAGTGAAGAAGAGCAACAGAGTCACAGTCTTCTTCAACCCATCTTCTAGAGGTTACTATTATTATCGTCATTATTATTGTGGTTAGGGCCCAGGCATGAATGCTCAGGGCCGAAACAGCTCCCATGGCTCGAATGTGTGTGAGGAGCCTATTGTTATCCTTCATATTTCTTATTATTATTACATCGGTGGCTTTGCGGTCATTTTTGAGGGGGTTAAGGTGCATAAAAACTCTTTGCATGGAGGTCAGGTCTGGCGAAAATTCGATATTGGCATAGTCCCCGGACCTATGCGTTGCTTAAGGGCTCTATAGCACCCCCTAAAGTTTAAAATGAGGCAAATTTGAGTTCCACTGAATTTCCTGAAACTTGACAACCAAGATGAACAAAAAAGTCGACCGTAACCTGAGGAAGTTGGCCATTTTGCAATTTGCGCCCATATGTCGGTTGTACCAACATGGGGAAAAAAACGTCAATTTGTACAAATTATTATTTTTGTTAGTCAGTAAAATACAATTAGGTAATAAAAATAAAAAAACAGGGTCAGGCAACTACAGTGGCCATCGCATACCACTGTGATTCCTAATTGTGTGTAATAATCTTAGGCTTTAAGACAAGATAAGATGGTCCTTTATTATTACACAATGGGAAAATGGACAGTGTCAAAGCAGCAGAAACAGTAAAGACAAAGGTAATAAATAATTAATATGCATTTTCACATCTGTGAATGTACAATATAGAAAAACATCAACAAATATACTATAGAAATGTAAGAATATAATACAGAATATACTGTCAGGCTTCCTTCTTCTTATGAACAACAGGGGATGAGTTGATGGTGCAGAAAAAAATTGCTGGCCCAAGAACTCATATCGAGCAAAGTTCACCATCACGATCAAGCACTGCAGTTTGCTCGAGAGAGTTTCAGCCGAATCTCAGAACACTGTGCCCTCCGAGAGCAGTACCACACATTTTGGTATTCTATCTTTAGTATAGAAGCCACTGGTGATGGACAAACAAGGCCAAAAATGGTTCCCTCTAAACTACATATAAACATTCTCTGGGCTAATCCCAAACAGGGCAGTGTCCAGGCCTGACCTTCCAACCTCTGTTGTAAGGATGTCGTAAAGCTGTCACCGGTGCTGCGTCTAACCCTCAAAATTACTCTCTTATGAGGAATCTCCTGTTGGCTTCCCAATGCAATGGAATGCATATCTCACACATAATTAAAGACAGAATTTAGCTGTGTTAATATGTTTATCTGAGACACTTCAATACATTATAGATATTAATTTACCAGAAAATTTATATAATGAGTTTGATATTTCCAGTATAAACAATATAAACTGGTCACTGCACACATCTCTGTTAGAAAGGACTATTGTTGCTTACCATGTTGATTTAAGCACTAGCAAAATACATTTTAATCGCGATAACTGAAATTTGACACCTACATTTCATATTTTTGTATTTTTACTTTGTTTTTGCACCAGCCCCTGTGATGAATAACATCAGCAGCAGCATCTCAGGTAGAGATGCTCAGAGTGCGTCATACGATGGCGCTGCAGATAAACCCATGCTGGATGAACTGAGGAGCCTGAGCAGAGATCTCATGGCCATCCGGATTCAGATGGACAAACACTTCCGGAGCAACAACACCTCAGAGGAATGGACGACGATAGGGGAAGTCATTGACCGCCTGTTGTTTGGCTTGTACATAATCTTCATCTCTGTCAGCTTCATCATTATTGTTGCAATCTGGATGTGGAATAACTCCTACGCAGCATGATCACCTTGCATCTTGGAAAAGTTTGATGGGGTTGAAACTTTTGGGGTTGGTGAAACAGTGAAGATGTGATGAAATAAATTAAATTTCTTCACTGCTCTTTTTAAGTTTATCAACACTACAATCAGCATCATACATTTCGACTCTCTGCCTAAAATAGCTGATGGATTAAAAATGAGTTAAATGACGGATGAAGAGTTTTGAGCTTTTTTATATCTCCCCTCCATCACAAAAGCGACAGGAATTACATTGTAAAGCTGTAAATAAACTACATTAATTATTACATCGCAGTGATAAAAAGGTGAATTGTTACCTGACATTAGGAGCACTGTGGGAAATACAGGGGGGTCTGAGGGTTTAGATCCCCCTGATTAACAGTCGAGACCCCCTGAAAGTCTCAAAAGCAAAATTTGAGGGGGGGTGTAAACATGTTACAGTGTAATTGGAAAACATGTTTTTTTTCCTAAAGATTTTTGTGATTTCAGTTTTACATATACGATCTACATACACAATACACTTTGCATGATTTCTTATTCTTTATAACCAGACAAAATACATTAATAAGTAAATTGTTTTATTTGTAATTTTGTGTTTTAATTTATTGCTTTCCAAACGGTGCTGTGGAAAAGGCCAACGCAAGCACACATCTGACAGGGAAGATAGCCAATACCGTAGGGTGGCTACCCCCCCGTGTTTCTGAGGGAACAAACGACCTCCACAACCAACGATGTGAAAGAGAGCTCCTGCTGGTACTGAACGTACATGTATACATGTTTGTGCAACGTAATTAATTCTCTCGAGATTTAAGCAGGACCACAACCACTAACCTAATCTGACCCAAACAAAGGTATGTCCAAAAATATTTAATATTTGTGACCAGTTTTGTCTCAACAACATGAATAAGAGGCACACAAAATCACACGTAAATATTTACAATCACATAATGACTCAACAAATTGACAAATTAGTTTTCAATAAAAAACGCTGATGGCTCGACCACAAATCCTTAAACGATAACTGGTTTTGTTGCTCCAGATAAAAAAAAAAGTATGTTCTTTTAAAGTCTTGTGAATAGATAGAAGAATACAAATCAAGAGATTTGGACAAACACTCAATGTGGATTATGGACACTCAGGTTAACAAAGAAGTTGTTGTTCAACACCTTTGGTAACCACTCACCCGTTTTATTTTTTAACACCTCAACCTCTGGGAGTTAGAATCTGTTGCACACTGCTGTTGTTGGTTCATGTGCTGGTTAAGTTAAAGAATAGAAGAGACATTAAATAAATAAAAACTAAAATTAAAGTGACCTAAATGCTAACTGCAGGACATCTTCTAACTATCCTGTGAAAATCAATAACATGTAGGAGTTCTGTATACACTTGACTAGGCTTTAATTACTGTGCATGAGCAGAACAATGAAGATAAACATAAGTCTAGAAGGCTTGACAAAGAAACCTATCCTTAAGTAGATGTGTTGCTACCTGCCTCTGATGCAGCGGTGCTTTTACGTCTATGACACAGAGACTTGAATTCAACGCATCCAAAACATTTAGGATCAAATATGAAGACAGTGAGCAAGACCATAGCTGACCTCAGTCCCTGTCCAAGTACCGTGTGACATGGGTTATGTACTGTATTGTGTACTGCACCCATTTCAGTGGAACACATTATCAGTATTTATTTGTTTTAGAGAGTTGATTCTTTGATTGATAAATATTATAATTTCAGAAGGACATTATTGTTATGCTTGAAAAAAATGTCAATCAAAAGCTGACAGAATTGTATTACTTTTATTTTTGAATACAATTCCAAATCTAATCCAATAATTTAATGACAATTATATAATATGAGAGATTGTTGCGCTAAACATTAGTACATTGTATAAGTGTAGAATATACCATATGTGCTACAGCAATGTTTCTCCAAGAAAACAATGACATAACTGAAACAGTTGAGTCACTATCAGGTCACTATTCACATGAATGGAGCCTTTTTAAAACACAAAGCAGTTGTTTACTGACTGTATGATTTCTGCCAGATAATGATGATGGTAATGAAGCTGACTGATATGAAAAGGATGTAGATACCGAACAGCAGACGGTCTATGATGAAACCCACCTGGATCCAATCCTCAGAGCTTTGGCTTCCATCAAGCCGCTGCTCCACCTGGAGGCGAAGAGCCCGGAGGTCTGTGGCCAGGCTTCTCAGCTCCTGCACGGCCCTGTCCTCCACCACTGGCCCCTTCTGCTGTGGAGGTCCCTCAACAGCATCAAGCTTCATCACAGCAACACTTTGCTCCATGTCTATATAAAAAAAGACGAAATCCAGACAGTTTTCAGTATTACCTTCTCCCTTTCCTCAAAGTTTATGATCAACTATCATGCTTATTCTATTTTCTGTGAATTATACCTTGTAAATCTCTGATTTATACTTAACCACCAATAAGATAATTACCTGAATGTTTAGCTTTGTGTGGCAGGAAAACAAGAAAACCTAAGATCTGAAGAACAAGGACTTGGATCCAGTGAGGAACTGGAGAGTCTTTGACAGAGCCGCACAGCAGGTTGGTGATGAGGATTGTCTCCAGTAGACTGGCAACCATCAGAGCCAGGCAGAGAGAGAAGAACACATCTGATGTAAAGCAAACAAACAAACAAACAGAAAACATAAATTCATAAAAGGTTTACATAAATTCAGACTCTGGACAGGTCTCCAGTCCGTCACAGGGATGGCTATGGCTGGTGGATAAAATGTCCGGACACACTCAAACATGTTGATTCTCTGAAAATCACTGACTTAGGAGAGGTACAGTGCGTCCAGTTGTGGGCAGCAGGTCGTTCATGATGAGCAGGAAGACGGTGTAGCCCAGGATGAGGGTCATCTTGAAGGAGGATCTGTCCACACTTTGTGGAGGCAGCAGGAAACTGAAGAGGTCAATGGTGATGAGGAAGCAGCTGGGGATCAACAGGTTCACCACGTACATGGTGGGTCGGCGCCTTAATCTGATCTACAGAAGCAGGATGAAGGACAAAAAAGGTCGTCAGGAAGCATTTGCACAGAAAATGTAAAATGTTTTATAGTACAGACAACCCAAAATGTGATGACCACGCATGTGGACGCCAGGTCTTAGGAGGTTGGCAGAATATTTATTACCATACATAAATTACCAAAAGGCTCTTATTAAATGACGATCAAAAGACGATGAGCATGCTGTCAACTTTCAGCTGTGGGATAAATCAACAAAGCACACAGTCAAGCAGAATTTGACTGAAGTTTGACCCAATTCTATTTTATTGTGAATTTCCTGCTCACATTTTTAAATCAGTGAAGAAAATCGAATCAAAAGATTCTGCGCTTTAAATTTCTGTAATGTGACACAATGGAGTTTTACACAAATCTTTACTGCTTCTGAATATCTTAGAATTAGGCTCTCCAGATATTTTCACACAAAATATCAAGCAAATCAAATTCATCGAAATAACCTAAATCTGCACTCTTACAATCCAAGTGTAGAATGCCATTTTTGTGCCTTCAGAGTGTTCTACTGTTGGTACCATCAACGTACATGAAATCTGAGCTCATAGCTGTAATCGCTGTTGGGTCGCCCGTGGGTGCTGTTGATATCCAGCAGCTCCCATTCTCCCATTGTACTCATGACGTCTTTTGAAAATTGTGACATGAAGTCGACAGGATCGTTCTGGGAAACCTTTAAGTCTGTGTTTTAGAAGAGAAAAACACAGGAAGGCATCAACCTCGAAGATCATCACTGCAATGAAAAGTAAGACAAAAACAAACAAAAACTGTCCCAAATGCATTTTCAATAACTGACTCTAACTGACATTTGATCATTGCATCCGACTTTTCTCTGTGTTGATATCAAACACTATTGAAAATAATATTAATAATATTATAACAGTTCATCATTCATTCATAGCTTCTTGTCTGTACACATCTTACTCAGCAGTGACTTTAGATTTATTAAAATCGGTTGAAGCTTTTGTCCAAACTTTCCAAGAAAACTCTTTGAAATGAAAATTCAGCTTTCTTACTTGAGTGGCGAAACGAGGCGAAAGTCAAAGTGCAATTCTGTACGTCGAATGGGAAGGTATAAATGTCAAGGTTACAGGAGCTCACCAACTTTGACCGGATAAGAATCCGTTACCAAACCATCACTAAAGACATACACAAATGGAACCACAGGGGCCGTGTTTTCATTCATACTGCAAAATAGAAAAAAAGCAGAAGTTTAGGAATCTTAACTTTCTCTGCTGAGTTTAAATATGAAAACAAAAAAACTATTTGCTTGTAACTGAAATATGTTGTATAAAAAGTTCACTTTTTCCACAGCTCCTATATTCACATACCATGCAATGGTGAATTGATCCTCTTTAAGAGTAAAAGTATATATCCAAATATTGACTAATTCACTACTATTACTGAATATATTGTGTCAGCTCTCACGAAAGTACCAAAAGACATTTGCAGCTGATCAATAATTGACACAATTAAATTACAGTGCTGAACCATTTCAGTGTATTACTCAATGAAAATGAATACAGTGACTCACAATTCCTTGATCACAATATCTGGCACCCAAAATTTGTTTCTTGGGAGAATAATATAGTCTGAGCCGCACTGGGCTGGATCCCAGCTGACAAACTCGTTCCTCCAAGCCTAAAAAAGACAAACCTGTTACAAAAGCAACACTTGATCACTCTGTTACTGCTACCTGGAAATGGGTGAATGCAGAACTTACATAATATATAATAATGTATGTCATCAAGAGTTGAGACTTTTCATCCTGGAAGACAAGGGTAACAATTTCAACACATGGATTTGTTTTGGGAAACACATGGATCTTTATAAGAAGGTGTTTGTAGACAGCAGCCCAATGGATTTTTACTCATCAAAATAAAATGTAATCCTTAATTATACACCTACACCTAAAGTCCTCATACAGATTTCTTGATTATTCATTTAGATAGAAGTAAACTTACCACTCCTAATATTCCATAAATGAAGAAGGAAATGCTGATATTGGTACATGTTGATGTGTCCATGACAGGTCGTATGGCGTCTAGGTTAAAGAGTGGAGTCAGAGCCTTCAGAAGGGCAGGTTGGTTTGGCTCAGAGCAATTCACTATGATGGCACTGCATGGAGCTGCTGGCAAGGTGCAAAAGATACTATGGTTACATGATTTGGCTGATGTGTTAATAAAAAAAAAAAAAAAGTCAACAAAGTGTATTCAAAAATAATTTTATACCAGTCTAACCCTAACCCAACGTATGAACGAAAGCTAAAATGTGTCAGCCTTCACATACATTATATGATAGAAACTATTAATTTAGCAGTTTTGTTTATGTGATGCTGCCTTGTTGGTGAGAGATGTTAGACACAGTGTACAAATACTTGTATATGAGCTTTATATAAATAACACTTACCTTGCATTAGAAACCACACCATGGATATTAAAATCAGCCGCTATAGTGACCACAGATGAAAAACTGTTATTGATTGATAAATTATACAGGAAAACATGATCACTAACAGTATGTAACAGCCAATGCTGTATTCAACCTCAGATGTAATATGTAAAATTCAAAATATTCAGCAAGAAAAGATACTTTACCTGGGATGCCATGACATCAAATATCAAGTGTTTATCTGTCTTCTGTTTCTTATGCCTGGAGAGGAAATAATAAAAGTATTGCTTCATGGAAATATTCTGTGTTAAAAAGGGAGCAGAGTAAAGACAGCTTCTACTTACCTGAGACACCAACTCAAGACTAAACACTAAACCTCAGTACGTCCAAGATATACATAGTGTCACTAGCAAATAATGTGGCTAACTTTCCCTGCAGGTGGTTTCATTAAAAGCGCAGTAAAATCGTTAGTTTATGTTTTGGTCGTCAGTGTGTGACTTGGAGATGGTGACATGTGCCCACGGCAGCATCTGTGTCACACCTGCTGGTCAGATGCAAATAAACAGTGAATGGAAACAGGTGCCCTCTGGTTTCAGCCCTCTACGTCCCCATCTACCTACCTACCAACCAATCTACCACGTTGATACCCGCCACCTATCAACCTACTGGAGGTTGACCCATTGTGGAATTTTTAGAGGCTAATCAAATACAGAAAGTTTGAAGCATTTTAAGTTGATAGCAGGCTACTCAGCCCACTATGCCCACTGTCAAGGTAAAAAAAACAAAAAAAAAAAAACATGTTGGTCATGGTATTTCAACAAAATTTGCAACAAAATAATCAGTGTGTGACTTGGAGATGGTGACATGTGCCCAAAGCAGGATCTGTGACACACCTGCTGGTCAGATGCAAATGAACAGTGAATGGAAAGAGGTGTCCTCTGGTTTTAGCACTCTACATAACCATCTACCAACCAACCAACCAACCCATCTACCTACCACTTTGTTACCTGCCACCGACCCAATTACTAGAGGTTGACCAATTTTGGAGTTTTAATGGCTTATCAAATAACTAAAATTTTATTATATTATTTTAAATTGTTATGTTGCACAGGTGGAAGAAGGCCGACAAATTTTTTGGCTCATTATTGATGACCTTGCATCTTGGAAAAGTTTGATGGGGTTATTATATATTTGGTCAGAGTCTCATGAAAATGAATGGAAAAGTTTTTGTTTTATTATTTATTTATTTATTCATTTATTTATTTTGCACCGTTTAAAAATAATAATATAAAAGAAAACACGATGTGTGTGTGTGTGTGTGTGTGTGTGTGTGTGTGTGTGTGTGTGTGTGTGTGTGTGTGTGTGTGTGTGTGTGTGTGTGTGTGTGTGTGTGTGTGTGTGTGTCTGTGTCTGTGTGTGTGTCAGTTTGTGTGTGTGGTCACCTGTGGTAAGAGCTGTTGTATAGTTGTCTTCACAAAATACTGAGTTACAGATACATTTTCAAGATAACTAGACATTGAAAATCATTTTTAATTGCAGAGTCAGCTTATTATAAGTGTGTACATGTGTTGTGGGGATTTTGTGTAGCTACCTGCCTCCTACTTCTAATTTCAGGGACTCTTGATGCAGCGGTGCTTTTACATCTGTGACACAGCGACTTGAATTCAAACACATCCAAAACATTAAGGATCAAACATGAAAACAATAAGCAAGATCACATGGCTTAACATCCGTATCTGACCCCAGTCCCCTGTCCACGTACCGTGTGACATGGGTTATGTACTATGATGTGTACTGTTCCCATTTCAGTGTTACACATTATCAGTAGTTATGTTTGTTTTTGAGAGTTGATTCTTTGATTGATTCCTATTTCATAATTTCAGAAGGACATGATTGTTATGCTTCAAAAATGTCAATCAAAAACTGACAGAATTTTTTCAAGTACTTTTATTTTTTATTACAATTCCACATCACATCTAATAATTTAATGACGACGAGATATAATATAATGAGCGATTGTTGCTCTAAACATTAGTACATTGTATAAGAGTAGAATATACCATATGTGCTACAGCAATGTTTCTCCAAGAAAACAATGATACTGAAACAGTTGAGTCACTATCAGGTCACTATTCACATGAATGGAGCCTTTTTAAAACACAAAGCAGTTGTTTACTGACTGTATGATTTATGCCAGATAATGATGATGGTAATGAAGCTGACTGATAAGAAGAGGATGTAGATACCGAACAGCAGACGGTCTATGATGAAACCCACCTGGATCCAATCCTTTGAGCTTTGGCTTCCATCAAGCCGCTGCTCCACCTGGAGGCGAAGAGCCCGGAGGTCTGTGGCCAGGCTTCTCAGCTCCTGCACGGCCCTGTCCTCCACCACTGGCCCCTTCTCCTGTGGAGGTCCCTCAACAGCATCAAGCTTTATCACAGCAACACTTTGCTCCATGTCTATATAAAAAAAGACGAAATCCAGACATTTTTCAGTATTACCTTCTCCCTTTCCTCAAAGTTTATGATCAACTATCATGCTTATTCTATTTTCTGCGAATTATACCTTGTAAATCTCTGATTTATACTCTGTACTTAACCACAAATAATATAATTACCTGAATGTTTAGCTTTGTGCGGCAGGAAAACAAGAAAACCTAAGATCTGAAGAACAAGGACTTGGATCCAGTGAGGAACTGGAGAGTCTTTGACAGAGCCGCACAGCAGGTTGGTGATGAGGATTGTCTCCAGTAGACTGGCAACCATCAGAGCCAGGCAGAGAGAGAAGAACACATCTGATGTAAAGCAAACAAGCAAAAGACAAGACAGGTGTGACATGGACCCTGCAACAATAAAGGTTGACATACATTCATCCTCCACATGGAGTTGCTGGTGCCATTTCCATCTGACATAGGGCAAAAGGCGGGTACACCCTGGACAGGTCTCCAGTCCATCACAGGGACACAGAGACAAAAGTATTGTTTTAAATAATATCAGTCAACACACTGCACACCGTTATTTTTAGTCATATATATACATACCATTGCTACATACAGTGTGTTTATATATGTATGTATACATAAATATATATATATATATATATATATATATATATATATATATGTATACATAAATATATATATATATATATACACATACATAAATATATATATCTATATACATACATAAATATATATATATATACATATAACTATATATAGTTAAAAATCACTGACTTAGGAGAGGTACAGTGTGTCCAGTTGTGGGCAGCAGGTCGTTCATGATGAGCAGGAAGACGGTGTAGCCCAGGATGAGAGTCATCTTGAAGGAGGATCTGTCCACATTTTGTGGAGGCAGCAGGAAACTGAAGAGGTCAATGGTGATGAGGAAGCAGCTGGGGATCAACAGGTTCACCACATACATGGTGGGTCGGCGCCTCAATCTGATCTACAGAAGCAGGATGAAGGACAAAAAAGGTTTGTCAGGAACCATTTGCACAGAAAATATAAAATGTATAGTTGCTCAACCAGTACAATTTAAATTTAAATTCAAGAATGGACACTGGCTTGCAGAATATTTCAAATCACACAGCTACAAGTCAAGCAGAATTTGACGAATCTTAAGCTATAACCAAGTTCGACCCAAATGTATTTTATTGTCAAGTTCCTGCTCACGTTTTTTGAATCTGTGAAGAGAATTGAATCAAAAGACTCTAGACTTTTTAACCTTCTGTGCTATGACACAATGAATTTTGACACATCTTTACTGTTGCTGTATAGCAATGTTTGGATATCTTAGATGCTCACCAGGTTGATTGATTTGAGTCAAGTCAATCAAATTCATAAAATATGTTTAACCTAAATGTTCACTCTTACAATCTGAGTGTAAAATGCCATTATACATACGGTACCATCAACGTACATGAAATCGAAGATCATCGCTTAAATATTTTCCATGCTTGTGGGCGACGGTGATATCAAGCAGCTCCCATTCTCCCATTGTGGTCATTATAGTTTTGGAGCGTTCCATCATGTCCTCTACAGGTTTGTCCTGGAAAACCTTTATTTCTGTCACTGAGGAGAGACAAACACAGGAAGGTATCAACCTCTAAAATCACCACTGTAATAAAAAGAAAGGCAAAAAAATAACTGTCCCACATGCATTTTCAATAAGTGACTCTTACTGACTTTTTTCTGTGTTGATATCAAACACAAGTACCAAAATTGTAAAATAATATCAGAGCAGTTCATCATTCATTCATAGCTACTTGTCTGTACAAATCAGCTACTTTATTTATTGATTTATTAAAACTGGTCGACACTTTTGTCCAAATTTGCCAAGAAAACTCTTTGAAATGAAAGTTGAGCTTTCTTACCTTCATGGACGAAGGAGTTGAAAGTCAAAGTGCAATTCTGTACGTCGAATGGGAAGGTATAAATGTCAAGGTTACAGGAGCTCGCAGCTTTGGCCGGTCGAGCGTCGCGTACCCAACCATCGTTACGTACGTACACATATGGAACCTGAGGGGCCGTGCTTTCATCGACACTGCAAGGTTGACAAAAAGCAAAGAAAATAATAATGTGGAAAAAAAAGTTCCCTTTTTCCTCAGCTCTTATATTCACATAAGATGATATGGTGAGGCCAACAATAAAAACATGGACTTAATCCTGAGATTGATGAGAGTAAAAGTGTATATCCAAATATTGATTAATACTACTGTATATATTGTGTCAGTTCTCACTAAAGTACCAAAGATGTATACTGATGTATAATTACTTACAATGAAACTAAATAAACAGACTCACAATTCATTGATCACAATATCTGGCGCCCACATTTTGTTTCTGGTGAGAGTAATATTGTCTGAGCCGCACTGGGCCGGATCCCATCTGACAAACTCGTTCATCCACGTCTAAAACAATAAACCTGTTGTTAGTGCACAGAGCAGACGCTTCACTTGATCACACAAATCTACTGCTACATCATCACTGCCTGGAAATGGGTGAATGCAGAACGTACATAATATAGCCAAAGGTATATCATCCAGAGTTGAGACTTTTCATCCTGGAAGACAAGAGTAAAGATTTCAACACATGGATTTGGTTTTGGGAAACACATGGATCTTTATAAGAATGTGTTTGTAGACAGCAAACCAATGGATTTTTACTCATTAATATAAAATTAATGAATCCTTAATTATACACCTACACCTAAACTCCTCAGATATTTCTTGGTCGTTTTTTGATAGAGATGTAAACTTACCACTCCTAATATTCCAAAAATGGTGAAGGAAATGTTGACGTTGGTACATGTTGATGTGTCCATGACAGGTCGTATGTCGCTCAGGTTAAAGAGTGGAGTCAGAGCCTTCAGAAGGGCAGGTTGGTTTGGCTCAGAGCAATTCACTGTGATGGCACTGCATGGAGCTGCTGGTAAAAATCAAAAGTTGCTATGGTTACATGATTTGGCTGATGTGATATCATGGGGGGGGGGGGGATTAATCAAAGTGTATTCAAAAATAGTTTGTACTAGTCATAACCCTACCACAACGTATAAACAAGAGCTAAACATGTCAGCCTTCACAGACATTATATGATAGAAACTATTTATTTTGCGTTCCTTTGCATCTTTTCTGTCTGTGTGATGCTGCCTTGTTGGTGAGAGATGTTAGACACAGTGTACAAATACTTGTATATGAGCTTTATATAAATAACACTTACCTTGCATTAGAAACCACACCATGGATATTAAAATCAGCTGCTATTGTGAACACAGATTAAAAACTGTTATCAATTGATAAAGTATACAGAGAGAGATGATCCGTTAGAGTATGTAACAGCCACTTTAAAAAAAAAAGATACTTTACCTGGGATGCCAGGACATCAAACATCAAGTGTTTATCCGTCTTTGGTTTCTTATGCCTGGAGAGGAAATAATAGTCTTGCTTTATGGAAACATTTTATTTTTGTTACAAATGGCAGCTACTGGAGGTTGACCAATTCTGGAATTTTAAAGGCTAATAAAATAACGAAAGTCTGAAGAATTTTAAGTAGATAGCAGGTTACTCAACGCACTATCCCCACTGCCCAAGTAAAAAAAAAAAAAAAAAAAAGTTGGTCATGGTATTTTAACAAAATTTGCATTAACAATATTCACAACACCACAACAATGATACACGACAAAAACACTTATATGCCATGACCTTTTGTCTACCTAGTTGGCAATGAATCCTGTCAAAAGCATCTGCCTGTGTGTTTGTGGAAGTAATGAAATGTACAAGATGTGGTGCCACTCAAGTGTCCTTGGTTCAAGCTTAGAGTACAGTGTACATGGACAGAAAACGCTTCAGTCAAGAAGCATTACACCAAATTAAATCTGGGACAAATGTTAAAATGTGTTTTATGCTGTTACAAAGAACAGCCTAAATCTGAAGATTCACAAAGCTCAGCTCACTCTCTGTTGCAGATGCCTTCTCTACATCCTTCACAGTGATCAGGCTCATGAGGATTTTTGACTTCAAGCTTCTTGTGATCATTGTGGCCTTGATCCAGCTTTTCATTGTAGAACTTTAGTCTTATCTTCTTCACCAGATTCTTCATAAGGATGGTGATGTTCTCTGTGCTGATGCTGGGATCCACCATTTGGGCGTCAGTGCATTTCTTGCAGTTCTGACGGAAACGCCTGACTTTGACACGGCCGATCCCGTCCGAAAGACTCATGTGGAAGATCACCAACATTCCGTTGCAAGGCCAGGTTCGCTGACACTGAGTGTATTGAAACCTTTGAAATGACAAGTGAAACTTATTTTCTAAATCACAGCAAAATGTAATGTCTCACACAACTGCTCATTACTACATTATTTAATCTCTCTCTTCATCACACACACACACATGTATGTTCACTTGTATAATCTTTCTAGTTGTATAGTCCAAAACCTTAATAGTCACATATATGTTGTACATTAGACTGTATAGACGGTGTATCGTTGAGATAATTTAAGTCCAGTACACTGACCTTGCTTTAGTGTTACTGATGTATTCCTTCCATCCTGGCTCTGGACAGTTTGGTCGAATAGAGGGAACAAACTCCAGATTCCAAGTGTCTCCATGCAGCACATCACTGGCTTCTCCCAGGAAAATACTGGTCCACTCTGAAAGTGCCATCCTGACGGTGACGGTCAATTCCAGTTGGTAATTCAAGACCTGGAGTCTCAGAGCTGGTCTGCACAGTAAAGGAGCAGGTTGTGGGAATGAGGAATCAGCCTGAGCCACTGACTTTTATTGAGGATCCTTGAATGCATCAGCATTATCATCAGGTTAATAGATTGTTTGCAGAAATGATTTGGGAAATTATGTGGTTCATTGATTGCGCCTCTTATCTCACCACTTCACATTACTATAATTAGCTCTAATGCACAAATCCTTCAGCGGTCTGAATTGTTTTTTTTCATCTTTGAGCTCTTTTTATTTGTTTGTTTTTTTGTTGATGCGAGGTGTGGCTGTGGAGCCTCCATGTCATATCCACATGATAGGCAGAGGCAGTGGCAGCTCCGCTTAGCTTTGATAAAGATGTTCGGAGATCAAGGCGATAAATACAAGCGTTTAATATTTTGGGCGTCTACTGCGTCCAATGTCTACATCAAACACAATATTAAAAAGCCTCCTGCCAGGCAGGTTTTCTCAAGCATGTACATACAATCCAAATTACAATCCAAAGTAGGTTCATTTCTGTGTTATGTGTTTTGTGTGTCTGTGTTATTTGTGTGTGTGTGTGTGTGTGTGTGTGTGTGTGTGTGTGTGTGTGTGTGTGTGTGTGTGTGTGTGTGTGTGTGTGTGTGTACGTGTGTGTGTGTGTGTGTACGTGCGCACATGTCAATGCTTGGGTGGCAGCTGCAATGCCATTACATTATATTTTAGTTTAATAACAATTGTGATATGCAGGTCTGTGCAGTTAAATTAGGTGGCATCTTGTCAGATTGTTCATCTCAGCTTTTCAAGTGAATTGTGTCTGTGAACTGAAATGATGGTTAAGACTGGATTGGCAATGTGATTTGAGTTGGGAAAATATTCTGGGATCTAATCTGATTTGATTAATTTTCTTTGTAAATATGGAAGTAAAAGCAAGCGAGGTAAATTGATTTAATACTAAGGATTTAAAGGTTGACTCTAATTTCATTCTTGGAAATAAATCTGTTTAACAATAGATCATAAAGAGACTCGTTTAGATCATTTAATAAATAGAGATTGCACTCTATTATTAAATGGTGTAACTTTTATTTTCACTCGTTAGATCTATGACTTATCTTACCGACCAATCATAGTTTTTGGTGTGATTATGCATTTATTTGAGCGTGTCGAAGAGCCCTGTCGCAGTCGGGGCAGCGAAGTACGGAGCAGGCCCTGCACAGGCCGACTCCGCAAGCGACGCAGCGGGAGGTGGTCTTCCTGTCAGCCCGGGGCCGACAGGCCCCGCACCTGGTCCTGCCCAGCGGGGTCGGGGGGGGTCTGGCAGTCGGCGTCCTCCTCCTCCTCCTCCTCCCCCTCCCGCCCCGAGGGCCGCCCATCCCCTGGCCTCCCCCCGGGCCTGCCTGACCAGCTCCAGGGGCGAGGCGGGCAGCGAGGCGGGCAGCGAGGGCTTGTTCTTGCGCATGGTGCCCACCAGCCTCAGGTCCCGCTCGCGCAGCAGCCGCAGGGCCAGGGGGAGGGAGGTGAAGAAGTTGTCGCAGGTCACCGTGCGGCCCCGCAGGCCCTCCGTCAGCTCCGTCACCACCCGCTCGCCCAGGATGCGCCGGGGCCCGACGAGGTCCTCGCCGCTCTTGCCCGTGTACAGCCGCATGGCGCAGGCGTAGCTGGACCTGGCGTCGCAGGCGACCCACGTCTTCAGTCCGTACCACGGGTGTTTGCTGGGCATGTACTGCCTGAAGGAGCAGCGGCCTGCGAGAGAGAGAGAGAGAGAGAGAGAGAGAGGGGGAGAGAGGAGATCGTTCAAAGTCAATTGTTTCGCTTTGGTAACTAGCATCGATCTTTCGTACGACAACGTCTTGGCTGACAGAGGAGAGGCGTGAGAGAGAGAGGAGAGAGGAGAGCAGACGTGAGACAAGAGAATACGACGAGGCGAAAAGGACGAGATGAGAGGACCGTCACGTGGGGACCCGGGTCGTACAGCAGAGGCAGCCTGGCGGTCCACGCGTCCCACAGCTCCCTCACGGCCGCCAGCCTGTCTCCCCCGGCCGCCTCGGCCCTCTCCCTCCTGGTGGCCCTGTCGTAGAAGCGCAGCGCTGCGGACAGGCGGAATAACCTCTTGAGGGGCATGGCGGCCCTGAACACGGGCCTGCAGCAGTCGCAGTTCCACAGGCTGCGGCAGGCCTCCCCTTTACACACCCCCGAGAGCAGCAGAAGGCCCACGTAGCCCAGGAGCTCCGTCTCGTCGGCGTCCCTCTACTCGTCTCCTTCTCCTTCTCCTTGGCTCTCGCTCCCACTCTCGCTCCCGTCCTCTCCTTCTCCTTGGCTCCGGCCCTCGCCCTCCTCTCGCTCTCCCCCTCCGGCTTCCTCCTCCTCTTCCTCCTCCTCTTCCTGAATTTGTGTGCTCCTTATTCATGTTGTTGCATACATGTACGTTCAGTGCCAGCAGGAGCTCTCTTTGCACATGGTCATGTTGTTGGTTGTGGAGGTCGTTTGTGCATTTTTAATCTGTCAGCTAATTTAGGCAGAGATTCAAAATATATTATGCTGGAGGTCATTTTATTCCAGTGTTGATAAACCTAAAAAGAGCACTCCGTCCTTCCCCCAGTCTGACTCTGCTGAGTCAGTAGCCATGGGTTTGAAATCCACGTGTTTCTAAGATCTCGCAGTAAAGCCCAGTACCGCAGATATCTCCAGAAGTTACCAAATATACTGTAGGTCTTTGCCCAGTAAAGTGTTAACTTTTATTAATCAGAGAGATCCCAGTTTGTTCATGTTAATGATACATTTTCCACTGGAGTTAAATGGTCCAATTATTTTCACCTTCCAATCCAACTTTGTGTGTCAAGCACTTTGAAACAACCACAATGAACCAAGGTAAGATTAAATAAAATACACAAAAAATAAAAGGCATAGAAGCTCTCATGAGGCTGAAACTAAAATAAATCAAAAGACATACACATGTGGATAAAACCACAATAAAAAACAGATAAAATAGAATAAAACAAAGATAAAATTAAATGGAAATAGCATCCATCAACAACTTAAAGGGACACTGTGTAGTATTTATGGGTTTAAATTACCCAAATTTCAATTGTTTTTTTACATATTATGTGCTCCTGCATTGTCTAGTCGCTGTATAATAGTTTTTGTTTCATTATCGTAGTGTTTCAAAAAGTCATGTAAAATAACATGGTCGCGGGCCGCGGTTGCATAGCCACTGTTAGCAGCGAGACGCCATGTTTCTACCGGAGCCTGTAAGGACAAACGCGAGAGAACAAATCAAGCGTCTCTTTACTTGTAGCGGAAATCCCGCCTCCACTCTCTCCGCTTCGTCTGCTACGGCCGCGGGTAGCTCGCCCTCTCCCTCGCCTCACGAACCTCATCTGCTGACACGGAGAAAGACAACGAGGACGACATTTGACCAGCTGCAGATACCGTAGCCCTCAGCGAAGGGAGGGGGTGAGCAGAGGAGCAGTTCTTTGTTGTAAATTTCAGCCTCTCCTCTAGATGGCACTATAAACTACTTACTTCACCTTTAAATAGTGTCAAAGGCCATTGAAAATAATTTAGTTCTTAGAAGAGAAAAACAGACAGATGCAAAGACAGATAGTTCCACTGTTTAGGGGCCATAACAGCAAACAAATTGTCCCCTTATGCATATTTTCTCTTGGTAATATTATTAAAAATCTAATTGTCCATTGTTATGCTGATGACACACAGTTGTACATTTCCATGAAGTTTGACAGCAATGAAGTTACAAAGCTCTAGGAAGGTCTCACAGACATTAAGACCTGGATGACGCATAATGTTTTACTTCTTAACACTGACAAAACTGAAGTTATGGTCCTTGGTCCTAAAACACCTTAGAGAAGCCCTACCTGAACACCCTAACCATTACCATGGCCTGCAGTTCTACTGTAAGGAACCTTGGATTTGTAATTGACCCAGATAGATCATTCGACTCTCACATACAACAAGTCTGTAAGTCTGTCGGCCTTCTTCCACCAACATAACAAAAATCAGAAACATCATGTCATTAAAGGATGCTGAAAAGCTTATTCCTGCCTTTATTAAATCTAGACTAGATTACTGTAACTCATTATTATCATGATGCTGCTATAAAGTCTCTGGGGAGTCTTTAGTTGGTTCAGAATGCAGCAGCACCACTACTGACGGGAACCAGGAAAAGAGATCACATCACTCCAGAGCTGAGCTCTTTACACTGGCACCCTGTACAATTTCATATCTCAAAGACATGATTATTCCTTACTATCCAAATTGACCACTCCGGGCGGAAATTGGAAGAAAATGGAGGCCTGTTTGTGGTTCCCAGAGCCTCTAAGAGCTTTCAGCTACCAAGATGCTCTTCTGTGGAACCAACTCCCACTTTGGGTCCAGGAAGCAGACACGAAAGTCAAACTTAAAACTTTCCTCTTTCGTAAAGCTTTATAGTTTGAGCTGGTTCAAGTGAACTCTGAACCATTTGCTAAGTTATGCTGCCATTGACCTAGACTGCTGGGGGAACAGCCACTATTCAGCTCTCTCTCTTTCTCTCTAAAGGGTCATACATACATTTCCTCAGTTTTCCCATGATAACAACAAAATAGGGCTGCCCAAAAATTATCAGATCAGATCTTGGTAGCCTACAACGTGTATGTGAACAGATTCCTGTGTTTTCTTTAATTTCATTCATTACCACTCAAATTAATTATCTCATTATCACGAGAAAACGGAGGGAAAAAAGCTTGTTATCACAAGAAAACAGAGGAAGATTGTCTTGTTATCATGGGAAAATGGAGGAAATAAAATGTATGTATATATGACCCTTTAGGGCTTCCGTTATATATATAAAAGAATGATAGTTTGATGCATATATGAAATTCAAGAAGTACAAAAAGAAAAAGATTGACATTTCATTGCTGTTTACGCTCCACCTCTTATAAAGTGGATAAAACTGTTTGTTTGTGGCAAATGAATGAAATTAAAATGAACATACTTTGAAATAAATTAAGTGAAATTTGGATTGTATGTTGTTCATGCGTGAGAAAACATGCCTGGCATACATAGATATGTTGATCGAAAGATGGACAGGACTCCAAATGTGTATTTCTTCATGTACACAGCACTGCATTTAAGTGTCGGAAATGGCTTCACATATTTAAACGCTTGGCAGTTCTGCGTAGAAAATGGCTGGCAGCCAAGGAGTTAATATTGTGTTTGACATAGACATTGGCACACAGAATATTTGGATATATCGCCTTGATCTCTAAAAATCTTTATCAAAGCTTCTCGGAGCTGGCACTGCCTCTGCCTATCATGTGGATACAACATGGAGGCTCCACAGCCACACCTCGCATCAACAAAAAAAACAAACAAATAAAAACAGCTCAAAGATGAAAGAAACAATTCAGACTGCTGAAGGCTTTGTGCATTAGAGCTAATTGGAGTAATGTGAAGTCCAGTGTGGTGAGATAAGAGGCGCAATCAACGAACCACATAATTTCCTAAATCATTTCTGCAAACAATCTATGAACCTAATGATAATGCTGATGCATTCAAAGACGCTCAATAAAAGTCAGTGGCTCAGGCTGATTCCTCATTCCCACAACCTGCTCCTTTACTGTGCAGACCAGCTCTGAGACTCCAGGTCTTGAATTAACGACTGGAATTGACCGTCACCGTCAGGATGGCACTTTCAGAGTGGACCAGTATTTTCCTGGGAGAAGCCAGTGATGTGCTGCATTGAGACACTTGGAATCTGGAGTTTTTTATCCCTCTATTCGACCCAAGTCTCCAGAGCCAGGATGGAAGGAATACATCAGTAACACTAGTGCAAGGTCAGTGTACTGGACTTAAATTATCTTGAAGATACAGACCATTTATACAGTCTAATGTACAACACATATGTAAGTATCTCTTACAGTTTTGGACTAAAAGAATTAGATGTGAATAAACGTGTGTGTATGATAAAGCGGGAGATTAATGTATGACTTAGCAGTTGTGTGAGACATTAAGACATGAGGACAGGCAATTTATAAAGGAAACATACAGATACAGTAGAATGCAAAAGTTTGGGCTCCCTGGTCAATTTTCATGATTTTCCTTTATAAATCACTGGTTGTTTGGATAAGAAATTTCAGTTAAATATATCATATAGGAGACAAACACAGTGCTATTTGAGAAAGGAAATAAAGTGTATATGATTTACAGGAAGTGTGGAAGAAACAGAATTAGTTCAGTTCAGTCAGGTTGATGGTTTCCGAGCATGGACAGCTCACTTTAAATCACACCACACATTTTCAATAATATTCAGGTCTGGGGACTGAGATGGCCATTCCAGAACGTTGTATAATTGGGCAGTGGGGATAGTGGGCCGAGTAACCTGCTATCTACTTAAAATTTGACCTCCAGTAGCTGCCATTTATTACAAAAAAGACTATTATTTCCTCACCAGGCATAAGAAACCAAAGATGGATAAACGCTTGATTCTTGATGTCATGGCATCCCAGGTAAAATCTATTCTTGCTGTATATTCTGAATTTGACATATTCATCTGAATACAGCAGTGGCTGTTACATACTGTAACTGATCATCTGTTCCTCTATAATATAATTTTCTAAATCTGTGTTCACAATAGCGGCTGATTTTAATATCGATGGTGTGGTTTCTAATGCAAGGTAAGTGTTATTTCTATAAAGCTCATATACAAGTATTTGTACACTGTGTTTAACATCTCTCACCAACAAGGCAGCATCACACAGACAAAGATGCAAAGGAACACAAAATAAATAGTTTCTATCATATAATGTCTGTAAAGGCTGACATGTATTAGCTCTTGTTTTTACGTTATGTTAGGGTTAGACTGGTATAAACTATTTGTGAATACACTTACACACTCTTTTTTTCCCAGGATATCACATCAGCCAAATCATGTAACCATAACATCTTTTGCATCTTGACAGCAGCTCCATGCAGTGCCATCACAGTGAATTGCTCTGAGCCAAACCAACCTGCCCTTCTGAAGGCTCTGACTCCACTCTTTAACCTGAGCGACATACGACCTGTCATGGACACATCAACATGTACCAATATCAGCATTTCCTTCACCATTTATGGAATATTAGGAGTGGTAAGTTTACATCTCTTTTAAAAAAACAACCAAGAAATCTCTACGTATGAGGACTTTAGGTGTAGGTGTATAATAATAATAATAATAATAATAAGGATTATATTGTATATTGGGCTGCTGTCTACAAGAACATTCTTATAAGGATCCATGTGTTTTCCAAAACCAAATCCATGTGTTGAAATTGTTACTCTTGTCTTCCAGGATGAAAAGTCGCAACTCCTGATGACATACCTTTGGATGGAATATGTAAGTTCTGCATTCACCCATTTCCAGGCAGTGATGATGTTGCAGTATAATTGTGTGATCAAGTGAAGCGTCTGCTCTGTGCACTAACAACAGGTCTGTTTTAGTGGTGGGTGAACGAGTTTGTCAGATGGGATCCAGCCCAGTGCGGCTCAGACTTGATTATTCTCCCCAAACACAGATTGTGGGTGGCAGATATTGTGATTGATGAATTGTGAGTCTGTTTATTAATTTCCATTGAGTAATTTACTGAAATGGCTCAGCACTGTAATTTAATTTTGTCAATTCTTTTCAACTGTAAATGTATACATCTTTGGTACTTTAGTGAGAACTGACACAATATACAGTAGTATTAGTCAATTAGTCAATATTTGGATATACACTTTTACTCTCAGGACAGGATAAATTTATTGGTTTTATTGTTGGCCTCACCATATCATCGGATGTGAATATAGGAGCTGTGGAAAAAGATTTTTTTCACAACATAATTCAGTTACAAGCAAATTATGTGATACTGTGTGTAAACATGTAGATATGTTTTCAAATTTAAACTCAGGACAGAAAAAGTTAAGACTTTAAACTTCTGCTAAAGGTGCCTTATTTTCTCTGCTTTTTTCCATCTTGCAGTATGGATGATAACACGGCCCCTGAGGTTCCATATCTGTCCTTAAATAGCGATGGTTGGGTATGCGACGCTCGACCGGCCAAAGTTGTGAGCTCATGTAACCTTGACATTTATACCTTCCCATTTGACGTACAGAATTGCAGTTTGACTTTCATCTCCTACATTCACTCAGGTAAGAAAGCTTCATTTCAAAGAGTTTTCAAAGAAGCTATGAATGAATGATGAACTACTCTGATATTATTTTCAAGTAGTGTTTGATATCAACACAGAAAAAAGTCTGACACAATGAGCAAATGTCAGTTTGAGTCAGTTATTGAAAATGCATGTGGGACAGTTTGTTTTTTGCCTTTCTCTTCATTACAGTGATGATCTTAGAGGTTGATACCTTCCTGTGTTTGTCTCTCCTCAGCGAAATACATAGAGCTTTTCCTGGGCAACCAAATAGAGTCAATTACAAATATCTCCAAACAAACAATGACTACAGTGGGAGAATGGGAGCTGCTGGATATCACTGCCAACAAAATACATGTGGATCAAAGTGCACTTATATGTCATGTAAGTTGATGGTACCATCTGTGAAATGCTCTCAAGACACAAAAATGGCATTTTACACCTAGATTGTAAGAGTGCACATTTAGGTTAAAACCTATGTTATGAATTTGATTTACTTGATATTTTGACGGAAAATATCTGGACTGCATAATTCTAAGATATTAAAACATTGTTATACACAACAGTAAAGATCTGTCAAAATCCCACTGTGTCACAGCACAGACATTCCAAAAAAATCCAGAATCTTTTGATTCGATTCTCTTCACAGATTAAAAAAAAAAGTGAGCAGGAACTCGATAATAAAATGCATTTGGGTCAAACTTCCATCCATCCATCCATTTTCATATCCGGGGCCGGGTTGCGGGGGGAGTAGTCTGAGAAGGGATGCCCAGACCTCCCTCTCGCAGGACACTTCCTCCAGCTCTTCAGGGGGGGGCCCCAAGGTGTTCCTAGGCCAGGGTTTTCCTCTGGGTCTCCTCCCGGAGGGACATGCCCGGAACACCTCCCAAAGGAGGCGTCCAGGGGGCATCCGATACAGATGCCCGAGCCACCTCAGCTGGCTCCTCTCGATGTGGAGGAGCAGCGGCTTTACTCCGAGCTCCTACCGGGTGACAGAGCTCCTCACCCTATCTCTAAGGGAGCGCTCCGCCACCCTGCGGAGAAAACTCATTTCAGCCGCTTGTATCCGGGATATTGTTCTTTCGGTCATAACCCAAAGTTCAAAGGATAGGAACGTAGATTGACCGGTAAATCGAGAGATTTGCCTTTCGGCTCATCTCCTTCTTCACCACAACGGACCGATACAACGACCGCATTACTGCGGCCGCTGCACCGATCCGCCTGTCAATCTCACGCTCCATCCTTCCCTCACTCGTGAACAAGACCCCAAGATACTTAAACTCCTCCACCTGAGGCAGGATCTCTCCACTGACCCATACTCCCGGAGCACCCCCCACAGAATGCCACGAGGGACACGGTCGAAAGCCTTCTCCAAGTCCACAAAACACATGTGGACTGGTTGAGCAAACTCCCATGAACCCTCGAGCACCCTGTGAAGGGTATAGAGCTGGTCCAGTGTTCCACGGCCAGGACGAAAACCGCATTGTTCCTCTTGAATCCGAGATTCGACTATCGGCTGAACTCTCCTCTCCAGTGCCCTGGAATAGACTTTCCCCGGGAGGCTGAGGAGTGTGATCCCCCGATAGTTGGAACACACCCTCAGATCCCCCTTTTCAAAAAGAGGGACCACCACCCCGGTCTGCCATTCCAGAGGCCCTGTCCCCAACTGCCACGCAATGCTGCAGAGATGCAGATTGCGTTGTATTATGACTTTGACCCGGAGTCAGAAGACACTGTCGCTCATGAAACGCCTCCACAACTGAAATTATTATTCTTTTGCGGTTCAATGTACGCAACCGGATGTGCCCGGACTAGTTCCCGGACTAGTTCCCGGAGCAGGAGGATCTGCCGTTCAGGAGAAATGCTGTTTATGTAACCGGAAGGGAGATCTCGCTGAGACCGAGATTACAATAAAATACAGCGTTCTCAGCAGTGGCTGAACTGTTTGTTTTGAAACTTCAGGGCTTCGTAAACAAGGTAATGACGCAGATACACACTAAAACTTCCGATCTAGGTCCGCTTTAATATGAGCCTTATGGTACAATAAATATTCTGGCAGCCAGTGTCCAATCGTGAATTTAAATATTATTTTATGAAGTAAATAGTGATAAATGATTAATAAATTGTACTGGTACCTTTTTTGTCCTTCATCCTACCTCTGTAGATCAGATTGAGGCGCCGACCCACCATGTATGTGGTGAACCTGTTGATCCCCAGCTGCTTCCTCATCACCATTGACCTCTTCAGTTTCCTGCTGCCTCCACAAAATGTGGACAGATCCTCCTTCAAGATGACTCTCATCCTGGGCTACACCGTCTTCCTGCTCCTCATGAACGACCTGCTGCCCACAACTGGACACGCTGTACCTCTCCTAAGTCAGTGATTTTCAGAGAAAGCACATGTTTGAGTGTGTTTGGTCATGAGCATATAACTATATATAGTTATATAAACATACATACATATTTATGTATATACAGTATATGTATACATATATAGACCCACCTTTTGCCCTTTGTCAGCTGGGATTGGCACCAGCAACTCCATGTGGAGGATGAATTTATGTATATGTATATACAGTGGGGCAAAAAAGTATTTGGTCAGCCACCGATTGTGCAAGTTCTCCCACTTAAAATGATGACAGAGGTCTGTAATTTTCATCATAGGTACACTTCAAATGTGAGAGACAGAATGTGAAAATCCTGGAAATCACATTGTAGGATTTTTAAAGAATTTTTTTTTAAAGAAAAGTTCAACTCAATGCTTTGTAATATAACCTTTGTTGGCAATGACAGAGGTCAAACTTTGATGTAGGTCTTCAGCAGGTTTGCACACACTGTAGCTGGTATTTTGGCCCATTCCTCCACGCAGATCTTCTCTAGAGCACTGATGTTCTGGGGCTGTCTGTGGGCAACAGACTTTAAACTCCCTCCACAGATTTTCTATGGGGTTGAGGTTTGGAGACTTTGAAGTGTACCTATGATGAAAATTACAGATCTCTGTCATCATTTTAAGTGGGAGAACTTGCACAATCGGTGGCTGACCAAATACTTTTTTGCCCCACTGTATATACATATACATACATACATGCACACACCCTGGATAGGTTTCCAGTCCAAATCACAGGGACACACAGACAAACAACCATCCACTCTCACACTTCCAGTCAATTTAGAGGGTCCAATTTGCCTCATCCCCAAATTAGTGTGTTCGGTCATGAGCATATATATATATATATATGTATATATATATATATATATATATAAATACATATATACATATATACACAATATGTGTGTGTGTGTATATAGAAAAGTGTGTGTGTGTGTATATATACATATAGTGTATATATGCTCATGACAGAACACTCTAAACTGCAGATTTGGGGATGAGGCAAACTGGACCCTCTCAATAAGGAAGTGTGTCGGTGGATGGTTGTTTGTCTCTGTGTCCTGGTGATGGACTGGAGACTTGTCCAGGGTGTACCCGCCTTTTGCCCTATGACAGCTGGGATTGGCACCAGCAACTCCATGTGGAGGATGAATTTATGTAAACCTTTGTTGTTGCGGGGTCCAGGTCTCACCTGTCTTGTTTTCTGTTTGTTTGTTTGTTTGCTTTACATCAGATGTGTTCTTCTCTCTCTGCCTGGCTCTGATGGTTGCCAGTCTACTGGAGACAATCCTCATCACCAACCTGCTGTGCGGCTCTGTCAAAGTCTCTCCAGTTCCTCACTGGATCCAAGTGTTCGTTCTTCAGATTTTAGGTTTTGTTGTTTTCCTGCCACGCAAAGCTGAAAATCCAGGTATTTATCTTACTGGTGGTTAAGTACAGTGTATAAATCAGAGATTTACAAGTTACAATTCACAGAAAATAGAATAAGCATGATAGTTGATCATAAACTTTGACTAAAGGGAGGAAGTAATACTGAAAACTGTCTGGATTTCTTCTTTTTTTTTTTTTTTTTTAACTAGACATGGAGCTGAGAAGTGTTGCTGTGATAGAGCTTGATGCTGTTGAGGGACCTCCACAGGAGAAGGGGCCAGTGGTGGAGGACAGGGCCGTGCAGGAGCTGAGAAGCCTGGCCATGGAACTCCAGGCTCTTCGCCTCCAGGCGGAGCAGCGGCTTGATGGAAGCCAAAGCTCTGAGGATTGGATCCAGGTGGGTTTCATCATAGACCGTCTGCTGTTCGGTATCTACATCCTTTTCATATCAGTCAGCTTCATTACCATCATCGTTATCTGGCAGAAATCATACAGTCAGTAAACAACTGCTTTGTGTTTTAAAAAGGCTCCATTCATGTGAATAGTGACCTGATAGTGACTCAACTGTTTCAGTTATGTCATTGTTTTCTTGGAGAAACATTGCTGTAGCACATATGGTATATTCTACACTTATACAATGTACTAATGTTTAGAGCAACAATTGTTGTCATTGAATTATTAGATGTGATGTGAAAAATAAAAGTACTTGAAAAAAGTTCTGTCAGTATTTGACATTTATTTCAAGCATAACAATAATGTCCTTTTGAAATTATGAAATAGTGATCAATCATAGCATCAACTCTCAAACATTAATACTGATAATGTGTTCCACCCGAGTGGGAACAGTACACATTACAGTACATCAGCCGTGTCACATGGTATGTGGACAGGGACTGGGGTCAGACATGGATGTTCAGCCACGTGGTCTCGCTCACTGTCTTCATATTTGATCCTTAGTATTTTGGATGTGTTTGAATTCAAGTCTTTGTGTTGCAGACTTAAAAGTACTGCTGTATCAAGTGTCCCTGAAAGTAGTAAGTGAGGGTGATAAAAATAGTGATAGCGTCTATGGATCACCCAAATGACTTTTAGTCAACTAAAATATGACTAGACAAAGAAAGAGTATGAATGTGACTAAAACTAATAAAAACTAAAATGACAGTTTGACACAAAGACTAGACTAAAACAAAAAACAAGAAATTGTGCCAAAAACAAGACTATCTCAGTGTGATTTATTTGTTACTGGAGGGATTTGTGTGAATGAATTGTTAAAATCCCCGCTCCAGCCAGCAGGGGCACTGCTGGGTGTGGCCTTTAACACTCACATGCTTATTATTAAAAAAAAAATCACCACAGCATCTTAGATATGATTTTAGCTTGATTAAAAGCTTGGCAAAGAGGGGACCTGAAAAAAATGGCCCCCGTTCAACGTGGAGTTCCCTTTTTGTGGGTGTGTAGCAACACTGAAATCCCCTGTTCTACTGGTACACAAGTACACACACACACACACACACACACACCACCAGCTTAATTCTCTGACAGACAAAAGGGCCTCACCTGCCCAAGAGATCCTCCTAATCAAAACTTCCTCAGGTGATCTGACTCACCTGATTAGCCCGTCTCTCACTACCGGCATGCCAGGAAGCTGCCAGGAAGCTGCCCTTCTGTGCTACATGGACGAGTCAAAATGTATTTAAAAATAAACTCACCTAATGACTTAAAGGGACACTGTGTAGTATTTATGGGTTTATATAACCCAAAATCCACTTTTTTATATATATTATGTGCTCCTGCATTGTCTAGTCGTTGTATAATAGTTTTTGTTTCATTTTCGTAGTGTTTCAAAAAGTCATGTTAAATAACATGGTCGCGGGCCACGGTTGCATTGCCACTGTTAAAAGAGAGACGCCATGTTTCTACCGGAGCCTGTAAGGACAAACGCGAGAGAACAAATCAAGTGTCACTTTGCTTGTAGCGGAAATCCCGCCTCCACTCTCTCCGCTTCGTCTGCTACGGCCGCGGGTAGCTCGCCCTCTCCCTCGCCTCACGAACCTCATCTGCTGACACGGAGAAAGACAACGAGGACGACATTTGACCAGCTGCAGATACCGTAGCGCTCAGGGAAGGGAGGGGGTGAGCAGAGGAGCAGTTCTTTGTTGTAAATTTCAGCCTCTCCTCTAGATGGCACTATAAACTACTTACTTCACCTTTAAATAGTGTCAAAGGCCATTGAAAATAATTTAGTTCTTAGAAGAGAAAAACAGACAGATGCAAAGACAGATAGTTCCACTGTTTAGGGGCCATAACAGCAAACAAATTGTCCCCTTATGCATATTTTCTCTTGGTAATATTATTAAAAATCTAATTGTCCATTGTTATGCTGATGACACACAGTTGTACATTTCCATGAAGTTTGACAGCAATGAAGTTACAAAGCTCTAGGAAGGTCTCACAGACATTAAGACCTGGATGACGCATAATGTTTTACTTCTTAACACTGACAAAACTGAAGTTATGGTCCTTGGTCCTAAAACACCTTAGAGAAGCCCTACCTGAACACCCTAACCATTACCATGGCCTGCAGTTCTACTGTAAGGAACCTTGGATTTGTAATTGACCCAGATAGATCATTCGACTCTCACATACAACAAGTCTGTAAGTCTGTCGGCCTTCTTCCACCAACATAACAAAAATCAGAAACATCATGTCATTAAAGGATGCTGAAAAGCTTATTCCTGCCTTTATTAAATCTAGACTAGATTACTGTAACTCATTATTATCATGATGCTGCTATAAAGTCTCTGGGGAGTCTTTAGTTGGTTCAGAATGCAGCAGCACCACTACTGACGGGAACCAGGAAAAGAGATCACATCACTCCAGAGCTGAGCTCTTTACACTGGCACCCTGTACAATTTCATATCTCAAAGACATGATTATTCCTTACTATCCAAATTGACCACTCTGGGTGGAAATTGGAAGAAAATGGAGGCCTGTTTGTGGTTCCCAGAGTCTCTAAGAGCTTTCAGCTACCAAGCTGCTCTTCTGTGGAACCAACTCCCACTTTGGGTCCAGGAAGCAGACACGAAAGTCAAACTTAAAACTTTCCTCTTTCGTAAAGCTTTATAGTTTGAGCTGGTTCAAGTGAACTCTGAACCATTTGCTAAGTTATGCTGCCATTGACCTAGACTGCTGGGGGAACAGCCACTATTCAGCTCTCTCTCTTTCTCTCTAAAGGGTCATACATACATTTCCTCAGTTTTCCCATGATAACAACAAAATAGGGCTGCCCAAAAATTATCAGATCAGATCTTGGTAGCCTACAACGTGTATGTGAACAGATTCCTGTGTTTTCTTTAATTTCATTCATTACCACTCAAATTAATTATCTCATTATCACGAGAAAACGGAGGGAAAAAAGCTTGTTATCACAAGAAAACAGAGGAAGATTGTCTTGTTATCATGGGAAAATGGAGGAAATAAAATGTATGTATATATGACCCTTTAGGGCTTCCGTAATATATATAAAAGAATGATAGTTTGATGCATATATGAAATTCAAGAAGTACAAAAAGAAAAAGATTGACATTTCATTGCTGTTTACGCTCCACCTCTTATAAAGTGGATAAAACTGTTTGTTTGTGGCAAATGAATGAAATTAAAATGAACATACTTTGAAATAAATTAAGTGAAATTTGGATTGTATGTTGTTCATGCGTGAGAAAACCTGCCTGGCATACATAGATATGTTGATCGAAAGATGGACAGGACTCCAAATGTGTATTTCTTCATGTACACAGCACTGCATTTAAGTGTCGGAAATGGCTTCACATATTTAAACGCTTGGCAGTTCTGCGTAGAAAATGGCTGGCAGCCAAGGAGTTAATATTGTGTTTGACATAGACATTGGCACACAGAATATTTGGATATATCGCCTTGATCTCTAAAAATCTTTATCAAAGCTTCTCGGAGCTGCCACTGCCTCTGCCTATCATGTGGATACAACATGGAGGCTCCACAGCCACACCTCGCATCAACAAAAAAAACAAACAAATAAAAACAGCTCAAAGATGAAAGAAACAATTCAGACTGCTGAATGCTTTGTGCATTAGAGCTAATTGGAGTAATGTGAAGTCCAGTGTGGTGAGATAAGAGGCGCAATCAACGAACCACATAATTTCCTAAATCATTTCTGCAAACAATCTATGAACCTAATGATAATGCTGATGCATTCAAAGACGCTCAATAAAAGTCAGTGGCTCAGGCTGATTCCTCATTCCCACAACCTGCTCCTTTACTGTGCAGACCAGCTCTGAGACTCCAGGTCTTGAATTAACGACTGGAATTGACCGTCACCGTCAGGATGGCACTTTCAGAGTGGACCAGTATTTTCCTGGGAGAAGCCAGTGATGTGCTGCATTGAGACACTTGGAATCTGGAGTTTTTTATCCCTCTATTCGACCCAAGTCTCCAGAGCCAGGATGGAAGGAATACATCAGTAACACTAGTGCAAGGTCAGTGTACTGGACTTAAATTATCTTGAAGATACAGACCATTTATACAGTCTAATGTACAACACATATGTAAGTATCTCTTACAGTTTTGGACTAAAAGAATTAGATGTGAATAAACGTGTGTGTATGATAAAGCGGGAGATTAATGTATGACTTAGCAGTTGTGTGAGACATTAAGACATGAGGACAGGCAATTTATAAAGGAAACATACAGATACAGTGGAATGCAAAAGTTTGGGCTCCCTGGTCAATTTTCATGATTTTCCTTTATAAATCATTGGTTGTTTGGATAAGAAATTTCAGTTAAATATATCATATAGGAGACAAACACAGTGCTATTTGAGAAAGGAAATAAAGTGTTTATGATTTACAGGAAGTGTGGAAGAAACAGAATTAGGCATGTGCATAAGTTTAGGAAAATGTTGTGCATCCTTCTTTTGCAGAAATAACAGCCTCTAAACGCTTCCTATAGCTTCCAATTCGAGTCTGGATTCTAGCAGAAGGTATTTTGGACCCTTCTTCTTTACAACACATCTCCAGTTTAGTCAGGTTGATGGTTTCCGAGCATGGACAGCTCACTTTAAATCACACCACATATTTTCAATAATATTCAGGTCTGGGGACTGAGATGGCCATTCCAGAACGTTGTATAATTGGGCAGTGGGGATAGTGGGCCGAGTAACCTGCTATCTACTTAAAAAGCTTCAAACCTTTAAAATTTGACCTCCAGTAGCTGCCATTTATTACAAAAAAGACTATTATTTCCTCACCAGGCATAAGAAACCAAAGATGGATAAACGCTTGATTCTGGATGTCATGGCATCCCAGGTAAAATCTATTCTTGCTGTATATTCTGAATTTGACATATTCATCTGAATACAGCAGTGGCTGTTACATACTGTAACTGATCATCTGTTCCTCTATAATATCATTTTCTAAATCTGTGTTCACAATAGCGGCTGATTTTAATATCCATGGTGTGGTTTCTAATGCAAGGTAAGTGTTATTTCTATAAAGCTCATATACAAGTATTTGTACACTGTGTTTAACATCTCTCACCAACAAGGCAGCATCACACAGACAGAAAAGATGCAAAGGAACGCAAAATAAATAGTTTCTATCATATAATGTCTGTAAAGGCTGACATGT
The DNA here is from genome assembly GCF_963457635.1 of Microchirus variegatus. Classification (NCBI taxonomy): domain Eukaryota; kingdom Metazoa; phylum Chordata; class Actinopteri; order Pleuronectiformes; family Soleidae; genus Microchirus; species Microchirus variegatus. The sequence goes on from NC_139805.1 coordinate 12,507,710, forward strand.
ATTAGCTCTTGTTTTTACGTTATGTTAGGGTTAGACTGGTATAAACTATTTGTGAATACACTTTGACTCTTTTTTTCCCAGGATATCACATCAGCCAAGTCATGTAACCATAACATCTTTTGCATCTTGACAGCAGCTCCATGCAGTGCCATCACAGTGAATTGCTCTGAGCCAAACCAACCTGCCCTTCTGAAGGCTCTGACTCCACTCTTTAACCTGAGCGACATACGACCTGTCATGGACACATCAACATGTACCAATATCAGCATTTTCTTCACCATTTATGGAATATTAGGAGTGGTAAGTTTACATCTCTTTTAAAAAAACAACCAAGAAATCTCTACGTATGAGGACTTTAGGTGTAGGTGTATAATAATAATAATAATAATAATAAGGATTATATTGTATATTGGGCTGCTGTCTACAAGAACATTCTTATAAGGATCCATGTGTTTTCCAAAACCAAATCCATGTGTTGAAATTGTTACTCTTGTCTTCCAGGATGAAAAGTCGCAACTCCTGATGACATACCTTTGGATGGAATATGTAAGTTCTGCATTCACCCATTTCCAGGCAGTGATGATGTTGCAGTATAATTGTGTGATCAAGTGAAGCGTCTGCTCTGTGCACTAACAACAGGTCTGTTTTAGTGGTGGGTGAACGAGTTTGTCAGATGGGATCCAGCCCAGTGCGGCTCAGACTTGATTATTCTCCCCAAACACAGATTGTGGGTGCCAGATATTGTGATTGATGAATTGTGAGTCTGTTTATTAATTTCCATTGAGTAATTTACTGAAATGGCTCAGCACTGTAATTTAATTTTGTCAATTCTTTTCAACTGTAAATGTATACATCTTTGGTACTTTAGTGAGAACTGACACAATATACAGTAGTATTAGTCAATTAGTCAATATTTGGATATACACTTTTACTCTCAGGACAGGATAAATTTATTGGTTTTATTGTTGGCCTCACCATATCATCGGATGTGAATATAGGAGCTGTGGAAAAAGATTTTTTTCACAACATAATTCAGTTACAAGCAAATTATGTGATACTGTGTGTAAACATGTAGATATGTTTTCAAATTTAAACTCAGGACAGAAAAAGTTAAGACTTTAAACTTCTGCTAAAGGTGCCTTATTTTCTCTGCTTTTTTCCATCTTGCAGTATGGATGATAACACGGCCCCTGAGGTTCCATATCTGTCCTTAAATAGCGATGGTTGGGTATGCGACGCTCGACCGGCCAAAGTTGTGAGCTCATGTAACCTTGACATTTATACCTTCCCATTTGACGTACAGAATTGCAGTTTGACTTTCATCTCCTACATTCACTCAGGTAAGAAAGCTTCATTTCAAAGAGTTTTCAAAGAAGCTATGAATGAATGATGAACTACTCTGATATTATTTTCAAGTAGTGTTTGATATCAACACAGAAAAAAGTCTGACACAATGAGCAAATGTCAGTTTGAGTCAGTTATTGAAAATGCATGTGGGACAGTTTGTTTTTTGCCTTTCTCTTCATTACAGTGATGATCTTAGAGGTTGATACCTTCCTGTGTTTGTCTCTCCTCAGCGAAATACATAGAGCTTTTCCTGGGCAACCAAATAGAGTCAATTACAAATATCTCCAAACAAACAATGACTACAGTGGGAGAATGGGAGCTGCTGGATATCACTGCTAACAAAATACATGTGGATCAAAGTGCACTTATATGTCATGTAAGTTGATGGTACCATCTGTGAAATGCTCTCAAGACACAAAAATGGCATTTTACACCTAGATTGTAAGAGTGCACATTTAGGTTAAAACCTATGTTATGAATTTGATTTACTTGATATTTTGACGGAAAATATCTGGACTGCATAATTCTAAGATATTAAAACATTGTTATACACAACAGTAAAGATCTGTCAAAATCCCACTGTGTCACAGCACAGACATTCCAAAAAAATCCAGAATCTTTTGATTCGATTCTCTTCACAGATTAAAAAAAAAAGTGAGCAGGAACTCGATAATAAAATGCATTTGGGTCAAACTTCCATCCATCCATCCATTTTCATATCCGGGGCCGGGTTGCGGGGGGAGTAGTCTGAGAAGGGATGCCCAGACCTCCCTCTCGCAGGACACTTCCTCCAGCTCTTCAGGGGGGGCCCCAAGGTGTTCCTAGGCCAGGGTTTTCCTCTGGGTCTCCTCCCGGAGGGACATGCCCGGAACACCTCCCAAAGGAGGCGTCCAGGGGGCATCCGATACAGATGCCCGAGCCACCTCAGCTGGCTCCTCTCGATGTGGAGGAGCAGCGGCTTTACTCCGAGCTCCTACCGGGTGACAGAGCTCCTCACCCTATCTCTAAGGGAGCGCTCCGCCACCCTGCGGAGAAAACTCATTTCAGCCGCTTGTATCCGGGATATTGTTCTTTCGGTCATAACCCAAAGTTCAAAGGATAGGAACGTAGATTGACCGGTAAATCGAGAGATTTGCCTTTCGGCTCATCTCCTTCTTCACCACAACGGACCGATACAACGACCGCATTACTGCGGCCGCTGCACCGATCCGCCTGTCAATCTCACGCTCCATCCTTCCCTCACTCGTGAACAAGACCCCAAGATACTTAAACTCCTCCACCTGAGGCAGGATCTCTCCACTGACCCATACTCCCGGAGCACCCCCCACAGAATGCCACGAGGGACACGGTCGAAAGCCTTCTCCAAGTCCACAAAACACATGTGGACTGGTTGAGCAAACTCCCATGAACCCTCGAGCACCCTGTGAAGGGTATAGAGCTGGTCCAGTGTTCCACGGCCAGGACGAAAACCGCATTGTTCCTCTTGAATCCGAGATTCGACTATCGGCTGAACTCTCCTCTCCAGTGCCCTGGAATAGACTTTCCCCGGGAGGCTGAGGAGTGTGATCCCCCGATAGTTGGAACACACCCTCAGATCCCCCTTTTCAAAAAGAGGGACCACCACCCCGGTCTGCCATTCCAGAGGCCCTGTCCCCAACTGCCACGCAATGCTGCAGAGATGCAGATTGCGTTGTATTATGACTTTGACCCGGAGTCAGAAGACACTGTCGCTCATGAAACGCCTCCACAACTGAAATTATTATTCTTCTGCGGTTCAATGTACGCAACCGGATGTGCCCGGACTAGTTCCCGGACTAGTTCCCGGAGCAGGAGGATCTGCCGTTCAGGAGAAATGCTGTTTATGTAACCGGAAGGGAGATCTCGCTGAGACCGAGATTACAATAAAATACAGCGTTCTCAGCAGTGGCTGAACTGTTTGTTTTGAAACTTCAGGGCTTCGTAAACAAGGTAATGACGCAGATACACACTAAAACTTCCGATCTAGGTCCGCTTTAATATGAGCCTTATGGTACAATAAATATTCTGGCAGCCAGTGTCCAATCGTGAATTTAAATATTATTTTATGAAGTAAATAGTGATAAATGATTAATAAATTGTACTGGTACCTTTTTTGTCCTTCATCCTACCTCTGTAGATCAGATTGAGGCGCCGACCCACCATGTATGTGGTGAACCTGTTGATCCCCAGCTGCTTCCTCATCACCATTGACCTCTTCAGTTTCCTGCTGCCTCCACAAAATGTGGACAGATCCTCCTTCAAGATGACTCTCATCCTGGGCTACACCGTCTTCCTGCTCCTCATGAACGACCTGCTGCCCACAACTGGACACGCTGTACCTCTCCTAAGTCAGTGATTTTCAGAGAAAGCACATGTTTGAGTGTGTTTGGTCATGAGCATATAACTATATATAGTTATATAAACATACATACATATTTATGTATATACAGTATATGTATACATATATAGACCCACCTTTTGCCCTATGTCAGCTGGGATTGGCACCAGCAACTCCATGTGGAGGATGAATTTATGTATATGTATATACAGTGGGGCAAAAAAGTATTTGGTCAGCCACCGATTGTGCAAGTTCTCCCACTTAAAATGATGACAGAGGTCTGTAATTTTCATCATAGGTACACTTCAAATGTGAGAGACAGAATGTGAAAATCCTGGAAATCACATTGTAGGATTTTTAAAGAATTTTTTTTTAAAGAAAAGTTCAACTCAATGCTTTGTAATATAACCTTTGTTGGCAATGACAGAGGTCAAACTTTGATGTAGGTCTTCAGCAGGTTTGCACACACTGTAGCTGGTATTTTGGCCCATTCCTCCACGCAGATCTTCTCTAGAGCACTGATGTTCTGGGGCTGTCTGTGGGCAACACAGACTTTAAACTCCCTCCACAGATTTTCTATGGGGTTGAGGTTTGGAGACTTTGAAGTGTACCTATGATGAAAATTACAGATTTCTGTCATCATTTTAAGTGGGAGAACTTGCACAATCGGTGGCTGACCAAATACTTTTTTGCCCCACTGTATATACATATACATACATACATGCACACACACTGGATAGGTTTCCAGTCCAAATCACAGGGACACAGACAAACAACCATCCACTCTCACACTTCCAGTCAATTTAGAGGGTCCAATTTGCCTCATCCCCAAATTAGTGTGTTCGGTCATGAGCATATATATATATATATGTATATATATATATATATATATATATAAATACATATATACATATATACACAATATGTGTGTGTGTGTATATAGAAAAGTGTGTGTGTGTGTATATATACATATAGTGTATATATGCTCATGACAGAACACTCTAAACTGCAGATTTGGGGATGAGGCAAACTGGACCCTCTCAATAAGGAAGTGTGTCGGTGGATGGTTGTTTGTCTCTGTGTCCTGGTGATGGACTGGAGACTTGTCCAGGGTGTACCCGCCTTTTGCCCTATGACAGCTGGGATTGGCACCAGCAACTCCATGTGGAGGATGAATTTATGTAAACCTTTGTTGTTGCGGGGTCCAGGTCTCACCTGTCTTGTTTTCTGTTTGTTTGTTTGTTTGCTTTACATCAGATGTGTTCTTCTCTCTCTGCCTGGCTCTGATGGTTGCCAGTCTACTGGAGACAATCCTCATCACCAACCTGCTGTGCGGCTCTGTCAAAGTCTCTCCAGTTCCTCACTGGATCCAAGTGTTCGTTCTTCAGATTTTAGGTTTTGTTGTTTTCCTGCCACGCAAAGCTGAAAATCCAGGTATTTATCTTACTGGTGGTTAAGTACAGTGTATAAATCAGAGATTTACAAGTTACAATTCACAGAAAATAGAATAAGCATGATAGTTGATCATAAACTTTGACTAAAGGGAGGAAGTAATACTGAAAACTGTCTGGATTTCTTCTTTTTTTTTTTTTTTTTTAACTAGACATGGAGCTGAGAAGTGTTGCTGTGATAGAGCTTGATGCTGTTGAGGGACCTCCACAGGAGAAGGGGCCAGTGGTGGAGGACAGGGCCGTGCAGGAGCTGAGAAGCCTGGCCATGGAACTCCAGGCTCTTCGCCTCCAGGTGGAGCAGCGGCTTGATGGAAGCCAAAGCTCTGAGGATTGGATCCAGGTGGGTTTCATCATAGACCGTCTGCTGTTCGGTATCTACATCCTTTTCATATCAGTCAGCTTCATTACCATCATCATTATCTGGCAGAAATCATACAGTCAGTAAACAACTGCTTTGTGTTTTAAAAAGGCTCCATTCATGTGAATAGTGACCTGATAGTGACTCAACTGTTTCAGTTATGTCATTGTTTTCTTGGAGAAACATTGCTGTAGCACATATGGTATATTCTACACTTATACAATGTACTAATGTTTAGAGCAACAATTGTTGTCATTGAATTATTAGATGTGATGTGAAAAATAAAAGTACTTGAAAAAAGTTCTGTCAGTTTTTGATTGACATTTATTTCAAGCATAACAATAATGTCCTTTTGAAATTATGAAATAGTGATCAATCATAGCATCAACTCTCAAAAATAAACATTAATACTGATAATGTGTTCCACCCGAGTGGGAACAGTACACATTACAGTACATCAGCAGTGTCACATGGTATGTGGACAGGGACTGGGGTCAGACATGGATGTTCAGCCACGTGGTCTCGCTCACTGTCTTCATATTTGATCCTTAGTATTTTGGATGTGTTTGAATTCAAGTCTTTGTGTTGCAGACTTAAAAGTACTGCTGTATCAAGTGTCCCTGAAAGTAGTAAGTGAGGATGATAAAAATAGTGATAGCGTCTATGGATCACCCAAATGACTTTTAGTCAACTAAAATATGACTAGACAAAGAAAGAGTATGAATGAGACTAAAACTAATAAAAAACTAAAATGACAGTTTGACACAAAGACTAGACTAAAACAAAAAACAAGAAATTGTGCCAAAAACAAGACTATCTCAGTGTGATTTATTTGTTACTGGAGGGATTTGTGTGAATGAATTGTTAAAATCCCCGCTCCAGCCAGCAGGGGCACTGCTGGGTGTGGCCTTTAACACTCACATGCTTATTATTAAAAAAAAAATCACCACAGCATCTTAGATATGATTTTAGCTTGATTAAAAGCTTGGCAAAGAGGGGACCTGAAAAAAATGGCCCCCGTTCAACGTGGAGTTCCCTTTTTGTGGGTGTGTAGCAACACTGAAATCCCCTGTTCTACTGGTACACAAGTACACACACACACACACACACACACACCACCAGCTTAATTCTCTGACAGACAAAAGGGCCTCACCTGCCCAAGAGATCCTCCTAATCAAAACTTCCTCAGGTGATCTGACTCACCTGATTAGCCCGTCTCTCACTACCGGCATGCCAGGAAGCTGCCAGGAAGCTGCCCTTCTGTGCTACATGGACGAGTCAAAATGTATTTAAAAATAAACTCACCTAATGACTTAAAGGGACACTGTGTAGTATTTATGGGTTTATATAACCCAAAATCCACTTTTTTATACATATTATGTGCTCCTGCATTGTCTAGTCGTTGTATAATAGTTTTTGTTTCATTTTCGTAGTGTTTCAAAAAGTCATGTTAAATAACATGGTCGCGGGCCACGGTTGCATTGCCACTGTTAACAGAGAGACGCCATGTTTCTACCGGAGCCTGTAAGGACAAACGCGAGAGAACAAATCAAGTGTCACTTTGCTTGTAGCGGAAGTCCCGCCTCCTCTCTCTCCGCTTCGTCTGCTACGGCCGCGGTAGCTCGCCCTCTCCCTCGCCTCACGAACCTCATCTGCTGACACGGAGAAAGACGACGAGGACGACATTTGACCAGCTGAGGATACCGTAGCGCTCAGGGAAGGGAGGGGGTGAGCAGAGGAGCAGTTCTTTGTTGTAAATTTCAGCCTCTCCTCTAGATGGCACTATAAACTACTTACCTCACCTTTAAATAGTGTCAAAGGCCATTGAAAATAATTTAGTTTTTAGAAGAGAAAAACAGACAGATGCAAAGACAGATAGTTCCACTGTTTAGGGGCCATAACAGCAAACAAATTGTCCCCTTATGCATATTTTCTCTTGGTAATATTATTAAAAATCTAATTGTCCATTGTTATGCTGATGACACACAGTTGTACATTTCCATGAAGTTTGACAGCAATGAAGTTACAAAGCTCTAGGAAGGTCTCACAGACATTAAGACCTGGATGACGCATAATGTTTTACTTCTTAACACTGACAAAACTGAAGTTATGGTCCTTGGTCCTAAAACACCTTAGAGAAGCCCTACCTGAACACCCTAACCATTACCATGGCCTGCAGTTCTACTGTAAGGAACCTTGGATTTGTAATTGACCCAGATAGACCATTCGACTCTCACTACAACAAGTCTGTAAGTCTGTCGGCCTTCTTCCACCAACATAACAAAAATCAGAAACATCATGTCATTAAAGGATGCTGAAAAGCTTATTCCTGCCTTTATTAAATCTAGACTAGATTACTGTAACTCATTATTATCATGATGCTGCTATAAAGTCTCTGGGGAGTCTTTAGTTGGTTCAGAATGCAGCAGCACCACTACTGACGGGAACCAGGAAAAGAGATCACATCACTCCAGAGCTGAGCTCTTTACACTGGCACCCTGTACAATTTCATATCTCAAAGACATGATTATTCCTTACTATCCAAATTGACCACTCTGGGTGGAAATTGGAAGAAAATGGAGGCCTGTTTGTGGTTCCCAGAGTCTCTAAGAGCTTTCAGCTACCAAGCTGCTCTTCTGTGGAACCAACTCCCACTTTGGGTCCAGGAAGCAGACACGAAAGTCAAACTTAAAACTTTCCTCTTTCGTAAAGCTTTATAGTTTGAGCTGGTTCAAGTGAACTCTGAACCATTTGCTAAGTTATGCTGCCATTGACCTAGACTGCTGGGGGAACAGCCACTATTCAGCTCTCTCTCTTTCTCTCTAAAGGGTCATACATACATTTCCTCAGTTTTCCCATGATAACAACAAAATAGGGCTGCCCAAAAATTATCAGATCAGATCTTGGTAGCCTACAACGTGTATGTGAACAGATTCCTGTGTTTTCTTTAATTTCATTCATTACCACTCAAATTAATTATCTCATTATCACGAGAAAACGGAGGGAAAAAAGCTTGTTATCACAAGAAAACAGAGGAAGATTGTCTTGTTATCATGGGAAAATGGAGGAAATAAAATGTATGTATATATGACCCTTTAGGGCTTCCGTAATATATATAAAAGAATGATAGTTTGATGCATATATGAAATTCAAGAAGTACAAAAAGAAAAAGATTGACATTTCATTGCTGTTTACGCTCCACCTCTTATAAAGTGGATAAAACTGTTTGTTTGTGGCAAATGAATGAAATTAAAATGAACATACTTTGAAATAAATTAAGTGAAATTTGGATTGTATGTTGTTCATGCGTGAGAAAACCTGCCTGGCATACATAGATATGTTGATCGAAAGATGGACAGGACTCCAAATGTGTATTTCTTCATGTACACAGCACTGCATTTAAGTGTCGGAAATGGCTTCACATATTTAAACGCTTGGCAGTTCTGCGTAGAAAACGGCTGGCAGCCAATGAGTTAATATTGTGTTTGACACAGAATATTTGGATATATCGCCTTGATCTCTAAAAATCTTTATCAAAGCTTCTCGGAGCTGCCACTGCCTCTGCCTATCATGTGGATACAACATGGAGGCTCCACAGCCACACCTCGCATCAACAAAAAAAACAAACAAATAAAAACAGCTCAAAGATGAAAGAAACAATTCAGACTGCTGAATGCTTTGTGCATTAGAGCTAATTGGAGTAATGTGAAGTCCAGTGTGGTGAGATAAGAGGCGCAATCAACGAACCACATAATTTCCTAAATCATTTCTGCAAACAATCTATGAACCTAATGATAATGCTGATGCATTCAAAGACGCTCAATAAAAGTCAGTGGCTCAGGCTGATTCCTCATTCCCACAACCTGCTCCTTTACTGTGCAGACCAGCTCTGAGACTCCAGGTCTTGAATTAACGACTGGAATTGACCGTCACCGTCAGGATGGCACTTTCAGAGTGGACCAGTATTTTCCTGGGAGAAGCCAGTGATGTGCTGCATTGAGACACTTGGAATCTGGAGTTTTTTATCCCTCTATTCGACCCAAGTCTCCAGAGCCAGGATGGAAGGAATACATCAGTAACACTAGTGCAAGGTCAGTGTACTGGACTTAAATTATCTTGAAGATACAGACCATTTATACAGTCTAATGTACAACACATATGTAAGTATCTCTTACAGTTTTGGACTAAAAGAATTAGATGTGAATAAACGTGTGTGTATGATAAAGCGGGAGATTAATGTATGACTTAGCAGTTGTGTGAGACATTAAGACATGAGGACAGGCAATTTATAAAGGAAACATACAGATACAGTGGAATGCTAAAGTTTGGGCTCCCTGGTCAATTTTCATGATTTTCCTTTATAAATCATTGGTTGTTTGGATAAGAAATTTCAGTTAAATATATCATATAGGAGACAAACAGAGTGCTATTTGAGAAAGGAAATAAAGTGTATATGATTTACAGGAAGTGTGGAAGAAACAGAATTAGGCATGTGCATAAGTTTAGGAAAATGTTGTGCATCCTTCTTTTGCAGAAATAACAGCCTCTAAACGCTTCCTATAGCTTCCAATTCGAGTCTGGATTCTAGCAGAAGGTATTTTGGACCCTTCTTCTTTACAACACATCTCCAGTTCAGTCAGGTTGATGGTTTCCGAGCATGGACAGCTCACTTTAAATCACACCACACATTTTCAATAATATTCAGGTCTGGGGACTGAGATGGCCATTCCAGAACGTTGTATAATTGGGCAGTGGGGATAGTGGGCCGAGTAACCTGCTATCTACTTAAAATTTGACCTCCAGTAGCTGCCATTTATTACAAAAAAGACTATTATTTCCTCACCAGGCATAAGAAACCAAAGATGGATAAACACTTGATTCTGGATGTCATGGCATCCCAGGTAAAATCTATTCTTGCTGTATATTCTGAATTTGACATATTCATCTGAATACAGCAGTGGCTGTTACATACTGTAACTGATCATCTGTTCCTCTATAATATCATTTTCTAAATCTGTGTTCACAATAGCGGCTGATTTTAATATCCATGGTGTGGTTTCTAATGCAAGGTAAGTGTTATTTCTATAAAGCTCATATACAAGTATTTGTACACTGTGTTTAACATCTCTCACCAACAAGGCAGCATCACACAGACAGAAAAGATGCAAAGGAACGCAAAATAAATAGTTTCTATCATATAATGTCTGTAAAGGCTGACATGTATTAGCTCTTGTTTTTACGTTATGTTAGGGTTAGACTGGTATAAACTATTTGTGAATACAATTTGACTCTTTTTTTCCCAGGATATCACATCAGCCAAATCATGTAACCATAACATCTTTTGCATCTTGACAGCAGCTCCATGCAGTGCCATCACAGTGAATTGCTCTGAGCCAAACCAACCTGCCCTTCTGAAGGCTCTGACTCCACTCTTTAACCTGAGCGACATACGACCTGTCATGAACACATCAACATGTACCAACGTCAACATTTCCTTCACCCTTTATGGAATATTAGGAGTGGTAAGTTTACATCTCTTTTAAAAAAACAACCAAGAAATCTCTACGTATGAGGACTTTAGGTGTAGGTGTATTATAATAATAATAATAATAATAAGGATTATATTGTATATTGGGCTGCTGTCTACAAGAACATTCTTATAAGGATCCATGTGTTTTCCAAAACCAAATCCATGTGTTGAAATTGTTACTCTTGTCTTCCAGGATGAAAAGTCGCAACTCCTGATGACATACCTTTGGATCAGTTATGTAAGTTCTGCATTCACCCATTTCCAGGCAGTGATGATGTTGCAGTATAATTGTGTGATCAAGTGAAGCGTCTGCTCTGTGCACTAACAACAGGTCTGTTTTAGTTGTGGGTGAACGAGTTTGTCAGATGGGATCCAGCCCAGTGCGGCTCAGCGTGGATTATTCTCCCCAAACACAGATTGTGGGTGGCAGATATTGTGATTGATGAATTGTGAGTCTGTTTATTAATTTCCATTGAGTAATTTACTGAAATGGCTCAGCACTGTAATTTAATTTTGTCAAATCTTTTCAATTGTAAATGTATACATCTTTGGTACTTTAGTGAGAACTGACACAATATACAGTAGTATTAGTCAATTAGTCAATATTTGGATATACACTTTTACTCTCAGGACAGGATAAATTTATTGGTTTTATTGTTGGCCTCACCATATCATCGGATGTGAATATAGGAGCTGTGGAAAAATATTTTTTTCACAACATAATTCAGTTACAAGCAAATTATGTGATACTGTGTGTAAACATGTAGATATGTTTTCAAATTTAAACTCAGGACAGAAAAAGTTAAGACTTTAAACTTCTGCTAAAGGTGCCTTATTTTCTCTGCTTTTTTCCATCTTGCAGTGTGGATGAAAACAAGGCCCCTGAGGTTCCATATCTGTACTTACGTAGCGATGGTTCGGTGTATGACCATCTACCGGCCAAAGTTGTGAGCTCATGTAACCTTGACATTTATACCTTCCCATTTGACGTACAGAATTGCAGTTTGACTTTCATCTCCTACATTCACTCAGGTAAGAAAGCTTCATCTCAAAGAGTTTTCAAAGAAGCTATGAATGAATGATGAACTACTCTGATATTATTTTCAAGTAGTGTTTGATATCAACACAGAAAAAAGTCTGACACAATGAGCAAATGGCAGTTTGAGTCAGTTATTGAAAATGCATGTGGGACAGTTTGTTTTTTGCCTTTCTCTTCATTACAGTGATGATCTTAGAGGTTGATACCTTCCTGTGTTTGTCTCTCCTCAGTGGAAGAGATAGAGCTTTCCCTGGGCAACCAAATAGAGTCAATTACAAATTTCTCCAAACAAATGATGACTACAGTGGGAGAATGGGAGCTGCTGGATATCACTTCCAACAAAATAAATGTGGATCAAAGTAAACTTATATGTCATGTAAGTTGATGGTACCATCTGTGAAATGCTCTCAAGACACAAAAATGGCATTTTACACCTAGATTGTAAGAGTGCACATTTAGGTTAAAACCTATGTTATGAATTTGATTTACTTGATATTTTGACGGAAAATATCTGGACTGCATAATTCTAAGATATTAAAACATTGTTATACACAACAGTAAAGATCTGTCAAAATCCCACTGTGTCACAGCACAGACATTCCAAAAAAATCCAGAATCTTTTGATTCGATTCTCTTCACAGATTAAAAAAAAAAAGTGAGCAGGAACTCGATAATAAAATGCATTTGGGTCAAACTTCCATCCATCCATCCATTTTCATATCCGGGGCCGGGTTGCGGGGGGATTAGTCTGAGAAGGGATGCCCAGACCTCCCTCTCGCAGGACACTTCCTCCAGCTCTTCAGGGGGGGCCCCAAGGTGTTCCTAGGCCAGGGTTTTCCTCTGGGTCTCCTCCCGGAGTGACATGCCCGGAACACCTCCCAAAGGAGGCGTCCAGGGGGCATCCGATACAGATGCCCGAGCCACCTCAGCTGGCTCCTCTCGATGTGGAGGAGCAGCGGCTTTACTCCGAGCTCCTCCCGGGTGACAGAGCTCCTCACCCTATCTCTAAGGGAGCGCTCCGCCACCCTGCGGAGAAAACTCATTTCAGCCGCTTGTATCCGGGATCTTGTTCTTTCGGTCATAACCCAAAGTTCATAGGATAGGAACGTAGATTGACCGGTAAATCGAGAGATTTGCCTTTCGGCTCAGCTCCTTCTTCACCACAACGGACCGATACAACGACCGCATTACTGCGGCCGCTGCACCGATCCGCCTGTCAATCTCACGCTCCATCCTTCCCTCACTCGTGAACAAGACCCCAAGATACTTAAACTCCTCCACCTGAGGCAGGATCTCTCCACTGACCCGGAGGGAGCAAGCCACCTTTTTCCGGTCGAAAAATGGCCTCGGACTTAGAGGTGCTGATTCTCATCCCAGCCGCTTCACACTCGGCTGCAAATTCTGGAGTTCCTGGTTCGTAGGAGCCATCAAGACCACATCATCTGCAAAGAGCAGAGATGGAATCCAGTTGCTCCCGAACCAGACCCCTTCCGGCCCCCGGCTGCGCCTAGAAATTCTGTCCATAAAAATAATGAACAGAACTGGTGACAAAGGGCAGCCCTGCCGGAGTCCGACATGCACTGGGAACAAGTCTGACTTACTGCCAGCAATGCGAACCAAGCTCCTGCTCCGGTCGTACAGGGACCGCACGGCCCTTAACAAAGGGCCCCCGACCCCATACTCCCGGAGCACCCCCCACAGAATGCCACGAGGGACACGGTCGAAAGCCTTCTCCAAGTCCACAAAACACATGTGGACTGGTTGAGCAAACTCCCATGAACCCTCGAGCACCCTGTGAAGGGTATAGAGCTGGTCCAGTGTTCCACGGCCAGGACGAAAACCGCATTGTTCCTCTTGAATCCGAGGTTCGACTATCGGCTGAACTCTCCTCTCCAGTGCCCTGGAATAGACTTTCCCCGGGAGGCTGAGGAGTGTGATCCCCCGATAGTTGGAACACACCCTCAGATCCCCCTTTTCAAAAAGAGGGACCACCACCCCGGTCTGCCATTCCAGAGGCCCTGTCCCCAACTGCCACGCAATGCTGCAGAGATGCAGATTGCGTTGTATTATGACTTTGACCGGGAGTCAGAAGACACTGTCGCTCATGAAACGCCTCCAGAACTGAAATTATTATTCTTTTGCGGTTCAATGTACGCAACCGGATGTGCCCGGACTAGTTCCCGGACTAGTTCCCGGAGCAGGAGGATCTGCTGTTCAGGAGAAATGCTGTTTATGTAACCGGAAGGGAGATCTCGCTGAGACCGAGATTACAATAAAATACAGCGTTCTCAGCAGTGGCTGAACTGTTTGTTTCGAAACTTCAGGGCTTCGTAAACAAGGTCATGACGCAGATACACACTAAAAAAAAATAGCGTTAATTGAAACTTCCGATCTAGGTCCGCTTTAATATGAGCCTTATGGTACAATAAATATTCTGGCAGCCAGTGTCCAATCGTGAATTTAAATATTATTTTATGAAGTAAATAGTGATAAATGATTAATAAATTGTACTGGTACCTTTTTTGTCCTTCATCCTACCTCTGTAGATCAGATTGAGGCGCCGACCCACCATGTATGTGGTGAACCTGTTGATCCCCAGCTGCTTCCTCATCACCATTGACCTCTTCAGTTTCCTGCTGCCTCCACAAAATGTGGACAGATCCTCCTTCAAGATGACCCTCATCCTGGGCTACACCGTCTTCCTGCTCATCATGAACGACCTGCTGCCCACAACTGGACACACTGTACCTCTCCTAAGTCAGTGATTTTCAGAGAAAGCACATGTTTGAGTGTGTTTGGTCATGAGCATATAACTATATATAGTTATATAAACATACATACATATTTATGTATATACATACATATATATGTATATACAGTATATGTATACATATATAGACCCACCTTTTGCCCTATGTCAGCTGGGATTGGCACCAGCAACTCCATGTGGAGGATGAATTTATGTATATGTATATACAGTGGGGCAAAAAAGTATTTAGTCAGCCACCGATTGTGCAAGTTCTCCCACTTAAAATGATGACAGAGGTCTGTAATTTTCATCATAGGTACACTTCAAATGTGAGAGACAGAATGTGAAAATCCTGGAAATCACATTGTAGGATTTTTAAATAATTTTTTTTTAAAGAAAAGTTCAACTCAATGCTTTGTAATATAACCTTTGTTGGCAATGACAGAGGTCAAACTTTGATGTAGGTCTTCAGCAGGTTTGCACACACTGTAGCTGGTATTTTGGCCCATTCCTCCACGCAGATCTTCTCTAGAGCACTGATGTTCTGGGGCTGTCTGTGGGCAACACAGACTTTAAACTCCCTCCACAGATTTTCTATGGGGTTGAGGTTTGGAGACTTTGAAGTGTACCTATGATGAAAATTACAGATCTCTGTCATCATTTTAAGTGGGAGAACTTGCACAATCGGTGGCTGACCAAATACTTTTTTGCCCCACTGTATATACATATACATACATACATGCACACACCCTGGATAGGTTTCCAGTCCAAATCACAGGGACACACAGACAAACAACCATCCACTCTCACACTTCCAGTCAATTTAGAGGGTCCAATTTGCCTCATCCCCAAATTAGTGTGTTCGGTCATGAGCATATATATATATATATATATATATGTATATATATATATATATAAATACATATATACATATATACACAATATGTGTGTGTGTGCATATAGAAAAGTGTGTGTGTGTGTATATATACATATAGTGTATATATGCTCATGACAGAACACTCTAAACTGCAGATTTGGGGATGAGGCAAACTGGACCCTCTCAATAAGGAAGTGTGTCGGTGGATGGTTGTTTGTCTCTGTGTCCTGGTGATGGACTGGAGACTTGTCCAGGGTGTACCCGCCTTTTGCCCTATGACAGCTGGGATTGGCACCAGCAACTCCATGTGGAGGATGAATTTATGTAAACCTTTGTTGTTGCGGGGTCCAGGTCTCACCTGTCTTGTTTTCTGTTTGTTTGTTTGTTTGCTTTACATCAGATGTGTTCTTCTCTCTCTGCCTGGCTCTGATGGTTGCCAGTCTACTGGAGACAATCCTCATCACCAACCTGCTGTGCGGCTCTGTCAAAGTCTCTCCAGTTCCTCACTGGATACAAGTGTTCGTTCTTCAGATTTTAGGTTTTGTTGTTTTCCTTCCACGCAAAGCTGAAAATCCAGGTATTTATCTTACTGGTGGTTAAGTACAGTGTATAAATCAGAGATTTACAAGTTACAATTCACAGAAAATAGAATAAGCATGATAGTTGATCATAAACTTTGACTAAAGGGAGGAAGTAATACTGAAAACTGTCTGGATTTCTTCTTTTTTTTTTTTTTTTTTAACTAGACATGGAGCTGAGAAGTGTTGCTGTGATAGAGCTTGATGCTGTTGAGGGACCTCCACAGGAGAAGGGGCCAGTGGTGGAGGACAGGGCCGTGCAGGAGCTGAGAAGCCTGGCCATGGAACTCCAGGCTCTTCGCCTCCAGGTGGAGCAGCGGCTTGATGGAAGCCAAAGCTCTGAGGATTGGATCCAGGTGGGTTTCATCATAGACCGTCTGCTGTTCGGTATCTACATCCTCTTCATATCAGTCAGCTTCATTACCATCATCGTTATCTGGCAGAAATCATACAGTCAGTAAACAACTGCTTTGTGTTTTAAAAAGGCTCCATTCATGTGAATAGTGACCTGATAGTGACTCAACTGTTTCAGTTATGTCATTGTTTTCTTGGAGAAACCTTGCTGTAGCACATATGGTATATTCTACACTTATACAATGTACTAATGTTTAGAGCAACAATTGTTGTCATTGAATTATTAGATGTGATGTGAAAAATAAAAGTACTTGAAAAAAGTTCTGTCAGTTTTGATTGACATTTATTTCAAGCATAACAATAATGTCCTTTTGAAATTATGAAATAGTGATCAATCATAGCATCAACTCTCAAAAATAAACATTAATACTGATAATGTGTTCCACCCGAGTGGGAACAGTACACATTACAGTACATCAGCCGTGTCACATGGTATGTGGACAGGGACTGGGGTCAGACATGGATGTTCAGCCACGTGGTCTCGCTCACTGTCTTCATATTTGATCCTTAGTATTTTGGATGTGTTTGAATTCAAGTCTTTGTGTTGCAGACTTAAAAGTACTGCTGTATCAAGTGTCCCTGAAAGTAGTAAGTGAGGATGATAAAAATAGTGATAGCGTCTATGGATCACCCAAATGACTTTTAGTCAACTAAAATATG
This sequence comes from Microchirus variegatus, assembly GCF_963457635.1. NCBI lineage: Eukaryota > Metazoa > Chordata > Actinopteri > Pleuronectiformes > Soleidae > Microchirus > Microchirus variegatus. The sequence continues at coordinate 12,525,069 of NC_139805.1, forward strand.
ACTAGACAAAGAAAGAGTATGAATGAGACTAAAACTAATAAAAAACTAAAATGACAGTTTGACACAAAGACTAGACTAAAACAAAAAACAAGAAATTGTGCCAAAAACAAGACTATCTCAGTGTGATTTATTTGTTACTGGGCGGATTTGTGTGAATGAATTGTTAAAATCCCCGCTCCAGCCAGCAGGGGCACTGCTGGGTGTGGCCTTTAACACTCACACGCTTATTATTAAAAAAAAAATCACCACAGCATCTTAGATATGATTTTAGCTTGATTAAAAGCTTGGCAAAGAGGGGACCTGAAAAAAATGGCCCCCGTTCAACGTGGAGTTCCCTTTTTGTGGGTGTGTAGCAACACTGAAATCCCCTGTTCTACTGGTACACAAGTACACACACACACACACACACACACACACACACACACACACACACACACACACACACACCACCAGCTTGATTCTCTGACAGACAAAAGGGCCTCACCTGCCCAAGAGATCCTCCTAATCAAAACTTCCTCAGGTGATCTGACTCACCTGATTAGCCCGTCTCTCACTACCGGCATGCCAGGAAGCTGCCAGGAAGCTGCCCTTCTGTGCTACATGGACGAGTCAAAATGTATTTAAAAATAAACTCACTTAATGACTTAAAGGGACACTGTGTAGTATTTATGGGTTTATATAACTCAAAATCCACTTTTTTATACATATTATGTGCTCCTGCATTGTCTAGTCGCTGTATAATAGTTTTTGTTTCATTTTCGTAGTGTTTCAAAAAGTCATGTAAAATAACATGGTCGCGGGCCACGGTTGCATTGCCACTGTTAACAGAGAGACGCCATGTTTCTACCGGAGCCTGTAAGGACAAACGCGAGAGAACAAATCAAGTGTCTCTTTACTTGTAGCGGAAGTCCCGCCTCCTCTCTCTCCGCTTCGTCTGCTACGGCCGCGGTAGCTCCGCCCTCTCCCTCGCCTCACGAACCTCATCTGCTGACACGGAGAAAGACGACGAGGACGACATTTGACCAGCTGAGGATACCGTAGCGCTCAGGGAAGGGAGGGGGTGAGCAGAGGAGCAGTTCTTTGTTGTAAATTTCAGCCTCTCCTCTAGATGGCACTATAAACTACTTACTTCACCTTTAACAACCACAAATCCTTAAATGATAACTGGTTTGTTTGCTCCATATAAAAAATAACTAAAGTATATTATTTTAAAGTCTTGCGAATAGATAGAAAAATATAAATCAACAGATGCAGTAAAAAAAAAACTCAGAATATGGTTAACAAAGAAGTCATTGTTCAACACCTTGTCCTGTAAAGTTGTCTTCACAAATACATTACAGTTTTCGAGATAAATAGACATTTAAAACCATTCAATCAAGTGCAGAATCAGCTGATTATACATGTGCACATGTATTGTGGGGATTTTAGATGGAACCTATCCTCAAGTAGACATGTTGTTACCAGCCTCATCTAATTTCAGGAACTCTTGATACAGTGGGGATTTTACGTCTGTGACACAGAGACTTGAATTCAAACACATCCAAAACATTAAGGATAAAATATGAAGACAGTGAGAAAGACCAGATGTCTGACCCCAGTCCCTGTCCACGCACCTTGTGACATGGATTATGTACTGTAATGTGTACTGTTCCCATTTCAGTGGAACACATTATCAGTATTTATGTTATTAAGAGTTGACTCTTTGATCGATCACTATTTTAGAATTTCAGAAGGACATGATTGTTATGTTTGAAATAAATGTCAAAAACTGACAGAATTTGTTCAAGTATTTTTATTTCTTTATTTATTCTATTATTTCTTTATCTTCAACTAGATATAATATAATGAGCGATTGTTGCTCTAAACATTAGTACAATTCATAAGTGTAGAATATACCATATGTGCTACAGCAATGTTTCTCCAAGAAAACAATGACATAACTGAAACAGTTGAGTCACTATCAGGTCACTATTCACATGAATGGAGCCTTTTTAAAACACAAAGCAGACGTTTACTGACTGTATGACTTATGCCAGATAACGATGATGGTAATGAAGCTGACTGATATTAAGAGGATGTAGATACCGAACAGCAGACGGTCTATGATGAAACCCACTTGGAGCCAATCATCAGAGCTTTGGCTTCCATCAAGCCGCTGCTCCACCTGGAGGCGAAGAGCCCGGAGTTCCATGGCCAGGCTTCTCAGCTCCTGCACGGCCCTGTCCTCCACCACTGGCCCCTTCTGCTGTGGAGGTCCCTCAACAGCATCAAGCTTCATCCAAGCAACACTTCTCAGCTCCATGTCTATTTTTTTTTTTTTTTTTTTTTTTAAGAAGAAATCCAGACAGTTTTCAGTATTAATTCTTCCCTTCCCTCAAAGTTTATGATCAACTATCATGGTTATACCATTTTCTGTGAATTAAAACTTGTAAATCTCTGATTTATAAGATAAATACCTGATTTTTTTGCTTTGCGTGGCAGGAAAACAAGAAAACCTAAAATCTGAAGAACGAACACTTGGATCCAGTGAGGAACTGGAGAGACTTTGACAGAGCCGCACAGCAGGTTGGTGATGAGGATTGTCTCCAGTAGACTGGCAACCATCAGAGCCAGGCAGAGAGAGAAGAACACATCTGATGTAAAGCAAACAAGCAAAAGACAAGACAGGTGTGACATGGACCCCGCAACAATAAAGGTCGACATACATTCATCCTCCACATGGAGTTGCTGGTGCCATTTCCATCTGACATAGGGCAAAAGGCAGGTACACCCTGGACAGGTCTCCAGTCCATCACAGGGACACAGAGACAAAAGTATTGTTTTAAATAATATCAGTCAACACACTGCACACCGTTATTATTAGTCATATATATACATACCATTGCTACATACAGTGTGTTTATATATGTATGTATACATAATATATATATATATATACATAAATATATATATATATATACATATAACTATATATAGTTAAAAATCACTGACTTAGGAGAGGTACAGTGCGTCCAGTTGTGGGCAGCAGGTCGTTCATGATGAGCAGGAAGACGGTGTAGCCCAGGATGAGGGTCATCTTGAAGGAGGATCTGTCCACACTTTGTGGAGGCAGCAGGAAACTGAAGAGGTCAATGGTGATGAGGAAGCAGCTGGGGATCAACAGGTTCACCACATACATGGTGGGTCGGCGCCTCAATCTGATCTACAGAAGCAGGATGAAGAACAAAAAAGGTTTGTCAGGAGGCATTTGCACAGAAAATGTAAAATGTATAGTTGCTCAACCAGTACAATTTATCAATCATTATTTACTTTTTAAAATTCTATTTAAATTCATAATTGGACACTGTCTTGCAGAATATTTATTGTACCATAAGGCTTGTTTTAACTCGAAAGACAATGAGCATGTTGTCAACTTTCAGCTGTGGGTCTAAAGCACCAAATCACACAGCGACAAAGCAGAATTTGACTGATCTGAAGCTATAACTAAGTTTGACCCAAATTTATTTTATTGTCAAGCTCCTGCTCACGTTTTTGAATCTGTGAAAGGAATTGAATCAAAAGATTCTGGAAATGTTTAGCCCTCTATGCTGTGAGAAACTGTATTTTGACACACACATTTACTGTTACTCTAGAACAATGTTTGAATAATGTTAGAAATATGCACTCCAGATATTTCCGCACACAAAATATCAAGTCAATCAAATTCATAAAATATAACCTAAATGTGCACTAAAATGTCATTTTTTTTGTGCCTTTACAGTACCACCAACGTACATAAAATCTAACTTCATTGTAATCCGCGTCCCTGTATTTCTGGGCGGTGATATCCAGCAGCTCCCATTCTCCCATTGTGGTCATGTAATCTCTGGAGCGTTTCATAATGTATTCTACAGGTCTGTCCTGGAAAACGTCTATGTCTTCCTCTGAGGAGAGACAAACACAGGAAGGCATCAACCTCTAAGATCATCACTGTAATGACAAGAAAGGCAAAAAAAAAAAAAAAAAAACTGTTCTACATGCATTTTCAATAACTGACTCAAACTGACATTTGCTCATTGCATCAGACTTTTCTCTGTGTTGATATCAAACACTACTTGATAAGAATCATTCATTCTGGTCTGTACAAGTCTTACTCAGCAGTTACTTTATTTATTTATTTATTTAATTATTAAAACTGGTCGACACTTTTGTCCAAATTTGCCAAGAAAACTCTTTGAAATGAAAGTTGAGCTTTCTTACTCTCGAGGACGTAGGAGTTGAAAGTCAAAGTGCAATTCTGGATGTCGAATGGGAAGGTATAAATGTTAAGGTTACAGGCGCTCACAACTTTGGCCGGTCGAGACTCCCACACCGAACCGTTGCTATACAGGTACACAAATGGAACCTGAGGGGCCGAGTTTTCATCCATACTGCAAAATAGGGGAAAAGAAGAGAAAATGTGGCACCTTTAGCAGAAGTTTAAAGTCTTAACTTTCTCTGCCGAGTTTAAATTTGAAAACAAAACGACATGTTTACACACAATATCACACAATTTGATTGTAACTGAATTATGTTGTGGAAAAAAAGCTCCATCACATAAGATGCTATGGTGAGGCCAACAATAAAAACAAAAGAATTCTGTTTTAGAGTGAAAGTATATATCCAGATATTAATGGACTAATTGACAAATACTACTCTATATCTTGCGCAGTTCTCACTAAAGTACCAAAGATGTATACATTTACAATTGATCAATATTTGACAGAATTAAATTATAGTGTCGAGCCATCCATCCATCTACTGCGTTATCCTCCACCAGAGGGTCACGGGGGAGCTGGGCCTAACTCAGGGCGATAGACGGGGTACACCCTGGACAGTTCCAGTGCCGAGCCGTTTCAGTAAATTGCTCAGTAAAAATTAATAAACAGACTCACAATTGCTCGATCACCATATCTGGCGCCCACAATTTGTTTCTGGGGAGAGTAATATTTTCTGATCCACACTGGATTGGATCCCAGCTGACAAACTCGTTCATCCACCTCTAAAAGCACAGATCTGTTGTTAGTGCACAGAGCAAACGCTTCACTTGATCACACAATTCTACTGCTACATCATCACTGCCTGGAAATGGGTGAATGCAGAACTTACATAATATAGCCAAAGGTATGTCATCAGGAGTTGAGATTTTTCATCCTGGAAGACAAGAGGCAAAACAAGGCAATCACAGATAGCAGACTTCACCCCATTTATGCAACAAGCCTCTGGCGCCCTCTGCTGGCCGTAGTGGCAAGTCGAAGTGCGGAAACACAAACAAGCAGACAAACAGACACACAGAGTCGCCAAATACTTCACTCCCATTCTGTGGGGTGAAGTAACCATTTCAACACATGGATTTGGTTTTGGGAAACATAAGAATTATAAGAATGTGTTTGGAGACAGCAGCCCAATGGATTTTTACTCATTAATACAAAATATAATCCTTAATTATACACCTACAGCTAAACTCTTCATAAAGATTTCTTGATTATTCATTTAGATAGAGATGTAAACTTACCACTCCTAATATTCCATAAATGATGAAGGTTACGTAGACGTTGGTACGTGTTGATGTGTTCATGACAGGTCGTATGGCGCTCAGGTTAAAGAGTGGAGTCAGAGCCTTCAGAAGGGCAGGTTGGTTTGGCTCAGAGCAATTCACTGTGATGGCACTGCATGGAGCTGCTGGCAAAATTCAAAAGATGCTATGGTTACATGATTTGGCTGATGTGATTTCCTGATATCCTTTGTTGGTGAGAGATGTTGGACACAGTGTACAAATACTTGTATATGAGCTTTATATAAATAGCACTTACCTTGCATTAGAAACCACACCATGGATATTAAAATCAGCCGCTATATTGAACACAGATTAAAAACTGTTGTTGCCTGATAAATTATACAGGGAGAGATGATCAGTTACAGTATGTAACAGTCAATGTCTGTATTCAGCCTCAGATGTAATATTGTCACCATGTTAAAATAATTTCCAAATTAAATTTTTCAAAATTCATCACTTAAGTCACACACTAATGACATAGGCCATTATCTTAAAGGGGTAAAATCACATGATCTGATAAATTGAGGATGTAAGTGATTTTACCATAGGTGGCCGACGTCATGAGGAGATGATTTAGGCAAAAAAAAACAATTTTGACAAAAAATGACTAAGGCGATATGTAACATTCAGAACATGCAACAAGAAAAGATACTTTACCTGGGACGACATGACATCAAACATCAAACGTTTATCCGCCTTTGGTTTCTTATGCCTGGAGAGGAAATAATAGTCTTGCTTTATGGAAACATTACATTTTTGTTACAATGCACCCTGAATGCATCAGCATGCTCATTGGGTGAATAGATTGTCTTAGATAGATTGGTTCATTGATTGCACCTCTGATCTCACCACACTGTGGACAAGTGGTACCAATCAAGTGTCTTTGGTTCAAGCTTAGAGTACAGTGTACATGGACAAAAGAAGCTTCAGTCAAGAAGCATTACACCAAATTAAATCTGGGACAAATGTGAACATGTGTTTTATGCTGTTACAAAGAACAGCCTAAAGCTGAAGATTCACAAAGCTCAGCTCACTCTCTGTTGCAGATGCCTTCTCTACATCCTTCACAGTGATCAGGCTCATGAGGATTTTTGACTTCAAGCTTCTTGTGATCATTGTGGCCTTGATCCAGGTTTTCATTGTAGAACTTTAGTCTTATCTTCTTCACCAGATTCTTCATAAGGATGGTGATGTTCTCTGTGCTGATGCTGGGATCCACCATTTGGGCGTCAGTGCATTTCTTGCAGTTCTGACGGAAACGCCTGACTTTGACACGGCCGTTCCCGTCCGAAAGACTCATGTGGAAGATCACCATCATTCCGTTGCAAGGCCAGGTTCGCTGACACTGGGTGCATTGAAACCTTTGAAATGACAAGTGATTATCATTTATTTTCTAAATCACAGCAAAATGTAATGTCTCACACAACTGCTCACTACTACATTATTTAATCTCTCTCTTCATCACACACACACACATGTATGTTCACTTGTATAATCTTTCTAGTTGTATAGTCCAAAACCTTAAGAGATACTCACATATATGTTGTACATTAGACTGTATAGACGGTGTTTCGGCAAGATAATTTAAGTCCAGTACACTGACCTTGCACTAGTGTTACTGATGTATTCCTTCCATCCTGGCTCTGGAGACTTGGGTCGAATAGAGGGAACAAACTCCAGATTCCAAGTGTCTCCATGCAGCACATCACTGGCTTCTCCCAGGAAAATACTGGTCCACTCTGAAAGTGCCATCCTGACGGTGACGGTCAATTCCAGTTGGTAATTCAAGACCTGGAGTCTCAGAGCTGGTCTGCACAGTAAAGGAGCAGGTTGTGGGAATGAGGAATCAGCCTGAGCCACTGACTTTTATTGAGCGTCTTTGAATGCATCAGCATTATCATTAGGTTCATAGATTGTTTGCAGAAATGATTTAGGAAATTATGTGGTTCATTGATTGCGCCTCTTATCTCACCACTTCACATTACTATAATTAGCTCTAATGCACAAATCCTTTAGCGGTCTGAATTGCTTTTTTTCATCTTTGAGCTGTTTTTATTTGTTAGTTTTTTTGTTGATGCGAGGTGTGGCTGTGGAGCCTGTTTTCGCTCCACTTTGTAAGAGGTTGGGTATAAACTGAACATCTTAAATGTTAAATGTCATAAATGAAAGAGACTATTACTATTGTATATTGTATGTCTGTATAAAAACCTTTATACGTTTTTTTTGTGGCTCCAAATGAATTTTATTTGGGTGGATAGGCGACAAAAATTGCTCTTTTCATCCTAAAGGTTGCAGACCCCTGGTCTAGGTCAATGGCAGCTTAAGTTCGCAAAAGGTTCAGAGTTCACTTGAACCAGCTCTAACTATAAAGCTTTACTAAAGAGGAAAGTTTTAAGTTTGACTTAAGTGTCTGCTTCCTGGACGCAAAGTGGGACTTGGTTCCACAGAAGAGCAGCTTGGTAGCTGAAAGCTAGAGACTCTGAGAACCACAAACAGGCCTCCATTTTCTTCCAATTTCCGACCGGAGTGGTCAATTTGGATGGTAAGGAATAATCATGTCTTTGAGATATGACGGCGCCTGATCGCTAAGTGCTTGATATGTGAGAAGGAGGATTTTAAATGCTATTCTAAATTTTACAGGAAAATTGGTCACTCTAAATAGACCATAGGTGTGAGTGTGAATGTTTTTTGTCTCTTTGTGTGGCCCTATGAGGAACTGGCAAACTGTCGAGGGTGTACCCCGCCTATGGCCCCATGTCAGCTTAGATTGCCACAGCGTGACCCTTCTGGTGGAGGATAAAGCGGTAGATAATGGATGGATGGGTGGATGGATTTTACAGGGAGCCAGTGTAAAGAACTCAGCACTCTTTTCCTGGTTCCCGTGCTGCTGCATTCTAAACCTATGGAAGACTTTGTAGCAGCATCGTGATAATAATGAGTTACAGTAATCTAGTCTAAATGTAATAAAGGTAAGAACAAGCTTTTCAGCATCCTTCAATGACCCGATGATTCCGATTTGGTGGAAGAAGTGAGTCTCCTTCCAGCTTCTGGGTCAATTACAAATCCAAGGTTCCTTAGAGTAGAACTGGAGGCCATGGTAATGCCGTCCAGGGTGACTAGGTTGTTCAGGGGCTTCTCTAAGGTGCTTAGGGCCGAGGACCATAACTTCAGTTTTGTCAGTATTAAGAAGTAAAACAGTATGTGTCATCCAGGTCTTAATGTCCGTGAGACATTCCTGGAGCTTTGTAACTTGATTGTCTTGAGGATCAGCTCATTTAAGATGGAGTCACATGCATCTTGGCCCTTTGCTCAAAGACAAAGAAGGTCATAAAACTCAAGTCTATAAAGATCCCTTATCTTTTACATACCAGTGTGAAACCCACTTCAGTACAAACAATACAGCAGTTAGGTTTCCCCTCCTCCTTGTCCCTTCTCTTCTCCATCTGACCAGAGGACACAGACTCCTCTGCTCTCCCCTGCCCTTCTGGTTAGAGGAAGGCTCTTCAACTCAACTCAACAATACGTCATCAGAGAGGGAGAAGATTGAACTTGTGGAGAAGACCAGCTCTAAAACAGTCCGCAAGTTTATACAGAAACTTCCCCTCAGAGTCAGAAATAACTATGCAGAGTTTTGTCAAGCTATGGTAAACTGTCCACGCTTGAGATAAAGAAGATATCTCAGGCATCACCACCATGTCCACCAGCTGCCCCGAGACAGGCACTTCCACAACAGAAGTTGTTGGAGGCCATACGGAATTACTCTGATGATGACCGCAGCATCTCCGAGTACAGTTCAGAACATGATCATGAGCAATTTGACAGTGAATCTCACCACTTCTCCAGCTACATGTGTTATAGCCCTAAGAAAGCTTTAGATACTAGAGATCCAGATATCACTTGAAGAAAACCTTAGGACACAACCCAATCTGTCCTGAAAAGAAGGTCCTGAAGGTCCTGAAGGTCCTGAAGGTCCCTTCCTTACCAATTTCCCACTTAGTTTTATTAGACGAGTAGGCATCTGGATTTTGTATGCACAAACAGCAATTTCAGTGATTGGGATTTATCAATTATTAATAATAATTATTCATTTTAATCCAATTGGTAATCATCTTGTTATATTAAACGGTAGTCAACAGTATAAACGTATTTATGATGGACAATCAATGTATTATTTCAGAAAACACACAGCAATTACCACTAACTTGATCGTAAATGGCAGGTCATGAAGCCCCAGTTTGAGACCTCTGTACTGGTCATCAAAACATATTGAGGTTCTACTGACCTATATCTGATTATGTCCACTAGAGGGTGCCATTGGTTGATTGTTAGATTCTGTGTCCTGTGAAAAACAGTATTTTTTTACAGTGATAGCTATTTCTTTGCAAACAAACACAACAGAAAAAAGCAGTCACACTACATTCTGTATTTGGTAGCTACTGTTTTGGTTGTGTGAATAAGTGTCATTCTGTTCAAATGCAATTGCCAACTTATTTCAACATAATATTTCAACAAATGTCAAAATATTTTATAATTATCAATTTTCTACTGTTCTTTGGGTCCAAGGAGATTGTAATTCTCGGTTTCAATTCCACAAAATGAATGAGTTAACAAGGTTAACAAGATAATAGGAATAACTCTTTTTTGACACACTACTTAAGCTTTAACATGTCGACAGAAACAAACGAGACTTTATTAACAGTCTAGCCAGTCTTTAATTGTCAACATAATTATAGAACAAAGGCATATTAACACAATCATACTTAAAGTTATTAACATTTTCAATAATAGACATTTGAATCTGTAGTGCACATAAAATCCCCACACGCCTCCATGTTAAAGGAAATCTAAGAACAAACAATGTGCTGAGCTCAGGTTTTTCAGTGTTTGGTTGTTGTTGTTCAGGAGTCGAGATTTTAAAGAGTTCAAAGTTTCCTTTAAAAGCAGCCTGGTTAAATCTGAAAACACGGGTGCAGTTTACCTTATCAGTGCTCTACTGTGAGGGCAGAGGGACACAAACATCACACTTATTGCTTTAAGCAGCATCTTGTGAGACTGTGTTCATCTCATGAGATTGGACAAAGCGTGTAGAGGACGATCTGTTCTCTGGAGCTAAATAAAGAAAATTGCACTTGGGATGAAATAAAATTAATTTTAAAAAAATATTCTGGAATGTTAAACCAGAGATTTTTTTTCTACGTTATTCCAATCAACTACGACATCAACATAGTGATTCTTCCCAACAATCTGCCAAATTATCCTGGAGAAATAAGTAACCTTTTAAACATTTTTATGATGCGAGACCTCAGGCTGCTGGTTACAGAGGCGCTACAAGAAATGCCTGAAAAGCCTAAAGCGTTGCAGTGAAGTAACTGGGTCAGTGGATCCTTGTGACTTGATGAGAGCCCCCAACTGAAAATTATCCTGAGAAAAGCTAATGTAAAAAAAAAAAAGTAGTTGATCTACCAGCAAACGTGGCATACAGACATGGAATCAGAACTATTAATATTATTATTATTCAGCAGTATTCTCTTGGACATTATTGGCAGGAGAGACAATAAGTGAAGATCAAAGTTGATCCAAACTGTCAAATTAGTGATTTCTGGGATTTCAAACCAAAAAAGTTGAGAACCAGTGTAAGAAATGATCTCGTGTCTGTTAGGACAAAAACCTTCACAATGTAGTGACACCCATGTGACAGGGAAACACATGGTGAACGACAGAACAGCAGTGCAATTACCTGGACTGTAGTATCCCACAACCTACAATATTAGAAAACAGACGGGTGTCGATTAGGCTGGTGCAAAACATTTGTGCATGTACAGCAGGTAGACACACACACACACGCACGCACGCACGCACGCACGCACGCGCGCACGCACACACGCGCGCGCGCGCGCGCGCACACACCTCTTTCTAAAAAGCCACACATGCACTCAAAGCAACACTAAATCGGAGCATCTACAGTTTCATTAAAATAATTGCAACAAGACTCTGAGACATCTTTGTGAAGTGCTATCATATATTATTATTTCAGCTTTACATTGTAAATTCACCAACTCTGCCCGTCTGAGTTCATTGGTCCTATTGGACACAGACAAAGATGAACAGAAATCATCAATTCATTTTAAATGTTCAATCAAAAACCTCGGTATAAAGGGGCAGCATAGCTTCAGTACACAAAACCAATCAAATTATAAAGCTGATCTATATTAAATCGTGTCAATTTCAGTCACACAACCGTTCAGCTGAACCAGCAACAAATAAAAACCACCAGAGTCAAAGCAGTTTCCAGAAGCTGCAGTTGTAGGAAGAAACACAGGGACAACAGTCTGAGCAAACGCTTGTTATGGTCCATTTAAATGTCAAAATATATCGATTTTACCAGAGAAGCAGTGACATGAGTCTCAGGCTCTTTTCACACATGTAACTACAACGTGGCTCTAACACAAAGCAGCCAAATGTCCTCATAGGCTGATGAGAAATATTAAAATATAGTTTTGATTGATACTGCTATTGCTTAGAATAGGAATTAACTGATGTGAAAGGAAATTCAATGATAAAACATAATGGACAAAATTCTCGGGATGTGATACAGCAAACCTTTTTTTTCATGGAGGAATGTGTGAAAAGGTTTTCTGAGAATCATAAAATTGCCTCGCTCTTTTTCAGCTCATATGACACTGGCACAACTGGTAAAACCCTGCCCATGTGGCAGCCTGTTGAGATCAAAACAGCTGTTTGCAGAAAGTGCCGTCACCCTGGTCTGAGAGGACTGGAATGGAAAGAAACGTGTTCAGTCACTACAATCAATGGTCATGTTGTGCTTTTCTTCTTTTGTCTCCTGCGTTACCAGCGCTACGTCCCTCCTCCCTCGTCCTCTTGTTCCTCCATGTTTTTGCGAGCCATCCTCTCCCTGCGCTCGGCCAGCCGCCGACATCGAGGGCAGTCTTTGCCTGTCCGGAAGCAGCTGCTATGGTAACAAGCGTGACAGTCTGCAAAGTGACAAACAAGACAAAAAGAAAAAAAGTCAGTGACATAGCACTTCAGAACATTTTGTGTCATGGCAACAAGAGAGAAAAACAGTATTTGCATTGAGCTGCACCCATGTCTTTGTCAAACATGACACTGTGTTTACACACAAGAAGCAGTTGCACCAGTTTGACAACAATGAGAATTCCAGTTTTAACACAGCAGCCAATCACAATCAGACCTCAGGGAGGGACAATGAGCAGGAGAGTATAAAAGACACAGGTTAAAGGCAGCAAGGCAGAGGGCAGGTGGAAGCAGGCATGTGAGAAAGCTTAAAACCTGATGAGCCCACACACACTCAACACCCTGAAGCTGTTCAGACACCTTAAGCTCTGCTGAGAGCACTTCATAACCATTCAAACCCTAAGCCATTCTGCATCAGCAGATATTTGTCAAGGAAATCCCCATGAGAAAATTATTTTGCAACAGTTTCTGTAAAACTATGTATTGAAAGTGGATGAAATGACACATAGTACAAATTGAAAAATGGTGTTTATTTCACATTCACATCAAAATGGAACTTAAATAGCAGGCAGAACTAAAGTCAGAGTCAACTAAAAATAAAAGGCATACATTGCACATCCATTCTGACACATGCCTGAAATATCAACACATTCTTCCTTCAAGGAGAAAATTGTTTAAAAACATTGAAAGGTGTTTCCTCTGTGATGGAGCCGACTTTTAAATAAAAGAGACAATTCTGCTGTTTCAGAGAGGCAAATTGATTAATAAGGGGTCTCAACTCAAGCCGAGGAATATTAAAATAAAAACACAAACTGACATCACGCTCAACAAACTACCTGCACAAACTGAAATTCATGACCAAAGCAAAGTGAAATGTAAACATTTACGTGCAACTGAAACACCATGACAGCATGGAAATAGATTCTCTCAGCATTCTAGCCTCTCTTGGTGACATACACTAGCCTAAACAAAAAAAGTCCAAAGCTCACAGCCAAAGACGACACACCAACACCTCTAGAATCTACACCAGAATGACATCCATCACCAAAGAGCTGAAAAATCTGTCCCCTCCACCATTTTTTTATAGAGCCAAAAAAACACCAACACAACCACGGAGCCAGTAAGTCTGCGACAAACAGGAGCAGCAAGGAAAAAGGAAGAACCATCAGAAAGTTGAGAAGGGTCCAAGAGGGAGAGAGAAACACAGATGTAGGTCTGCACATTTTATCTGAATCTGATTATCAGAGTTTAGTCAAAATAAACCAGGCAAATTGGTGTTTGCCTTCAGTGCAGATTAGAAGATCAATACCACTCTCTTTATCGGTCTAAATCAGGGGTCTCAAACTTTAGCTGGGGGCCACTGAGCATCTAGTCTGGTCAGTAGAGGGCCACATTCATGACATTCCACCATGAAATCATAATGACAATATTTGTGATGATATTTCCCAGAATTTCGAAATACTTTTTTGATGTGGAATGATGTATAGATTACAATAAAATTGCATTTATGATGCTAAAGCAATCTGTCATTAATAATAATAATAACAATAATAATAATAAAAGTAAAGATATATAAATACAAGTTGATATTAAGCAACGTGCCACATGAATCATAGTGGAGGGCCACAGGTTTGAGACCTCTGGTTTAAATCCTATGACTGCCACTGCACCAAGCCAAAGTGTAAAAACCAAGTTACCCCTTGTTTTTTGGTCATAATAATAAGCTCAGGTAACCAGCAGCTTAGAAACAAGGGAGTGGTTTTAATCTCGACATCCAGCTCTCAGCAAGAAAGTGAATGATTGCAATGCTACTAAAATACCTGTTTCTTGGTTATGGAGAACATTGCAGCGATGGTGATGATAAAAACAGAAAGGTCTAAACATTCATGATTTTCTGTGTCGTTGCATTTGGGTATCAGAGATTGAGATACTAAAAATCTACAAATAAAACATGAAAAACAAGAGGAAAGGGTGAGTCAATAAAACCCCTGTAAACTTTAACTACAGACATTTGCTTCATATGATTAGACAATCAATCACACTTTTGCCACAATCAAATATTAACAGCTCAGTAAGTGTATGTAGTATCTTGGGAAAAGGCTGATGACCATTCTACTGAACATTTTCTCCAGGTCTTTGCAGACAGTAATTCTCTCCCTTCGCGTCACTCTTTTCGTCCCTCTCTCTCAGTACAGTCATCTGTGTCATTTATCTCTGAGCTCTCTCCGCTCCCTGTGTTATTCTCCTTCACTAATTCTTCCCTCACCTTCCTGCCTCTAGATAACCTCATGGCTTTGCGGGTTTTCCGGCCTCTCCATTTAGTCCTAGTGACAACGCCCAACTCACTTTGGTCTCCCTCCTCAGTGGCTACCTCTCTGTTATCAATACTTTGGCTGCCTTTCCTTTCTCTGGAGAAAACAGTTGACAGCTGATGGGGTTTCAGCAACTTTGTGACTGAAAACTCTCCACTTTCTGCAACAGATTCAGATTTGACCATTTCAGGTTGTGTTTTGCTTTCAACTTGCTTTTTGCTATACTCCTCAGTGTTCCCCTGGCCTCTCCCCTTTTCCTCGGTACTCCTCGGTAGTTCCTCCAAAAACTGATTTTCAGATTCTTCCACTTTCACTTCTGTTTTCCCTTCACACTCAGCCTCTTTTTTCAAGAGTCTATGTCCTTCCCTGTCTTCTCCTACTTCATCTAGACTCTCCATACTGCTTCCTGTCTCACTTTCGCTGACTTCTTTGGACAATCTCTTTTTTAGTCTTTCTATTTGAAGACGTTTCAGTAGGTTGACTTTTTCCCTTCTCGCATGACTATCCCTCCTTTCCTTTGTTTTGGTTCCCTCCTTAGTACAAGACTCCTCTCCTTCATTTTCCTTCCATACCTCTTTTTCCTCCGTCTCCGACTCTCCTGACACCTCCTGTTCCTCGTCATCTTTGCTCCTTGAGAAAACTTTAACCAGATTTATAGGCGTAAAAGCTTTGAAAATACCCCCTCTTTCCTTCTCTTCTCCCATCTTTTCCTTCTCCTGTCGTTCAACAACTTTCTCCACCTCATCCACTTCTAAGGCCAAATTCTCTTCCCCTCCCTCCCCATCTCTCCTGTCTTGGTGGAGAGCCCTTGCCAGCCTACGAGGGTTTGAGATCTTCCAGTCTCTCCAGGTAAGTGGAATCAAGGGGCGGGTAGAGGGGGCTTTCAAGCCGCCGAGGCCTGCCATCGGCAAAGAGGGCTCACCTTCGCAGCGCTGGCACTTGTTCAGCTGGAAGGGGAAGATGATGTCTTTGTCATTGCCGCAGAACTCGCACACAAATCCCTTCGCCTGGCACAGCTGGGAAAGATCGAAGCAAAGTTGGTGACAGACAAAAGCAAACACTTAATTAAAATCAAAGGAGCTGCGGAAATACTGGGTCATTTTCTGACTGTTCCTGATATAAGTGATCACAACATTAAAATATTGTTGTTACTGTGACAATTCTCTGTAATAAGAAACAGTAAAACCAAGCAAATGTGCCTCTTACCACACAACCATCGACATGTGTGGTACCAAGTTTAAGCAGCTCTTTCATTCGAGGAGCCAGATCCCCGTTGCGCACGGCAGTGAGGTCAGTAAGGGAGAAGAGGTGAAGGTCCTCGGTCAGGTGACCAGGCAGGCTATCAAACTGGTCCAGCACCCTGAGAAGAAAACACACAGACACACTGCAGATGCCTCTCTCAACAGGGTGCTTTATTTTGTGCAATTACAAAATCATTGCAAAACTGAAAAACATGCAGAACTGATTTCTTACTCTTTAGCAAAACGACAGGTCTTGAAGAGATTCTTCATGTGAAACAACTTCACTCTCAAAACCTGAAGAAAATCAAGTAAAGAATTATTGTTGCTTTAACATACGATGAAATACAAACACCCTGCCAGCTGAAGCTTTGCAGTTCTCTTTCCATTCAGCAGAACATAAAACAAGCTGCATGAATGAATCATAAACACTGTGATATTCCAAATAGGAACTGCTAGGGACGGTTAAGTTGTCCATTTCCCCTTCACATTCAAACATTTACCAGTAGATTTGTACCTGCTGCAATCAACTCACCCGTACAGCCTCCAGAGATTTGACCTTCTTGTACAGTCCGCTGTTAATGTCACTGGGGTTGAACAGTGGGTCTCCAGCAATCTTGCTCAGTAGGTCACGGGCAAAGTTGCTGACATAGTATTTGCTGAAATCCCACTTCCTCAATACCCGGCCAGGAACCACCGCCTGGGCATTTTCATGGCAGCACTGGCAGAAGTAACGGCCGATGTATTCACAGTAACGCAGTCGCTTAATATAGTCTGAGTGGAAAGAGACAGCAGAGACGTAATCAGGGTTGAGGTTAAACTTGCAAGTAAGACCAAAAAGTAACAGAATTTCTGCAGAACATTTCTACAAATAAAAATAAAGTGTTTATCAAGTTTAAAAGATAAGAAAATGTTAAGTCTTACAGTTAAACATTCTGTTTGTGAAAGTACATTAAAACCCAGACATAATAACTGTAAACAATAAAAATATAAATCAAGTGTTTTGATACTTTAGTGTAAACTGATACTGTAAAAGTGTGTTTTAAAACTTTAATATCTTGCTCATCTTTAAGGAACGACAAAAGCATTTAATTCCTGATCCAACATAATTATTTATGTCTAATATTCATACCGGGGTCAATGCGGGTGCCACAGCCAGCGCAGCGGTAGTTCTGTTTAGCCACAACTATTTTCCTCCTGAGAGAGAAAGAAAACATTTTGAGCAACACGCATTTCACTTTGTCAGACCAAGAGCAAAACCCATACAAATCCACATACTTCTGGGGACAACTTGTGCTGTTGTTTATGTTTCTATTAACTTAATGTAACAACATCTTAAGTGTCAGATTAAAACAGGGAGGAACAAAAAGAAAGTCACAATATTCACAAAGGAAGGTAACACCACTCACTTGGGAGCAGGGTGAATGTTGAAGATGATCTGTGGTCGAGGTGGTGCCCATTCGAGGTTGCCTCGAACTCGAATCCTTAACTTGTAGATGTCAGCGTGTTCACCATCATCAGGTGAGATCGGCAGAGAGTCAGGGATGGGCAGTAGCTGGATGGTAACAAAGAAGAGTTGTGTCAGTTCACAGGTTAGTTTTTCACTCTTTCATATTGAGTGTCATGTAGCGGAAAACTGGGTTCTGTTGCTTTGGTGAGAAAAGTATGAAAGTATAATGTACCTTCTGTGGAGCATCGTGTTCTGGGACCAGCCAGTCCAGCTCCGAAGCAGCAGGAAGCTGCATGCCCTCAAACTGCTTGAGCAAACCCATGGCTACTGACTCAGCAGAGTTAGACTGGAGGAAGGACGGAGTGCTGAAAACAACACAGAGAACATAATGAGCAGAGAGTTTTTGAGTTTGCTCTGGTAGCAGCTCATCAAAAATCCTGACATAAAATGAAAAGAGAGGTCAGAAAGCAAGACATGTCTTTGCTACTTACACAGACTCTGAGCTGAGAAAAGACCTGCTGCCTGAGCTCATACTGCGCTTTATGTCTGCGTCTGCAAGACAATAGTAAAATAACAGTTTTGAAAACATGAGTAAGAAAGATGAAGAACACATTTTATCCAGCAGCCAAAGACACTCAATGATCAACAAATGTGCAGTAAAATCCAACTGTTGTTCATTTTTACAGAAACAAATTGTGAGATAACAATGGATAATTTGAATCCTCTTCATGATGCAGCACCAGCAAATAGCTCATGTAATTCTCACAACTGAAAAAGTTTAAACTCCCAAACAATCTAAATATTTCGTAAAATATTTCAGTGAAATTCCAATTAAATTTTTTTTTTTTTTTTTTGCATGTATCTTGCAAAAATTTGCAAATTTTCTTAGCAGAGGAGGTTTGGCATAGCAATTATCTGCCTGCATGGTTTGCACAACAACCAGCTGTTACAAAGCAGCACAGTTAGCAGTTGAAAACAATAAATCAGAGCACACACATGTTCTCAGTGTAGTAATTATATGCCCTTGTTTTGTACAGATGGCTTAAGATGATTGTCAACTTTACTGCAAAGTGATATGACCGTAAGAGCACAGGAGGACTTTCAGGAGTGGCACAAAAAAGAGGAATGTGAGAGAAATGAGGTGCAATTGTAGCACGAGTAGAAAGATATTGACATTAGGAGTAATAGTTCCTGGACACAGCTGTATGGAGAGAGAGAGTCAGACAGGAGGAGCTAAGTGATTCAAAGTAATGCAACATGTAATGTGAAGTTAGATTTTAACAATTTGAAAAAAAAAAATCAAATGGTGATCAGTATCAGTGTTTATATTATGATTGACAACAATCACACGTCATTCTCACTTGAACCACTTGTGTAGATGGATGGATGGAACCTGATATTTGGAGTCAACACAGGATGAAACCTCCTAAACTCTAAACTGTGCAGGTACATTGAGTTTCCTGCACAACCAAAAACCCTGGAGCCCTGAGCAACAAACAAGCACCAACACAAACAGCCTAGTGCACAATTCATCTGAGGTGAGGAAGCAGCTGGCTCACATCCAAACTGAAAACTTACAGCACTTCCCAGCTTGCTATGCAAGATAACAAGGGGAAAAGAAAAGAAAAAACTACTTGTAGCTACTGAAATACAGTAGCTACAAGTCCTCCAATGGACATACTTTCTTATTAAAATATATTTAAGTATCTAAAATCCAGATGGAGTTCATTTGCGTGTCATCATACATGAAAATCAGCCTAATTTGCAGCTTGCATATTAGCACAGCACCATCACAAAAGTAACAAATCCCACTGAGCCACAGGCATCAAAAGATGTGGAAAAAATGGAATACAAGCTTAAAAACATCCTCAACAGTTTCTGTGTATAAAATAATTTAATTTTCGTGTGAAATTTGGTACAAACTGTCGATACTCGTATGTTTGTGATCATACAAATCTAAAATAAGATCTTATTACAAGTCAAGTTATCTGAAATATGAAAGTGGCTCGACGACAGAACCAGTTATGCAGCAGGAAATAAATGCAAAATGTTTCAGTTTGGCGAGAAGCCATCAGCATCCTCTCAAAAAGCACAGCCACAGTAAAACAGTATGCATGTATCTGTGGAGCCTCGCCCACTCACTCATCCAGCCAGCAGATACCTGAGAAGAGCGAGGCGAGTGATAAGGAGAGGCCGTTCTGAGACACCGCCAGCAGGGACTGACCCTCACAGCCATCTGAGAAACAGAAACTAACACTCAGCACAACCATTACCACAGGCACAAACATTTTACCCCTTCACAGAGCTGTGTCACTGTCGCAGGCAAACATGCTGTTCAGTGGAACACAGTTATACAGCTCCACACACATGAACACACAAACTGCTGTATTGAGAAGTACAGTTACATGCAATGAAACGCATTACGGCACATGCACTATGTTTCTTACATGCACACACAAAACCCCACAACTCATGTTATTAGTATAAAAGAATTACATGTTCACATAGTTCTGTATGTTAGTAATTAGTCTTCTGTGATTAGTGTTATATTGATCACATTTTTTTAACAGACATCTGTTTCCCTATGATTCTGTGACTTTTGTACTCAAGATTTCCCGGTTTATGGTTTAAATTAAAACATGACATGCTCAGTGAGCAATATGACGAGCAATATGCCTCGTGATAATGAGGTCATGAATGGAACACAAATAAACTCATTCATACAGATAACTTCCTCAAAGCCTCTATTTTTGGAAATTTATAGAAAACCTTTTTTCCCAAATATACGTTAATATTTAGGACAAAGTTCATATGTGTAGCTTGTATCCTGCTGATGACCAAGGAAAAGGGCACTGACGTGGTGCACAATGAACATTTGTGTTTACACGTTCAGCTTTTCCTGGGAATGTTAAAAAAAACATCAGGATTACAGGGCATGTCTAACGGTCTTCACTTTAACTGTTCAAGATCTGTTCATGCAACAGATTAGTTGTAAAATGCAGGAGTCAACTCAACTCTATCACTCATTCACTAGGACATGACACAATAAATGTTTGTTTCGTTATGGGTTTCTATCTCCTACTGTGGGTGCTCACTCATTCTCTCTCTCTCTCTCTACCTCTTAGTTCACACTCCTCCACCTCCTCAGCTGACCCTGAGTCAGACAGGCCCTGATAGGAGTCCTGAGAACTCCTCCTGGAGCCTCCGCTGTCAGTGGAGTGAAATACTGCAGGAGAATCAGACAAAAGAATCACAAATATTAAGACCAGCAGATAGTAGTATACACAATACACTGAGTATAATAAGTATGCATTTTATCCAAAAGCATTCTGACTAACTGTGCTGGGAGGTTGCGCAAGGTGGAAGTCGGCTACGGCGGATCTGTTGCCTGCGCAGGCGGATCTTTTGCTTGAGTTGCTGAATTTCAGAGTCACTGTCTCCCTCCTCCTCGCCCCCTTCCTCCTGAAGCCGCAGGTTGTACTTCATCAGCTCTATAGCTGCAATAAGGGACTCAGAAATGCTGAAATGAGCATTCTCCTACAGAAGAAGAAAAAAAATCAGTCAGGGGAGAAGATTAACTGAAAAAAGTAATAGATGTTTGATCCACAATTTCTCACATGAATCACACAACATTTGACAAAATCAACACATGGTAATTGTTATGAGAAATTAGGTAAAATTGAGTCACTTCATACCTTTTCAAGGTCAGCACAGCTGCCAAAGTCCTGCTCTGACAGATAGCTGATGAGGCTCTGGCCCTCGGATGGTTTCCTGAACATCCCATCTGGCACACTGCTGTACTGGGATCCATCTGAAACACACAAGACATACAAGACATTCACATTTTGGACTGTGATTCAATACTGGATTTTTAAAGTATTCTGTATTTACTTTCCAAATAAGTGTTGGCACAAAACCTGTAAATTTGCCCCCAAAAAAACCACTATATATAATAGCTTGTGGTCTAACTGTGGTCAATATAATGTTATACACTTCTCCAAACACAACTAACAACCATTCACATTAATGGACCAGGGGACATACTTGTTTTGCTGATTGACAGGCACTAAAACATGTGACATTTACAGTGACTGTTTTAATATTAACATTGTATCATTTCTATAACTTTTTGTGTTGAAAATGTAGACATAGCTAAATCATACGAGAAAACTCACAAGACTCCATGTAGAGGGAACTTGGAGTTTTTGAATCACTGCACTGAGTTGAGAAGGGGCTGTAGTCCTTCATGCAGCCGTCACCTGCCAATTCTACAAGACAAACAGCTCATGTTATCATTAAATCCAAGCACGACTAAAATCAACTATGAATTCTTGTAAATGGATGGGGACATGAGTAAACATTCATAGATTGATTTGATTGTAATGTAATTTTTATGTCAAACAATCAATGTAATGCCATATATGGAGATGGTTTCAACAATTGCTGTATATATGGCAGCTAAGTGTTGACTCTTGTCATTATAATGAGGGTCAATTGGTATAATTAAAATGGAAATAAATCATGCTGCCATACGTAATCATATTTGAAATATAGATATATTTCTACTTAAGAGCTTCAACAATCTATCCATTAGTGCTGAAACAATCGATTATTAGCCGATTACTAAATTAATCTTCAACTATTTTGATAATCGATTAATCGGTTCGAAGCTTTTTTCCTTATTAAAACAAGATTTCTGATTGTTTTAGCTTTGTTAATGTGAATATGTTCTTTGGTCCACATAACAAAGAAATCATTCAAACTGAATCATTTTGATTTGTGGACAAAACAAGACATCCAAGAACATCATCATTTCCTGGTTTGACAAACACTGACCAAATGATAAATCCATTCCGATAATCGTTAGTTGTAGCTCTATTATCTATCTGTAACTAACATTTACAGTGAATTGTTTGCATTATTGTATGAGGACAAACATAATTAGGACACTGGCAAACAGCTCCATTGCATTAACAATGACATTGGAATATACAATGATGCTTTCAATAAAAAATGTGTTAAATGTCAAAAATGAACACAGCAATAAAAGTGATAGCTCATATCACTTATGACAAAAAAACGACAAAAAAACAGAACAATTGATAACAAAAACCACAATGAATAAATGCACATAGTATAAGGATAAGACTGAAAATGATGGGGTGGAGAGAGTTCATCACCATGCAGATATAAAAAGTAAAGGGTGGGAGGGGTCAAGTGATGGAGTACAGTTAAACTGCACTGCCAACCTGCTACCGGATCTTCTATTATTATGGTGATTTTGCGGTGTCCCCCTCCTTTGCACAAAGAGTAGAAGAAGAAATGACAGAGATAGAGCAAAGAGAGAAAAAGTTACTCAAGCTAAGAAGAAGAAACGGAGAGCACAGAGTGGAAATGTTAATTTGGAACCATTTAAACTCTTAACACAGGAAGAATGCATTGTATGAAAGAGAATGTATCCTGATCTTACACAGCTACAACATACAGTAGACAACAATACGTAATCATAGTCTCACTTTCATTTTATCCAAACTTGGCTGAGCTTGGTTAAAAAGGAAGTGTGTTTCAATCATCACCCAAACGTTTAAGGCTCATTCTAAAGCAATCCCTTTTCAAAAATAATGACACAATACAACATCCCTATGGTGTCATGCATTACCTCAAAATGGACTTACCATTCCTGAGTTTCTGATTGAGTCCGGTGTCCGAAAAGGAGCGGGTGTGTCCTCTGGACCCGCGGCCTGGCCCCCGCTGAAGCTCTGAATAAGATGAGCGTCTGGGTGGAGGCGGGGCCTGCAACTGTCGTTGATGGTATTGGTCCTGGGTCTCGCCCTTCTCACTACTATGGGTGGAGCTTTGGGAGTCCCGGCGAGCGCGTTGACCCAGGTTACCGATAGCCAGGTACTCTGGACCATCATCATAGTCTCCATCACAAGAGTCACCCATTTCAGGATGAGGGGAGGTGGGTTTGGGGGACTGTGTTAGGGTGATACATGGGACTGACCCGGGGCCAGGAGGGGGCGTCACGCTTCGCTCACTCTCACCAGGCCTGGGCACACACAACCATGGAGCTCCCAAGCTGCTGGTAGGAGAGGTAGTGTCTGCAACACAACAAGTAGGCGAAGTGAGGGGAAGCGGAAAAGTGTCAGCATTTTAAAAACAATAGAGTCACGTAGAAAAAAGGAAGGATTTTTTTTTTTTTTTTTATCCTTATTGTAATTTTATTACTGGTAAATTTAAAGCAAACAAACATCTATTGCATGTTTGTCTGTTGAGGACAAGGGAGTTATCCTACTTTTCCACCCAATTTAAAGCAAGCTTTGTTTTGGATTCTCTAGTAAAAGTAAAAAATGAACTATGCCTGGTTGGATCCATTTTAGGGAGAATGTTCAGGGCATTAGAGTTTAGAGGCTTTATCATCACATTCTTCAATAAATGAACTGGCCCACAAACAATCAGGCCTCTGTATGGGTAAGTGAGTCAGTCTTATCAAATGCACACTGTCATGCATTCATAGAGCTATCCCTCCAACTCCATCTCCTCCATCCCTGCATATACCAATACCAAAATGGTGGTATATTGTTTATCATACACCTGAATGTAATCCTAGAACCATTTCTGACTTTGTGAAAATGTACATAGAAGAACTAATGCTATTTTGAATGCAAAGGGTGATCATACCAAATTGATGGGACTTTCACACTGGCCTGAAAACAATTTGCACAGCAGTGTATATAAACACATATATAGTATATAAAGAGTGTGAATATTACTGATATAACTACAAATGAATAGCACAACATGAATCCTCACCACCCATCAACAAACACATTTGAAAAACTTAATTATCATGTTTTAGCCTTTCTTAACTTGTACCGTTGGTGTTTTGGGAGGATTGCTGGCTGGATATTACTGCTTCTCGTAAAGAGCAGTTGGAGGTGGTGAGTCTGCGGTTCAAAGATTCTCCTCGCGGGGCCAAGTCACGGCTCTTCCAGGCCCCACCAGCCCCTGGCAACACACACAGACTCTGGCTCTTCAACAGACCCAGACATGGAGGACTTTTCAGAGGCGACAGCTGGAGGGAGGGGGGAGACATAACAAATGTAACACCATGTAGGTCTTTGTCTGAAAATATACCCTGATTTCATAGTCATCATCGTAGTACACCATACAAGACAGATATTTCAAGTCATTTCACCCGACATACCCCAACAGTGTCTACTAGGGCAAGCAATTTGGGATTGTTCTGCTCCACAGCTTCCAGACACTGAAACATGGCAGTCACGTGGGGCTCACTGAGCAGGAAGGCATCATCTTCAAAGAACAAACAGGCACAAAGTAGTTAAAATGGAGGAGAGAGAGAAAACGCGGTGAATGGAGAGTGGTAAACGGTGGCACACAAGTGAAAAAGCAAAGATAAGAGAAAGTGTGAGAGCGTTTACAATGCACAGTAATTTATTAACGAAGAACTCACCATTATAGAATTTACGTGTATGTCCCAAATGCCTGAGTAGAGGTCGGAGTTGTGCCGACAGCATGTGAACCTGTAAGCTGTGAAGCAGCCAGCGCTCGGCCTTGTAGCTTTCCCCAGAACTCTGCATACCACTGCTCAATACCGGCTCAAGGTGACTGAACTGAAGACGGACAGAGATGGAGGGAGAGAAAGAATTAATAACAAAGGGGATTTGTGCGGTTATCATGCAACATCATTATGTTTTTGTTGTAAACAGCGCATCAGTCAATATCATATCTTCTTTACTGGACTTTCTGTAGGTGACATTACTGTAGCCCTGCTGCTGCTGCTAACAAACCAAATCCCATTACATTTACTCCAAATTTACAGCTGTTTTTGTGCAACCAATGAAGCCTAACACTTGCATGGTATTCCCATGCATTTGTATCTGATTTTAAAATATTTGCTTGATTCTAAAAAGTTAAACAGTTACTGTGAATAATCTCTGCCACACATAACACAACACTGATAACAGTTTACAGAGGGGACTAGAGGTGTATATTACCATGACTGCACATCGTAATAGGAAATAGGAACTGTTTTTGCCCAGCAGGCAGACAAGTTCTTCAAATCAACACCTACTTTCAATGTCCAAAAATACAATTCAAACCTTTTAAAACCACGATTAAAACTGAGGAAATGAGAATGAGTAAAAATGCAATGTATGTGCACTGTACACATCACTTGTACACTACGCAGTGTGAATATGAATTGCAGAACTGAAACATGCTAGCTTTTCAGTAAATATGGAACCTGAATTATTTTTTTATTATTATTTCCTATGCCGATTTAAGAAGTGAAACAAACAGAGGGACCAATGACTCAGGAGTACAATATAAATACAACTACTGTGTGAAAAGCTGATCAAAATCAAAGGTAGATTTTCATGTAGGGAGATTTTTATTGTGATGAGCATTATGGCGACTAATTTCAGCTTCAATACTAATTTTACAAAGGTAAGTTCCGACCAGTTGCAAGCAAGTCATTTGATTCCAGGAATTGCATATTGATAATAGAGTATAACAGCAACTCCACTTCACAGGTGTGCATAATAATCATTAATTACACTGACCGCTGAGTGCCATCAACCTACACTGTTACACCTGGTTCACACTGGATGCATGGCATGTGCATCACTGCTGTATTTTTATGTCATCTTGTCTATATATCATATATTTAGGACTCAGTTCCCAGCATTGATAATGACATTGACATTCTTCCAGAAATATTACAAAAAAATGACATTGTTCTTGATTATGAGTGAGAAAATACCCCATCACAGCCATGCTGATATTTAGTACATCACTCCCTCTTGTGTGATATTGCATAAATATATAGCATATTTTTCCCAATCCTAATCCTCAAGATCAGTAAAGCCCTATTTACTGATACGATTGCTATACAGTGACCACTATTTCTTAAAAACTCAATATGCAAAGTAAGCTGATGTTCTTACACTTTCACAGAAATATAACATTTCATTTTGCATAAACTTGACTGAGTCATATGCGCCAACTAAACTCTGAAGTATTTGAATGTCAACCTGTATGTGGCTGTCAGTGATCATACCTGTTCTACATGTGAAGCAAGATGAGGGCTGATGTAGCGTACACACCACACAAACGGCCAGTAGTCTCTCTGCTTGTAGTATACCTGCAATTCAAAAACCGGTGTTCACATTGCCCACATCGAGAGAAAAGCAACTTCAATAAAACCCATCGGCCATTATGGAGAGGGACAGCATTTTTTCATACATTTCAGGAGGTCAGTTTAGGATTCAAGACAGTTAATCCACATGTTCCTAACTTTCTTTTACATTAACACTCATGATGTGAAGGTCAATTCTTTCTCTTTCTCTCTGAAATGTAGATATGATTGAAGCATATGTTAGGGTTAGGGTAAGGGTTATAGCCTAAATTTACTGATACAATTTCTTGGAAAAAATATGAAATATCACGTCTTACAAAAACTGTTCAAATGCGCCCACATCCAATTCTAATAAACACTAGGTGCTGGGCGGGATAGACAAATGTGTCGCTTGTTCCACGTATGTCGCCGCAAACTTCCAAATAACTGATACTAGTCCTTTCTTGGTAATAAAATTCTTGTTTGCGGTAGCAATGTTGTCAGTATGTGTGCATTTGTGTGCATGTCCGAAGGTAAACAAGTATGGGGGGTTCTGCAATAATCAATGTTTTTATTTTTAAAATCGTCCGGAACAAAAAAACTGATAATTAATGTATATATCGCCCAGGCCTAATTGGCACATTGATCTGAATCTGGAAACATTGATTGTCAGTCATGGATCACACAGTGAGCATCTACGTTCAGTCACACAACACAACACATTGTTCCTGTGGGTTCTGAACATGCATATTTACAAATAAAAGTTTTACAAATATTTACTTTGACCAGCAAATTGGCCAAAGCTGTCCAGGATTCATGCTGACAGTGATTCGTAATCTACTTCATTAACAGATTACATAGAACAAACAAATGCTTATTAAAAGGAAGAGTGGTGACCTCCTGACCTGTTCATTCTTCAGACCATGACTGAGGATGTTGTTCATGTCCTTGTGGAGACGCTGCAGTCCACCATAGCGTGACCATACATTGGGGTTGTTGGTGGACACAAGACCCTCGACTGTCGTCTTCAGACTTGACAGCAGTTTCCAATGCTCCTTCCTGGAAGGAAACATGGTATCATGAAGAGAGAAGTGCCAGAATGGGTAAGTGCTGGTGTCAGCAGCGTTGCAGCTTTAATCATTACTGACAGAAGCAAAAACTTCAGCAGTGAACTCAATGACTAACAAGCAGCAGTATACATCAGTAATTGTGTAAGCAGAATTACCACATCCTTGTCTACATAGACAAAAATATTTGTAAAAATTATTCCTATACTACTAGTTTGAAATCCTGTTCTCGTGTCAGAATTAGAGCTACAACTCGCTAATTACTTTTTTCATAATCTGTCTATTTTCTCAATCGAGTAATTGCTTGGTCCATAAAATGTTGGATCAAAATGTTGATGCTCTCAAATGTCTTGTTTTGTCCACAAACCATTTCTTTATAAGATTTCTTTGTTATATGAGCAAAGAAACCAGAAAATATTCACATTTGAGAACCTGCAAAATATGAAAACTTGATTTAATTATTTTTAAAAAAACACTCAAACGGATGAACTGATTATCAACATAGTTGACCAACAATTTAGTAATTGAATAGTAATACATTAATTGAGTAATTGTTTGGTCAGATAATGCCAGACAGAAAAATAAATAAAACGTTATTGGGTCATATTCCTTCACAGAACATAAAGTCCTATCCCACATAGAAAAGTTTCTCTTTTTCACATTAAGTCAGCAGTTGAAGCAAGGGCTTTTCAAATCTAATCATACAAGTGTAGCAACAACACTAAAAAGATTATAATCAGAAGTTAACAGGGCCCTAAGGTGCATAATTAAAAGATGTAGTCTGTGAATAAATAAGTTCAGCTGTCAGCTAATTTATCAAATTCTTAAACCTCGTCCCTGAGGTTTAAGATTAATGTAACAAGTTTCTCTTTCTTTCTCACTGTGTGTGTGTGTGTGTGTGTGTGTGTGTGTGTGTGTGTGTGTGTGTGTGTGTGTGTGTGTGTGTGTGTGTGTGTGTGTGTGTGTGTGTTTATATCTTTGTGGGGACCAAAGAAATGGAAAAAAACATACATTTTGTTGGTACATTTTGTCTGGTCCTCAACCTTAAAGGGCCTTTTCAGGGTTGAGACCTGTTTTTTCATGTAAGTCACTTGTGATGGTTAAGTTTATGGCAAGGGTCTAGGGACTGCATTATGTCAATGATGTGGCTAATACTATCTTTTTTTAAGAATTAGATATCATGGTGGTGAGGAATACAACAATACAATGTGGTACATTTGCTTAAACACTACTTAATTAGAACCTCAGACACTTGTATTTTTACTTTAATTTGACATTTACTGCTACTTTTACCCTTGTACTGCACCGAATTTAAAAAAAAAAATGTGTTTAGCATATCAAATTACAAGAAGAAAAGACAAATTCTGTATTTTCCTTCCCATTGAAAGACAAAACAGCTACGTACAAACACCTCTATGTGAATAATGCCCAAGTATTAACTGCACATCACACCTAGAAGTTAGCAGCTACACGTTAGCAGCTACATGTCAACTTGATTTGACAGCTAGCAAGTTAGCTGTTAGCACAACCAAGCTAGGGGTAGATTCTCGGTCCACAAGCTATTAGTAATGTTTAAGAATTGTTTCAAGTGTGTTTCCAAAACCTCAACTAAACAATGGTAGTTGTATTTGATAGGTTGAA
Source organism: Microchirus variegatus (assembly GCF_963457635.1). Taxonomy (NCBI): domain Eukaryota; kingdom Metazoa; phylum Chordata; class Actinopteri; order Pleuronectiformes; family Soleidae; genus Microchirus; species Microchirus variegatus. Next base: position 12,554,484 of record NC_139805.1, read on the forward strand.
TCCGCACAGCCAGTGTTGTTACTTTAAGACTGTCAAATCTGACAGGTCAGTTAGCTTCGCCTAGCTCTGTGGCTAGAGCACAAACCAGCGTTGACTTTACTCCGCCGCTACAACATATATGGCAGCAGCTCGAATTAAGAGAGCTGTCACTCACTGTTTTGACTGTTTAACTATCTTATTCCGTTGTTTATATGACCACCGCGGTCACATAACCCCCAGCTATGTCCTGCTACAATCGGCCGGTGGCTGTCACTTACCTGCGCTCCTCCGCCTCTGCCTCCGCCGTGATCTCCATGTCCTCCTTGAGGAACAGGGCTCTGCGCAACGCTGCCAGCTTCCCGGTATTTTGTCCCCTTCTTGTCCTCACTTTGGAGCGTCGGTGTTGAAATACAGAAGCAGAGCTTCGAGAAGAAGAGTCACTCGGTCCCCCAGTCCTGTTCCGCCATGTCTGCCCTGCCTGCTGCGAGGCGTGGATCAAAACAGTGGAGGCCGCATGACCCGCTCTCTGTGAGGGGGCGGAGATGTTGTGCCTCTGCCCACTTTTAATCCATAACACTGTTTTCACCGTGGAATAACGTTAATTATTCTAAATTAGCTGCGGTTATTACAGACACACTCCTGTAGAGAGAACTGTTAAAAGGCTTGACTAGACTGACGATGAAAGAGCTGTGTGTACAGTAAAAACACGGCCGCACAACGTTCGTTGGCTAATGCTGCCACCTGCTGTTGAGACATGTTTATTGTTTCTGTTTGCACTTTCGTCCTCAAGGTGGCGCTGCAGACTGATAAAATCCACACAACTGAACTGAGAACCACCTTTTATCTGAACGATAACACTTTTATTTTCTACACCAATCCACTGTTGTTTTTTTCTTATGCTGCTTATTCTTATGATGCATTTTGCGAGTTACTCGTATATTGCATCTTTGTTTTATTGCTATTGTGTTTTATTGCAATGTTTGGATTTCTTGAAGTCTTAGTTATCATATCAGTTAAGGGACTGAAAGGGACTAATAGCTTTCGCTATAATTATATGCTCCTTAATATGTACTCTCCCATTATAAATAAATATATTAAAAACATGTAACATTATTTAAATATCAAATAAGCCTCAAATAGACTTGCAGCTTATATTATCAGAGCTGCATCAGTGTGTACACAGTATTTTATAGTTGCTGCTGTCAACCTTTTGATATAAATTAGACAACAAATGAGAAACCTTTCTTGATGGCATGTAAAATAATGTATTATGTTGCAGTACATATATTTGCTATATTCAAACCCACTGAGCCACTGGTTATGGGGAACAGATCAGTTATACATGTGTACATTTTTGCCCATATCCAGTGGATATGAGACATTTCAGTCCAGTATTGTTGACTACTGTATATTTGTCCAGTGAGCCTCCATCGAGTGACAAATCCTCAACACATGATGGCGCCACAGATTTGAACTGTACCTAATTCAATCTGCACAAAGCAACATAAATCAAGTTTTGTCACTTGATGACAATGTCAGGAGAGGGCGTAAACATCAGTATCATACCCAGTAATTTCTGGGTGTGACGGTGGATGACTGAATATCCTTGCGTAATAAGGTCACACACATTAAATGTGGTCAGTTCCTGCAAAGCATCCACACAGGGATTACATAAGACTTCCTTCCCCGTGCTGTGAAGAAGAGTTACATGACACATGAGATGCTGTTGACGATGAAACAAGCTTGCACAATCCTTACAAGCTTGCGTTTCGCAGTGAAGGCAAGAACGATCTAAAATAAGAGTAACATTGAGAGGCCACGTGTTGTCTTTAAAGCTGCTGTCTGATGTTTTGCGGCTATCTTTTCCTGTCCGTTAGCTTCAGTGTAATGTTCCATACATGCATACTCACTGTTGCATTTCACTTCACTAGCTGCAGTTTCTGACCAAACGTTTGCCTCCATATGTATGTTCTTGTGTTCTTTTGGGTACCACTTCCCTGTGTTGAGTCTATGGTTACCATCTCCTGCAGTTACCGCAACACCAACTGGACCAGAGAGTGTTGTGTTTAAGGGAGCATGTTCAGCTGTGTTAGTAACATTTCAAGATTTTGACTCACTGACTGCAGCTTTAAAATTGTTTTTCATGTAATCTTCACAGACACCTGACACGTATCACAATGCTAATGTGTGAGAGTCATGGCTTGTCCACACACGTTAAAAGAAATGGAGGTGTTGATGTTAGCTTTTGTCTGTCATTTATTTTGCATAAACTGATCTGTGTTTACTCACAGTGACGTTGGAAACGCACCCCTCTCATACCATAACTATGTTGCGGCCTTTATGACTCAGATCTGAAACCTGCTGAGGCATGAGAACGCACAAAGCGTGGAAAGTAGGTGAGTCGGATGATCTGTCAAGAACGGATGACGCAAAGCCAGATTAATCCTGTTTTTTAGTTCGCAATATACTTCTTCTTGGCGCCGTAAGTTGCCTTTGTCATTTTCATATTTTACATGTGTGTCATGGAGGTATTGGGAAAGTCAGACATTCATTCAGTCAATTGAATTCACCTCACCTCACCTCAGCAGTGTTTCTGACCATTATGTCATTCAAGGATTCAAGGATTCAAGGCCATTATGTCATCATTAACTTATTTGACATGAATTAAAAAATGACAAACCCAGATACTAGGCTAGAAATAACCCAGAATGGTATATCGAGATTTTCCGTGGAACAAAAATGACACAGTTGATCAGATTACATGTAATTCTGTAAAAGCCCAAAAGGGGAAATTGGATCCACATGGTGGCACCTGTAAACAAAGACACCAGCAACATAACAGTGCAACACTGTGATTGCAACACATTGATGATGATGATGATGATGATGATGATGATAAACCACTGAGAAACTGGACATAGACAGAGAAATCTTTGTTTTTGTTTTTCAGTTCACTTGAAGGTTAACGTTTCAGATGCAGGTTTTAAAGATAGACGCAGGGAGGAGCTGAGATTGTGAAATCAATTACATTAAAAATTAAAATTAGCTGGAACGATATGGACTGCTCCTCAAACATGTGGTAGTTTGTGTCACCAGGCTGCTGTAATTCAAAAAAACAAACAGGTAATGAATAAGGTCATATGACATTGTTACATTTCTCAAGAGTCACACACAGATTACAAAAAACTGGAGCTTACTTAATGTTTTATTTTTGACTTAACAGCACATTTTTTGACGATTCCCTATGATAATCTTGTATAATCTTGAAGCCATAGTTTATTACCCTGGTCTTATTTGAATCATATCTGTGGATAAGACTGAAGATCGGAGTCAACCTCATTTCGTTGCTCTCAATACAAATGACCCTCTGTCCCCTGTTGTTTTTCAAACAAACAGCGAACTCAGTTGGATATTAGACGTGACAAACGTGTGTGACAGTCACTGCCAAACACAACACTGAGTCGGTTGGCACCTGGAAAAGAACAGAAACATGACAAGGTTTTGGCACCAAACAGCAGAGATTGTATTGATAATTAAAAAATTTTTTTAAAAAATAGAGGAACACAAGAGGCCGAGAGGCTGACGACTTGTTTTGTTTTCCCCCCATCAGCTGGCAGGGAATGTTTGGTTGGGGTTTTTGAAGGACATGCTTTGAAATGAACCGCCTCTCTGGTTGAGCAAAGAGCAATAACTTATGTCTGAAATGACAGGTTGGAGATGTCACAGACGACTGATTGTTCGACTTTACATAACAGTGAACAAAACCGACAGGACTGTTCACTTCACTTCCTCGGAAAAACAAATTAGTCCAAACAAGTCTCTGAGAATTTGGGAGTCTTCCTGACGTGAAGTTAGATGTTTGTTTCTCATCATAAGATGACTTGTGATTCTGAATGATAAAACCACAGGTTCACAGGATTAATGTTATTGCTGGCGGATGATGAGGTCAGGAGTTGGCTAAAGACCCGATGACCTAAGTTGTTTAAAATGTTATGACACAACCATTCAAAAAGCTTACTGTTAAAGTGTCATTAATTCAGGGTTTAAAACTTCTAAATAACATTTGAAATATGACATTTTAGATGAATACAATTGTAATATTTATTGTCAGATTTTATCTTTATTTTTATGTCCCTCGTTGGGCTTCCTGTGTCTCAGTTAATGTGATTGTGTGGCTGCTAAATTTTGCATATAAAATCAACTGACTTTAACTCACAAACTTCGAGTTTAGCAGCTCAGTTTGAAGGTCCTGGTACTGCAATAGTACACTAACAATGCTGTTAGTAAGATTGTTGCTAATTAAAGCAACTTCTCTGCTATACGAAACATAGAAATATTACACTTTTGCATGTGTTGGGATCCGTGTGTAATTTGTGGAGAAGAGGTGAAATGACACGTCAGACACGAGCTGTTAATGAAACAGTAATTTATTTCTGGCTGAAAACTAAAATTGTCTGAACAGCACATTACAGGGGCATTAAGATATTTTCTCCAAGGCTCAGTGATCACTTTCATACAGTACACTTGGCATGTACATGGCATCTCCTTCAAAACAAAAGAAATTAAAAACAAAAAGAGACAGGAAATAAGCCCATTTGGAAAACAAAGAAATCACAGAGTCCATCATTTCAAAAAGGTGACTGATTGTACAATTACCAAGCATTTTGGTTTGGTTCTAAGCCACAGAGAAAGAAACCGTATCGTCTGACGACAGCAGACGACGGCAAAGGAGGCACAAAGACGTGACGTAGACGGGACATCCCATAATATGCTCATACACAATCGACTGGGCTCCAGCTTTAAAGTGTGAAAATGTTTCATAGTTTCCATTGTTCTTCGTCTTTGCAAGCAAAGTGTTGTACGCAACAATAAAAGTCTAAATGCTGCATTTGTTAAATTTACATTAAAATGAGCTATGGAATACAAACTTTTTCTCTGCATTTGAAAACAAAAGATGGCTCCTTTTTCTCTGCAATATATTGTGCACAAGGCCACTCCCAACAGCTTCTCTAACATTCTTAATTCTTACCCTTCGACCACTTACACCACCTTCTGCCCAGTGTTCCCTTTCTCTTTCATAAATCCTCTCACAAACATTCACAGACTGACTGAAAATAAGAGTGCTGGATAACAACATGAGGTAAGACAGTGGTCTGATTATAGATCATGCAGAACATGCAAAACAGCAAAAATATAGGATGGAGAAAGAGTAGAAAATAATATGAAAATGTGCATTTAAAAACAGGGAGGTGGGGGAGGGAGTAATCGTACACAGCTTTGCGTCTTTGGTTATAAAGTAGGTTGAACCATTTTCACAGCTTTTCATCCCCTTAACCACACCCACAAATAAATTTGTTTTTGTTTGCTTTGACAGTCTATAGAAAAAGTAAATTATTTGTTTCTTTATAGAAACATCCCATCACATATTTCATATCTTAACTGGTGTTCACCTGTACAAACCCTCCTCACACATAATACTTTACAAAATATACATTCAACCTGGATTTCACCTAAAGCAAGCTCAGCCTTAGTGTTAGCACTATCGTGTGACAAGAATCATGTTGTAATGTGGAACTTATTGCCTACTCGCTGTGACCAAATGTAATAACTGAAACCACATTCTAAAATACCAAACGGACCAAAGAGATGTTTTTCTCTTATTTTTGCTTTAATAAGTATCTCAATGACATTGTTCATTTACATTATGAAAATAGCAGCCCTGAAATAAATAAATGCAAATACTAAAACTGAACTAATTAAAAAGTATTACGATTCATGACAAAGTATGGTGGCTCTGAGAAAAACAACATAAGCTCTGTTTTGCAGCATTTAACAAGCTGAGGTTCTTGACTCGCTCTGCTCAAGCCGACGCGGCGCTCTCTCCTCGCCCCCCCCCCCATCTTCCTCAGTCCACTGGCCTCCAACCATGGAGTGATGTGATGTGAGGTGAGACGGTGGGAGGACAGCACCTGCTGGATGTTTTACAGGACCCGCACTTCATCACTCTGTTCCTTCACAGAGGCATCGTCCTCTTCCATCACTTGTTGCCCAGAGCAAATCAAGCCCTCTGTGCCCTTTTACCCCTTGTCACCTGCACAATAACAGCATGCAGTTCTACGGTAAGGACCAACACTTCTACCCCGTTCCTTTATTTCCTTTCCTGCAGCCACACACGGGACCAGAATAAGACTTTTCAGTGGTTGGTATATATGTCTTAATAACATGAAGGCCTGGTGACTGCAGTGTGCGCACACTGAGGCACGGCTCTCTGTGGATAAGAAAGATGTTGTTGTCGATTGTCCCTCGAAAGGGAACACAATGTACAGAGCCGAGCCATTTTGCTTAATGGAGCTAACGGTATGGTAGTAGTTGTTGTCTTTGTCAAACAGGATCTTCCACTCCTGACCACGGGAGCTGTGTGTGTGTTTGAACGCGCGTACTGAAGGAAGGGGCTCACGCTGAGGAGATGTTGGGCTGATGAGGGACATTCTGACTGCCATCATGGTGAACTAAGGGACTGTTGTTGTTATTGTTGTTTGTGATGAGCGGGAGTTGGTTTTGGAGCGTTGGCAACGTGCTGCTGCTCGGACTGCTCTGACTGGGGAGCTGATTGAGCTGCTCAGAGTTGGCCAGTGACTTCAGCACGGCGTTCTCGCGCTCCAACATGGAGTTCCTCTCGTACAGCTCTTTGATCTGCTCCTTCAAAACTTCCACCTCCTCGCGAACGGCATACATCAGGTGGCTCTTTACCAAGTCCTGAGAGAAGAAGTGAAACAGGACACTAAAATTAGAACAATGAGAGAACAAAGAGGAGATTGAGACTGCACAGTGAAACATAACTCATCAGTCAACATGTGTGGGCAGTGACACAGTTGTGTCACTCACCAGCGGCAGAACAATTATGACGCAAGACAACATTTTACAGGCTTGCAGAGAATGCTCGTCACCGGACCACATGTGTTGTTACTTGTCTTTTTCGGTGGAAAACTCACCATTGCCTGCTCAATCTTGTTATCGATGGCAACGACGCTGGCACCAGAAGCACTGAGGAGGCAAAAAAGGAAAATATTAAGATTCCCGCTTGCCATGAGATTGATATCATATTTTCACATTCATGGCGTGTCAAAGCTGTTTTTTTCAGTGGCAAAAAGCTACCTCGGCGATTTGTAAGTGACTCTGAATATAGATCTATTTTACCGCTGTAAAGAGAAAGCATCAAAGAACGGAGCTCATGTTATTGAGAACTAGTGAGATATTACAGACATGGCACCTCTTCGAGAAACACAAGTCCGACTGTCAAATCCCAGTACACACTATGTAAATTTAAGAAGCATTGGTGTGAGAGGTGCAACACTTCACTTCATTGCACACATACTGTATATTCATTAGACAAACAAAGAAACTACACACTAAATTTACTGTATTCCTTCACTCTCGCCACCAACTAAGATAAAGCCCCCTTTAAAATGTTAAGTGCATTTTACTTCTAAAGTAAAATGTTCACTTGGAGTCAGCGACAACCGAATCATCTCCCATGGCGTCTGTAGTCAAAGAAAAAAACAGGCGCTCTAGTCCGAGTAAGAATAAATAGTGAAAGCTGTAGCATGTGTGATCACATAACAAAACCACCCCCGAAAAAAAACCGCTTGTGGAAAGTTTAAATGGCAACAGCTCGTCATCGCGGTCGTGTTCATATCAGAGGTGAAGAGTGAGCTCCTCTGCCTTCACTCCTGCACGAGCTGTGTGCTTCGGGTGCGGCTCACACTCCGTTTACTGAACCAACTGAAGCTCATATGTCTTATATCCGCATCCACTGAATATAAAACACCGTTTTATCACCTTCTGGTGAAATATCAAGCGAATCCAACATCGTTCAAATGTGATCGAAATGGCTTCAGAGGAGCAACGTTGTTTTGTTTACCTCTCCTCTCTCCACAAGAAGGAAGAAAGAAAAGAAAAACCGCCCCCCACTTCCAACACAAAGACGATCGACTTACGCTACTCCAGGCTACGAATCCTCGCATACAAACAAACTCCGGCGTTCACTTCACTCAATTCTTCCAAAACGTGTAAAAAAAACAGTCCGTTTCTCGGTCAGTGAATCACATTAATCACCAGAACACCGCGCTTGCACAATCTCCGCCCTGCCAGATGAGGATACCAAACAAAAAAAGTGGCGGCCAGAAGCCGCTAGGAGGAGCTGTGGCAAGAGTGTGAGGAATGAGAGGGAACATGATGTGCTCTCCGACTCCAACAATGTTAGTAATTCAAACGCAGAACGCTGCACGACATAAAAAAAAACATTTAAAACAAGTCAAGTGTTGTTTTTTAAGTGTATAATACGAATGCAAACGTCAATGAGTGAACGTTTAAGTGGTATTCCGTGTGCGTAAAACTGCAATTCACAAAACCACAGGCAAACAGCTCGTTGTTAATCAAGTTAACTCCAATACCCGCACTACGACGACACTTTGATTTATTTAAAAAAATATCTTACAAACGAAAAAAAATGGCTGCTGGACACTGTCCATCACCACCAACACCACTCCATATGAAGCTGGAGCGGTCAACATTTACATCCAACGATCATGCTGTGGCGCACGTAGGCTGCGGGCCACGGTACACATGCAGTCCCGGGGGACGAGAACTACAAACAACATTAACACAGGCGCCTGGAAACGTGGGGAAACCAGAGAGAGAGAGAGAGGGGACAGAAGCCAGCACACCACTGACTGGTGCCAAACAACTTAAAGAACGCAGGACACCGCGGCGAGACAAGTGGATGTGGAGCAGATTTGGATGTCAATTTATGCCCACACAACAGTTCAATTGCCACAATTATTAGTATATAAGAGAAAACGAGAAGGACACGAGTGTAAACACGAGAACACTCCCACAGATTTGAACGAGCACACCGGTCACAGGGATGGAAACTAAACCAACAATTAAACAACAGGGCAGTCACAGTGTTTTTAAGTGTGTTACCTGACGCATCTCGCTCTGTAGGACATCAAGCGTCCAGAGTAGGTCGGTGATGTCCCTGGTGAGCAGGGCAAACTGTAGCTCACTCTGCAGCGCATGATTTCGTTTCTCCAAAGCCTCTACAAAGTCGTCCAAAATACTGAGCGCACGCTTCCAGCAACAAGGATGAGTCTTGTTCGACTGAGGACTGAGTGAGCCTTAAAACCACGCATGGTCACATGGTGAGAAAAACTGGGGGGCGGGGTTTGGCCTCACCCTCCTCCTCCTCCTCCTCCTCCTCCTCCTCCTCCCTCTTCAACTCTTCCTCCTTCACCCCTGAACAAGTTACCTTACAACACAAGTTACTGTGTGCCAAAAAATAAACAAATCTAACACTGCTTCCCTGAGGCACAGGACAACAAATTCAAACATCAAAAGTTAATTGAAAAATATGCCATGTTTTTGCACGCTCAGAACACAGAGTTCTTAATAACCTTATTGTTTCCTGTTGGTATGACACAACCGACAATGTTTTTGATAAAACTGTTGAATCTCGTATATTTTTAATCAAGTTTGGGCACATACGAACCATCCTGGGTATTTACAATGTGATGATTGAGTATCTAAAGTGAAGAGGAAATGTAATAGTAGTTGGTTAGATTGATTAGCCTGTGTGTTAGAGATTAAAAATTAGTGATACTAACACAAAGAGACCGAGGATAATATACGCTTTTGTTGGTCACATGAATATCGGGATACTAAATGCCATTGTATGTCACACAAAATTCCCTGGGTCAATTCTTGCGTCTGCCAGAAATCAGATTGGTACGCAGCGTTCCACATACTGTACTTCCCCCTACTGCTTTTCTTCTATGTGGCAAAGACAAAGGTAAAAAAAAACATCTCAACTTATTTGTACTCTTGTCAAACTACAAAGCAAGCTAAAAAAAAAAAAAGAAAAACACACAGCCCAATAGATCCACACCTATGCGTGATCGCGGGGTAAATGAGTTGCATTCCACAACAAGGGTCTTGCTCGGACCCGTGAAGGTGATGATGACGAACAAAGCCAGGCAAAGACATTCCTCCCTTTTGACAAAGCATTTACACATCTGGGTCAATGACAATAGAATGTCCATTTAGTGGAAGCTGGTATGTGTTTTTGTCAGTCAGAACGTTTACTAAACATGCACAGGTGCACTGTACAAAAGGGAAGTTGTGTCAAACAAAAAAAAAAGGACCCAAACTAATTTGTTGCCATTCTGTGTCAAAGCAAAACAAAGCAAACTGTACATTTTATTCGAGGCAAAAGACATGTGGTGGTTTGTATAAGGACCTCTCGCTGTGTGAACTCCCCTAGAAAAGTCTGCAGGACCACAAAGGCAGCACATTCCTGCTCTGGACACCTCCTGCTCAGAGGCCAGCATCTCCAGACATCTGTGTGAGGGCCACCACCATGCTGGGACAACACACGGTCAAGCTCTTCTGTGAGGAATGGTTATCAAAACACCACCAGGTGTTTAATTTGATACCAGCTACAGCCTCATTTACATCATCAGCATGTGTCCTGTTTGACACAGAGCTTCAAATTACTCGGATGCCACAAATGACCACAGGATGAACAGGAGATACACCCACGAAAGTCAGACCTGTAACTGCTTTTAGCATTGTGGCTGATTGGTGTGTACTCTTGATTCAAATGTTACAGGTGGATCTGTATCATAAGCAACCTGAGATTGTCGTGTTATGCTTTAAAGTTCCAGAGATCCAATGTATTCTCCTTTAAGGCACAGATGCTCAGCGCACATCCCCATCCCAAAACACTCACCATGGGGGGAAGCAGCTGAATAAATTAGCCCTCAGTGATAACCCCCTCCTCTGTGAGTGTATTTCAAAACAATAGGCAGTGGGTGGGGGCTGTAACAACAGAGGAACACACTCGCTGACGACTCACTGTCATCCTCTTTCAGATGCAGACCTGCTTTCGCTCAGATTTAATTGTCTGTATTCAAAGATGCAGTTTGATTGGTGCACCAGAGGAGGTCAGCAGAGGCTCCAAGTAGTTTGGGCACTAAAAAGCAGTGCAAACTCCAGAGTGCAGCTGAAGGCATAAGCAGATTAGTCATCATGTCTTCCCTTATTGATCATAACTTAAACCACTCTTAGGGCACATACCAGATGAGCTGACAAAAAAGGACTCATTTACAAATATGACTTAGTAATTAATACTAATGACAGAAACACGAACACCGTCAGCATAAATGTAATATGTTTAATAACAATTATTGACCTCCGCCAGGAGGTATATGTTTTCGCCGGAGTTTGTTTGTTTGTCTGTCTGTCAGCAACATAACTCAAAAAGTCGTGGGCAGATTAGGATTAAATCTACAGGAAAAGTCTGCAATGGGGCCAGGAATAAGTGATTAAAATTTGGGTGTGATCCGTAGACGTCACAATTTTGTGGGGGGCTGAGCTGCCTTGGTGGAGGTCTGCGCTCTCCGAGTGCTTTTCTAGTTTACAGTTGTTATCGTATAAGAACCCTGTACAAGGGTTTCTTGTGGAGTTTTTTGAAGGAGTTTCTGAAGGCTGGTGGAGCATGTTCGACAACTTTTGAAAAAATACATTTACAGTGTGAAAAATAATTATTATTATCACGCCGTTATGTTTTTTACTGAAATATGAACTGTCAAACAATAAATCCATCCGTCACAGACTGTCAGAGAACGTTATTATCGAAAAGGTTATACTGTAAAGATATTTTTGAACTAGGTTGAAAAAATGATGTTGTGACACTGCATAATGCCTCTGACATGTTTAATTGATCGGGAAGTGGCCTCTCCAGTAAAGACAGTGGAAAGACTGAAGAGAAGAAAAAAAACTGCTTTACCCTGCAAGCAAACAACCACGCCTGGCCCTCAACACTTCACTCGATGAATGATCAGCTTCTCCGGAAACAAAAAGACCAGTATTTTTCAAGAGCGCTTTCGTGAAAGGGGGACCTGTGTGCCCCACATGTTTACCCATCGAGTTAGACAAATTAGATCACAGCAGAGGCTCAGTCCAGTTTTCCAGAAAAACCACCAGTGGAAATCAAAATGTTTTGGAGATATATACGTCAATGCAAACACTTCTTTATTTCTCAACACTTTAGATAAAAACCTGTAACGTTTTTTAGGGCTGTAAATATCAACTTCCAGTTTTTCCATACTCCAGTAAAGGGTTTTATGTTAACATTTGCTGGCTATATATATACACATATATTACACTAAAGGTGATGCACAACTGAAATTCCCCCTTAAATTTGCATTTTAAAAGTTGAAGAATTTCGACTAACTGATTCTGTCCTTGTCCTTATTGCACTTACTGAAACACAAACAAACATGACAATTGCAGGATGCTGGAAACATGTTCATAGCTGCCTCTGGCTGCTGCAGATGTTTCAGATGTCGGGACATTGCGTCTTTAGAGGGGCAGGTCCATTCTGACACAGTAAAGACTAAACAAAATACGAAAGAACTCAGATCCTCCTTGTTTGGAGATGGAAGTTTTATTTTGTCAGGCACTAAATCAGAGTCATGAGTGGGTGAGACTGGTGCCACCAAGCTTCCTCGTAAACATCCCAAAGGAACTGTCCCACTCGCACCCTCGCCTGTTACATAATCTCCAGACATGTCAATAAATATTGCCTTGTTGTGCATATGTCACGATGACTTGTGTCCAAAGACCACCAGCATGGTCTAAAAGAAGGACATCTCTGGTGAATGACAGGGAGCATGAGCAGGAATCGAGGGCTAAATTGAGTAGAGGATAAGATCTCAATTCTTAAAAAAGCGGATGATGTTCATCAGTCGCTCTTATTTAAACGGGTTATGGAAGACCTTGTTATCTTATCCTCTGTAGAGACTTCAGTAACTGCTGGCAGGGATGTTTGTTAATGGCTGCAGAGCCATATTACCCTGCTCCTGTAGAAACGATAAAGAGCCACAGTGTAATCTCACCACCATTAAACTCCATGTGCAAACACAGTGGGGGATCTGGGACAAACAGTCTTACAGCCTTAAATAATCACTGCCTATGCAGTGGTCAAATGAAACCAGGTCTTCAGAATGGACCATGTGGTTCAATATCACATTTCACTACCTTTTTTTCTTTGTGAACCGGAGTCACTTTTGGCTCATTGCAGATAAAGACCCCACTGAAATGTGTTAAAAGTCATAGAAACACTCCTTAGGCTTCAATGGGCTAATCCAGGCACTTCAGACTGTTAATGAGCCTCTGTATTCAGCAGAGCATTTATCACAGGATCACAGACTCATTTGGGATTCCACTCTCAAGTAAAAGGTTTAGGTCAGACTAACATCATTAGGTTCTACAGTATGTTGCTGTTGCTTTTAATTATGGTGTCTGTGTGTTTTGTTTTTTTAAAACCTTCATCGGGACTTGATGAATTGCCAATTAACTATTTCAACAAATCATCAATTGGCACATTACATTTAGTTAAAGTTAAATCAATTAGATTTTTATAAAAGACACTTTCATATACATTATTGACCTGTGGGGTAATATGACAGGCATTTAAATATTTTTTTACATTTAAGAGACACCAGCATTTATCAATTATTGACACGTCACCTGCAACCCCTATGTACAATTTACGTCTCTCCATAATGATATGCAGTATGGCTAACCATGACTGGCCACTTGAGCCTCTGCTGATGCAGTGGAGGTATTTACAGAAACCCTGTGGTTATGTTGGGTATCTTGGAGGTGTGAATGCCTTTAACAGAGTGAGTATGAAGCAAGACGATGTTAAAAAAGCTACATGTGTGCTCAAAACCCTCAGCAAAGTGTCCAAAGATAACGTTGCCACCACACAGTGCCCTCTTTTACACCAGGTCTGTTACATAAGTGGTTCCAGAACTTTGATGGTTATTAGCTCTATTCATCAATCATTCACTGCATCTCAAAAGGCTTGTTAAGCCTGAGATCAGACCTCTAACGTAATGTCAAGTCAAGTCATATCAATCAAAAATCTGCATTCAATGAATTGATGGGAAAAAGAACTGTGCAGGAGTTTTTTCCCCATCAGTTTTTTTAATCTGCACCGCAGAGAAATCAGTTCAAAGTATGCCCAACAGTCTGTTAGTAATTACAAAGTGTTTTGGTGGATGTTTTTTATAACAAAAGGATGACTCCAGCTAGGCCAGTGCCTAGATAAACATGTTTTTGGTGAAAATACAAGTTTTAACAGACAGAAACTGTTTTTTTCACATAACCATGCTCTTCCTTTAGCCTTGGCTACATACTTTTTCACCTTGGCCAGTGGCATTCAGTGTTTCCACCTTTTCCACCAATAACACCTGAAAAATAATATGATTTTACAAGGCAATGATGAAGACAGAATTTTGAGAATATCATTGATACCAGTTCATTGCCATCATCACTTCAAGAAAAAAAAAACTGTAGCTTTCCCAATGTTCTACTTTCCTCATAATGAAATGTTTCAGTGTCATAAACACTAGGTGCAAATATTGGTTCAGGTCCGGATCAAATAACTCATGGCTGAGCAGGGGGCCACAGGTATGCTCAGTAAAAAATATAAAGGTCTTTTCTTTATTGTCTGTAATCATTAAGTTGATCACTGCGAATGGAGGTCAGGACGGCCGTTTTACTTGGGACCAATTATAGTCTTACAATGAATCCATTCTGCATATCAAGGGACTGTTTTACTGAAATGTTTACAGATTTGTTTAACCTGTAATTCAGTTCGGCGAATATACATTAATAGGTATATATATATACTGTTACAGATTATACTGAATTCCAGTATTGTTACATTTAAAATATAAATACTTGTGCATATAAAGATGGGTTCAATTATTATTATCATTTTGGACTTTTCATCTGTAGCCTTGCGCTTGCTTCATCTATAGCAATGGGGAGTTACAAGGCCTAGAGAGAGGCTTGTAAATTGAGTTTCAGGCAGAAATTATTATAATACAAAATGGTATTAAAATCTCAATCCCATGAGCCAAATCTTGCCCAATCCCAACCATGTCTCTTTCTATGTTATTGGTGTTATTGTGGAAAGAAGACTCACAAAGCTTCTAATCTTTAACATATTTTCTGCAGAAGTTAATTTGCAGATGGTCAATCTTCCTTTAAAAGCAACCAATTTACAACATTGTCTGCCGATTACTGTCTTTTGAACAACATCACTCTTTCCAAACCACCTAAGTGCTGGTGAAGATGATTCACATCAAGCATTTAAATGTAACAACTTAAACTGCAAGGCTCACTCATTTTAAAGTGATATATTCTTAGACAGATACTGCTGATTTCGATAATAATTCTTGTTAATGTCAGCCCACACATCCTTAAAAGAACAATTAAGGTAATTGCAGATGCTACAAACCTAGAGTTTGAGGTTTTACACTTTTCACAAAGCAATCATAGAGGAATCCTAAAAGTCCTTTTGGCTGTCAAATGTTTTGCAAGTTATTCCCTCTTTATTTCCAACATGTCCATCCTTGTAGGAGGCTTGGATCAAGACAAAGGAGGTAGGATTAGGCGGCTCCCTTAAGTGAATAAATGCGTACCGTTCCTCACAGAGCCCTGAGGCTAACATTAGCTGGAAAGTGATCAATAAGAAGCGCTGCATCGTTAATCATCCACAACGGTACACACTTGCTCAACAGCTGTTGTTGTGTTATGTGGATGAGGATATTCCCATGTCAATATTCATGTAATAATTTACACTGATCAGCCACAACATTAAAAGAGAAAACTGGTTTTAAAGTTATGGCAATCACTGTCTGCCCTTGGCCTGCTTTCAAAGTGTTCACTTGGAAACATCAGTCATGTGATTTCAATCCTACTTGTGATTTCAGTTGTTTTCATGGCTACTTAGTCCAAAATAAACTGACCTACATCAACAACAAAACTAGTTACCCATTTTCATATTGTGGCTGAGCAGTGCATGTGAAATAATTCAATTCATATGACTAATCCCTCCATCACACGTGTGAATGATTGGAGAAAATATAGTGCAATTAAACCATATCACATGAGAGAGTGCTAATGTACCAACTATCAGCACAGCTGTGATGGGGTCATAGGCACGCAGGTGTCTGTTGCCTAGCAACACCAACAATGAGCATATCCTGGACGCGACACAGGGTATGTCCACTACTCTGACCCAATACATTTATTTGCATGTTTTCATATTGTTAATTGTGTGACCATAGAAAGAAAGTTGCTTTGGTGGTTTATATGAATGTGGTGAGTTAACAGCTTGATCTGATGGTTTCCAGTAAGTTTTTAATGAACTTTAACATCTGAAAGACAGAGCAGGTTGTTGAGTCAATATTTTGTGTTCATGACACATTATAAGTCATCATGCTTACGTTATATGCACACTCACTGCCATTATCTCGCCTTGTTGATATCACATAACCACACTGGTTTGCTCAGAAGTATCCTGCTCCATCTCTTTGTCCTCTCCTGATAACCATTCATAATTTAGGTCAAATGTTATCCATCCATCATATACTGCTTTATCCTCCACCAGAGGTTCGCGGGGGGGCTGTGCCTTTCTCAGCTGACATAGGGCGATAGGCGAGGTACACCTTGGACAGTTTGCCAATCCATCGCAGGGCAAATTTGTGTGTTTATGGGGATTGTGTTCACATCACATTTATGACATTAGTTTCTGATTTATCTCTGACTTAGATAGACAGAGCCTTGCCTCTCCTAAGTATAATTATTGATCATGTACACATGTGACGTGGAGTGATACTACAGTTAAAGAGTTCCAGTGACGTTATACTCAATGTCAGCACTCATGGAATGCCTCTCGTCCAGTCAAATTACTTGCTTGCAACTGGTGGGAACTAACTGCTGTATTATGATCACTATTAACCAGTGACACAACATTAATATCAACACACATCAGCATCATTCCAATAACAGCTGTGATTTAAGAAGAAATTGGATTTCAAGTGTCTATTAACCCATTAAGGCCTGAAGCGCCTGGAAAAAATGTCTCTGAAACCTGAGCTTCAATGGATACTAAATGACCGATTTCTCAGCCTCTGTAGCAGATAATAACACAATTCAAAAAGTATTTGAGAGCTTACACCTGTGGCTTTCCTGTAAAAGTTAATTTAGATACAAAAATGTAAAATTAAACTGAATAACTATTTTATTTGAGTGCTTACAGCGGTGCGGCATCTGCAGGTAAATCCACTGTCACCATTGGTGCGCGGTTGTAAACACTATGTCGATTATGGTGGTATTTATCGTCATTATCGCCAACCTCATAGTCTTCAAACATAATTATGTCTTAACCATAAATCCCGGTCGATTTGTTCAGCGCGTTATCAGTGATGACGTCATCGAAGACGCCGCTTTACCGGCGTCTATGGTAGAATGAAACGCGCAGCCGCTCTCCCGGCGTCAATGGTAGAAATGCGACAATGCTTTCCTGGCGTCAATGGGTTAAAAAGTCAAAATTAAAATTGTTGCCAACCAATGCCCTGATACCTGGCACTTCTTCAAGGATCCCAAAGTGAGAATAGCCTCAGAGATCTGCTCAGAAATTTTCACACATCATTTCACAACTCGACAAGCCCACAACAAAGAGGTTGGCTACCATGACTCCAGAATATGTCAATGTTTTTTTTGACAGCTAGATTAAACATCTTTGGCAGAGGGTCAAGATACTGAAACAGCCGCCATGAGAGCACAAAACACTTGGGAACTTGGTGGTTGTGATTAATGTAAACCAAGGACATAATTAACAAAGTTCACAGAATAATACTACCTCGCATTAATGTTGATTTTGTAATGATGCTACTTGACAGGACCACACACGTTTTAGAATGAGTAACAGCCCATTTGACATGAAGGAGCGGTGACTTTTATCTGATCTCTGTGCGGATGTCTCATTGCATTACATTACCCATTACAAATCTCTCACGTTGAGCCAAGGCCTATGGAGGAAGCTCATTTTAACAGCTTATACCCACAAACTCATACGGTCAGTCACTACTGAAGAGTTCCTGACCATAGGTGAGGGTCAGATTTAGGGATGGGACTTTTTTTAAAGACATATTCTAAGTGATAATATGTATCATGAAAAATTACCATGATGCTAAGAATTTCTTATTATTTTATGCCCTCCTTTTCCATGGATTCCATGGGTTTGTGCAATACTTACTTGATCAACACTATCCTACTATGCCATAAAAGTTCCCAAGAGCTTTATATGCTGAAAATGGATCTGAAGGAAACTAGCAGCAGGTAGGTAACAAAGGATGTAAAAAGAAAAATCACGAGAAATGTCTGTTACAATTAAATTGCTTCATTTCAATTCCAGACCAACCTATGAAAATCAGTAAATTCTTACATAAGCGTGGATAAAAACTGTGAACATTTTGATTTTCCTTCACAATATAGTAACAAATTCATTTTCTTTTGATGGTCTATTTGATTAATGGACTGGTGGTTTTAGTGCTATGTTTTAATCTTGGACAGCGATGGCTCTCTGTCTGTGGTGATGTCTGTATGACAACAGGTCATGCTACTTTCAAAGTGGCAACTGAAGTTAATATGATTAAGCAGGTAGTCTTTCACACATCAAGTCACAAGAAGCGTTGAATTCAGAGAGCCAGTGAATCTAGCTTCTCATCCAACAATACAAATGGTATGCATTAAAGGATATTATATCACAAAGCAAAATCTCCCTCTTGTTATTTCAGAGTGATTTTCCATTTACAGTATCAAATCCCCATGATATCATGCTCCTGAAGTTACAGAGGCAAGAGAAACCTGTATTGCAGTTATGAGTACAGCATCCTCATCAGTGGCACAACACTGAGCCCCTCAAAAAAAACGACAGGTACGTGTCATTGTTTGAGGCAATGCACCGTGACCTTTCCATGCTTTCTCCATGCATTACACATTTGCAGTTGCTGCTGCCAAAATGCCCATCATGTCAATTAATTACATTTCAGGCAGGAGAGAACATAGGGGAAGTGAAATTAAGATGTATTCATGTAAATTATTAAAATACAACAATGAGGCTACTGAGCCTGCAATTTTATTTAGTGTCTTATTATTTCAGTAACAGAATGATAATGATAGTTTAACTTGCATAAAAACAACACAAAAGTGTCTCAACTTGCTGACACCTGTCAGGGACACCTTTAAGTTAAAATAGTTTTTCTTTTGCATGATTTGCATGATTCTTTTATTTTTTGGGTGCTGGGTCTGGGTAAGCTAAGCAGGCTGGGCCACACATACACACGCATGTAAACACACCCGTGCTCATACCTATTATTGACAGGCTTTGACCCTCGTAATCTGCAAGACCGGAAAGCCCGGTAGAAAGCAGTAGATGGGTTCCTGTAGTTCAGTGGTGGAGGAAACAAGAGACAGGAGAAATGTGAGTAAAAGAGAAACATGTACACTGTATAATGTGTAACTGTGCGTGTGTGTTTGGAGTGTTGGGGGTGTTAAGAGGAAAGGACGACGTATTTCAGATGGCCACACTCTACTCAGAAATAACTTGATGTACCAAGTACACAGGCATCTGACCAATTCATAAAACCCATCATACACAGTTCTTTAGTTCAATGAGCCTTCCAGCCTTGGCATTGTCTCCTAGCACTGATATGTACTGTAGACTGACAATTACGTCACACTCAACAGGACATTGTGACATCATAACAATTCTCAAACTTAATGAAATGCCAACACTTACATGTCAACTTTGTCTCATCTGGTTGGCTAATAATGTTCACAATCCTCAAATTTGAGCACACACCTAAATGTTGTGCTGGTGCACCTTCGTGAAAAAGTTAGGCACACCATGGCAACTACTGCAAAACATTCCAGACTGCCGTCCAGAATAGAAAATGATCTTCACATCAAGGCAGTTTTGGTGACACAGCACTTGAAGGCAGATAAAGTTACAAGGAACATAAAATATTTATCAGCATTTGGGTATTTGCTAGGAAAGTGTGTTAATAATAGACCAAGTAAACAATTGTACCTGACCTCAAAATCTCAGTTTTAGTTCATTTTAAAAACAATTAACTGATTACATAAAACAGACTGAATGTATTACGTTTTTGGTAAAATGGGAAAATATCTGCTTCTAATGCTTTGATGTGCAATGTGAATTCAACTAAAACAGAGTGGAGTAAATCAAATGTAATATAATCATTTAACGAAAATTGCACAAATACTGAAGTTAAAAAAAGAAGCACAAGTTGAAAACATCATTAATACTAAAGTAGTTACTGGACAAGTTACCAGTGGTAACAGTCAGAAACGTACATAAGTTCAAGTTCATGTCAGTCACCTTATTGCTTGAGCAATAAATGTAAAACTTTTTACGAGAGGCTTGTCTAACAATGGGAGCAGGGGCGGTCTACAAAATCGTTAAGTCAACCATGAACAAGACCCTAAGAACAAAAGACTGTATAAGAGAGGAATTCATTTACTAACTAGAAAAGTGGGTTTAACCATCCACTACTATACTTGTTGACTGTCAAGAGTGATTTACCGCTGAGCTTCCAAATCCGAGCCTATGACAGAATTATCCCAGCCACAGCCCACAAAGTACAGCAAAAGACTTTCAGGTTCCTCAAGGACTGTGGAAGTTTTTAGACACTGCTAGTTTCACAAGTTCAAAAACACGATATTACAACACGCAGTGGGCTCAGCCTCTCCGGCCAAATATCTGGTTTCATGAGAAGTTCAAGGGAAAAGCCTGGAAAGTAAAAACAAAGAAAACAGGGCTGTGCGGAGTGTCACCACACCTGAACCCAGTCAGTATCGTCACTCTGCACTGCAGCAGGAAATGAAACAAACGTCTCTTTTACATCTATATTGCAGAGTGCACAGCAGAGCAAAAATGTACTTAAAGTATTAAAAGTGCTTAGGGCAGAAAAATGTTCCCATGTGACCGTTACCATAGATTACATCCCAATCAACACCAAAGTGCTTTGGAAGTGGAACTCTTTTTAACGAATTAAATCCAATGGCAAATGATGAGAACGATTGGATTAACTCAATGTATTAACCGGTTGGTTATTTTCATGATATACAGTAACATATCATGATATCTGCAAGTACTTTAAGGGTGTGTTCACACTAGCCTCACTAGCGTGGTTTATTTGAACCCTGGGGTGTTCACCCCCTTTGTACAGTTTGTTTGAGTTGGTGTGAACGTAGTCCGAGACCTCTGGTCCTGGACCACTTGCAAGTGAACTCTGGAGCACAGCTGGGAACTATCTATCTGCACTTTTGACTGGAAGAATTGTATTTACAGCTACAGCCTCAGTGTTTACATCTACATCAACCAGCGAGGAGAAAGAGCTGGTGACAGTCAGAAATGAGAATGCCTCTTCCATCCTCTTCATCCGGCAGGTCTCAGCTCTTCCTCTTCCTCCTCAGGAAACCTAGCACATCAGCAGAGCATCATCACGCCAGAGCAACATACAGCTTCCAACTCGCGGCCTAGGATGTGGGAAGAACGCGCCGCTCAGGAAACCTCCTGCATGTGACTGAGAAACACTAGAGAGTCTGCGTTTCATGGGGTCTTTTTACCCACATACATGTTTTACCAATAACTGAGTGTAAATCAAAACACAGGTTGCTTGATAAAGAAATAATGTAGACTTTAAGTCTTTTCAGATAAGTATATGTAAACTGTAGAGCTAGAATGATAAAATCTGCAACCATTTTGATGACCGATCATCAGTAAGTACAGTCTTATTCAAGCAGAAACGCAGTTCCAGCTTTTTCACCATTTTATTTTTATAATTTCTTTGTCTCAATTTATGGACTGCTCTTATAAAAAATAAACAAGGTGAGGCTACCTTAGGCATTTTCTTTTTACAGTTGTACATACAGCTGTCAAATTTCAATCTCATTCAATACAACTCTCATCTTTGTCACATTGCAATCTTCATAAATTTAGTTTGTGAGAAGGTGAGGAAAAGAATGGGAATATGCTCCGTTCAGAAACATAGTCTATTTGATCGACCTACAGCCCCGAGTCAAATAAGGGTGGGGTCAAGTAAGCAGTAGAAAATGTGACAGAAGCTCTTGCCAAGGCCTGAAGCATTAATTGAGAAGGCGTTTTTGCATCCAATTTGATTGACGTGCACATGACTGAGCTTGAACTGAAAGTTTCTGTCAGTCTAATAAATTTGCATTTTTTTCCTTGAATCAGCTGAATGAATTTATGCAAATAGACAAAAATTAAAAACATTTTGGTCATGTGCATAATTTACTTAAAGGGACACTGTGTAGTATTTATGGGTTTATATAACCCAAAATCCACTCTTTTATACATATTATGTGCTCCTGCATTGTCTAGTCGTTGTATAATATTTTTTGTTTCATTTTCGTAGTGTTTCAAAAAGTCATGTAAAATAACATGGTCGAGGGACGCGGTTGCATTGCCACTGTTAGCAGCGAGACGCCATGTTTCTACCGGAGCCTGTAAGGACAAACGCGAGAGAACAAAATCAGACATTTGACCGGCTGCGGATACCGTAGCGCTCAGGGAAGGGAGGGGGTGAGCAGAGGAGCAGTTCTTTGTTGTAAATTTCAGCCTCTCCTCTAGATGGCACTATAAACTACTTACTTCACCTTTAAGTTAAAAGTGTTTTTGTAACATTAAAACATTTTATAACATTTTTTTTTTTTTTCAAATGTTGAGAAACCAAAGAACCAGAAACAAAGGGTTCTGTTTTGTATTATCATGAATTTAAAAACTACATTAAAGTGCATCCTTACAATTAACAAACCACAATTTTTTGTTTTTCCCTCTCTCATTGTTTCACAGCCTACTTCTGTGCAAATCTTGTTTTGATGCAGCCGATATCCCAACTATAAATTTGGCAGAATGTCTTCTATAACTGTAGATCACTTATAGGTGTGGCAGGAGATTGTTTTTTACTGGTTGTGCAACACTACTATAAAATATAAAATAAATGTTTTAACAGTGTTATTTTATTTGGTACGATGATCATTAATAGTGCCTAATCCCCCAGCAACAAGTGCTGGCAGTACCTTCTAAACCATTATGAATCTAATGTTAAGACAAGATGTCAGCCACAAAGTCATAACATAACATTTTGTAACACTTCTAATAATGACATACAAATGTTGTGTTTTGAGCCATAGCACAATGAAGAAAAAACATTTGACATTGTTTTCCATCAGCAGACAGGCAGCACAATACTGGAATCAGTGTAAACTGTAACATAGTAGTCAGATATTCTCATAAGCAGAACACTAGACCTTTAAATTCCCACCTTTACAACACATGTGATGCATATATTCAACAAAAATATAGGTCACTCTGTCAGGCTTAAACAGCCGTTTTTTTTTCCTGAAGCGCTTTTCCTGCTACTGGCTCCCTGACATTCCTGCATGTGTAAAGAATCAAGTAGACTATACATATACACATCTTAAATTTCATGTCAGTCACACACACAAAACTCTCCTTGTTCTTAAGCAAATTTGGACTGAAGCCTGAGGCCGATTCATGTGAACAGTGGGATGAGATGTGACCCATCGCCTGGAGCTGTTCTTCTCCTAATGCAGTGATTAGGGGATGCCATGGGAGAAAGAGGAAAAGGTTCAGTGCCTAAAGGCCACATTATACTTCTCCGACTGCGTATGCGTTATCCGTCTGCGTCACCACGGAGACGCCTCGAGCCTTTATACTTCTGCGTCGTGGTGACGGACACGCGCTGCAATTTCCCGCCCGATCAGTAGGGGTCGCTGCGCAAGGTTGTTCTGCTTCAGACTACAGTGAGCATTGGCGTCCGAGAAAGAAAGAGAGAGAAAGA
This sequence comes from Microchirus variegatus, assembly GCF_963457635.1. NCBI lineage: Eukaryota > Metazoa > Chordata > Actinopteri > Pleuronectiformes > Soleidae > Microchirus > Microchirus variegatus. Next base: position 12,578,300 of record NC_139805.1, read on the forward strand.
CTGTTGTTGTTGAAACAGTGTCCGTTTCTCACTTTTCTGTGTGACGGAACGCAGTTTCAAGATAATTTGAGGCGAGAAATTGGCCATTTAGTGTCTAAACATGTGCTGTGTGTATTAAGATATGACGTATTTATAGTTTGGCAGCGGCGTTATCGGCGGGGATCAGCTCCGTGTCTGTAGACGCTCGGTGCAACTGTGAGCCGGCACAGAGCAGCTTAGCTCGGCCTGTCCTGAGGACCAATCGCAGCTCTTGCCGTCTCCGTTGTCCCTTGACGGAGTGACGGACACTTAAAAAATATTTTGTGCAGTCAGAGACGACGTAGAGGCTCTTCGACAGGCTCTGCGTAACCTACGCAGAGCACTTTACGCAGAAGTATAAATTGGGCTTAACAGGGACTTGCCTCTCTGCATGGGGTTAGGCAAAGTCCCAGCAGTGCAGCTAACCACCACTGACAACACAACCTCACCCACTCTCCTGTGGGAGGTTACAAGACAGAAAACAGAGGGGGTTGATAAAGAGGGGCATTTGTGACTCAACTTAAAACGCTCAGGCTTCAGCAATGTTAAAGGCAGGCTACGACACATCACAAAAGACATGCAAATATGTAAAGTCAGCAAAAGATGAGTGAAAGAATGTCACACTGATATGAGCATTCTGGTAAGCAGTGGGTGTTAATTTCTGCTTGGGTTACACATAATTGTTACCATGAGTACAACTGAGTCAGGGACCTAGGGTGGCTCATTCAGCTGGGTGGCAGCTGATAGCATCAGCCTGGAGCTACAAAGCCACCGCAGCGGCTCAATTTCACTTAGCACAGCTCAAGTTCACCAATTCAGTCGGTTAAATAAAGTGTGGAATTGGTTTCTGAAGCGTGAGGCTGGCCCAGTGAACTCTACCATATTTACCCTCAGGTCTGTTTATGCTCAGTATCAGCACTGGGTTGACACTCTGCTCTGACTTCGCCTGAGGTCAAGCTGCCAGGTCAGACAACTGAAAGGCACAAATGTGACAAGAACTATAAGGGATTATAAGGCAGGATAACGAACATGTCATACTGATATTATTCAATATAATGATTGTGTTTAGTCAAGAAAACAAAGGTCAGAAATCCCTCTGAATATTATCATAACAATGCTCCATATGTTCATATATAATTGGCTATATTATGGGGTTGTAGCCAGAAAAAAGGCAATGAAACTGACATTAAACTAGTAAATCTTTTTTTTAATAACTTGCAAACTGAAACAAATTCTTACTAATAATAGACTCATCATTCATTCAGTAAGCAGTATACAGTTTGGAAAATGGTAAAAGAGAGCTATACATTTTTATGAGTGTCTTGGTAACTTTTGGTTGCATCGTCTCCAAGGTAAAGGAGTGTGTGCGCTAATGTTGGGTATTTTGGATAAACAAAATACCCAATATTAGAGCACACACCCCTTCACTTCACTTGATAATACATGGTCACATAAAAATAAAGCCTTCCTCTCTTTCAATTGAAGTGTCATTGCCTGAGGCCAATACCATACTGTGTTTTTAATCCAAAGTGTTTACAGCTGTTGTGTTGCTGGTTGCCTAGGTATTCATATCTCCATGCAGACGAAGCACTAGCAGATTCCTGTGACAAATCACACTTCTTTTCACATACCACACTGGGTGGGTCTTGTAAAGCATTACATTAATTGCTATAATCTTAAGTAAAGGTTTTTCTAGTTCAGGAGGCACACACGGTACAAAAACTCCTACTTCAATTTCTGCATGATGATTGAAAACCACATATATATGATTTCACTGTAAACATTTACTTGTTTTAAATCTTAGAAACACCCAATGCCTTTGACAAACAAACAAAAAACTTTAAGGGGAAGACGCAAAGCCTCCTTTGTGGTACTCGGCTAAACAAAGCGAAAGCCTTTTTCACACCAATTGAGTCCAACAATCCAAAAATACAGTGGAGCTCAGCCTAAAAAAGGTGGATTGCCCACTTCAGGTCAGCAGGGACTGTCACTTCCCAGTACTGGTCCGTTGTAGTGAAGAGGGAGCCGAGTCCCAGTCAACCTACTTCCCAACTTTCACCTATGGTCATAGCGGGTAGCCACAAGCTTGACAGAGAGAGTCAAGCTTGTGGATACAAGCGGCTGAACCAAGTTGTTTTTTTTTCTTGTTTTGATTTTTGACCAGTAAGAATGTGCAAAAGTTGATTGACTTTAGACAAGGCTCGGGTGCTGTATCCCATTAAAAAAAAAACAGGTTGAGATACAGCTATCAAAATCTGTGGTCATTACAAACATTACATCAGGATGGGCTCTGGGTTTCTCTACAGTCAGCATACTGGTGACTATAGAGAGCAATCCAAAAAATAATCCAGAGGCCTATGTTTTCAATGTCTCTAGTGGCCTCTCGCATCCATGACCTCAACTTTTGGAAATGAACAGATGACTGCCGAAATCCTGGTTCAGTGATAAAATGCCAGTGCACTGCCCTGCCCAGTTTCAGCTGCTGCCCATGAGCTGAGGTCAGTGACAGCAGAGTATTTTCCATTGTTTGTTATGGAGTTTTTTGGCTGACCTAATTCTAAAGGTGGCACACTGGCGTGGATCAGTGCAGCCACAGCACATATGTCACTGTGAACTAGTGTCTCAAGTTCACAGTGAAAAGAATCCAAATATCTTATAAAAGTTGGATCTGAAAATTAAATGATTCAAGATAAACAGATGGACATGCTCATCCCTAGATTGCCCAGCAAAACAATTCTAGCACCAAATTCATTGATATCAAATGATTGTCACTAGGCATTAGTGCTTAACTTTACAAATACAAACAAATGTCTGTTTCATTGCTAATTTCATAAAGTTTGAATAATGAGTTCACATGATGCTGAACTATATTGATGGAACACTGCATCACTTTAAAGGGAAGGTTTTTTGGAATAATATCAACAGCAAAGCCAAAAACACAAATAAAGTCTGCATATTGAGAGACAAAAATGACATATGTTAGGGGTTTGGTCTCTTTAGTGTTGTAGAATAATATACAATGTATCTGAGAAACAGTGAGATGTGAGAGGCTATGTAAGCCTTATATTATTTTAACTATCTGTGTTTTGTTAGGATTATTCTTCTCTCTGCTCCTTTTCATACATGTTCATCCAATCTATTCGTATTTGTTTTGTTTCAGGAATTTAATAATAATGAAACAATTTCACTAAAATTTTAAGAACAATGTCTTTCAGTGGAAAAACAAAAAATGGGAATGAAACTGAGTTGGGCTTTTTATGTCAGTTTCTTACCAAAACAACTCTGCAGGAAACCCACACAGGGGTTTAACACAGATGAGTGTTATGTTCAAGCCATGTGTATGTTTCACAGCTCTAAGTTAAATGAGTGAGAGAGTGAGATGTTTTTAACTGTTAAACTTAGAGCCTTACATGATGATGAATACAGAGGCATTGCAGTGTGAAAGTTCAGTATGAGACAGTCATCACTCCTCACCACACTGACGACCAGGAGGGTCAACCTTGCTCTTACTGGTTGAATACCTCCCAAAACCCATGAGACTAACAACAAATTAAATCAATATGTTAACATGAAGCTTAGATAATAGCATTTTTTTACTGATGAATTGTAAACTGTCAACAGCATGATAATACAAGTTCAACAATAATCATCACCAAATTGGGGTATCAGTTACACACACTTAAAGATAAAATCATCACATATGGTGCTTTTCCACTACACAGTTCCAGCACAGGTCCAGCACGACTTGATTCGACTCGTTGTTGTTGTTTTTTGCTTTTTCATTAGCAATAGTACCTGGGCATCTGGTACTTTCTTAGTACCTGCTCTGGCGAAAAAGCACCAATAGTTACAGGAATTTGTTAGACGTAAGGAGATTACTGTTATGATTGATGGCCGCACCAGATGAAGACAAGGAAGTTTAGGCACATGACAAATCCACCCTGATTCAGTCATACACCAAGGTACCATCTGTTTAACACTCACACAATAAAATAAGTGAATAAACCGTTATCAGTCTACCAAGCCACAATGACTCACGTCCGTTTCCTCACAAAAGCCTGCTCATTGTGAGACACCGGAGATGTCGGTGAGGGGAGGGCAGAAGGTAGTTTGATGCTGCCTTGTGTGACTAGACAAGATGATTTGAGAGAAAGAAGAGGAAGAAGACAACAGAGGAAGTGTTTGACAGAAATTGCCACAGACATCAAAGTGAAGCAGGAAACTGAGGTTCTTAGGAAACCTGCGACTTTCTCAGCGAGGGATGGAAAAAAATGCACCCTGACTAATATGCATTGCCTGCGTTGATGTTAGATTCGACTTGCTGAGGAGGTAATGACCTGAGTTGGCCTTTACAACAGGATGTGCTTATGTTCATTGACAAGGCTGAATTATTTAGTAGCAATACAACTCTAATTTTAATCATTGTTCTAAATTCTATAAAACAAATATAATCCCGCAAATTCACATTCAAGAATTAAAGTAGGAAAATGGAGGTTACATTTCATGAGTCAAAAACTGCATGTAAAATGATGGTCTATGTGTTGTTTATACTCAGCCAGTGAGTGTTTTCAAGTTAATTATAATGAGTCTTTCAGATGCTGTTGCCTATTCTTAAGTGTTTTATTTATACATACTTTCAACTACGAGAGTTTATCAAGGCTGTTTTAACATGTTCTGCTAAAGAGGAAATAAATAATAGATTAGACAAAGAAATTCTCAGCCTCTCATGACACCTTCACTGCAGAATTAATCTGTGTAGGAAAATCTGTTCAAGAGACCAAAAAATCTTGACAGTCAGAGAAATTGATTATGTGAGAATAATGAGAGAAGAAGAAGAATGGGCGGCTCACTTCAGTAAACAGCTGGATTGGGTAACTGGGAAACATCCATATGAACAAAATTATGTTAAGTAGCTGTGATTTATACTGACAGAGGTTAGTCCTGTTTTTGCAATCGTTAAATGTGTAATTCTATTTGGGCTCTGGCTCAACTTCATTGAGCATGTTTGCTTTCCTTTACAATTTTCCACAGTTCCAACAGTGGGAATGAGGTGATCCAATTCACTACATCAAATCAGTCTGCTTCTGGTCAGAATCACTGGATTAGGTATCACATCAATGGTGTAGGTGTTATGTTTTTTAAATATCTGATATCGCGCGTAAAATTATGCGATAAATGCATCAGCAACATCAACAGCTAAGGTGCTTAAAATAGGTAAAAGAAATTTAGAGTCCCGTTAGTATCAGTGGATACAGGGTGTTTGGCTCGATGGCTTTTTCTGCCCAATACCACAAAAAAGCTATCGAGCCAAACACCCTGCAATTTAGAGCCATCTCTAATCTGTTAAAGGCAACAGTCAACCAAACCAGTCTCTGAGACCCATTGGAAACAGGCAAGCACACAGAGAGAGGATGGATGACTCAATTGCAGCTGCCTTCCATGTTTAACACACATCCTCATTACTCACTATTCATACAGTACATCCTGGGCTATGGGGGGCCATTGGCACTAAAACTTTTTGTTCACTGTTTGCTTCCCACTCAGGGAGTCTGAGTGACTGCAATACATAGAATCACATTTTCTACAGCAACTGGTTACCTGCCAAGGAGCTTATGTTTAGCTGGTATTTGTTTGTTTGTTTGTCTGTGAGCAGCATCATTTTAAAAATGTACACATTTTGATGTAATTTTCTGGAGAGCTTATGGCCACATAAAGACATTTATTTGGTTTAGTGATTCAGACTCTCGTTTCAATTTTTTTCAAATCAGCGACAGTGAAGGTTTTCTCTAGACATTGATATCCTACTGTTATCCAATCAAATATTTTACTTCAAATCCCTGTACCTAGATTTAAAAGCTATATAAAAGGCTTTGTACAAGCACTAATGAATCACCTAACCATCACAATAACTTACCTAGCACACACACACAACTTTGTGTTTTATTGTAAAATATCCTTTTTTAAACCCCAGCCTTTAAGGTTTACTACTTATCATAAGCACTTTTATTACTACAATAAAGCAGAGAGACAAGGGGGATGAGAAACTCAGACATGTAGCCAGTTCTGTCCAGTGGTTGTCTGAACATTGTAGCTTCTTGTAATGAAACCATCCCATTAATAGATTCTCTCTTTCACTTCCCCAGTTTTGGGGCAGAATGTCCGACTTTACTGTAAACTAAAAGAGTGAAAGATGAGAAAAACAGTAAGTTGTGATGATCCGATTGAGGACATATCGGTGAGAAAATGTATTTTCACTTTCCAATGCTGAAGGCAAATATACGCATTCATGTTCATGCCAGTGAGTATTTGGTTGTAAAGCTACTAAATACACCAATGGGACAATTGTGTCAGCTGATAATGCTGCATATATTATCAACAGTGACTGCTTTATCACTAATTAACTTGCCAAATACAATGCCTCAGCTCAACATAGCCTCTGCTTCCCAAGTCGTAAATATGGGACAGTAACAAGCATCTGTCAACAGGTTTTCATGTTAGCCAAGGCTCAGCTTGGGTGCATACTTAACATACTGTAACCACTAAAAAGAGGAGTCTAACCTGTTCTGCGTTGAGACCATTTTAGAAAGGACAACAAACACAAAAAGTAGTTTGCACACACTGTGCTCATTCCTGGAAATGTCTGCAACATACTCTGAGGCTATTTCAATGGCCTTGCTTCCAGAACAAACTGGGCTAGCTGTGGTATACCGCTAAGAGCGAGGGTGCTTACTTGCTTTGGCAGGTCTTCTCTAATTGGAAGTGATCCCCTGACCAGATAACAGGGTGGGTCCTGCTATGCCAAATTATTCTCCCACTTAACTTCACACCACTGGGTACTTCAGATCTTTCCGAACTGAAAAAACGAGCACTTCGAGAGCAATGCCAGGAACTATGATGATAAGCCAACTCTCGCTATTTGTTATGCTTTAAAATAAGGTGGTGATTGCTCAACACCAAACTCCCACTCTTTAAAGTTAAAAAAAAAGGAGAAAATAAAAGCACAGTTCCCTTAATTGATTTAAAGTGAAGAGTGCATGAGAAACAAAAAGTAAGCTGTATGACGCCATTATGAAATCCAAAATGTATTACTGTCAAACTAATTTCTGGTTAAGAACAAAGACCTATGTTTATCTGCTGTCACTTTCATTGTCATGGCCAAGCCTTTCCCAGCGATGACTTACAACAAAGAAACCACCTGAATGGATCTCACATGCTCCAGGTAAAAATAAATAGAGGTGATACAATAGTGAGAGAATAGTATAATAAAAGAGTAGAGGCATATGTAATTGCTTATAAACTGTACAAAATATGTGATTAACTAAAAGATTTAAGAAGTGCAACAAAATCTTTGTTGACATTTAGCATATGTATTGTCAATGTGATGTAAATATAGAAATACACAGAGATGTGTATACCTACCTAGAGGCATCCACAACTGTATACATCTGTCATGATGACATATTTAGCCATTGAAAACCATTAAGATGCACGCTATGCTCCTATCAAGTAAGGTTCAAGTCAATCCTCTGTTGATATTTATTAGCTGAAAGCTGCTTTTTCAGAAACAAAGACTTGCATTTTTCCATATAACAACAACCAAAGCGACTCAATTGTAAAAATGGCTGACTAACAGTTAGAGATGCTGCTTATGTGCACAGCTCATCCTTTCCATCAAGTTGAACTCAAACACACTTTGCAGCTGACCTTTCAGAAAGCACCCAATCATATTACAACATCATGCGACATTCAGTGTGTGAGGAGAAAATAATCTTTGGTGTATTTGAGTTTCCACCACTGCACAGTGACATCATACAGTACATCTGCTATCTGACGAATGGAGGGGGTTTGTAAATTTGGCAGCTGGTTTACTTTCCTTCTGTTGGACCAAGTGCTTTGGCTTGTTTGCTGATATGAGCTGCTGTCAATCTGGCAGCTACCACAATTAACATAACCATGCTTGCAACTAAATGGCAACTAAAAGCTTCACTCCAGCATTTGCGTTTCATACTCAGCTGACCACTTTCTCAACAGCAGTAACACATTACCGTCTCACCGTCCAACCGAGACACTGATTAGCTGCAACATTACAGACATGACAGAAGTGACCAAATTTGTAATTAATCGCTGATGTCATTGTGCAGGGCTCTTCCCATTAAAATAGGCCACTGAATCTGCCTCAGGAAATAGCAAGCAACAGTGTCAGGCTGTTTTGCTCAGAACAGAGGAGGGTGGAGCATGTGCAGGAGTAACAAGCCGAGAAAGATTACATGCAGCTCATGTCATTATTATTCCTCACAAAAAGCTGTTGAATTCATGTGAAAAGGGCAGGTATCTGTATCTATATCTATTCATCTGCGTTTCAGATCAGTAATTATATTAACGTTTATTTAACATAAGTTTTAGTTGACAAATTTTGAGCAATTAAAATCAGTGTTCTCCTGCTTGAAACTGAATAACACAGTGTAATTAATATTAATAGTAGTAGAGTACAGCAGAAGGGTACTGTGGTCGATGCTGAGAGCAGTAACTCAGATAAAGACCAAGCGCTTCAATTGAAGGAAACCAATTTGTCCCTGGGGCAGAGTCATCATTTCATTTGGCAGAGATGCAGCTTACTGAGCAGAGAGTGTGCTAACCATTCCAAGCTGAGGGGAAATCATTCTCATCTCATAACTCCCCCCCCACCATGCTTTGTTCCACTTTTATGATGCCAAAAAACAAACAGAAATCTAGTAAGTACTCAGAGAATACAAACCTCCACCAACACTTAAGTGCACTAACTGCCAAAATAAATTGTGTTTTGCTCAACATGCTTTGACATATATTTTGCCACGTAATATTCATACATTTTTAAGTATATTTAAGGGTATTTTGAGCCTTGTTTGAGAGGACAACTTGTAGCATACAGGGAGAAAAAGAAGACACAGCAAAGGGCTGCAAGCCAGACGCAAACCTGCGGCTGCTGCAGAGAAGTGTAGCCTCAGTAAAGGGGGCACAAGTTGTTGTACGAGCTGAGCGACCAGCCACTTCAAACAAAATGTTTTTTTTCTGATGAACACAACAACAATTATACCATAACCATAATAAGAAAAATCACCAGCCTAAAAATATGTATTTTGATTCACAACAAATTGTTTTCAAAGCCCCTTCAATCACAATGACAATCAAAGGATTTAAAAAACCATGTATCCACTCCCTACATTTAAAATGTAATGAGTTTTTCATGGACTCATACCAAAGCCTTTTACCAAGCACCTTGGGAATCAGATCAATAGAAAACATAAAGACAGACAACACATAAAACATAACTTCCTTGGCAGAGTTAACAGTGAAACTTGGAACAGATACCTCTACAGAGCAAAGAAGAATGCTCCTCCAACACAAGAATGATCGTATCTGTGTTCTGTTAATCTGGTGTGTACTGTGTATAAACAAAAAAGTTACATGCGTTAAGTTACAAAGACATTTTAATTAAAATCCAGTGGTCAAAATTATGCCTATAATTGCCAACATGTCCTAGGGCCTCAAATCAAAATTCACTATACATAATACATAAATGTGGCAAGCAGAATCCATAAAGAGCCATTTGTTAGAGGGAAATTTAATGACAATCTCAGGTGCTAGCAGTTCATTTACCACCATACAGTACCTGCAGCATCACAGGTACTGCTATTTTCTTTCCTTAGTCCCTCTGGCTTGGTTCATTCCATCAGTGTTTTTGTATACACGAGACCGTGGGTCTCAATGGGCTTTTACCTGTATAAATAAAGGTTAATAAAATATAAGTATCTTATTAAAAAGTTTGCACCTGCTTTGTATACATGCTCAACGTCTACTTCATTATTGGTGTAGCAGCATCACAGTGCCACATACAGGCCTGGCATATGTACTACAGCGTTGAGAGTCATTATGGGTATTTTGTGTGGATGAAGACATTTCATAAAAAGGATGCCATGCTTCCAGAAAAGAAGATTGTTTCCAGGAGAAAGACATCTCAGGTAGCTAGCAGACCAGCAGGTACAGGGTAGAATACGGTTCTGTTACTCAAATTGAAGCTGTTGATTGTTAATAAAGTGTGCTGAGGGTTTTTATAACATTACAGTGTTTGAGGCGGGAGTTGTGCTAGCTATGGCTCTCATTTGTCACTGAGCCATATTTTAGACGTGCCAAAAAAACACAATACTGGGGAGAATATGTTTTCAGTCCTTTGTCAATAATTCTTCACTCTAATTTTTTCCACATGTTTTCAGCCACTATGCATTTGCTTTACAGGGACTTTAAAGTAAAGTTTTCAGTTTTCCATATTCAGTTTCCTGGAAACATGAGGAACAAAAAAGTTGTGAGGATCTGGTTTTGGACATACCAGTAGGTAAGAGCAAGAAAAATGAGATTCAACAGGTCAGCACAAGTCAACACTAAGTTAAGCTGATGTGTCAACATGGACAAACCTGACAAGAACTTGAGCTTTAGAGCAAGAGAAGAGGGCAGCAATCACCCTGCTGATGCAGTCATCACTGCCACAGACACAACTTCTTACATACCTGCTACCATTTTCACCGGTGTGTGTCTGTCTGTGTGCAGTCTGTCTGTCTCTCCTTTCCACCTCCTTTCCTGTCCTGCTGCAATTACCGTAGCAACTCTGCCACTGATTTTGCACTTATTTCATACACACACATATAAATGACAAAGAGAATGGGCACTGTCTATTCCCCTCATGAAATCAGAGAGAACGCACACTGTTTCTGCTGCTGAGATTAATGCTCTTGGTAAACAATGATTCCCTTCAAGAATATGTGGACTGAACTTGATAAAAATCCAGCCACAACCTCCTAAAGCACACAGACACACCTCCTCCTCAAGCTGTACCATTCATAATGTGCACTGCAGAACAGAGCTGAGCACACTGATAAACACTGATATAACATAAATACAAAACAAACTATCCATGCATATGTGCTTGCTTTGAATGGCAATTAGTGACCACTTCAGCTCAACCTGTGCAAGAGCCAGCAGACTGCACCTAAAAATAGCTACAGTGTGTGCATTAGACGAATACCGGTGGCATATGAAGAACAAGATTTAAAGTTACCAGGGTGTGATTGTCGCTCAGGGCATGCATGCTAACCATCCTTCCTAGACAGACAGGAAAATAAAAAACAACTGCCTTTGTGTTGGGAGTTATTCCCTTCTCAGCTACAAAACACAGCTACTGTATGTGTCATAATTCATCCAATTGCTTGTTAATGCCTCTTAAATCCAACCAGCCATGTTGGTTGAATGAAAGCTTGAGGGGGCTGTGGGTGTGTAAAAAGGCAAGTAACTATCCAGCCTTTTCTGGACCTGCCTATTAAAAACAAAGAGTGATCCACAGTTCTCCTCGTACCCCACCTTCCTCCCCATCTACAACTTCACACTCACAAACAGAACTATGAAAAACGTGTGCTGTGATTTATTGTTCTTGAAGCATGAACAAACCCTTCCACTTATAGCGTGCATAATTTTGGCACTAGTGAGGGAATAGGCGTTTTCCACAGTGTGGAGTATGACCACACTGCTGCAGAATGCAACAAGAATGCTTTGTATGTTGGAAAACTTCCACATACTTCCTGCAACAATCTATCAGTGGTACCCCACATACATCCACAGACTAAATACCCTGTTAATAAAAAGCAACTAGCTAAAAAACGACAGAAAAAAATATTATATGAGTGGATTCATTACTTTTTCTATTAGCATTATACACTCTTACCTGTCCTCATCCACATTGCCATCCATAGTAATGTGGATGCCAAACAGACTGTTGACAGCAGGAGTGGGCAGATTGAGGGCCTCGCTGATGAAAGGTCTTACACCACCTTTTCCTGGCATGACAATGGCAATAGGCTGAGGTGGGGCCTCAGACTTCTGCCTACTATCTTCTGCTTGGTTGATAAAGCTGGAGGGGAGGCCAGATGTGGCTCCTCCAAGGGGCTGTGCAAGTCCTCCCATGCCAGACGCCTGACTTGGTACACCCTGAGGGGTGTTGGTAGTACTGGGCACTGTGAAAGGCACATTCTTAGAACCGTTGTGGGATGTAGTAGGGGTGGTGATGGAAGGTGCAGGGGCATTACCTAACCCTCCTGAGGGCTGGGTCTGGCTGACAGGCTGGCCATTTCCTAGATAGATTGAGGCCATGGCTGCTGCATTGCTCAGAGATGGGGCTACCTGGCTGGTTAGCGGCACCAAAGGGAGGTTTGTGATCGTAAGGTTCTGAGTGCTTGAGCCAAAGTGCTGCTGACGATAGTCCAGCTGACCAACTGCGAGGCCAGTGGGATGAGTAGAAAAGGCAAACTGTTGGGGCTGCGTGGCCGGAGGCAAAATAGGAGACTTCTGATGCATGGCACCTTGGTGCACACCATTGAGGCTGTTGGAGGGGATGTTTTGATGAGCAACAGGCTGCATATTGACCTGAGCCTGTTGTGATTGCTGTGATGCTGCAGTTGTGTACCCTGTGGGCTGGAAGGCACTTGCTCCATTGCCAATCTGAGGAGCAAAACTGTAGCCATGCTGCTGAAAATCTGAAGGGTGAGGGTGGGTGAGGTGGGCAGCTTGCCCAAGAGAGGAGCTACAATCCACATTATTCTCTAAAGGCTGTGCAGAAAAAGAACTGGTAGTAACCACAGAGTTATTTGTGGTCCCATGCCCGCTGTCCCGGTCTATACTGTGATCTAGAGTTAAAGTTGGCCTAATGCTATCCACAGTCCGATTAACATTTGAATCTGAATCTCTCTCATAGAACTCAGTGCATGTCCACCTGCCCCGTCTGAAGGGCTCCCCGGAACCATGGTCAAGTTTAATGACTCTGAATCGTGAACTACAGCTGGTGCTCACAGGAGCTGTGGGAGCCACGCTGGTGGAGACAGTGGCAGCAGAGACCGTGTTGACGTGTGTCAGTGGATGGGTGGCTGAGCTCGGTACACTGCCTCCTACATTGTGTGGGGTGACACGACCAGTTGCTGAACTTTTATGAGATAGCGTCCCGTTCACAGGTCCTGTGGTGGGAGGATGGCCATCCTGAGTCTCCGCGACACTGTTTAACGTCTCCTCGGATGAGCTCATGTCACACACACCCAAGTCGGTCCGGGAAACATCAAATATTTCAGATGACACGTCCTCTGTCCGGGACTCGTCCGGGTCGTCCAGGCTCTCGGTGTCATCGGTGATGCTGCTGGCCGCCACCTGAGCCTGCGTCACACTCGTGATCTGGAAACAACTTTTCTTCTTTGCTGGCATTTTCGACATGTTGACTATCTGCGTCAAGTCCGTCTGCTCCCTCATACAACTTAGCGCAGGATTTATATCTTGCGAAGTAATTCACAGCTGAGGGATGTGACTCAGACACGTACCGTCATAGTTAATTTCCATATCGTTCCTCTTCCTCCCTCTCTTGCCCAAGAAAAGTGTCACAAATAAGGCGAGACTGTGCCTGGGACTCCCGCTGCGTCCCCGGTCTCCGTTCACTGAGCGCACGGGAGACTGTTGCTCCCCTCCTGTGGCTTCTCTCTGACACCCGGTCGGCCGCTCTCGTGTCCAGGCAGCGGAGTAGTAAAAAGGCCCTCGACAAACTTCTAGTTGAGCAGCTGCGGCCGGTACTTTAGTCTGAGGCGGGCCCGGGCTCTTCTCTCTCCGCAGTATATTCCTCCCCGACCAGCTAACTTAGCTGATGCTAGCTAGCCTTCCCAACCTCTGCACCAGCATGTGCAACACCATGATGTAAACACGTCCATCGCTGATTTGAAAGTAATATATATCCCAGCGGTAGACAGAGAAAATGTCTTAAAGTCTCCCAAGTTTTGACTCTTGTCCTGCGGAGAGCTCACTTTTGGCAGCTGCTAGTAGCCCAGGCTAGCTGACAGATCACTAGTTTACCACAGCCGCAGTGAGCTAACGAGCTGCTCTGGTCCTGCACTCCAACCAACCCCCGACAAGATGGCAAGAGCGAGGTGCATGCTGGGTATACAGTCAAACTAGTTTCAACAAAATAATAATAATAGACAAAAGTAGTCATTTTAACTGTTTTCACATGGTCTACAGAAAACAGTATTAATTTAAAAAAAAAATGCAATTACATGTGGGGGTTTTAGATGTAATTCATTAGGAATTTATGTAATGCAGATATACATTTTATACACATAAAGGCAATTCTATTGTATTGTACTCTATCAATATTATTACTTAAAAATATACTTATTATATACATTACATAGCAATTTATTTATTTATTGTGTATTTTCAGGTGTTCATACTGCTGCATTTTTAGCTCCTGTTATCAGTTGCAAAAAAATCAGTTTTTATCTTGGATTAAGCTCTGACACATTCATAAGCATGTGGAAAGATACTGTCACACAAATAACTACACATGAGCTGCTGTTTGGTCAAAAGCATACTGGTCTATGTCTTGAATCTTAAGTGTTCTCTATCTCTCTTTTGTCATTTTATAGGCCTAAATACACACACAAATAAGCTGCTAAAGTAAACTAAATCTATTTATATAATCATTACTCATCTTTACTAGTTTTGAAATTGTGTGAACATTCAACTTTAGTATATTTTGAAAGTGTAGTTACACTTTTATACACAACTAAAAATGTAATTGTGTTTTCTTTTTTTTTTACTGTATTTTATTCTATTTTTATATTGCATTTGTGTGTTTTGTGTGTACAGCGACCTTGAGTGTCGGAAACAAATAACATTTATTATTATTATTACTATTATAAAACTTTTTACACATTTTAATTACCATTTCAATACAGCCCGTAGGTATTAAATGTTATGGTATTAAAATGTCATATAACTCAAGAGGTAAATACCTCAGCAAACATATTATTATTTATGTCTGTGAAGTTTCTCAGTCGTTCAGGTCATAGTAATCTTCTTAAGTTTTAATTTCATGAGGAAAAGCTACAATGTCACTATTGCAATTATGCAGTATTTTTATTTGCTACGGTCTCCTTTAATGTCACATAGATGACTGAACTCCCTGACAGACTAGAAATATGACAGGCTTGAGCTCAGCTGCAGGACATTCTGTCACAAGATCAACACATGACAGAGGAAAATATAAAGAGTCACAGTGTTGTGCTTTTTTTGTGTGACAGTGATACTTTTTTAATGAAATCACTGCCCGTCATTAATACCCAACCATTATCAGTCAAGTTACATCAGTTTTTTAATTAAAAGTCCAAAATCCCTTTAACTTTTGTGTGTTTGTTTGTGGGTTTTGGGTTGTTGTTGCTGTTTTTTTGTTTTGTGAAACAAAAACAAATCATGTTGTGCATGACAAACATAGTAGACAGACCCACAGACTGTGCACAACAGTACAAGCGTGTGTGTATCCACGTCCTGTGTGTGGCTGAACATACGGTTTGCAAGGAAAAGAATAGAAAAAAGTAGACACATTTCCCACTCTGCACATAGCACTGTGCATAATTGTGATTGTAGACTATTGCAGTAAAAATATAAATCCCTTTACTTTGTTTCTTTAAGAACAATGTTTCAATTATGTGGTCTCTCTCTCTCGCTCTCTCTCTCTCTCTCTCTCTCTCTCTCTCTCTCTCTCTCTCTCTCTCTCTCTCTCTCTCTCTCTCTCTCCCTCTCTCTCTCTCTCTCTCATACCTTAAACAAACAGGTATGTTGTCTATTTATTCCACCTTTATTGCTCTTCAGGAATAATGACAAGAGAAAGGGTGATAATAACAGTCTGGGGTAATTTCATCAAATTTATTGTACAGGTAATGAACAATGACATTTATAGCTTTGTTATAATAACCCTTTGACACGACTGACAAGCGATTGAATTATATAGTTATTATGTCCCGGTTGCCAACTCACACGGCCTGTCTGACCAAACAGTTTGAACGGGTCCTGCGATAACACAGGAAAACAACGCAGTATGTGAGTTGACACAAAATAATAAAATACACTTAATTTTGAAGGTTGATGGCAGAATTATAACATAAACTGATTTATCAGTGGATCCTGATGTTCTCAGTGAGTAGCATTTACAGCTAAGTCACACAGCAGTAACCTTTGAAGGTTGTTTATTCACTACCACATGTTGAACTCAAACCAAAACAAGGGCTTTGTTGGCCACATCTCTACCTTCTGTCCGTGCTCTCGGTAACATACTGAATATTTGGAAGTAAAAGTGTCCTCTAAACAATGTGCCACCAGAAGCACAAGTGAATCAATTTAACTTCTGCAGGAGAGGAGTTCTATTGAAAAAACTCCTGCTGTTGGTTGATTTCACAGAGGCATCGCTGTGCCAGTATGAGCATGGGTGCAAGTAAAGTTGAGCATAGAGTGAAAAGTTCTTGTGTGTGGCACAAAGTAGAAGTTTGTGCATATGACTAAAACTGCAAGAGATGTGTAATTACTGAACTCTTTTTTTGCTTTCATATAATTTCTTTAAAAAATACAATTGATGCAATTGCAAAATCTGTGCTCACTGCTATACGAGTGCAGCACAGACTCTTTATTTTTTCCTTTGACAAAGACTAGTTTTTATTTTTTATTTAACCTTTATTGAACCAGATAAACGATCCATTGAGATCGAGATCCCAATTACGAGGGTGACTTGGCCAAGAGGTCAGTAGTACATGTCTTGATATAACCCAAATTCATTAAAAAACAGATTGCAAACTGTGAATTTACAAAAAAAAGTCATCACCCCCACTCAACATGTTGACAGTCAAAGAGTGGGGGTTATGAACACAGTAACAATTTTAAGAACACAAGCACTGCAGTGTTTCTGGCGTCACAGGTTCACATGTGTGTTCACTGAAAGACGTCACCGTGCAGAAAACGAGCGCTTCTACCCAGGTATCGAATCTCTGCTGATTGAAAGTGGAAACATTCCACGATGTAAACATGTAGAGGACCCACTTTTTCACAGCCAGGAACTCACATGCACTAACATGCACATGCACTCACACTATGGACAAGCAGCCAGACCGGTTACCGAAACAAAAGAAGACTGGGGCTCTGATCACAGCACACGCGGAGCGAGTGTGACTTCATACTTCTCACCATTACTGCAAAATATATTGACATAGAAAATCATTGCCATAACTTTTAAATTGAATGATACAATCTTGAATTGTTTCAAAATTAGATGCATCTTTATAAGACATGCATTAATTCGAACTTCTCTCTACCTCAACCTATAACTCCTATGAAAAACAATGTTGCAACATCAGCCTCAAACAAGCCCTCTATCTATACTTAGGCTCCCTCCTTTAGCAGCAGGCTGTGCGTGGGCTTTCCCAGCCCCAGCCAAGGTTTTTGCATAGCTGGTTGTGTTTATTTACTCTGTTATGAGGGCAAAGACTTCCAGGCCATGCTGAGGCGCATCAGGGCTATGTGCTGGGTCCACTTTCAGTGTGCCATTGCACTAACAAGACATGTCTTGTGCAGTGTGTATTTTGGAGTCTGGGGTCCTGGCCAATGGTCACTTTCTGTAGCCCATCCTGAGAGACCTCTGGCCTTTAGCAAAGCTCCGTGTGGTCCAAAAGTGCACAATCAACAAACAAACTGACCAAACATCACTCAGCACTTGCTAAAAAAAGGGTTTCCCCCAGAGGAAAGGGCACAAGGGGTTGGTTCAGGCAACTGGACAAGCTTGGAACTACTATAATGAAATATACATGTGAACATTGTGCATGGTTTCAAGTTTATTGGGCTCCTTTCCCACAAAAACACACATTTGCTTGTTTGTGTTGACCTGGACCATTTATTTCCCTGTGTCTGACTGCTAATAAAAGAATGAGTTAAATAAAGTTAAATTACCATCACATGTGCGCTTCCAAGTACTACTCTGTCCCTTTTTGTCCACATAAGCCCTCTGTTAGTCACAAATATACTGAATTCTACAGCTCAAAGTTTAAATTTAGTGTATTTCTGGGTATTACTGGGTTACTGTTGAAGGAGGCTAGATTTAACTACCCCATAATGAGAGCTGGTCGTATGGTGGTATTCATTACACAACATCCTGAGGTCACACAGTGTGAGTTAAAACAACTTAAAAATAATAATAATAATAATTAAGATTACCTAAATTGTCTGAACTGTCAAAAGGCAGAACACAGTAGTAAGGATTGATGGCTGTTGGTTATTGTAAAACAGCAAAGTCTTTAAACACTGGGCTATTGACAGCCAAGCAGATTAACTGGCAGGGTACTGACTGAGGTAAAGCGGGTGAGACAGGTGTTTGTACACGAGCAGAAATCCAAACCACACAAGGACAAAGCTGGAACGTGGCTGAAAAGTGACGCAGAATGGATGTTGAACCAGGGTATTACTGACGTGCAAACAGGAAAACTGGCAGGGCATCAGAAACAGTTTAAAACAGCCAAGGTGTTGTGACTGAACCGCAGTCAGTGTTGTAATGGCACAAAGTACAAATACTTCACATATCTGTAGTCTAACTTTGTCATTTATATTTCTAGCAACTTTTACTTTTACTCCACTACATCTCCTCTAACTCTGGTCTGTATTTATATAGCGCTTTTCTAGTCTGGATGAGCTGCTTTACACTACAGATTTGCCATTCATCCATTCACACGTCTTTCATATCCATTCACACACTTCAACATGGGGTTAAGTGTCTCGTTCAAGTGAACATGTAGACCGCTACTGAGCTACCATTGCTCAATCCTTACTCCTCACTTTTCTAATACTTTCACTTCTAAAACTTAAGTACATTTTATATCAGAAAATTACTTTGCTACTTTTGATACACAAATGCAGTAAATGTCACAAACTTCAAGACTTCAATTCGGTGCTGAGCTGATGTGTTTTGAAATGTTTTGAAATACCGATCACACTATAGATGGCTCTGGTCAGTGCATGTAGAACTAGTTTAAAACAGGACTGACCCTGAAACTGAAAAAGCTAAATAGATCTTGTTTCATGCAGTGACCTGTCAAAATGGCTGCCGTGTCAAGGCTGACGGACCGTTGCTCTAAAAAAAACAAATATTTTGATGCTCAGCAACAACATACTATCTCGTCTGTTTGCCATTTAAAATGTCATAATGAGCATAATGAAGTAGTGTTCACACCATAATTCTCCCAGTGGTCCTCTTGCACGGTTATTTAAATCTTTCAGTTAAAGTTAAAGCATTTCATTGCTTACTCTGGCCAAACAGGAAGTTCAAGGTTCAGGGTCTTGGAATTCTAAAACCTTTAAGACAAAGAATAATGCTGTGTGGTTATCCGGAAAAAACTGCAGGAATTAATGCAAATACGCAGGAAGAAAGCATTCCTACAAAGGGCAAATTTATGAGCTGTAATCCTAAATGAGACGGACGTCGCTTCACAACTGCATTATTCAACTCAGCTGGGAGGAATATTGGTATATCTTTGTGTGTGTGTGTGTGTGTGAGTGTGTGTGTGTGTGTGTGTGTGTGTGTGTGTGTGTGTGTGTGTGTGTGTGTGTGTGTGTGTGTGTGTGTGTGTGTGTGTGTGTGTGTGTGTGTGTGTGTGTGTGTGTGTGAGAGAGAGAGAGAGAGAGAGAGAGAGAGAGAGAGAGAGAGAGAGAGAGAGAGAGAGAGATAATCCACATGTTGCCATGCACAGACACATTTTCCAGCAACGTCAAAGCCAAGGTGAAGCAATAACAACATCAAGTTTGAAACCCACGGGAACTGTGTCATCTTCATATTTTGTCTATGCAGGAATATGTTTTGTCTAAGTGGTGGGATGCCTGTGTATTACAGGGAATTATAGTGATTTACCACCAGTCAGCGTGTTAGTTCATGATCAGTCATTCCATCATAATCAGTCATTCATAGAAACTGAATCCTTTACAAAGCTGCCGCGTCTTGCCTGTGTGTGTGTGTGTGTGTGTTTGTGTGTGTGTGTGTGTGTGTGTGTGTGTGGGTGTGTGTATGTGTGTGTGTGTGTGTGTGTGTGTGTGTGTGTGTGTGTGTGTGTGTGCGTGCGTGCGTGCGTGCGTGCGTGCGTGCGTGCGTGCGTGCGTGCGTGTGTGTGTGTGTGTGTGTGTGTGTGTTGACACGTGGTCCTTATGGAAAACAAAACCTGATCCTCACGGTGTGTGCATCGCTGCCGCATTCTGTCATGTTTTTTTTAATTATGGTGCCCATAATTACAGATTAGAGAATTCACACAGTGCACGTGATTGTTCATGGAAAACATTAATATTGTATTTTTTAAAACTACTAGTCCATATAGCTGCGTAAACCTGTGTGTGTCTTGCCTGTTCACAGCTACTGTGTCATGTTCTCACGCTTCCTCATGGACAGAAGAACAGGTTAATTTGAGTCACTTAGGTCAACATACTAAAAAAAAAACCTCAATAACTTGTGACTTATCTTCTCTTCTTTCTGAAGGACAGATTCCAGAAAACTCGGTGATTACTTTCATATGACGTGCTGCAGGGCTGCAGCTGAGGTTCCCACCAGGTCACAGATTAGTATGAAAAGCGGATGTAGGTTACTTAAGCAAAAGATCACAACAGGTCATGATATGTTTTTATGTTATTATCTTATATGCCACTGAATTATAAACATAAAACATTATATCACACATTCTCTAGAGGTTATATTTGTGTATGATAGTATATAATTATTGTATGTAAAATGCCCAAAACATGAATGAATCTAAACCATATGTCACAGGAGACTGAATTATGTCTCACATTTGGTTATTTTCTGTTGAATAAAAAGCAACACTTGTCAACATTTCATAAAGCAACAGTTATATTAATCAAATTTAATAATACATTTTCATATTATACTTAGCAATTGTTGTATAACTGGCACACAAAATGGCACCACATACGTTAGCACTGCATCAATTTTTGCATGCTAACATGCTAACATGCTAACAACGACATACCTGCTAAAATTCGGCCTGTTTGTTTGTTGTTTGCTGATGTTAGATTCAACTTCACAGCCTGTATTGTGCCTGTAGACTACTAGTCTTGTTACTTAACAGGCTAACTTAATAAGATTTCTTCTTTATCAAATTACAAACACTTGATTGTTGCTACATTTGAGCATCATGACAAGTTATTTCAGAAGTCACGCAGCATTAGAGTCCACAATTTCAGTTGAAAAGTGTGCCGTTTGAAATTAGATTTTAAAAATGAATAAGCCAGAAAGTTAAGACTATATTATGTGTCTATAACTTCCTCTAACTGAAAGAAATAATTTCAATATCCTTGTTAAACGATGCACACGCGTTCACAAACAAGTGACCACCCATTCATCCTTGTTTGTGCAACTTTCTGCTCCTTGAATTGGTATAATTACTTTCCACTGAATTTGTGAAAATAAGAGGGAAGGCAAAGTGGTACATGTTCAGCCTGATTTAATTCCGCCCTAATCATCCACTCGTAAAAAGAAAAAAGTGCCTACTCGATATGTATCATCACATCTACGGTGAATCATGTTTTGCCTCAGGGAAGTCAGATTTCAGAGTTAGATGTGCATTCAGGGTAAGTATAGGCCTACTGTTCTGCTACAGTTTAGCAAGTTTCAGCATACATGTATAAAAATATTTTGAAAAGATTACATTTCTGCTGGGCCACACGGTTGGTGTAGTGGTTAGCACTCTTATCTTTGCAGCAAGAAGAGCTGTGTTCGAGCCCTGTTTGAGCCTTTCTGCATGGAGTTTGTTTGTTCTCGCTGTGTGTCATGTGCCGTTTCTCTGGGTTCTCCAGCTTCCTCCCACAGTCCAAAAGCATGCATATGGGGATTAGCTAAATTGGACGCTCTAAATCAGGGGTCTCAAACTGGCGGCCTGGGGGCCACATGCGGCCCCCCAATCAATTACATGCGGCCCCCCACTTATCATGTTATAATGAAAACATGGCCCACAACCTCACCGTCTTTTAAACACAGTGTGTAACTGAGACACAGCTGCCAGCGAGGTGATAGGATATAATATATGTTTGTGAGCAATGTTTATTATAACTGGCACAAATTTTAATTACGGTTATCCACACTATTATTTATGTAATTTAAAATAAATGTCTGTTTTTGATATTAATACATTAATTTTGCATCATAAATAGTATTATTAAGTATACAGTGGTGTGCAATATTGTGAACAGTTGTTTTATTTCCCACTTATTGTTCTCTAGGCTGGCCCCCTCTTGACCACAATAGGTGAGCATTGGCCCCCAGGTCATTTGAGTTTGAGACCCCTGCTCTAAATTGACCATAGGTGTAAGAATGAATGGTTGAATGGTTGTTTGTCTGTGGCCCTACAATGGACTGGCAAACTGTCCAGGGTGTGACTCCGCCTATCGCCCTATGTCAGTTGAGATAGGCACAGCATTCCCAGTGACCCTCCTGTGGAGGATAAAGCAGTAGAAAATGGATGGATGGACTATATATTTTAAAGGGGAAATCCTAGTTTCTATTTAGCCTGTGGCCATTCAATGAGTCTGTATGATAACCTCAGTGCTTATAATGAAATATACAGCGCAAAATCTGCAAAATACAATTAAATGTAAGAAACACATCCTCTCATATTCATTTCCACCTCCAGTTGACCCTTGACCTCTCTGTACATAATATCCTTTTGTGTTTATAGCAGATAATGCTTCCGTCTTTTAATCTTCTCATTGTATTCCTGATCCTGACCAAATTATGTCCTTAATTGCCAGGCTTGAAGGGGATTATGGGGCCAATAGGGCCATCAGGGGAAGGGGAGGGGGCGTCAAACATGATCAGCCGACACTGGGCATGAACGGGTAGGCCCATGTGGTCAGTGAGCACAGGAAGAAAGGCTGTAACATTTATTTTTATCAAAGACAGTATGTTTTTCATTAAGTGCACCACAGTCTGTTGTGTAATAATGTCATTTACAGCTGTGGAGCTACTTGCCAATTCAGTTTGGGGAAAAATAAAAGACTTATCAGAGTTATGTCATGTTTGGCTTTAATGTTTTGTTGCCAATTGGAGGTGCATGATCGGTCCAGAAAAACAAGGTAAACAAACAAAGTAGCCAGTGTCATAACAGCCGTCTGATGCTGATGTATTACCAAGTGCCAGCATTTAATGTTGCACTAAATGTTGTGGATTCTACACTTTTACTCTTGAAAATGTCATTGGACTGACCCATGTGTTATGTTTGCTTCACATCTGCACATGACGGAAGATAAATGTTTAATTGCTGGAGTTTTGCCCTTTGAAAAATAATTGAAACTGATATAAACCAGATGTAAGTAAACTGAAAGTGTTGTTGTGCGTACCTCACATCTACTGCAAACTTTATTTTACAAAACAAAGTTAAAATGTTTTTTTTCCCATTAGGAGTACCAATCAGCTTGGGGGAAATTGTTGCATAATATCTTGTGCTTTTTCTGATTAGGTTTGGAAGAAAAATAGATTTATCAGGGTTATGTCAGACTGTTTTTTTGCCAATTGGAGGAACAGGATTCAAAAGAAAGAAAATTGATTTAGGAGAATTAATTGTTTATGTGATTACTGCTAAACAAGGGAACCGCTGTCATACCAGCTGTCTGAAGCTGATGCTAAATGCAACATTTACTGTTGAGCGAAATTTTCTATTACAAAAGACAATTTTATTATTTTACTTTTGAAAACATAATTTACCTTGTATTTGTGTATTTAGTAATATGATATGATAATACGATAAAACACCTGTACCTTTTCTTGTGTGACCTGTCATAATGCCATAAAGTACGTTTTTTGGACTCTTTGCTGGCTCATGTACTTCATTTCGACAATTGTGTTTAAAATAGTTATATTCTTAACTATTTGTTAGTAACGTATATAAATATATATACATATTTATGTGTGTATATATACAGCTAGCTTACCTTCATTTCCAAAGGTAAGCTAGCGAGGCTACGATTAGCATTAGCGTAGGGCTAATGAGGTTGCACAGTGTTTGTATTATTATAGCCTTTACGTTCCTTAACATGCATTACCATAACTGAAAAATCTTCTTCATAAAACAACTTCCTACGGGCACTGCCCTAGTGAACAGAACAAAACTACTATATTCCTGTTGTTTACATACAAAGTACAACTGAGACAAAGTGAATTCATGGTCCCAATAAAGTATATTAGAATAACAGCTTTAGGAAAAATCTACATTACGCTCCATGACAGAGACCCGTGTTGTCGCACACCACCATATTAATCTAACTGTAGTAACCAGACACCGCCACAAGATGTCGTTAAAGAGCAGTGAAACTACTGCAGCGCTCCTACGCCCTTCTTTTTCTTCTGGTGATTTCCAGCAGGCTGTACACTGACAGGTGTAATGCTGCCCTCTACAGTTTGAACTTCTATATCACAGTTCTGTGCAACTAATCTGCAAGAGGTGAGGTTTGAATTGTGACTGAAAATTAGGGATACTACTTTGTTTACACTATCTAAGTAAATGGAGGCCATTGAGTGTATGTGTATGTGTACAGATGTGGGTGGTGGTTGACAGGTGTGTTTGTGTGTGTGTGAACATGGTTATTTCATATGTGACCTGCTGTGAACACGTATCCATATCAGTAGGTGTGGTGGTCAAAGGTCCAGGTGCCAAACTGTTTACCCACACGTACTAAATGAGACTCTGTCGTAAAGTGGAAGATGACAAAAAACAACTGCAGCATCAGGCCAGCGTCTTGCTGTGACAAGTGGCTGACTTCAGAGTCATAAAAGCTGAATGAAGGCTTTTGTTACTCGTTACTACCAAATAAAATCATAAGAAGAAGAGTTGGTAGATGGTTTGTATTTATATAGAGCTTTTCTAGTCTTGATGAGATGCTTTACACTACAGTTTTTGCCATTCACCTGTTCACATGCTGCAACATGTCTTGAAGTCAACATGTCACGTGTCTTGCTTAAGGACACATATAGACTAGCAGAGCCAGGAATTGAACCCACAACCTTCCATTTGAAAGAACAACTTGTGCTATACCACTGAGCTACCATGGCTCAATCCTCACTTTTTTAATACTGTATAATACTTTATAATAGGGTAAGGGATAACTTTATAATACTTTACTTCTAAAACTTAAGTACATTTTATATCAGAAAAATATTTTTGATACCTACGTACAGTAAATGTCATATACTTTAAGACTTTTACTCAAGTAATATGATTTTTTTATTTTATTTTTTTAAAGGGACTTCTACCAAAGTCATTTTCTTGTAAGATACTTGTACTTTTACTCAAGTTTCCCTTTAGGTACTTTATACAAGACACTGTGTAGGTGTGGTGAGCAGGTGAGAACACTGTAAGAACTGTATACAAGTAACAATATAGTCATCTTCAACTTATCAGGCTCAGTAAGTTCAGGGAATAAAAAATAATATAAAAATCTACTGAGAGGGTTACATCAGGAAAATCAACAATAATAACACATCATTAATTTATAGGTACAAAGGTGATTCATTCTGTCCGGCTTGGAGCATGGTAGACTTTTGCTTTTGTAAAACATCACAGTAAGTCTTTCCTGGGAACAGTCCCACAGCGGGTTAGCCACTAAAGTGGTGTATGTTTTCAAAATGTGAACCAAGCAGTCAGCACAGAAAGACAAAGTGAACAGCACCACCTACGGAAATTCAACCTTCATCAGAATTGAAAGTTTACAGTGTGAGTAACAGAGAGGTCGTTTCTGTGCTGAGAGCAGAGCAGCCAGAGGTGACGACAGAGAATGAAGAATTTAGACGTATCACATGACCAAATTCATGCCTTCGTACATTCCAGTGTAATACTGTGTGTGTGTTACAGAGAGATACACTCATGTGGTTGGCATGCTTTTTGTGCTGAACAATGACGATTAAAAATGTTTTAAAGTTAAGAGCAACTTGGAGTGAAACTCATCAAACCATAAAAATGTCCACTTCATCCCTCTGTATGAATCATGGCTATTCATCAGTGAACAGTGGGGCTTTATCTAATCTCTGTACGTCTTCATACTATGCTGGCAATGTGAGTAAGACAGGATGCACAGAAGCCTGTTGCCGGGCAGAAAAACAACAACAACAACTCCCTGAAATACTAAAATGCACATTTTGCTTCCAAAAGTTTTTAGAGAATTCACCTTCACGTAATTGAAATCAGAAAATGGCACTTGTACTTTTGCAGGAACTGAATTTCTTCATCTGTACATTTGTAGACAAGGCCTTCACGCCGTGTTGCTGCTATTCAAATTCAGACTAACCCACTGCCCTCAGAACTTTACATAAACTCACCTTCTGTGTGATTGTTTGTCATAACTATGAGTCGTGAGTATTTGCCTACCTGCGTGAGTCTGTTTACACGTGTGTGGTTCTCAAGCTTTTTTGTTGCAACCATCAATCAATTAGTGAATCATACTTTATTTGTATATCACTTTATATACAAAGGACTGTAAACAAAGTGAGGAAGTGAGAATGCGCTA
Source organism: Microchirus variegatus (assembly GCF_963457635.1). NCBI lineage: Eukaryota > Metazoa > Chordata > Actinopteri > Pleuronectiformes > Soleidae > Microchirus > Microchirus variegatus. The sequence goes on from NC_139805.1 coordinate 12,604,739, forward strand.
TCAGAGATTTCAGCTATCAGCAGCGAGGAAACGCTGGCGAATGAACGATCGAGAAACAGCAGGGACAAAAAAAAGTTTAAATAAATACTTTAAATAAGGGTGACTGTTATGATTCTGAAAGGACTGCTGCAGTATGCTGTGCCTGTCCCACTGTGTCTAACACATGCAGACTGACTCTGCCGGCTGTGCAGATGGACCTTTGATCTCCCATGCTGACCTTATTCCAAGGGCAAAGGTCACTGCAGCCATTGCAAAACTGATTATCACGTTTCATCCCAAGTTGCGATGCATGCTCAAGAGATATGTTATCAAATGATCATTTTCAGACTCTGCTCTGACCTCGTTGAGCAAATATCCTTCATTAACACTCTCTAAGGAGACGCGCATACATGTGTCCTGTAATAAACTGAGGAAAGTGTTGGTGACACGTCATCTGTTTAAGCTTGTTGCCACGGTATTTTTCATATTTTGCTCGGATGTGTGCATCTTTCCTTTCCCCCACTGCCGTGACTAACTATTGATTGATTTCAGTTGTGTGTGACTGAAACTTTTTTTTACAAAGAGAGCAACACCAGTTCTCCATCTTCAATACCTGCTGCCGCTCAATATTTGAGACACCACACTTTGTGTGGAAAAAATGTGAAAGCTCAGCTTCTTTCACTGAGACCTCTGCTGACCCTGCAACTATACCAACGCACAGAGCTAGATTTCCTTTTTATTTGTTTCTGATGTTAATTTAAGGCTTATTTTAATCTTTTTTATGATCTGTCCATTGTTTCTCAATTAATCAATTACTTGTTCACAATATGTTGATCCGTGTTTCCAAAACACTGAAATGATGATGTTCTCACATGTCTTGTTTTGTTCACGAACCAAAATTATTCAATTTTAAAGATTTTCTGTTATATGTAGCAAAGAAAATATTCACATTTAAGGAGCGGAAAAATCAGAGAGCTTGTTTTAATTATCTACAAAACAATGAAGCCAATTATCAAAATAGTTCAATTATAACTGATTATCAATCGTTGCAGCTCTATATTACTTCACCATCACTTGCCCTCTTTAGATACAGTGAACTCAACATACTGAAATGATTTAAAATGAAAAATGTATGCAGGAAACAGGAATTGGGCTTGAAACCCCCCACAATAAGTGCCTAAAGAAATGTATTCATGTGGAGATACACATCATTAAAGATACCGTATCCACCCATGAGAGTCTCAACATGTTAAAGTTTAAAATACGTCTACTTTCAACTACCGCTACACAGGATTAAGAGCTAGAACTACTCGAGTCAGGGATTAATAACTCTGCTCAGACACAGTGATAAATGTGGTCAGGCAAAGCTGAGCCTCCTGCAGAGTCATGGCTGAACTAAAGACTGCTGCTTTAATAACCTCGGTAACTTCAGCCGCTGTCAGGCAGCTGTGGCTCTGACCGCTTGACCTCTTCCCCCACTGGCTGCCTTTAATACTGACCACCTTTGGATGAAAGATGATTCGATTCCTGTTGTCATTATTTATTAGTATCAAGCTTTCATTTACAGGGACACTGTGCACTGATAATTGACTTTTGTCCTAAAAGTAATTTTCCTAAAAGTATAACATTATATAGTAGTATAGTATAGTATAAGACAGACATATAGCTCTCAAATGTTGACTTGTATAAACACACATTATTGCAGCACACCTTTACGACAATACATACTCTTTAATATAACCCCATATTTATTATTATTAGTCATGAGCGCTGGTGCCAATTACAGCTGACATAGGGCGAAAGGCGGGGTAAAACCTGGACAGATCGCCACTCCAACGCAGTGCCAACATACAAACAGCCATTCACGCTCACATTCACACCTACAGTCAACATAGGGTGTCCAATTACTCTCTGTATGAGTTTTGGAGTGGAAAACCCAGAGAAAACCCATGCACACATGGGAAGAACATGCAAACACCACACAGAAAAACCCTTGTTCTGACCAAGTGGTGAACCCAGGTCGCTGCAAGGCAACACTTCTCTCTCTCTGTATAGAGATATATATATATCTCTATACAGAGAGAGAGCTATATATATATCTATATATATGTTTGTATGTATATAAAGCACAGAACAACAAACATCTGCTGGAATACCCAGTTGTTTCAAGAAATCATTCAGCCCTTTTCTGAGATACTTGTGACCTGTTTTTGAATATTAAAACGGCAGATTCAGTAAGAATGAATGAGCGTTTGCAGTCCCGTGTCGTCATTGTCCCCCGGGCATACTTTTTTTTTCCAAATCAAACGGCCTCAAAAGCGTAAAGTATTTGTTAAACTGTTAACCACCCTGCGTGTGCATCTGTGACATGGGCTCACAAGTATGCAGGTCTTGTTTTATTGAGTCACAGGCCATAAAGATTAACAACACTGGTTGTCAGAGGCCTCATTGCAAAGGTACTGATATTGCCTTTTACTTCCTTGCAGAGCAGAGGGCTTATTTCTTCATTGGAAATGTCTGTGTGTCGAGGCAAGGATGATGGAACAGAGGGACAACATGCTTAAAATGAAACAGGGCAACACCTCAAGCAGTAAATCAGTTGCAGGTGCATGGTGCACCCATCTGTCTGCTGATCTAACAGGGTGGAACACTCATGATTAGGTCAGAGTGTGCACTTCACTGACCTTTTCACCTTGGTGAATACTTCGAGTTCACTTTTACCTGTTTACTCCAACTCATAGACCTGGGAGTTATTTCTGTCAGAAATATGCCATCATGCACATCTGGGTCATCCAGTTGTGTCTGTGACAAAATCCTTTTGTTGGTGCCCTTGATCGAAAACAAGACTTTTTGTAAAGTAAGAAGGTTGTTCTTTACTCTATCGCCATGACTCATGGGCAGGCTGAGAGGCTGTGTGTGCTACTATTTTGACAGAGCAAGTGCAAAACAGAGGTGACCATGGAAACCGACGTGTCCAATGAGGGAGTAGGATATGGGCGGGGCTGGCTGATGGACAAGTGATCCTGTTTAGTTCCTTTAGCCTGGTCAATGAGTAACTTTGACCAGAGATAGACACACACACACATAGAGAGAGAGAGAATTCACTGGAGACTTCTGAATAAAGATAAAGCTGATGTCACATGCAGGGCCTCAAGACTCGGATGACAGAAGCTGTACATGTGTCAAAAATGTCAAAAAGACACGTTTTGAGAGTAAAAGTGAATATAGAGAGACACGGAAGTTAAAGGAGCTGAGGAACTCGTCTAATCTGCCGTTGAGAGCTTGAAATATTGTTTTAAATATATATTCGGATCACCACCACAGTCTAATCATTTCCTCCTTGGGTTAAAAACTACATCCCCAGAAAACTGCAGCCAAATCCACCCTTTTTTCCACATTTTGAGATGTGCCGCTCACACAAATGAGGCCAAAAACATAAAAACCTTAGCAAAAGTAATAAATATATATATATATATATATAACAGTGTTACCTTTTAGTAAAAAACAACAACAACAACATATCATATAATCTGTCTTTATAGTCCAATAATTTGGATCAGAGGTGAAGACATCGTAAACGGTCATGTGGTTTCCTGTGTAATGGTTTCCATGAAGCAAACACAAACATGGATACAGACAGAACTCGTGTGTTATGATAAAAGGGAGGTCATGAGTTTCATTCCACCAACAGATAGATATTCACTGGGTCCTACAGTATAGGGCAAATTACTGTTTTTTGTCATTGAATAAAGTTTTAATTATTAATTTTATTTACGTCCAGTTTTGTGTGTCAGGGTGGTAACTGTCAATGTCAATAAAGCATAAATAAACAATGGACAAAATGTAACACTTTTTATCACACCCACAAACACTACGCTCTTGGACATCATTTACGCACTGATTGTGATTGACTTTAATTAATGGAACATGGAGGAGGTCACGTTTTCCCTTTTAAATATTCACATAGTATATGTCCAGGAACATTTTCCAGTAAAAGAGTGCATCACCATACAAATCATAAACACACTCACCAGTTGAGCGTACATTTGGGAAATTAAATGACGCTAACTCTATGTTGACATAACCTATGCCTAAATGTAAATGTACTCACACATACATGGAAACACAGCACAACGTTGATGATGGCAGCCTCATACAAGTTATTTTTTAAAGGGACAGTTCCTGGTTTTATTTGTTTGTTTGTTTTTAATTGTGGTTGCATAAGATACGTGTCCCCAAGGCTGAGAACCAGGCTGAGACATAGAGGCTTAATCTCCCTGGCTACCAGGAGGGATAACAGAAAAAAAAAACGATTTTAGCCACTCAGCAAAAGGCTCACATAATAAATTATACATCAGCTTAACTCAGCGATATCTTAAGAACTCAACTGAAAACTAAAAGCATGTTGCTTTGTAAAACACTCATTCTGTGCACCAAATTCCATTCAATAAATCTGTGATTTTGTGACTTTGGTGTTATGGTGAAATTATTTGTCTAGATTTACAAAGGAAATGAGGCAGCAGTATAGACAAGCAGCTCCCGTGTCCATTAAACTTAAACATTTAGTTTGTTTCTATGCACATTGGTTGTAGCATGACTATGACATTCAGGGTCTTTGACTGATGTGTGTCTTCTTCCACTATGATAGGTGGTGAGCTTGTTAATGCAGTATTAGGTGGTTTCTGGTTTGGTTTGTGGCTAGATGTCAGCATGTTGAGCGTCATCTCAAATCATATCACCCATGCACTTTAAAATGTTTATTTTTAAAGACGACAGAGCATAAATTCAGTATCCTCTATGTTTTCCTTGCTTTTGTCTGATTCTTAGTTTTAGCCAGGGTGGCTTCTGTGGTACATGCGCAGAGCACCCAGCACAACCTGAGTTTGACATTGGTCCAACTGATTTTGAGAAATTAGATTTAGTACAATTTTTAATCAGACAAACACAATAAATTGTTGCATACAAACTAACTTCCTCTTTGTACTTTGGTGTGCGGGGAGTAAAATCAACTTTACAAACTAGTTTCCAGCTGGAAAAGGCTGTCATAAAGGAAGCGCAAGCATCAAACACAATTGGCAAGCAAAGGCTACCAGCTTCAATTTAGATGGTAAATCTTATCTAATTGTCCAACAGAATTAATGTTATTATGTAAAGACATGTGAATCATAAATCAGTAAATAAATGAAGCTGCTTTGTAAGATAATGACAATTAAATAATGATGATAATGTATGATAATTTAATGATAATATGTCACAAAAAACCTGTGCATAATATGTTGTCAGTGATCATCACGAGGTCAAAGCAATGTCTTCATAACTATTTTACACACACGAATGGAACATCTTCCACCTGTTGCTTTTAAAAAATTAAATATCAGGATGCAGGATGAGTGTAAATCAGTAACATTGCTCATATAGAGCTATTCTGTCAGGTTTGTGTTGAACAAAATTGACAATGCTTAGGAACATTCAATAAATGAGTCGAAGACAAGCATTGGTGCAAGTCTGGAAAAAATAGTCTGTCTTTGATTGCTATAGGGATCAACAATATTGTATTCCTCCGCGGAGGAGTATATGTATACAGTGCCAGCAAGGCAAACGACGACCCGGGCGGAGGGATACAGTGAGGACTACACCCAAGAGCCTGTTCGGTTGCAGCGGCTTCTTTTCGTTACCCAGACCAGAAGAAAGCCGGGACGTGACGAAGCCGGGGGAGTTACTTGCTTGCTGGAGGCCCGTTAAACCATTGATAAATACAGCTTTCCTCTCAGTGTCTTCGTCGCCCGAGAGACGTTTGTACCCCAGCTCAATCTTGTCATCCTAGAACTCATTCTTTAAAAAATGTCCTGGCAAAGCTACGTGGACAACCTGATGGCTGATGGCAGCTGCCAGGACGCGGCCATTGTTGGGTACACGGACGCCAAATACGTCTGGGCATCGTTTGGCGGCGGCACATTTGCCAACGTAACGGTTAGTATGCTGTTTCTGTCAAAGTCAAAACGGAACGTAGGAGAACGAGGTTCATTGTGCATGTTGGTGTGTTTTTCTGCAAAGCCGGGCCTTGTTGAATGAAAAGAAGGCGAGCGCTGTGGTACACATGGTATCCGGTGGTCTCCCGCACACACATACACAGGATGCAGTAGCACGTATGCACCGCTGCGTTTTCATTTATCAATGGATTGTTGTTGGGGTGCTTTTTTAAAAATAAAATAGAAAGACAACCCAAGAACATCTGTCTGCTAAACTAATATTCATTCATCGGTTCTATTAGAAAAGGCCTCCGGATTAGCCTGCTATATCCCGATCTTGTAATAAACGGCACCAAAACGGGAGCTAACGGTGCTAACTTAGCATCGCTAGCAGGTTAGCCCGAGTCAACTCGCCCTCTTTGCTTTGCCTGTCAGGATGCTTAACGAATTCAACCCCCCTGGATTTTGACGACTTTATTGGTAAAAAAAATGGTAATAATGGTGACCATACATGGCGTGTGCAGACGAGGCCGCCACACCAACCCTGAGCTGTAATATGCTCATTGGTGGCCGACCGTTATCTCCATTCAGGCCGGTCACCCGCTGTAAAATCGTTCCGAGCTAACGCCAATAGCGCAGCGGTAAGTGTTGCTCACACGCGCTCTGGGCGTGCTGCTGTCTCGCTTTGCTACGCCTAGATTTTTTTCTCCTATTCGGGCTTCTGTGAATCACACCGCCCCTTACTTTCCAAGATGGCGGACACTCCCAGTTTCTTATTCATTTTGCTCACGGTGGCTGATCGAGTCTGACCCGGTCTTCTGTGAACATGTGCATCTTCAGCGGTATTGATGTAGACGCCCAGGAAATATGGACGCGAAACTCGTGGCAGTATTCGTGTCAATATATATTAAAATGATATATTAGTCAAACTGTGAACCGTTACCCGGTAATTACACGAGCCTCCATTTTGTCTTGTTAAATAATTCGTTTATGATTTTAAATTCGCGTGAATGCGAAGGTCATGTGAATGAGACATCATTTTGATGACGGGGTAGTCATCCATGCCGTAGATTAGTGACCTGTGGACGGGCGAGCCGCCGCTGGCTCACAGCGGTTGGGAGTGTCCGCATAGAGCATGAGCATGGGGCGATGTATCTGTTTCCCCATCATGTTGAACGTCATTTTAAAAACTGACAATAACTGTCGTCGTTGTGGGGGGGAAATACCGTCGACACAGAGCCAGTCGCATTCTTTCTATCAGCGTTAGCCGGCCCGGTTTAGTCCAAATCTGATGACTCACGTTTTTCAACGAAACTGGCTGTGGGTTTATTTGTGCAGCCAGGTAACACATTGTATGTGGAATGGTAACTGCGGTTCAGGTTTGGACGTAAATGCTTGTTAAGAACACGTAGTGTTCAAATTAATTAGCTTAATCGGGCTCCGACGTCCAGTTAGCTACGATGCTAACGTTATCCGAGCATGCATTCGTCTGGGTTTCCTCTTTTTGTCTCAATGGTTTCGTGTGTGCTATGAGTGTGCACTTCTGAAGTTGCAGGGCGACGCCTTTTGTTCTCTTATTTCTTATTTCAAACGAACGGAAAGTCGGCTTTGTATAGGTTTTTAATGACGGCAATGCAGCCAAACACCGTTTTGTATGAATTCTGTGTAAACTGCTGTGGTCAGGTTGTTATATTGGCGGTACAAGCCTTTAAATACTTTATTTTCCTCTTTTTTTTTTTTTTAACCAAATGACTTGATGGCATTAACTACACCGTTCATCCATTGCATTAAACATGTTATCTATAACAGTGAACGTTATTGCACATATATAATTATGTACACATGCCACAATGTCTAGTAGTAGTAGTAGTAGTAGTAGTAGTAGTATAGAGGCTGCAGCATAATGCCAAGTAACTGAGAAGTGTTAATGAACTGATAACGGTCAACTTCACTGACAAATGACAATCACTTTTTACTTTATTTCACAAATTTTAGTCCCATTGAATTCAACATGCAAAGTTGTGTTGTACATGAATAAAGTTATCAATGTCAAGGAATGTGGCATGTCTCTACTTGTGCAACATTCTGTTAATCTATATTTTTGTTTCCGCGATTTATATACAGAGCGGCAGTCCTTAAAGGCCATTTTTTTTGGAAACGGTTCGCACAGTGGGAAAATCTCTAAATGGCTACTTTTGCGTTTTTATGGAAACGACCAATATGTTACTTTGGTAAACGGTGATGTCTTAAACCCACCTCTCTTTTACGTGTGCATTTGCTGTTATATTCATCTTGCGTTTGGATATTGTTTAGTCTGTTAGCGTTTATTAACTTATTTCTTTCCTTAGTCCCTCCAACCCCCCCAAGGCTTTTGCCATTCTGTTACTGTGATTGTTTACATTGTAATGTACACTTATTTAAATCAAGATTTATATAACAAAAGTGTGTACAAGGTACATGCTTAATGTTTTCTTTTGGTATAGCAGTGACACAGTGCCATTGACAGGCCTGGCATATGTATTACAGCATTTAGAGTAGTTTTTTTTTCGGGTTTGGACATTTTACGGTTTACGGAAGACTTGTTCCAAAATGAAAAAAACTTAACGTTCCATTTCCGGGTGGATGGGTCCTAAAACAATTAAACTGATCCTAGTGTTTTGGTTGATTAGTATTGAGGTCATGCGTCTTCCAATATTCACCTTTTTTATCTGGCAGGTTCCCTGTATTCATGGATCATCTTTTAAAGCATTGTGACTGGCCTCACGATGTAAAACACTTGACACTGATGTTTCACTTAGTACATGACCATTTATACGAGTCTCTGTGTTCTCGAATCAACCAAGTGACATAAGCATTACCTAAATCTTCTCTAGCACTCTACTACTTGCTACTGTCGCAGCCTGTGTAATCTGGCTGCAATTTATTTCCTTGATTAGTCCATAGAATTGTTTCCCCAAACTCAATCTCTAATGTCCTTTGTCCACAAACCAAATACATTGGTGTGATGTTTAAGTGTGGAAGCACAAACATACAGAGCCACTAAAAACAATACTTCACTAATACTCTGTGGGGTGTTTAATTATTTGTTACATGGGGTCAAGGAAACTAGTAAATATTCCGTTAAGAAGCGAAAAAAAATAGTTTTAATTATTATTATTAATAAATAAAAAACTTGAAACTGTTGATCAATTAAAATGAACTTGGAAATCAATTATTTGTTGTGGTTCGAATTTGTAATACATTTTTTGTATGTTTACCCTTTGGGTACTTAGTTTCTGTTCTACTTTCATTATTTATGACACCTACATCTGCATATCTGTCTGTCGTATTCATTTATTCAATCTTGTACTGTATGATTAAAGGCTGTATTATAGGTCTATTTTACTTTTAACTGTGTATGAATGTGGTGTTATGGTCTAGCATGCAAAAAGACAAGGGAACAGATTCTGATTTGTTTTTGTACATACCTGACTTCTTGCTTTTATTTTTTTTAGCCTGAAGAAATAGATGTGTTAATAGGAAAGGACAGAGAGGGATTCTTCACCAGTGGGATGACCTTAGGCAATAAGAAGTGCTCCGTTATCAGAGACAGCCTCCAAATTGACGGTGACTGGACAATGGACATCCGGACAAAGAGTCAAGGAGGAGAGCCAACATACAACGTTTCTGTAGGCAAAGCCGGCAAAGGTGAGCAGCACATTTGACGTTATTGGCCGAAAAAGTTTCACGGTGCTACACTGTCAACATAGCCTGCTGTGATTATAGTGCCATTAATTTAGCATAGTTATTCATTATGTGTTGTCGATGCATGTGGTATAGATATTTAATGCACCTTTCCTCAATATATGACATACACAGCTTAAAATTTCACCAGATATCCCCCTTTAAATCATCGGCTGATGTAAGTGGAAACGAGTGCATTCATGTTGTATGTTTAAATATCCAGGGAAAAGTCAAATGAAGAGGTCTATTTGACTCACTCGTGCTCTAGTTGAACATTTGTAGTGGACTTGACATTGTCTGGTGAAATATCAAAGTTGAAAAGTATATTTTCAGCAGTTTTCCTCTTAATATTAATCTTATATCATGTAGATATACAATGACTCTATCTATGCCATTTATTCCTAGTTACTGAAGTATAAATTGCTGCAAAAAAGCAGCACTAAGGTACTGGACCAAAGGCCACAAAGGATTGTTTTTTGTTTATTTTAAATACATTGCTTTATCGGTATTTAAAATATCAACGGAAGTAACAGGTATTACACATTTGTATATTATATACCTTTCAACACGTATGTGCAGATTCTTCGGTCAATCAATAACTTAAAATACTTCTGAAATAGAAGAGTGAGATTCTGAGGGTCATATCCCAATAGCATCAAGGCTGATGAAATCTGGTACAGATTTAAGTAAATTAAAGATGTGCCTTTTTGGGGTTTGCCTAAGAGTTGTGCCAGTTTTCATGTTGCCTGTATGGGCCCCCAATGCCCCGTCCACCCAACTTTTCTCAGATGCGAGTAAAATACAGGTGAGACTGTTTGTCAGCTAATTTCACTGGGCCTAATCTTAAGGCCAGAATTTTCCAATCTTCCTAAACTGCATGCCTTTCTTTTTCCTGTTTAACACAGCCCCTTACCCACAAAGTATGAATCTGTTTTCCTGCTGATATGCTCCCACTCTTCTCCTGGTTAAATGCCTATTCAGTCACTAAAGGATCGTACATGTATTGAGGAGAGGTACCACGAGCATGCTGCTGTATCCTTGTCTGCTGCATTAGTGATGTTGGTAGTCTTGAAGCTTCACTTTCTTGATCCTTGTTGCTGGATGGTGCATATTGACTACAGATGAAACAAAGAGTTTTAGGTCATGAACAGTAACCCTGTAGTATAGAAGTCGTATGGATAAGTAAATAAATAAAAAAATGTGTGAAATGGTGGGATTTTGTGCTCATTGAGGTATTTCAGATCAAAAGGTTCTCCGTTTTCAGTGATCTTTGTTTAAACCAGAGCTTAATCATTCCTGCATCTTCCAGCATATAACTTCATTGGGTTCCAGCTCATTTGTGATCTTAATGCAAGGCCCTGAACAAGTTGATTTGGAAAATTGGCTCCATTTAAAAGATAATGAATTGGTAAACCATTGGTTTCACTTGCAGAGGAACTCTGTAGATGTTGATGCTTGTGTGCACATTTGATAGTTTGCATGTGTCCGTCACAGTTAATATCCTGCTATTTTCCGTTTACGCTACATGCATATGACTTAAAGCTGCAACAACGGCTGCACTGTTGTGATGTCACAAATGCTCCCTCTTAGTGGTTTTAATTTGAAACATTGGATACAGGAAGTGGTATCGGTAAACGGCTGTAGCTTGACACGAGTGTGAAAGAAAGAGGTAAACTGAGCGAGTCAGTCTTGACATTAGATTTTTCAGTCCCTGTTTATATTCACTTTGACTGTCTGCGTAGTCTGTGCATGCACCGCCCATGTGCCCTGCCTACTCTAACCCCAGCAGCAACACTGATGCATCTTGACCACCAGCAGCACTGATCAGAAAATCAATGTTGAGCCAGCGTAAACACCAAAGCTGCTGCTGCTGCTATGCTTTGTGTCACCGTCATCTTTTGTAGCTGTCGTCTGCCTGCTGCATTTGGGTCTGTGCTCTTCTCTTTTCACTTGTGTGATCTCCACACTTTCTCTAAATGTTCCTTCTGTCTCTTTTTCTTTCAGTCTTGGTCTTGGTAATGGGCAAAGAAGGGGTCCATGGAGGCGGATTGAATAAGAAGGCATACTCAATGGCAAAATACTTGAGGGATTCAGGGTTTTAGTGTAGTTTTCACGTAGCTGGCGTAGTTGAGGGAGAGAGAGAATAAAACAAGCAAAAAGGCAAACAAAAAACACAAAACTTGAAAAAACAGACAAAAAACATAACCGTTGAACCCATTTTCTTCTCCAACAGTCCTGTTAAAAAAATAATCCCAGGAGCATTTCTAACACAGCGTGGACTCTGTCCTCAACAGTTGAGCCCCACATTAAGTGAGGTGGCAGTGAAAAGGTATCTTTCTTTTTCCAGCCTTACTGTCACCATATTTGTTCATTTATATTGTTTGTTTTTTTTCCTTTTGTGTACTCTAGCAATGGTTTTTGTCATGGGGAAGGAAGGTGTCCATGGAGGGCAGCTCAACAAGAAAGCATATACGATGGCTGACTACCTGAGGAAGTCCGGATACTAAGGCAGCCTGTACCCAGCCACCTAGCAGCTCACCCTTACCACCCTGTTGCATTTCACACCACTTCCAGTCCTAGTTGGTAGTTTTGTTTCTCCTCTGCTTCCTCTCTCCTATTTGTTATCCCTCTTTTTTTTTTTTCATCTACCCCTAACCCCCCGCCCCCAACACACTCGCTTTTTATTTTAATTTTTTTACCCCTTAAAGCACTATTATTTTTTTAATTTTATTTCTTTTTTCCCCGATAGCAAATAATTGGCATGTTCCTAACAGGTTGTCATGACGAATCTGCTCTTGACAAAGACCAGCAAAACAAAATTCTGGCCAAACACCCGGACAGTGAAAGCAATGGCGTCAATTTAGAATAGTTTTCTCTTTGCGTCATGGTGCCCATAACATGAACCCGATCATACACGGTCCCTCCCTGAGCAGCCAACACCCTTTGGAGCACTTGAGCACTAACAAAGCTCATCATGTCTTCCTCTGTTGTCTCCTCTGACCCCCCCCCCCCTCCCCAGTGTGTCCAGGAGGGGAGACTTCATGCATATCTGTCAACTCTGGTTCCCCTCCACGTACCCACCAACCTGACACGCACTCCTGCCAAAATCGTTTTTTTTCCTACCTCCCATCCCCCCGTTTTACCCCGCCCTGTTCGCTCCACACAGGTAACACTACAAGACTCTTCTTCTCACTACTCGTCCTTGCACCCCCCCTCTCCCTTCAGACTCACCACTCTGTCCTGAATATGTTGTTGGGGCAAGGTGGTAGTGGTCCACATGCTGGTAGCCTCTCCTCCCACCATCACAGCCTCCCCAGCTACACCCAAACCCATGGACATTCCACAGTAACAACGGCTCAGGCACTTAAATCTGTTTTTGTTTGTCAGCACCTGTAATGTAATTTTGTTTTTTATTTTTAAAGGCTGCCATTGTTTTTGGACCGTAGATAACCCAGCATATAACCTCCCTGGAGTATGTCCAGTTTTTTCTTTTTTGTTTTTTTTTAATAGGACCAAGTGTAGTTGAAGCTCTGGTGTTGATGCATTTGTTCTAAACCATGTGAAGGATGACTGCTAACTTTTTTTCCAATGAAGGAAACACTCAGCAGACAGTTATACATGCATAGCATGGTTAAATACATGAAGCTACAGGGGAGGTAAGGGTGGGAGTATCTGAAGAATATTCTCATAGGTTTTTTTTTTTCTTTTGTTAGAAAACAAACAACTGCATTTGTACAAACCCATGCTGCATTGACAACTACAAAACTGTGGAATAAATTGCCTTCTACTCTATAGTCGTCTGAGCTCTGGGGTATCACATGGTCTGTCTACGGTCAGTACTGCTAACTGTAACGTCCAACTGAGAAAAAAAAAAACACTTTAAAAGTAGAAATGACACTCGATGGTATTGGTTGGAAACAAAGATAGTCATGGTTGTTGAAATGTCTGCAGAACCTGTGTATCCTGTGCCATAATGTAGAGAGATCTGTTGCTGTTGTAAGATGGATTTTACCCACTGTCCACTAAAGTAATTTCATTGGCACTTTTTTCTCTTTTTGTTTTCTTTTTTTGCTTCAGCTCCACTGTTTAGGCCTTGTGGGATATGTGTACTCATTAAAAAAATCCTGTTTCAAGTCCTGTTTGCTGATTTATGTTAATTTCCTTTTCCTCACCACTTTTTTCTTACATTGGGGATTTGATTTCATATGCATAAAACCAAGAAATGCCATAAATTGATTTATCACCTTGTTTACAGACAGATCAAATAAATTTATTCCAACCAGATAAGCGTTTGCTGGCATTTTTGTTTCACAGTGAATGTCCCACTCTTTATTGCCACTTTTTCTGTGGTTGGCTGGACACTTAAGACCGGAAGCAGCCAGCCAGTGTGAAAGGGGGATGGTGTTGATGTTTAGTTATGTTTGGCCTAATCCCAGAAACCAGGATTACCTAAGAGTGGCAGTGACACCTTGGTCCATCTGTGGAAACTACAAGCTGCAGGTTTTCAGTCCAGTGTTTCATGAGATGAGCCCCAGGATAAAATGTACAATTTCCAAAGAGTCAAACAGTTGCTGAGCGTTGTTTTAAAGTCGGTAACGCATTGTCGACTCTGTAGTTTGGAGCTTCTGCTGCAGTTGCCCAAGGTTCTTTGTTCCAAGTGAGTTTCAGAGTTCATTAAGACTTTTTCAGTCAGTCCAAGTCTATTTTTACATCTTAATCAGTGCATTAACTGCACTCGCATTACTTGCACATTATGGCTTTAGCTCAGGGTTTCTCACTCCTGGTCCTGGGGAACCACTGTCCTGCTCCAACACACTTGATTCAAATAAATGAGCCGTTGTCAGGCTTTAGCAGAGATTACTGACGAGCTCATCATTTGAATCAGGTGTGTTTGAGCAGGGAAACCTGACCAGGAGTGAGAAACCAATGCTTTAGCGAATTCATTTAATGTCTGCGTTGCAATTTGTAAAAGGTTAGCACTACGATTTTTCGAAGCTGCAGTCTGTTTCCACGTCTACCATCATATCAAAGCTATAGTAGAATGTAGGCTTAAGAAATGACTTGCATCTTGGAACACTTTGACTTGATAATCTGAGCTCTTAAAGAAATTGTGGTATAAACGGCAGGGATTTTAAACGAATTCAGATTTTAGCGTCATGCCATTGAGTTTAATATCTGATGGTGTCCGTAGATGCGTATGTGCTAAAAAAAAACTTTAGGTCAGTCATTATCGACATCCAGTTGTTTCAACCTTGTTTAAAAAATCCTAAGTGTCACTGTAGAATAAAGTAGGAACATGAGCCACTCTTTTGCATGTTTTAGATGTTTCCCTGGTCAAACACACCTGATTCAAAAGGTCAGCTCGTCAGTAAGCTCTGCGGAAGCCTGATAACGACCCATTTATTGGAATCAGGTGTGTTGGAGCAGGGAAACTTAAAACATGCACCACAGCGTATACCCAGGACCAGGAGCAAGAAACCCTGTTCTCAGGTATAAAAGTAGCATGAAATGCTAACTCAAATGAGCTCAATATTGGGCGTCATCATAGCCGTCTTATCCACTAATTCTACCCAGAAATAAACATTGTGGTTTTACATTGTGGGTAAAATGTAACTCTGAAATGAAATTTGACAAGTGTGGTGGTCCAATTATTTCCACAAGTATAACTGCAGTGTATCAGACTCGCACTGTAGCACGTCTGTGTAAAGTCAACAGGTCCGTTTTTCATTGTTATGAAACTTGACAGCCAAAGGTTTCCATGTTAAGTGTCATTTTTATTTTATCGAAGTGAATTCATATTGAGAAAAGACGAACGGAACGAAAACACAGACAAGATACGCCAACTTAAAAAGGCAACAGGATTTTCTTTTCGACGAAAAAATAAAGCCGTTATGGCAAAAAGAAGAGTTAGAATATTCACTATAAACAGTATTAAAATGACCTTAAACATCTACTACAAGGCCGATCAACCAATACCTGCTCTATATTAAATGAAGTGACAGGTCTGAAGCAGCCAGAGGAAGTTCATCACAGGCAGAGTGGACACAGTTGTCCCTCAAATGTGTCTCTTCACACTTGAATTTGTGACCCACGACGTAATAACGTGATGTCACGTGGCGAGCAGCACATTCTGTGCACTGAGTGCATTTCTCACTCTGGTTTGCCTCCAGTCACTGTAACAGATGAACTGTGGCGTAAAACACAGACGGGAGCAGCTCGTCCGTCTCCTTCATGCGTCAGACTCGAAAAATAAAATGGCAAAAAATTGCTGTGATTTGAACCGTTTCTTGATTTGATGGTCATGGATGCTGCATAGCGCTTTAAATAAGCAGAACATGTATGTACAGTAGTGAACCTGTCGGAGATAAATCAAACGTAAACACGTATCTTATAGTGATCTACAGTATAGATAGTACTTTTACTGAAGTTTGTGTCAGACAATCATTGGGACTTCTTCACTAAAGGAGACAAAACAGCAGTGTGTTGTCTTTTTTTTTTTATGAATTTACAGTGTACAGTAGGACAGTCTACTGTACATCAGTGTCATCATTCCTCTCAAATCTGTCAAACAGCCCTTTCAATTATTTTCACTCACTGACCTCCCGTCACACACGTGGGAATCAACATTCAAGCCATGATCAAGCTAAAAGTGAAATTTAGATTTGTATGTGAACTTAAGGATACATTACAATGTATTTAAAGCAGCAACAGAAGCAACGGTGACCCCCCCAACAAAAGTCTCTGCAGCTGTGAGGTTGGGGTGTTGCAAAGGGAGGGAGGGGTCGGGGGGGTTTATTGACCAACAATCTGTCAAGCTTTGGGCAGGTTGTGCTCGTGGTCGTGGCTGTCGGAGGAAGGCTGCTGCAGCTGCACCACCACGGTCTCCACGGTGACCTCCTCCTCGCTGTCGCTGCTGTCCAGCTCGTCGTCCTCGTACTCGGAGGATTCCTGGTCTTGCTCCGAGTGCGACGCTCCTGACATGGTCCCGAAGGAGTGGGCGCTGGTGGAGGCCAGGGAGCGCAGCAGCGGCGTGCTCTCCGACACCTCCTCGTTCTCGTCGGGGCCGCTCTCGCCATCCTCCGAATCCGACTCCGAGTCGCCCTGTGAGGGGATCACCTTCTGTTTACACACCGGACAGGTCTTCTTGGTTTTGGTCAACCACGGGTCCACACACTTACTGTGGTAGGCTGAGGACCAAGAGGAAGGAGTTATTCACTGGCTTATTTGACCACAAAAGAAGTGAAGTTTGACTCACCATGAGAACACGGCAGGACTCGGAGTTTGTCTCCATCTTCATATTCGTCCAGGCAGATGGCGCAGACATCGTAGTTATCTCCTGGGTGGAGAAAAAAAAGGGTCTGTAGGTCAGTGATGTATTTGGCATTAAAGAAGACATTATTATACCTTATTTCTCCAAGTTAACCTAGTTCTCTGGTGTCCTAATGCACATGTCTGTGACATGCTTTGGTCAAAATACTTTAAATATGAAACACCACAGCAGTTCATCCTGCCAAAACAGCCCAGTTCAGAACGCTCGGTTTTGAGTGCCTGTCTCTTTAAATGCAAATGAGACATAGGAACCTATGTCTGAGGCTCCGGCAGCTAACAGCAGTTAGCATTTGGAAAAGCCATCATTTGCCGACTCTAGCCGTCACATTGCAGTCATATATAAAATGCATCGACTGGACACGTAAATCCTCTGAGGCTGGAAGTTTGTGTAGAACTCCATGCTGCACTGTGGAGCCAAGAATAGAACACTCGGTGGACTTCCGCTCTTCTGGATACTATTGCCCTCGCCTGCACTCTCATGGTTTTTAAGGACAAAGCAGAGACAACAATTCCAGAAACGTATCATTGCTACGTCACAATAAGTGCGGAAGTCAACATTGTGTGTTTTATTTCCTGTACTTAGACTGAGGTGGACCACAAAAACACGAGTGTGTCATTTTCTTTACACACTTCGCCTACTCAAGTATTAAAATGATTCAAAAGTTGATTTTGCATAATGTGTCTCCGTTAAAGGTCCAGTGCGTGACATGTAAGTGGGTTTACTGACATAAATTAAAAATTAAAGTAGTACCTTTGTTTTTAAAACCTTAGAGCAGGGTTTCTCACTACTGGTCACGGGGAACCACTGTTCTGCATGTTTTCGGTCCCCAACACACCTGATTCGAATAAATGGGTCGTTATCAGGCTTCAGCAGAGCTTCCTGACGAGCATTTGAATCAGGTGTGATATTGATATTGATATATCTCAATGATATATGATATTTTCAACGCCACCATAGTTTCCCTGACCTGCCTGGGGAAAAACAGGGTGAGTGAAGGAAGACACTAGATCTTTAATTAAGTTAATTTCTCTTGCTGAGTGGAGGAGAATATTAGATTATCACAGAATAATGATATATATGTGATTATATGGTTCATCTTTGATTAGATTTTCACATGAGGACATGGGGTGGATGTGGGGGGTGTTACAATTAGTTGTAACACCTTCAGCTTTTATTCAAACAGTAACCAAAACAACTGGCCACAGCTATTCCATTTTTTGGTATCGTTCCCCTGGGTTACCAGAGTAAATGGTACGGTACAGGAGGAGTTAGAACCATGACAGTCAGCTGATTGGGCGACTGAAAAGCTTCACTCCCTTGTGACCGGTGTTTCTTCAACGCCCGCAGTCTATTCTCATACATGTCCTCCATTGTTGTCCATTGTGTCGCGTATGATGTCATTGTCCGATGTCGAGCTAGGTATATTTTGCTGACGCGGCCTTCAAGCACTGTCTACATCCCACCTAACAAGTAAAGGTACTGTTCTACGTCGAAAACACAAGCCTGGCCGAGTGCTTTACCGTACATATTGTACCAAACTGAACCGTGCCATAATGGAAACACGGCTTATTACACGTTTGTCAACGGTGAACTCCAGTTGAGCTCCTTTGACTTCCCTGAATAAATGATGTTGCGGCACACGCACAAACACCTCCACCCACAGGGAGAATCCCTGTGAAGATGCCACAACTTCACTGCACTGCACTTTCTGACGTTGCAGGAAGTGCAGCGTCTTTGTGAACAAGAAGCTCAGGAATGTATCGACACACACTTTTCCTGCCCTTCCACTTCCCGGGCTGAAGGGAGGGAGGCTAGGAGGGGAGCAGAGTGGGTCGGTGTGTTTATGTAAGCTCTAAATGAGCATGTTTTCCCTAACTGGGCTTTCTGTGTCTGTGCCAGTGCTGCATGTGACCGTATAAGGATGGAGTTCACATCGACCACGGCCTCCTCTTCCACTCCTCCTCCTCCTCTTCCTGGCTTTCTTCCGTTTCTCTCTGAGTGTCAGCAGCTTAAAGTCAAGATCTTCCTCTTCACAATTTCAGTTCTTTTCTTCCCTTGCTCCAAAATCACACTAATATTTAGTCATTTTACCAACAATGTTCCTCCTGATCTTCAGACATTATTACACTCCTCCATCTTGTCCTCTCTCTCTCTCTCAGAGCAGCGTTGGACAGTCGTGGTGAGGCTGAGGGAACGTTTATGCAGGCATTGATCCAGAACACACTCAGGAAATGCTGAACTGTGGCACTGAGCTATTCTGAGTGGAGCAGAAAACAGTGGCATCCTGAACTCAAAGACTGCTCTGGAGAGATAATGAACGGAACTGTGTGTCATGTGAAATATTTATAATACAATGACGTGCTTGATAACCAGAAAAAAAAAAAAAAAAGATACCAGAGGAGCTTTCGTGAGGTCACGCTTCTGTCACGGCCGTCGTTACTAAGCAACCGAAACCTGGGAGCTGCTGAGATGACAGTGAAGTTGCTGCAGCCTCACTGAAATAATTAACACATTCAAGTGAGGGGGAGAAATGGATTGTGAGCACCACGTTCCCCTCACAGCAGCTTTACTGAAGTACATGAGGTACTGCAGTGTATTTGTTGCTACCAAAGTATCACTTCCTAGTAAATATAGAAGAAGCACAAGCAGTCCAACTATTGTTAACCCTTCTGTTACATCCTGTTGCCGCTGACAGGATTTGGCATGTGTACTTCTCATTAATGTAACTCCTCGACCGCTTACAATATCTAGAAAATTCAAAAAAATAGGCCTTTCGCCCTATGTCGGCTGAAAATGGCACAGCAACCACCACGGCCCTCATGTGGAGGATGAAACGGTATGAGATGAAGATAAAATGGATACCAGAAAGCAGAGGAATAGAGATTTGCGCCTATATACCTGTCATTATGGTAGCCCTCAGGACTTCCGCGGAACGACCGCCCAATCGCAGACAAGATTGACCAGCTTCTCAGGACCCTAATTCCCAAATTCCTAAATTCTATAGCCATAAAATCAAAATACATCCAGACAGCCTGAATATCATGATGGTCATAAGAGGGTTAAACTCAAAGGTGAGCAGGAAAATTAGTCAGTTGTAAATGTTCAGATTTATGTTCTTGATTTTAGTAGAGACTTGATAAAAGCAGAACTCCAGGTTGTTCACAACCTGTCCAATAAAAGCTGAAATGAAATGGAATTGCCCTTCAACTTTCCACACACTGATCAAGTGTTTAATGCGATCTGTACCTTTTCTGATGTCTCGTCTGCAGTCGATCGTCTCCAGACAAATGTTCCCGGTGAATCAATGCGTCTGATCATGTCTAAAAGCCTTTAGTACTTTGCTTTTTAAATGTAAACACCAGTGAGTAGACTGTATCAAAGACTCCACTGTGGACATGACTGGCTCCTTATTAATTGAAGGGCCGCTGACCAGAGATCAGCTTAGTGATGTCATTATGGTGACTGGTTCTTGTGAGTACTTTTAATGTGAACACACTTTCCTGTCTGGTCTTCGTGCTTTGGGTCGAGTCAGTTTATAATGTGGGAGGTAAACTATGTGTTATACTTATACTTTTTTTTTGGCTGTGCCGTCTACATTAATTGATGCGGGAGATCTCTTGTATTTACGTCTTCAAGCCCGTAGTACATCTTAAAAAGGACTTGTGAGCCAGTTCAGCTCTTCCCCTCCTCACTATGTTTCATTAATCAGCCAGTCTGGCAGAATTCCTCGCTCTCGGAGGATCCACGCTGTCCTACTGAACTTCAGCTGAGCACTGAATGTGTGTGTGGCAGAGAGAGCGAGAGAAGGGAGAAAAACTGAGTAAAAAGAAAAAAAAAGTATGTCACTGCTTGAGCCAATCACATGATGGCAACTGGCACTGAGACCAGTGGACTAAGAGAGAGAGGGAGACAGAGGGAGCTCCTCTGTACTGACATCAACATGCCTCACACAACGAGCCTGAGACACTGCAGCTGCTCCTCTGTGTGTGTGTGTGTGTGTCTTTATTAGGACATATTTTGGTTCAAAACCCTCGTTGTGAGGACATTTCAGTTGGCGCTCATAAATCCAAAGGGTTTTTGAAGGTTAAGACTTGGTATTACATTTATTTTATGTGCAGGGTTAGAGAGTGAGGCGTGCAGTTGAGATGATTGAGGTGAGAGTAAGCAGCTGGGGGACGCATTACGTCTATGAATTATCACAACTATAGAGAGACAAATGTGTGTGTGTGTGTGTGTGTGTGTATACTTGTAAGTGTTACCTCTCTTTACGACCTTTTCTGGCGAAAACACTCTTCATAGAGACCAAAACCTGGGTTTTAATGAGGCGGGACCTCATTTCTGGGGGTTAAGTTTAGGTTAGGGCTACGTCTGTCCAAATGAGCGAAAGTCAACACGGTGTCCTGAGAAGAAAAGCTGCACAAATGTGTGTGAGTGTCTGCTTCCTATACTTTGGAAGCAGATGTCTGAAGGGAGTGGTGGTGTGACTCATCAAACAGGAAAGGATCAGACTTCAGGTCAGGAGTCAGGCGGACAGTCCGGCCTTTCCGTCTGAACGAAGACTCCAAAACAATCCCCCTTGTTCCCTCTGCCAGCTCGCAGTTCACTGGGAGTGTGAGTGTGTTTATAATTTCCATCGCTTGCTGGACGCTGGTTGCAAGTGAAACTTGCTCAAGGGCTAAAAATGACAGTCAAACGTCAGGCTCTTAAAGCCTAAGTGGGGATGACGCAAGGTTCTGCAATAAAGCCAGAGTATAAGTCACGTTAATGGCAGGTCTGTGGTGTATGCCAGCAGCCATGGCAGCTGCTATTACATAATCCTGTACATTGACACAGATCTTTAGCTGCGACTCAGACAGGTATTGTGCGTCGATTACATGGCTACCATGGTTTTCATTAAGGCACCGTGCACCATACAGACTCTCTTTGTGTCTTTGTATTTGCCAGAGTTCTTGCTCATACACAGCCCCAGTATGCAAGGTGTGAATGAAATACATGCTCAAATGGGAGCAACAACATTTTTTTAAATGCTGTGGGGGGAAAATAAACTGAGTGTTTGTAGAGGTGACAGAAATAGCAGATGTCTGATTTTTCCAATCTCATTTCCAACACAGTAGTCCACACTTTTCTCAGCAACGTGAAGCGAGCATCTAGTGGTGATTGTCAGAACTGCGGCTGCATATTTGTACAATGACTTCACCGTGCAAGTATGTGGACTCAATCCACTTGTGATCAAATCTCTCTGGACAGATGTTAAAGGCCCAGTGTGTAACGTTTAAGAGGGCGTATTGGCAGAAATCGAATATCCTACTCATACGTATGTGTGTATAAGTGTATAATCCCTTTAAAATTGTTCTTTTCATAGCCTTAGATTAAGCCTTTTATATGTACTTCATGCTTGCTTTACAGACGCCTCTATATGTTTCTATAGCAGCCAGAATGGACAGGAACAGCTACAATGTGTGTGTTATACTATGCAAACAAACAATAAAGGCATCCTTCCTGGTATGTGAAGGCCACCGTCGTTCCCTGACATGCTTAGAAAAGAAATATCACGTCTGAACAATCACAGTAAAGCACACCACACACTCTCCCGACCTTTGCCTTTCGAATTAAGCAAGATTATGAATTGCACCTGTAAAACAGCCACACCAACACAGCCTCACAGTGTTCCTGTTCACTATAGCTGCATCTGTTTAAAGCCCCTGAAGTCCAAGCTCAGCATTATCTACTGTAGCTGAGGCCAAAGGCACCATTGGGCAATAGTCCCACTCTGTGCTGCACACAGAACTGGAGAGAAAGTACTCAGAGAGCACAAACCTCTTCTTCATAAGAAGTTATGCTTCTCACAAACAGACAAACAAATGCTGCTTAAAACAAAACCTTATTGACAAAGGTAATAACTGAAGGTTCAGGCTTGATGCCTTAACACTTGTTGGAAAGAGAAGTAAAAAGTAAAGTCTGTGACTGTGTGGACAACAGGCTGTAATCATGAAATGATGCTCTGATGACCTCTGTGATTACATTCCATTGGCTGCCAATGAAATTAAATCAGAAGTCTAGTAAATAAAAAAAAGAAAGAACAATCTGGTCCCCGAGCTTTGTAATTGTAGAGATATTGTCTCTGTTGCCAAATGTCCACACCAGTCCAACAGTGACAGCTTATGAAGCAGAGAGCCTCAAACAGGGATGAGGATCTGGTTACAGAGGCCTCAGACACTTACTATTTTTTTTCTATTTCCACACCAACGTGTACTCTTCAGACCTGAGGTGGACTCAAATGACAACAGATGAGGTTATTTATCCAGTTCTACACAATTTCCTCTGGAACCACATGACAGGGTTTCATATAACTTTAATCACATGCAGTTGTTGTCGCACAGACCCGAACAACTGCATGTGATGTGGTTTATGTCACCCTTTAAGTCAAAAGCAAGCCATCAGCATCTCTTGTGCATTATTAGAGCTTAGAAATATATATAAAATTAGTGGTATTAACCCCCACCAATAAATAAATGGGGGAAAACAGTATATGGGACATTCCGGAGACACCAGTCTTGTGTTGTAAATGCACTTCACAATAATCTCAAATGACATTTATCGGTGTGATTCATCCAAATGTAAAAGTCCTCTAATACGATGAAACATCTTTCATGAAAGCTACTTCATCATTATGTATAATGATAAATAAGAAATTGAATATACCACTGTTATGGATGTTAATATGTGCATGTGTGAATAATCATTATGAATAAGCCTTTTAAAATGTGCTTTTTGCAAGGTGCCATCTTGGGCTGCCGTATTTATACGACAGCCCAAACAGACATGTTGACACAGAAGCTTACGACGCACATGAAGACCATTTTTTCTGACATGCAAAGGCCACCATACACTCTTAGAAATAAGGGTCCTTCTTCAAGGGCTGAGGTTATACCTAGAACCATTTTGCTTCTGAAAAACCCTTTCCTGAGGAAAAGGTTTTTCAAGGGTTCTTGGTAACACTAATAGTTCCAGTAAGAACCATTTTGATACAGAGAACCCTTTAAAACCCCCTTTCCGAATAAGGGGTTATGAAGGGGTTCTATGAGGAATCCTCCAAATAATAATATAAATGTTCTACCTAGAGCCAAAAAGGACAAGCTGAAGAACCTTATATGGTTCTACTTAGCACTTTTATTTCTAAGAGTGTAGTTTCCCTGACCCTAGTCTAACCCATGTTCCTTCCTACAGGAGCCCAAACAGACAAAACAGCTCTATTTTGGTTGCTAAATTTGTAAAAGTGTAGTGCTCACTAACAGATTTGAACAATCTGTTGTTTGCACATAGGAAATATTGCATATTTTACTTCACTTCATGGAAAACAGTACATTTTAGAATTGTTGTTGTTTTAGTTATCTGGAAAATAGTCTGCCTATGACCCCTGCCCTTCGTCGAAAGTTGTTCCAAGCCTAAAAAACATTCACAGCAGTAAAAATCAAGAAAGAAGATCAAGAAAACTTGGATTTAAAGGATTAAAACAGATGCAGTACCATGTCGTGATATTCTAAGTCTCCTCTCTGCAATAGTAGAAGTTATGGAGGAGATTTTGTGAGAGTCCTGTTCTCTTCAGCCTTCTTGAAAAGTAGAGGTGTTGCTCTGCCATTTACAATGAAAGTGGAGGTTTGTGCAATCCAGGAGAAGTCCTCACTAATATTCACTCCCAGGAATGTGAAGCTGCAGACTCTTTCCACAGCCTCACTATTTATAAAGCCCTGGCCTCAAGACAGTTCTTTTCTTCCTGTAGTCCACCACAATCGTCTTGGTCTTCCCGGTGTTGAGGATGAAGTTACCGGTGAAGCATCAGGCTGCCAAGCTCCTCACCCCGTGTGATGTCTTATCATTGTCAGAGATCAAAAGTAATGACTAATGTTGTGTGATCTGCACATTTTACGATGGTGTTTCTTGCTTGGTTGGCTTGACAATCAAAGAGTGCGCACAGAAGCGGGACTCAACACTCACCACCAAGGAAGACCAGTGCACAGGGTGATGCTGGATGATTGTGTCTTTGCTTTACCTAACATTCTGTGTAGACAATTGGTCAAGAGGTTCACAATCCACTTGGCACAAGACAGTGTAGGCCAGGGTTTCTGACTTCTGGTCCTGGGGAGCCACTGTCCTGCATGTTTTAGATGTTTCCCTGCTCAAACACACCTGATTCAAATGGTCATCTTGTCAGTAAGCTCTGCTGAAGCCCGATTCCAAACCATTTGAATCAGGTGTGTTTGAGCAGGGAAACATCTAAAACATACAGGACAGTGGCTCCTCAGGACCAGGAGTGAGAAAGCCTGGTGTAGGCCAAGGCTGTGGAGTTTGCACACCAGTGTATTTGAGGATGATTGTGTTAGTCACTGAAGAGCATTTCTGACGTTGGCATTTGGTTTATCCAGGTGATCCAGTGAAAAACAGACTGATTGTTTCTGTTTCCCTGTAGGCAAAGTGGTCCCCAGTTGCAGGGCTGGCACGATTAATATGTGCCACAATCGGTTGTTTCATTCATTTCATTTCATGGTGTGATGAAACAACCATCGGCCATTTTGAAGCATTGAAATTCAAGACTTGGCCTACAGCCCCACTGAGCTCAAGACGTTTGTTAACGCTCAAATCAGGGCACACTTCTTGCCAAGCTCCAGAGAGCAGGGTTTAAAAGGTGATTAGGTAGAGATTTGGTGTCCCCTTCTTGTGTCACTAAACACTCAAGACTCAGCTGACAGAAATGCAAAAGCCTCAAGGGGCGGCGTTTCGTGGACATCTGAACTCCCTGACAAGGTTGAATGAAGCAGTTCCTGGTGGAAACCCTGAGTCAGAGTGGGTGCTGCTCGCAGCCGCAACCACCAGTGCACAGAAACCGCAGATCCTGACGTGACAGAAAAAAGCTATCTGAGCAACACGTGCTACTTTTAGCTCTTCTGTCGCATGTGCATCTGTTAGTGCCAGGCGGGGAGGAGCAGCTCGGCTCATAACCCCCTCAATTAGCAGCTTTGCAAGACTGCTACTTATCATGCACCACCCATCGTCTATAAAACAGGCTAGTGTTTCCCTCTGGACAGCTGATTGCAGTCAGGGGCTTTCCAATCGGCAAAATACAGTTGCAGGAGGAAACACAGCTGACAGAAAACAAACCACAGATGAAACTCACTTGACCATGGTACAACGTTGATTTGCATTGCAAAACAATACCCAGTCTGACCTTTGTACCTGGACTGAAAAGGAGGGCAGAAGGAAAACTAAACTAAAATGCTTACATTCACACATACTATAGGTGTGGAGATTTGTTGATCTTCTCCCCTCATTCATCTAGTTTACTATAAAATGTCCTCTTATTTTCCTCCCAATACACCTACTGTACATGTGTGCATATGGCTTTCCATCACTGGCATGACCGAGACCACATTCCAAAGCATCTGTCATGTGTCTGCTCTCAGAGGAGAGGAACTTTAATCCGGCACAGAGAGAAAAAAAAATCAAGTCCACATTAATCCGATTAGCTCTAAGGTGCAGAGTTTGAGGGAGGAATGATGAGTCTCTTCTGGGCTGAATCGTGTGAGAAAACAGCAGGACAAAACAACATATGTACATCTCTCTGATCAAGAGCTTCGCATTTTCAGCAGAGGCTGCACAACAGAGTTTGGGTGAAACAAGAGTGAAACAGTAAGCTGATGCTTCTGTAGATATGAACTCATCAGTAACACAGTCACACACAGAATAATTCAACAGGCCTCATTAGTCCCACTGTCACATGGGACACCAGCAAGCACATCCACTGACCTTGAGAAATGTTCACTGACTCTACAAAACAGTATAGATTTAAACACAGGTGTATCACACACACACATATAGAGTAATCCAAGTCCGCATTGTCCACAGTGTTAGAAATCATAACCTTGGATTAACATGGAGCCACACTGTCACTCACATGACCAGATTTATCAGTATACAGTATGAACTGCTCTTCTAAAACAGCCAAACACTGCTTCTCAGCGCTATCTTACCTGATTTGAACTTGTGAATCGGAAGTTTCTTGAGCTGATCTTTGCGCAGGCGACTCCTACGAGCTCTGTGTCGATCCTGGACAAACTTGGTAATCTGTCAAAAGCAAAAAAAAGAGAGAACATTGTCTTAAACTTTAAAATAAGGGCACACACACACACACACACACACACACACACACACACACACACACACACACACACACACACACACACACACACACACACACAGGTTTGCACACTCATTGACTTCCATTGTTTAGGACAGTCTAAACAAAGCCTTATACCTAATCTCACAATTCAAATTCCAGTCCTAAACAACCAGTTCTTTTGAAAATGACGTTCTGCTTAATATGGACCAGGTTTTAGTCTCCATGAGGACTACTGGTCCTGACAAGGTTAGTGTTTATGCCAGAAAAGGTCGAAACACACGCACATTTGTGCAGTATCCTAAGTGAGGACACTCAGACACAACGATAGCCTGTTACTCTAACCTGAACCATCACAACTAAAACCCAATTCTAACCCTAACCTTAAAACCAAAATGTCCTCACTCCTGATTAAAAGTTTTCTGGTCCTCACAAAAATACACCAACAAGATCACACACAGACACACTACTTGTCCAGGTACTGAGTCCATAAACACTGTGATTATGATGTCTGTCTCCCAAGCAACACAGTTACATAAGAACAAGTGTAACATTTCAGGCTCAAATTGGATGACAGCCTAACAGTGAAATATTATTTCCACAGGCAGGTTCAAGATGGGTTTCCTGACAAAGAACCAGTTTCACCACAAGAGTCCTTTTTCTACTGAAGTTACATAGAAACCTTACAGCAAGCATTTAACAGTGTTGCGGGTTCACAGGAGACATTTTTCTTTACTTCACTTCTTTGTATTCAAATTTGCAACTCAATGTACCAACCATGAAGACAACAATGAGGATGAGGCAGATTCCCGCGATGATGAGGAAGGGGATCAGGTAATATTCCAGCGGCAGGCTGAAGTCTGGCATGAGGACCACATATCCCCTAGAAAAACAAAACAGAAATGTTTTTATGTCAAGGAAAATGTGATCTCTACCAGTTTCATTTGCTCCCGGCAAATATTTTGAAGCCGTTGTAAACCTGAACAGAGGCTGCGGTGTTGCAGTCATTGTAATTTAAGATATTCTTTTTGGTTTACAAAGCTGCAGTATGACAGTTTCTTCTATTAATTAAAATACATTTCACACTGTGAATAAATGAGGTCAAAGGCCACAGAAATCACTGCAGTGAATCTGTAATTTAATCTGTGATTGCTGATTCAATACACACTGACAAAATGTGTTAAATATGCTATGTTAGGCGTAGTATTTACGAATGACCTTCATAGAGTACTGTGCAAAAGTCTCAGGGCACCACCTGCATTCTTGTTTTTAATGTATATTACATTACACATTATCAAGCTGTCAATGAGTTTCAATGTATACATGTGTATGTAATTCTCAAGCATATATTTTTCCACAAGAAACAGTATGACAAACAAAGGTTTTATCAGTAACATTAATGAGGGTTCAACTAGAGGTTTAAGAGTTTAGGGTTGTGCTGTTGTTCAAGTGTAAGGGTAGGTCATGGGAAATACTGCATACATGCAGTTGAGAAATAATTACACCTTACGATCATTATAGCGACTTTTCACAGTGCTATATATACAGTATCTGACACACAAGCACAAACAAGCACATCAGCACATCAGCACAACCAGCTGATCTGAAAGTGAAGAAATGAGAATTTACTGCTGTGGCTCTTCTGGACTCTTCTGACAGACTGAAAACATTTCATTACCCGATTATCACATCAGCAGCAGCAGCAGTGAAAACACAGCTTTGACACATTACAGTGCACATGGAGGCAAAGTATTTGATTCAGCTTGAGAAAGCAATGAATAAACAA
Source organism: Microchirus variegatus (assembly GCF_963457635.1). Classification (NCBI taxonomy): domain Eukaryota; kingdom Metazoa; phylum Chordata; class Actinopteri; order Pleuronectiformes; family Soleidae; genus Microchirus; species Microchirus variegatus. The sequence continues at coordinate 12,633,697 of NC_139805.1, forward strand.
AACAAAGAGTTTAGTGAGCCAGCTAATTAAAAACAGTCATTGCTTCATGATGTGACACTGACTGAAACGTTACGAGGAGAGCCGAGCACAAAGTGCTTTCAGTTATTCTGATGATGGGCAGAAAGACGGGATTGGAATTCATTTTTTACCCCTTGTCGTATGTGTAGTCGTCTTTCAGAGAATTGGCAGTCGCCTCGCCCACAAACACAGAGGGAATATCAATCTGCTTCAGAACATCCACTAAAAACAGAAACAAAAACAGCTTTTTTTTCATATAGAACTGCATGTGAATGAATAACATTGAATAGTCTTATCGCTTCAACGTGGCATATAAAAAACGATCTACCAGAGAGATCTCTGAATCCATTGTTCTGACATTGTGAGGTCATTTTATTTAGTGGCATAAACAGATGTATTAAACAACTTGTGTTTAAGACTTCCTGAAAAAAAATGTCTGGTTATAAGAGAAAGAGGAGACCTTTATATATTATTTCGAGGAGCGCCATTTCAATTTCATATTCTAATGACTACTGTTTACGATGAATATTAATGCAAGGCAATAAAACCGTCAACTTTTGAACTCGGCTACAACTCCCTTTGAGGAAAACTACTCCCCAAACCAAGCTCGGTGTTAGTGTCCCCCTTACTCCCATTGGATGTCAGAAAACTATGCTGGAGCAGTGACAACACAGACTCATGCTCAGGGAATTCTCTGGCACTGCAGGGCATCACATCCTTCCTCATTCAGAGACTTTAAACGTGGGCTTCCGGGCTGAAAGACTGCCTTTCCTTTCCTCACAAAATAAAGGCAGAAGCCCTTTAGATTTTTTTTGATATATTTAATTCATCAGTTTTCCCATCACTGTATATTGTTATAGTTTGTTTGCATTTCACAGTTTTTTGTCTTGTGTTTATTGTTGCATATGTAGACTACTGTATATGAAACCAGTCGTTTTAGATGAAATTAATAATGCAGGGTCACATGCGTAACTGGACATGTGTGAATGTTAAAGCGATGTTACAAAGTCTGTTGTTCTCGCACACTGACAATACAGGCCTTCTATTGAAGAATCACGTACAGAGAGAAAACAAAAGGTACAAACTCTTTAAGCAACATGCAACAATGGATTGGTGTTGGAGTACAGAGGAGGGAGTAACTTACGATCATTTGAGCCCATGCTGATCAAGTCATCAGAGTCCACATTATGAACAATGGCTGCCTTGTATCCTGCTTTCTGGGCATTGAGGACCTGAAAGGAAACAAACAATTTGAAATCTTGATTGTTGAATAGGCATGTGTCAGATAGTGTGTCAAACCACAGCAACATCAAACCACACTAAACATGACACAGAAATAGATGCCAGTTGTGGTAAAGAAGGGAAAGCTTGTAGATCCTTGAGTCAAACCGACTAAAACACTCAAACTGTCTTATCCTATTTCACAACATCCTTGAATGCACCACTTTGAGTTTATAGGACACAAACTACAGCGTATGTGACTTTAATTGACTGAAATGCTGCTGAATGGAGTTTATCATCAACATAATAATAAAAAAAAAAGTGGTGAGAAAAGGTAGCAGAGACCACAGAGACACAGAACTGTGTGAACTCCACTGCACCACAGAGTGTATGCAATAGATGGGATTTTTGCATTTTAATCCCAGACAGCTCATTTCTCCACGGTGACTGCTCCGTCTGAGCTGACTGAGCTGTAACTGAAGATCCAGGAAGTGTTGTATGGAGCAAAGAACCGGGACAAAGAAAGAGCTATGTGATTATGAGTGGCAGAGTAGGTAAGCAAGGCAGTTCTGTTTTATTTAACAGTGGTCACTGCAGCAGCACAAAGGCCTTTTGTGTTCCTTCAGAACAATAAGACACAACCTGACCACCAAAATTCAAGATTTTCTCAATCACAAAACCTAAACCAGGCAATGAAAAACCGAGTAATTTTACTTTGAAATGTGTACAGCACGTGCTGTGTTTGTGACACATGCGAAAAATGAAGCCATCGACGAGTTCAAAAGCTGTAGTCAGCTTATTAGTAGCAAGTGAGGGAGAGGGAGACAGTCAACGTCACACTAAAAACAGCTGACTGCTGTGTGACATAATATGCAACATAAAAAAGTTGGAACATAAAGAAAGTTGGGGAAAAAGACAGAGAGGATCAGTGATTTAATCAGAAAGTGTGCAGAAGCTCATGCTACTCCCTGACATCATCAAACTAGATGTTCTGTTATTTTCACAGAAAACTACAATAGTAGCAAGCAGGTTAGACAATTACAACTTTCTGGAAACATTCAAGAAGGAAAACAGAGAATTTCCTGCATGATGTGTGCTGCATCACTTAATCGGGGGGAACTGAAGTAACTTCCATCTGTGAGACGGCTTTTGGAGCTGTAACGCAGTATAGTAACTCCGGTATCCTGAATAACAATTGTTGTGGCTCATGGCTCACAAGCAGATGTGCTGGCGGAAATAGGAAATGACAATATAATCATGGAATGAACCATTATATTAGAGGCCAAGTGATATGGGTTTTACTGCAGTTAATGCCAGTCTAAAAACACACACATATATATATATATATGAATGTAAAGTAATGAATAAAGAAATATAAAATAAAATTTAGAATTTTTACCAGCTAAGGACTCAGCTGTGTGTATTTCACAAAAGAATAGAAAAGCAAACCTTTGCGTGTGTGTGTGTGTGTGTGTGTGTGTAGCTGCAGGCCTTTTTATATGAGCATTGTCCTCTGCTGTGATGCATGGAAATCCATTTAAATCTAATATGGGTGTGTGTGCATGTGTGTGCGTGTGTATTGTGGCCTGTGTGGACGCACACACTGAACAGCGCTGTCTTTTGTCTGTCCCTCGTCATTGTAATTTTATGCACTGTCATACATGAGGCAGTGTGTATGGCAGCCACAGCGTTGCGATCCCCATGCGTTTGCCTGTGAGAGTGTATTGTGTGGACGCATGAATGGCTGCTGTGTGCATCCAGAAGAAGGCTGCCTGGATAAGGGACAGCACGCCCACATGCATGTGTGCATCTGCCATACGCAAAATTAAACGGTCCAATTTTTGCCATTTGGTGAAGAATCCTCAGCCGATTACTAATCATTGAATTGGCCAGTTAATACAGTTTACACATTATCATTTTAAGAAACTCGGTGAATGCTGGCAAGTCCATAAAACGTTATTCTTTAATTCAATAGTTGACTTTTGAAAATACCTATAAACAGTGCGGCTGCAGCCATGGCAACAATGGCGTCAGACCGTCAGTTCTATCATATGAGGCTAAGCAAAAGCAGGCAGACACGCTCCATGTCACTTGTTGACGTAGAAAAGGGCAGGAATGCAAACGAGGCTCTTCAGGATCTCCAGAATGATTCAGAGTCATAGAGAGGGACTCCCACAGTCCCATAGTCAAACTTTTAAATTCACAAAACACTACAAGGAAAGGAAACTCAAACTATCAATGATTTATTATAAAATAACATAGCATTAATGGAACTGATAACATGGAAGTATGTGTGGTCTCCTGCTGCTGAGTTGGTGCCGTGTGATCGGCTGATTCGATATTTACATTAACCATTTACATTTACCGTGGGCGTAACATAAAGGCGGGTAAGTCTGTGAAGGTTCTCGGTCATCCAGGTCAAAGTCATCTTCAGTAGTTAGCTGTAGGCAACTGGACTGTGCAGTAAATATAGTCATTGCGTAAAAAATTGCAATTTGCTACGATTAAAAAAAAAACAAAAAAAAAAACTTTTTATACGATGATTGTGAATGCAACTGAACTGTTAATGTGTTGCAGCTGTAGTCTATGAATTGTAATGTGCGTTGATTGTTTTTTTTTACATATTAAGCCATATTCAGTGCACAATGTAGGATAAATGAAACAGCACTGTGTTGTTAGATGACAATAAGTGCTATTAAAGGGTTAGGTGGGTGTTTATCATCATGATAACAATGATAAACCTGTGCTTAGCATCCAGAAACAATGTCAGGAGGAAAAAAACAAAAGCTAAGGTTTGTGGTTCTAGATAAACCATTATAAACCATTAAATGTGTCCTGTAACCAACAATTAGAGATTCCCTTTCAGACATTGACAGGTTAACTAGTCTGCACTTTGTTGGTCTATTCAAGGGGAATTTTTACTGTTAAAGTAAGAAGCCATTCCCACTGTCTAGAGATGCCAGTGTGTGGCGTGGCCCGCCTGTATGGGATCTGCAGAGGAATTCAACCTCTGCTGCTGGCTCACCCTTGTGTTTGCACGGGCAAAGATAAGGACATTCAATGCATTCCTGAGACTGAAGAGAGGGAGTCAGAAAGCAGGAGAGGGGGGGGGGGAGAGAGAAGGGAAAATGAGATGCGAAACCAATGTCCATCATACTCATACAGAAGCCTGTGTGCGACAGGAATCGCATACAAACTCAGACCATTGTGCTGAGCTGTAGCACCCTCCTCTTTGTGGATTTAACAGCAGCCATTACACCAATAAACTGTTGTGATCCCTGTGAGACCACACACACAAATCCTTCAGCATCATAGAAACCCAACACTATTATGATGACGGTGTGCAGAAGAAAAAAGTAAAACATGTTTTTAACTTTCAATTTTGAAACAACCTTCTAATTTCTCCAAAAAGTTTCCAGAGGCGATGCCGTGTACCTCTATACTTAATTATTATTATTATTAAGGTTAAAGTTTGACATTTTACACAAGTCAGTGGCCCTGCACTGGAAAAAATGTATGATTTGCTTTTCTCAAGGGCATCTTGACATCTTGTATCGTCATGCGATGGCAGTACTTGGCTCCAGCTCCTTAGAGCTCTATATCTTTTTCTGTTTCCCCAAAGTCCACATTATTTTTCCCCATTTTTGTAGGATCAGCGCTTTGATTCAAAACAAAGTGAAATAAGCATGTGACTCTCTTCTTTTTTTTTTCTCCCTTCTTTGCATCCTGCAGTGTGCTGACCAAACTCTGACTTGGCCTGCAGCACAGTCACCAGAGGGTTATTTATAAAAATTGACCTATTATGGGATTTTTGAAAAGCAGACTAGGCTTTGCTTGACGTGCTGTTATTTTCAGGACATTGAGAATGAAATTAACCAGCTCCAGAACTTTTTTTTTTATACCAAAAGGTTAATAAACACAGTGTGACATAATTCACGTACACACACACACATTTGCATCAAGTTAAGATCTGTTCTTCAGAGTCAAACAGCACGGGGCAACGCGTGAGTGGATGCAAACAAACCTGCTGAACTTTGTGATAGAAGGTTTTTGTGCCCTTCACAGTGAAGGTCACAGCAGCTTGGAGGCCGAAAGCACTGGGCTGTGTAGTATATAACACAGTATGTGTTGAGCCTCTTCCTTTGAATGTGTGGGACTGTGTAAATGTGTAGAAAAGTGCCATTAAAGAAAGTAGACATTTGGGCAACCACTGTTAAATCACTGTAAAAACACCCTGCTCTTGTGTTTGTGCACATTTATTTATGTGAGTCAGACCTGAGTCACTTTGGTCAGAGCTGACTGGAGGTGTGTAAACAGTGCCACCTGGAGCTGACTCATGCACTGATGTCCGCACTTGAAGTGAAGTAAGTAGTTTATAGTGCCATCTAGAGGAGAGGCTGAAATTTACAACAAAGAACTGCTGCTCTGCTCACCCCCTCCCTTCCCTGAGCGCTACAGTATCCGCAGCTGGTCAAATGTCGTCCTCGTCGTCTTTCTCCGTGTCAGCAGATGAGGTTCGTGAGGCGAGGGAGAGGGCGAGCTACCGCAGCCGTAGCAGACGAAGCGGAGAGAGTGGAGGCGGGACTTCCGCTACAAGTAAAGAGACGCTTGATTTGTTCTCTCGCGTTTGTCCTTACAGGCTCCCGTAGAAACATGGCGTCTCGCTGCTAACAGTGGCTATGCAACCGCGGCCCGCGACCATGTTATTTTACATGACTTTTTGAAACACTACGAAAATGAAACAAAAACTATTATACAGTGACTAGACAATGCAGGAGCACATAATATGTATAAAAAGGTGGATTTTGGGTTATATAAACCCAAGAATACTACACATTGTCCCTTTAACCATTTAAAACCCAAAAAGAGCATCACCCGTTTTTTTTACAATTCTGATCTGCATTTTGTGTCTAGACTATGATGAAAAATGTGTTTTACACTCCTCTGGATGTGTGAGAAAGTAGCTGCAGATCGCATCACTAATTATTGCTGCACTATACCACCGTGTAGTGTGTGTGTGCTTCTGCCAATAATGATTGCATCTTCACTCCTGTGTGTGTGTGTGTGTTAGAGTATCAGCTGCCAACACTGCACAGTCTCCTCACACAGCGCTGCAGCGAAAAACATCGACTCATCTTCCCTGCCTCTCCTCCTTTACCTCCGACATCCTCTCCTTCACACTTCCCCATCCGTCACTACCCCGTTTTTTTTCTCCTCTCTAACCCAAGGTCCTCCTTCCTCTGTTTTGCTATCCATTTTTAGTTCACACTCTTGTCCATGAACGCTGTAAAAACGTTCGCCGTGCTGCACTTGTTTCGAGCAGACGTGACGTGTCGCGCGGCTCAAACTCTGGCCAGGTTAACAGTGAACGTGTGAATGTGTGTGTGTGCACAGTGCAGTGTGTGATGGCTGCGCTGCTGCATCTCGCCCACGTCTGTTCACACGGGGGAGTGTGTCTGCTGCAGAGCTGCTGCTATGTTTCACATCATTTGAAAGTGATAATAAAACATAATTTTAAATCGTCTAAATACTCCTCTGTGCTCAATTAAATACCAGGACTTTTCGATATGATGCTTGCAGGAAAAAATAGAGGCACCAGAGACACATTATCTCACATAGGTATAGTGTAGCTGCTCTCATCAGTTAACATGTGAGCCTGAATGTGAAGTGAGACATTCCACAATGCAGATATGGTTAGGATTCAGTAAATATGATGTACATCTATAAAGTAAAAGCACTCAATAGTTTCATTCATTCATTCATTCTTTATCCTTCACATAAGGGTCAAGGGCGGCGCATGTGCCAATTCCAGCTGACATAGGGTGAAAGGCGGGGTACACCCATGGACAGTCCATCAAAAGGGACACACAGAGACAAACAACCGTCCACTCTCACACTCACGCCTACTGTCAATTTAGAGAAGTCCATTTTGCTTAATCCCCAAATGTGCATGTTTTTGGAATGTGGGAGGAAACTGGAGAACCAAGAGAAAACTCACACACACATGGGGAGAACATGCAAACTCCATGTAGAAGCCAAGAGTTTGAGTTCCGTGAAACTTTATTGAGAAGCACGGATGGATGTGCAGCTTCATACTAAGTAAGTAGTACTGGCATTTCCTTGAGTACAGAGGAGTGTTTAGATTCTTTAAAACGTCTATTTTTCTATGTAGCACAGGCTCCACAGCAGACAGACACACAGCAGACACGTTCCCTGTGTAAACAAAAGAACCTTGCAAGAAGCAGCAGATAAGTAACGTAGCTGTCACATGCATCGGTCGACTGTTTGTCTGAACTGTATCAGATACAGGTACAGCTTTTCTGCTCGTCTGCAGTTTACACAGCAGCTCTCAATCAGGTCCTCATCTCCCTCCTACCCGTTGCATTTTTCTCATCATCATCATCATCTCAGTCACTCTCTCTCCTTCACCCCCCACAAACTCCCCCTGTTTTCACCCTTCCTCTTTTATATCTCCACCCACTTTTCCTCTCTCTACTCTCCTCCCTACCACTTCTTTTTTTTACCTACTACTCCATATCAAACCTCCTTCTCTCTGCCCTCAATACCCTTGTAATATCATCCCAACTCCAAAATGTCTCCAGAATTCTACTCAGCCCATTGTCTGATACTTTCGCCCTCCCGCCATTATTCTCTCCCTCCCTTCTCCTTCATTTTCTTACCTCCCTCCCTCCCTCCCTCCCCTCTGTGTTTCAGAGGAATGTGGCACACCGTAGAGCAGAGCTTGGGCTTCAGTTTCAAGGTCCAGACAACTGATTAGATAAAGAGTTCAATAAAATTGCTAACTGCCGAGATGTGTCACGTACACCGATAACACCTAATACACGTCCATGTGTGAAAGAGTCTATATTGAACTTGAGATGTCACACTACTATTCACACTTACATTGTGCTTCCCTATCCCAATTTGGCTTTAAATGTTCAATAAATGTTTGTGGAAACTGTGGAGCACGCTGACCCTGCAAAGTGTGGCACACATTGAATTTTACATACTTATCTAAAAGGTGTGCTGTCATGTGTAAGAGGAGCTTGTAAAAAAACCTTTTCTATTTACTTTAAGTTCATATATCCTGTATACTGTAAAAGTGTAAATGTACGGTGTGTGTGTGTGTTAATGAGAGAGGGCAATAGCAATGCCATGACTGTCATTTTTCAGAGCTATTGTGTCAACAGGTCAGCCGACTCCTTTTAGCCTATAACACACACACAGTCATACATTCACTCAGCCATAGTCATACCCTGTACTATGTGAGTTTGTGCAGGAAGCCAGATTACAGTTTGAATAAAGACTGTGGCCTGTGCATGTGTGCATGTGTGTATGTGTGTGTCTGTGTCACTAAGGGGCCATGAGGTCACTGCAGCACAAAAAAAAGGCAGCATGGTGAAATGTATTTACTGCAAGACACAGAGGCAGGAAGCAAGGTTACATGGGAAATGACCAGCCAACTTCAAAACTCCACAGCTGGAAAAAGCAAAGACAGCTCAGTCGATTCTTCTCATTGGCCAAGATATGGTATGATCTGACCTCCTCCTCCTCCCCCCCCAACCCATGTGTGATTGTGTGATACCTTGCAGGGCCACTCCTCAAGATAAGCCGAGGGACTTCACCACATGAAGCAACGAGAAAAGTTTTTTTTTTTATGACAGAAATGGATATAAGCATCTTGCTATTCAATAAAAGCTCACTGAGTGCCAATAACAATCACAACCCTCATCATACCAGAGTCATAGTGTTTTTCCTCCTTTACTAATTAATAAAACTAGGTCTTTGTTAGAGGATGCTTTTATTTGCTTTATTTGGATACATTTACTGTCCCTCCCTTTTCTTAACCAACCTGTGCCATTTTAGGATTTGATTTGAATATCAGCTTCTAAACTAGAACATGTGATGTACAGGTTTAATCAAATTTTCAATAATTATTTTTTTCCGATTCCACATCATTCACCAGGATTTATGCTGAGGGAAATATGTTCCTATTAATACATTTGTTCCATGAAAAAATAAATGATCCCATCACCACTAATTTATCTCAGAGAAACTCTTGCTATGTTGTCCTGTTTACTCATCATGCTCATATCATAAGTGAACAGCAGTACACTGAACTCCTGTGTTAAGAGTTTTGGAATGGAATCACAGGATTGTTTGATGCTATCGTCCCTGATCTGTGTCCTGTCAACTTGAGTTCACAGCTTCCTGACAGCAGAGAAGCCATTTACACCAGACTGCACGTTTAGACTCAACTGCGCTTTGGCAGACAGGTTTTGAACCATCTCATGGCGTGACGTTGGTCTTATATGGGAAAGTTTCCACCAGACAAAAATCTGGCACAGTAAACATCGACACTGATGGATAATACGCTTAACCGAGCCACTACGCTTTAGCATTAACCTTTGTAGTCTATGGAAGTCACAGTGGCTACTCCCGTAGAATCAGGATGGTGTTGTATTATGGTGTTTTCCACTATATAGTACCGCCTCAGCTCGCCTCGCCTCAACTCCATGGTTTGGTTGATTTTCTATTCCAATATAGTACTTCCTCGATGTGTGCGGAGTCATCACAGCACAGCTGTATGAAACTCATGGAACCTCACCTGAGCAGGTACTCAAAAAGTATGAGTTACCAGGTACCATCGCTAATGGAAAAGCAAAATAACCGTGCCGTGCCAAGGCGAGTTGCACTAGTGGAAAAACGCCATTAGAATGTATTATCCTGGATTTACACTGGACGCGTTACAGCCGCGGCACGTCAGCGGCGCAGTCGCCATTGCAAATAGCTTCAATGCTAATCAATGAGAGCATTTCCACTGGGCGTGCTGCGGAACGTCTCAGTAGCGTCCCAGAAGCGGCTCGCCGTGCCGAAACTCTTTCGATAGGTAGCAGTTCTATTTTTGCCGTTTGCCGCAGATCGCACCAGACAGGAAGTCAGACACAGGTCAACAGTCAATTGATCAGAGCGTCTCGGAGAGTCATAATGTACGACGAGAAACTGATTGTTGAAGTGGAGAAACATAAAATCATTTATGACACCAGATCAACAGTTCTTCCATGTCAGAGAATGAAAAGAAGCTGTGATGTTGTTCTTTTATACACACAGTCTATCGCGGGATATTGTGAACTTGCGTCCGTTCGAGATTATCTCGTGCTCTTCCGTGAATACCGCTGGCTCCCAAGGCACCGCGCTGCTGCTGTAACGCACCCGGTGGAGATTGCCGCTGGGCAGAGATCGAAGCAGAACCGCGCCGCTGACATGCCGTGGCTGTAACGCGTCCAGTGGAAATCCGGGGTTAGACTTAAAGCGGAACTAGACAGGAAGTTCCTATTAACGCTGTTTTTTTGGTGTGTATCTGCGTCATTACCTTGTTTATGAAGCCCTGACGGTTCGAAACAAACAGTTCAGCCATTGCTGAGAACGCTGTGTTTTATTGTAATCTCAGGGCTCAACGAGATGACTGAAAATCCCGTAATAGTTACGTAAGCAGCGGTTCTCCTGAACAACCGATCGTCCTGCTCCGGGCAGTAGTCCGGGCACATCCGGTTGCGTACATTGAACCGCAGAAGAAGAATAACGTCCGTTGTGGAGGTGTTTCACGAGCGGCAGTGTCTTCTGACTCTGGGTCTGACTCCGGTTTAAAGTCATAAAAGGGACGAAGCTATTTTTAAACACTGTTAAAACAATGTTTTGATAATGAGGAGCAGTGCATCCACCGTTCCAGAGGGGGGTGCTGCGTTTCTGAGAACGGATGTGCTGGATAGTACTGGCCAATCACAAGACTCTGTCTTCTGGGGGTGAAAGTTCACTCTGAAATCTCGCAGCAGAAAAACAGCGGCAGAAAAGAGGATTTCTATCGGCTCGTTTATAGCAACTAGGAGGTTTTTGACCATAAAAACAAGTTAATATATGTAAGTAGACCTCCATAACTAACATTTATGTGCAACAGGACCACTCTATGTCACCTTTAAATGTATGTTCCTAACAAACTGGTCAGTGGGTGTGTGGGTGACAAATTTGGAAAGTTTTTCATGTTTTCTTATGAGCAACAAAAAAATCGAACCTCACTCATTCTTGTATACATTTAAACCAGTAGAAATAGTTCACAGAAAAGACGAGAAGAGACGAGAATAAAAAGGAATATGAAAGGTTAAGGGGCAACAGAGATGGCAGAAAACAACAAATAAGGGAGAAAGAGAGGAGAGGATGGTGTGGTCACACTGAACTCAGCATATCAGAGACTATGTGTTACATAACTAGGACATTATGTCTCCATACATATAGGTCTGTCTGTCTGTCTGTCTGTGTGTGGTATTTGCAGGGGGGCAGAAAAGCCTGAGCTAAGACCGAGGGGAGGAACACGGAGAGGTTCGCTGGGGAGAGAGAGAGGGGAGGAAAAGGGTATCGTGTTTCCTGTCCACCCCCCCTCTCTACTACCAAGAGGTCAGAAAAGTCACCAATGAGGGAGCCCCCCCCCCCCCCCCCCCCCCTTCACCATCACCACCATCACCACCTCAAAGAATCCTTGTGTACAGGAAGTACAAATCTCTGCTCTCTGGAGATCCATTTTCTAAAAGAGGGTATTTCCATGGAGGAATGTTTATCTCTCTCTCTTTCTTTCTCCTTATTTGATTTAAATGTATGGACAAGTAACACCTGCTTTGTCCACTCATTGTTCGTTCTTGTTCCACCAACAACACTTTACATTATAGTTCAATAATAACATGATAACATGCTTGTGTGGGACATTTACAAATGTGAATTCAATATTTTCATGTGAACTGATTCTACCATTTCTCTGATAGCAGCCTGTAGTGATTCTCATTACCAAGCTTTTACCTAGACATTACGTTAAGAGAAATAAGATTGTAGTATAGTATTACAATAATATTGCCTTCAAATTATGACACTATCACTGTGTTAATAGTTATGTGGAATGTTAAGTGTTATTGCTGCACCTTTAACCCACTTGGGGTTAATATCGATTTAACATGAAGTGGGCTGCGCTGCACTTAATGCAACATTTATACATTTAGCATTTAACTTCAAGACAAACATTTGCAGCAGTTTCTCCATCACTCTTGGACAGATGCAGCCTTTCTGTATATTCTGCTTATTTTTCCTTTAAGATCCAGACTTTCACTGTCTATAAAAATAACATCCAGTTAAAGGATATGGTGAAAAATGGCGGTTGAAATGATAAGAAAGATTATTATGGCCATCTGGTTGACAGGGACAACTCTTTCAGCGTGTGCCTGTTAACATGCCTTCACTTGATCTTCTTCACCCCCTCCACCTCCCCATCTCCAACACTCTCTCTCGACATACGACCTCCTCTCATCATCACGTCTTATCACAACACACACACATGCACTCTCCCTCTCCTCACACACTCCTACTCTGGAAGTGCTAAGACGTGATGCAGGGTTAAGTGGGTGAGGATCCATTTTATTGCCCATTACAGCCACGGATCCATTAAAACTGTACACTGCTGCTCACTGGACGCCGATGGCTTAATATTAGGGGGGAGGTAGAGGATATACACAGAGAGAGAGAGGTGAACCACGCTTTCAGTATGACATCCCTGCATCTCTCTCACACAAATCATGTCTCAGTCAAGATGGAATTATTATTATTATTCCTTTGTTTCCCAGATAGAGAGCGAGCAAGCAGGGAGACTGTGAGTGTGATGAAAAAGCCTCCTCCTCAGCGCCTTTTAAAAAGGCTTATTCTAAGACTACAAAAAAAACATACAGTTTATACTGTATTTTAATGCAATTATACACTTATACAAACTTACTTTTGGATAGTATAATACTTCATTCCTGCCATAAAAAGCATCCTTAATGTATACGCTGGGCCTTCAACTATAGGATCTGTAAATTGCCGTATCAAGCATTAGACATACCGATCAAGTAAGTCTCATAAAAATGTTTCGTCAAAAGACAATATTACATTTGATCATAAATAAGGCTTCATTGTCCTCTCGCTTGAAGTTCAGCAGGCATGTGATTTCAATGTGAATCTTGCAATAGAACTGGTCATATGGCAGCAGTGTCAGAATGTCCAATTTACTGTGTATTTCCTGTTCAATTGCTAATACCATTTATGTTACATGTGATCCAATTTACCAAAGATAAAAAAAGATATTTATTATTCCATAATAGTCATGCACAAGAGACAGTGACAGCTTGGTTTTTGTTCTTTACAACAGCATTACAGATTATATGTCTCCCTCTTCTGGCTTATACATGCTGCCATGCATACAGCACATTGTGCGTCTGTGTGACACACAGCTATGTGAGGCCTGGTTATGTTCTAGGAGAGGGAACAGCTCGCTGCTCTGTCTGTCAACACATTTCTGTAAGCGTGTGTGTGATGCAGTCAGACCTTATAAGGGTGCATGGCTGGTCCCCAGTTACAACAGAGTAAAAAAAGAAAAGAAAGAGGGAACAAAACAAGAAAGAAAACCAGGAAATGTGAGAACACATGAATTGGGAGGCAACCAATAAAGTACAAAAGGAAATAGATTAAGAGAATAGGAGGATGCTAAGAAGTGCTTGCTTTCCTCTCTTTCAGCACATTATCCAGCCTCTTAATCATCACTCCATTTTCTCCCTTCAACTCCCAAACTTTTTACCTCACTCCTTCTCCTTACATGTTTTATTCAGTTTCCTCCATTTTACTCTGAGCAATAGGATGGAAAAGCATTCAAACATACAAGTTGTGTATGTTTGAATATGTTTCGTTTTAAACTGGCATATCCCAAACAAAGACACACAGTTCTAACTTCTCTCCTTTTGTACATCACCTTTTTCCTCACTGCATCCATCCTCACTTTACTCAGAGATCAACGCTCTGTCCATCCTCAGGCAAACCAAGCTTCTCACAGTAGAGGTCAAAACAGGAAGAAAAAAAACAGCAGCATTGGATACCAGGGGATTCTTAAGCAGGAAACTGTGTTTAGGGAAATGGCCTTTTCCTGTTTTCAGTGAAACTATCTGTGAAGCACTGCTAACAGACACGCGGTAAATACAGTGTGAGGAAAAGCACAGCAGTGAGCAGCAGTACCACATAAACTTACACTTTTAGTAGCTTGCTCTTATAGATTAAAAGCTAATAAATTTTGTTTTCAACGGTTTCACAGTGCTGTGATGCGAGTAAACACATTCACAAGATTGACTTGAAATACACAGGCACTAGAAGCCTGTCTGTGAAATACAAAGGTTGTAATTCATTGTGCCAATGTTTGGTCAGCTGGTTTGCGGAAGAGCTGAGCAATTAACCTTTTCAAACAAAAGTTGCAGTTTGAAACAAAGCAATTAACAAATTGCAAAGACTACAATTGAATAGTTTTATTTTTAATGCTGTGTGTCAACTTTAACACACGTTAACACACGTTAACGCATGACTTATTTACATGACCGGAAAAAGACGCGTGTGACGTCATGTTTACTTGACTCCTGATTGTTAAAATTAGTATCTGATGTAACGCTAAACAGATAGGCAGGACACAGGTACGCTGGTTATTCGTAGCGCTGCTCTTTTCGTTTAATAAACAGACCTCTCCAGTTCGACTGTAGGGACGCTAACGGTGCTAAAAGGAGCTAAAAGAGCTAACGATGCCGTGGCACGTAAACATGACATAACATGCGTCTTTTTCCAGTCAGTCGTCATGGAAATGTGCCATGCGTGAATTTGCGTTAACGTTGACGCCGTTATGTGGCGGTTACCATGCCCAGCACTATTTATTTTGGATTATTTTGTGATATTTTCTCCTTTACAAAGTGCATTAAATAAACGCTATAAACAATTTAGATATTTTAAGTATTACACCTTGTACTAGATTATAGTAGTTAATATTTATAAGGTCTCTCATGTAGCAATCCTCCATCTTGTGTTAAATCTATAACAAAGTAAATACTGAACTGAAGCTTGATTTAAAAGTTCTATCAAAAATCAAACAGCAACATGTCAGGAAAAAAAAGCTAAGACAGATATCCTACCCAAGTCATTCAGCCCTCGTGTCTGGTTGTGTACTTTAAGGTGATTAAGCTTTAATTATTACGCTGAGATTAAAAATCAATGTGAGGCTGATTAAGCACTTGACAAAGACAACACACGCACACTCCCACACACCACCCTACACACACAGTGTGTACAGTCGCTGTACCTTGATGTCAAAGTTGCAGTCCAATCTCTTGATGAGGACAATGAAGGCACCTGTCAAGTTGTCCCTCGGAGGAGGCTCAATGGGCTCGCACGCATTCTCCGGCCGGGCACCAATCAGGAAGCCCTGTGAGGAGGACATCAGACACATGAGCGACTTATATCCACGTACAGGCAAATGTCATTGCTTAGGAGTCAGACAAACAAGGAGCCAACTCACAAAGAAGACGTAGAGTATATTAATAACAGTAAAGCCTTCATAAACAGTCTGAGATTTAATGAAAAACAGACAAAAAGAGAGAGAAGTCATTAATAACTATTAACTTCTGAAAATCCTTTCAATAAATTAAACGCTTCACATGAGTGGGTAGACATCATTTTCAAGTACTGATGTTTTCAAGTAAATTATCTCAGTCATATCTAATCAGGTTTAGATCATTTTGTCATTTTCATTCCTTCATGTTCTACCAATGAAAGGCGGGAAACACTCAGATCACAGATCCATCACAGAGCCAACATACAGAAACCCACAACCGTTCATGGCCCTCAGTACAACCGAGATTCGAACCAGAGACTATATTTAATATCATTTATGTTGATGGTTGCTGAAGGTGGGCAAGTGAAAACATCTAAAAGCTTACATCACAAGGTAAATGACTAAACCAAACAACATGATGTGTTCTGCTGCAGCCCCAGATGTAACACTGGCGAATCAAACATTCATTTAACACGGTAATGCATCCATAATGAATGCACTTCCACTGGAGACAAGATTACAGACACAAAATGATGCATGTGTATATAATATGTATGTGTACTGCACTCTAGTAGATGTAAAGAATGCTGAGCCGCTTTATCACAGTCTCCATCTCCTTCTCTCAGTCTCTCAAACACACATACACACACACTCTGCTGCTTCCTGTCTCAAGTCCCATGTCCAACCACGGCTTTTGAAGTGACTGATGAGAGGGAGATGGCGAGTGGACAAGAGACAGCGAGGCTGACAGGATGATAAAGGGAAGGACAACAAAGGCAAAAAACAACAAATTATACGACTACAAAGGGAAAATAAATCAGGTACAGATACCCACTGGAATACTGGCAAAGGAAGAAAAATGGACAGAGTGAGACAAAAATAGAAAGGTAAGGACAAAAGAGGGACAGGATTAGAGCAGACACAGAGACGATAAAGTGTTAAAAAGGGTATACACTTCTAAACATCCACTGCTAAACCTCTCTAGGACCTTTTCTAATATAAACACTGACCTTGTCAGGACCAGCAGCCCTCATGGAGACCAAAATGTCCTAATAATAATAATAATAATAATAATAAAAATAATGATAATAGATAGGTTTTATATAGCGCTTTTCAAATGAGGCAGAGCCTTATTTCTTAGGAGCTGGTTAAGTCTAGAGCTAAGATTTGAATTGTGGTTAGGTTAAGGGCAGGGATAGGCATTAAATAGTTATGATCAAGGTTAGGAGTAACGCTTGGTTTAAATCCAAATGAATGGAAGTCAATGCAGTGTCCTAAGAAGAATAGCTGCACAAACCTGTGTGCATGTGTTTTTATGCGAGTCTTTCAAAGGCAGGGTGGTAGACAGGAAGTGTGGACTGTTGTGGGACTCTGGGAGTCTACAAGCACTTTGGCTCTCTCTCTCAAAGCTTTAAAAGAAAAAAAGACAAGTCTGAAGAGTCAGCACTTTCTCAACCTCTCTCTCTCTCTCTCTCTCACACACACACATACAGTCTGTGTGAGCCTGAGAGCATATCTTTCGTGCTGCCACACCAACATGAACATGGCATCTGAGCTGTACATGGAAAATTACCAGAGTGACACGTCACAAATACAAACAAATCTGCAGGACTGAGTGAATGCAGGGAGACCACACTGCAGACTAAATGCCAACACCGTGCTGCAGTAGGACCTGATACATGCACGCAAAAAAATACAGAGATCTGTGAAATCTGAAATCAGCGAGGAGAAACATGTGAGGAATCACCTCCTGCACACAGCACCATCACTATTGGATACCTCCTCCTCCTCCTCCTCCTACTCCAGTGCAGCGTGCTGTCTTGCAGTTCAATGACATCACTGTGCAACTGCCTCACATTCCTCCTCCTCACTTTGAAACCAGTGGCAAGGGAGCCCTCTGTTGGGCTCTGAGAAAGAAAAGGAACCCGCAAGCACTGCAGAATGCAGCGACGAGAGGACAGCGGAAAAACAGGAAATGACTGCAGGAGGAGGGGAATCCTGGAAACGTAGAGTGGAGAGGGATGAGGATGCAGTGTGGACACGGATATTTATTATTCTGACTTATCTAATAGCACCTTAAGATACAATTTTCATGACTGGGGTTTCTACTACTTTTCTATTTTGAATGAACCAATACTATGTTGATAATCTATTAATCAGTGAGGTTTTTTTTGTTAAAATAAAGACAATTTCTCCGATTTACGCTCCTTCAGCGTGAATATATTCTGGTTTCCTTGCTTCTGATATGAAATGAGACATTTGAGGTTGGAGAAATATCAATGTGCATTTTTCATAATTTCTGACATCGTTTTAAAATCAGCTTATAATAAGGGGAAAAAATGTGCACATGGTATTAGCGTCCATGTACCTTTTGTGTGCTACGTCAGGATGAGTTCATGAGTTGTCACAGTCTCTTGATTTTAAATGCACCATAACGTCAAAACATTTGACCATTTGAGTCATTCGTCAAAGCCAGTGACGTTGAAACCGAGGCGTGTTTTAGTTCACACACTGTGTCAGAAGAAAGACGTGCTTCATAAATACATGTTGCAGTGTGTCTCATGAAGAAAGCCCCAGCAGAATTCCCCACCACTGTGAAGGCAAAACACTGATTTAAAAACCTTTTTAACTCCTTCCTTCATTTCTGCTTGCTTTGTGACAACATTTTTGTACATATATATAAAGTTACAAACAAATGTGGACTAAAACCTCCTTTTTTGGAGTAATTGGCCAAATTTGACAACCTTTCCTGATTCTTTTAGCTGACGTGAAGCTACAAAAAGTGTATCTTAGTGAGGTGACTGTAACACCACCTGATACACATGTTGATTTCTGGAACATTTAACGCACAGGTGTTGAATTCAGTCCATATCAGCATATGAGATGCTTTCTGATCTGAGGTTTAGAAGTATAACTTAAAAAAAAAAAAATCCCATTTCTGTTTCATCTACAGCAGTTCTACAAAGTCAGCAAAAAGCAGAATAATTCAGTATGACTTAGCATAAAAAAGCACGTCTGGCTTGCACTACACAAACTCATTTTTTTGTGTGTGACTAATGCAGAGTTGCAGAGAAAGGGAGAGGGAGTTTCTTTGCTGGATTATTCCAAATGACAGCACAGTGACCACATATAATCCTGTCAGTAGAAAAAATAAAAGAAATAAAAATTGTTTCACAGATTCATTTGTTCTGGGATCAGTGTGAGAAAACAGTGGGAATAATAACTCCATTTAGCCTGACCAGGAATTCCTGTAAGCAGATTAGAGCGAGTGTGTGACTCCACACTCAGATTCCCCACTTTAACCTACATTGACACATTTAAATCCCCTACTTTTAGCATGACCACAACAGGAAACAGGTGAGGCTGCAGAGCCAAAAAAAACCCACTAGTTTCCACACTGTGCTTTACCACAACATTACGGCTGAAACAAACAATTATCATTGAGTAATCTCTCAGTTATTTTCTCAATTAACTGATTAGCTAGTTGGTCCATAAAATGTCAGAACATTTTGAAAAATGCTTTTCCAGAACCTTGAAATGATATTTTCAAATCTCGTTTTAACTGATTTATTTGTTTTATGGAGCAAACCAAAAGCTGAAAAATCTGAGTTTGTTTTAATTATTATTATTTTTATTTTTGTTAAAACCGCAATTAATTACTAATCGATTAATAATAGATTAATTATTGTTACAGCCCTACACTACACCATTTTGTTCTTACAAAATCAATCACAAAAAAAGAAATCACAGCATTTACTATATATACACATTGTGCATTGACCTTCTTTCAAAACTGAGGATTTCCTGTTAAATTAGGAGACTGAAATCTAAATGTGAACAATTATAGATTGCTTCTGGGTGAAACCTAAGACTGACAAGGTAATGTGAACCAGAGAAAAACCCCATTCAGGTCTGGTACCAAACATCCGTCATGAGCGATCTGGTCACGTGCAGATCTCATTATGTACACATCGTGAAGTTGAGGTCTGAACAATCCCAAGCCGCCCTGAATGCCTCCTCAGATCCAATCACAAAAACCACATTCAGCGGTGGTATGCATTTGTCCACATTCCTGAGCATGCATGGAACCACCCTAAAGACCACCTCCTGAGCTGACGTCCAATGACTTGCTGGAATTTCAAAGTATTTTTCCACTCAGTAGTCAACGACTGTATCACTGAGCAAAACATTCACGTGAATTATGTTATGGATGTTAATTTTATGCCATTTGAAGCATGAGACAAAGTGTCCTGCTGCAACTGAAACAAACCAGAGGGAGCTTTTGAGAACAAAGCAGAATAGATATCATTTTGGTGCAGCAAGTGTCAAGAAAAATAATATTAAGATAGGGATTAGGGAGTTCTTTTAAAATGTATTAACTATACCTGAACAGGGTTGCAACATTTTTTTCCCCACAATCATACCTGTGGGCAACTTTGAGTCTTCAGCATGCCTGACCTGCAGGTCTTTGGACTGTGGGAGGAAACTGGAGGTTCGAAACAAACAGTTCCAGCCACTGCTGAGAATGTGTTTTATTGTAATCTCAGGCTCAGCGAGATCTCTGAAAAAACCCGGTCCAGTTACGTAAACAGCATTTTCCTGAACAGCGGACCCTCCTGCTCTGGGCACTAGTCCGGGCACATCCGGTTGCGTAAATTGAACCGCAGAAGAAGAGGACGTCCGTTGTGGAGGTGTTTCATGAGCGACAGTGTCTTCTGACACTGGGTCTGACTCCGGGTCAAAGGTGTGAAAGAGACTGCGGCAAGGAGTCTTGACAAATCTATTTTTAAACATTGTTAAAACAATGTTTTGATAATGAGTAGCAGTGCATCCACCATTCCAGAGGGGGGCGCTGCGCTTCTGAGAACTGGTGTGCTAATTACGTCACTTTCAGGTATTGGCCAATCACAAGACAGTTGGGAAGGCTCTACGCTGGCTGGCAAATCACAACACAGTCTGTCTTCTGGGGGTGAGATTTCAGTCTGAAACAGCATGACTGACTAGAGCTTCAATGAGGAGAGATTTCTATTGGCTCGTTTCCAGCAATTAGGAGGTTTTTGGCCATAAATACAAGTTAATGTATGTAAGTAGACCTCCATAACTAACATATGTGCCATAGGACCTCTATGGGAGCTTTAATCATCGTGCAATACTGGAGACATTGGGAGTGACACATCCAAATTCACATCCAAAAGTCCTTATTGGCACAACACAGAAGGTTGTGCCAAAGTTGGCATTTACTCACTTCTATATTCCTTCTGCTGCTTCTAAAATGAGCTTAATTAGTCAGAAATATTTTGGAGTAAACCTAGATGCAGCGATGCTGTATCCATAAAACCATATTTGGTATATAAAAGCCAGACAAAATGGATAATTATAATTTCTTCTTATATTGTTATTTTTACATATTTTACCAGGGGAAGCGCGTGCACTTCTGAGTGGTCAAAAAAACATCCATCGTCGTCTCAACATCCAAATCGCAACTCAAGAGTCTCTTCTCAGACTGTGGCTATAATTGTGGAAATGAAAGAGGGAACAGAAATGAAATTAAAAAAACAAAACGTCTAAATGGCAGAACAGTTATTTAAAGTTGAGCATTGTTTCCTAGGGTATAGGGTAGTGTTATACAGTATGATATTTTCACAATAGACTGCTGTATATGACTCATATTAACTTTTATCTATGCAAAATAAATACATAAAAAATAACAAAATCACTATATTTCATATTGTAATTTCAATTTGTCATCAATCAACGACTAAGAAATTGCTTGCCATGCTTTGAGATGCTGAGGCAACTGTAAACAGCCACAGTTGTGTAAGTGGGAACAGGGGAGACTCTGTTTGAAGCCTCGCTCCCTGTGGGGAATCCTCTGGGGACAAACAGGCTTTTGCTGCCTTGTGATGCCGGAGTTTTTTTTTTTTTTCGGGCGTTACGCAGCTGCAGCACTGCAGGACAAACATCAACAATGAGTTGATCTCATTAAACGAAAACATGCACATTTTAAAGAGGCACTATTGATTTTGCATTGCAGTAAAATTAAATTTGCATGGGTTTTGAGAGAGTGTCTGTTTCCCTTATTGTATCAGAAAAGGCAAAGGAGATTTTTACTTTTATGCTACAGTATTCTAAATCTATTTCATGTTAAAAACGGTTCTTAGTGTAGCTCTGAACACCTCCCAGTCACAGACACTCGGATGCGGGAGGGTTTTGCTCTCAGGGATTAGGACAGCATGTCTGCATGGCATTTGCACTTCCTGCCCTGAGTTGACATCAACGCGGGGGAGAATAGTTGATGGAATAAGCCTTTTCTCACTTTTCATAACAAAGGATCTTGAATAAGACAAGCAACATTATACACCCCAGCAGCGTGTTTGTGTCCCATAATCCCTGCTGTTTGCCAAGCAATGTACCACATACATAAGTATGTTCATGGATTGCTCAATAGATATCCACCAGGGAAGTGACACATTGTTTTTCTCACGACAAGTCCTAATAGTATATACATTTATTAAAGAGGTTTATTAACGCACACGCACCTATGTTTATTGTATGTCGGTTTTATGTATATTTTTACTTGAGTTAGTCCGACTACAACTGGACTTTTAAAATACACGTCAACATGTTGGTCCGAAATGGTACTAAATAGAATTTGGACATAAATATCCAGATAATGTGCTCTGCCCATGCTCCACATGTGCCACCCCTGGCCAATAGGTGGAAACATATTTGAAGACGTCAGTACACAGAAGAATAAAGGTGACAAAAACAGGAAGAATTGGACTGGTACAGTTTTTGGACTGACAAACTGATTTCAAGTTCTATCAACATAAAAACTTGGATATTTAAAAGTTTATCAGTGGTAGGAAGACATTATAACAACTTGCTGCAAGCCAAACCACAAACCACCTAGCTGAAAGGCCATATCGCCACCTAGTGCAGTGGAGGTGAACACACTACAGTCACTAAACCACACAGCTCCAAGCACAGCTCTAACTATGCATGGGAATATATGCGGTTTACTATATATAGAAATGCGTCACTTCAACTATTGTCGGCATAACTATTGTAATGATGCTAAACATAGCATCATTAAAGGCAAGATAAGCGGCAGTATTTATGAATGTCCAAATATACAGCGATTAACTTGCACGTCAACACAAATGCCAAACAATAAACAAAGCTCTCTTCGTCATCGGCTTGTCTTACAAGTGCCCTAAAGCCTTGGTAAGACACAACAAACAACTGGGCTCTTGACTGAAACACCACAATGAAGAGCTTAGTCAATAGACATGAATCATTCGCTGTGTTTGTGAGCTATGTGGGTCAAACAGTAAATATGTTGCCAGGTGTGGTGGGGGTGGCATCAACAACAACATACTGTCTCACAATCTCCAACACAACGCCACAATGTTTGGGAGCATATTCAGCAAGGGTTAACAAACTTCGATGGAGCTGCACAGAAGTCTCGCCAGAGTTTGACTGGTGCGTTGTTGACATTATTTCTATAGTTTGTGGGTTCTTTCGTCATTTGTGACTATAGCTGGCTTCTACAAGACATGTATACATGTGCAAATCAAGAATTCAAGTTGAAAACCATATTCAATATTGCTCAGCTGAAACTGTCATTAATTACGACATATATCATCTTTAGCATTATGTTGTTGTTGCCATGTGCGTGTGTTACCGTTTGAATTAAAAGGAATTTAATTTTTCACCTTTAGCGCAAAAATTACTGCAAAAAATATTTATTAACGCTACCTTGTTAGTGCTTACATTGTTGTGTGACCCCTTTCCTTTCAACTATACTTAGCCACGTGTGTTTGTTTTTGGAGTTTTTATAGTTTACAAAATTATCAGGCAAATGCCTCTGACCCCTCTCCACTCACCTTCAGTCCATCGCTGGGAAGACGAAAGCCAAACCGTGCAGGCAGGTCATCAAAGTTCTCCGTTTTGTTGTCAAATGAGTACTGAAAGATGCAAGAAATGAAACATCATCACATTTCCATCAAAACATACAATGAAAGTCTGATGCACCAATAAACCAAAGGGTCGGGATCGTCTTAAACCAAGAGCTAGGTTTAGTGGTTTTAAATACTGAGGGCATTTAGATGTGATCATGTTGTTGCTACACAGCTGAACGAATTGGAATATCATTTGTTGACGATCCCTAAGGGGAGAAGCGGAATGAAGAAGAAGAAGAAGGTTGTCTGTCTGATTACTCACAGCAGCTATGTCGGCCTCCACAGGAAGCAGGTTGAGGAAAGCGAAGAGCTGAACGGTGAAGATGGTGTAAATCTGTGTCGCCGACAGCATCAGCATTCCCAGCGACAGGAGCATCTTGGCATCACTTTACAACCCCTAGTTGTTAAGGTGCTCTCTCATTAACATACACCATAAACACACACACACACACACACAAGTTGACCGAGAGGGGAAACCCTATGCACCATTTGATGTCGTCAACTGCAAAAAAAAAAACGTTTATGAGTTAGATCATTTATATAATGTTGACATTTCTTCTGTGTAAATTCAGATGACACATGGAAAACTATCTTAATTGTTAACACCAACAAATTAAAGGATGCAACACGCCATATCCATGAGGCAACCTGGTAAACTAACACCATCATTTTGTGGACATATGACATTTTAAAGGTTCAGTGTGTAACATTAAGGGGGGTTTATTTGCAGGCTTTTTGGTTTGTATGCATATATAATCACTTTGTAGCCTTATATTAAGCCTTTTTGTATGTAATTTAGCCAAGGGCCTTGCTTTTCAGAGGCTGCCATCTTGCACGGCCATGTTCCTACAGCAAACCAAATGGTTAAACCAGCCAGAGCATGTGTTTTAAAGTTTAATATGCAGACGAAAACATCCTTTCTGGCATGCGAAGGCCACCATAGATCACTGACACATTTAGGCAAGGGAAGAGTGAGTGAGTGCACGTAACGTCATCCACAGAATCTTAACACAAATTTTCAACCTGAGCATGGAAAGTTGTTAATGCATCTTCAGTAACAGCATCAAAGAACTAATATTATGAATAATGGCTTAAACCTGACTGGTTTTTAGGATCAGTTTGGACATAAAGTGTAATGTATATACAATTGTCCTGTGAGTGCATTCCAGGCTCAATCTTGCTTTGGTATTTTCTATGTTTCATTCCCAGTTGCCTCATAAAGCCTTAAGTGCACTCACTGCATGCCGAACATGTCATCAAGATGCGTACAAGTGCAAGGAAAAACCAACAAAAGAGTTGCCAGATTTTGGACCACAGAGGCATGTTGTCAATAGAGAAGTGCTGATCAAGGATTATTTTTGTTTGCATGAGTACATCTAGGAGGCAATGAAAGAATATACGCAGGATATAGTCATTACGCTTTCCGTTCTTGAATAGTGTAACCTTTATATGTCCTTTATACTTTTTCATTTCAATGCCCCTTTAACAGATATCTGATAAAATAAGAATTATATTTACCTTGTAATAATTATGCAAAAATATATTATTGAGCATCAACTAATGAGCTGATTAGTTTCCCTATAATCATTAGGTCAATAACATAATGGAAAACAGTGATTGTCCTGAAGCACAATATGGAGCTATTAAATATATACAGTCCAATAGTTCAAAATCTATTTAACGGACAAAAAAGCAGCAAAAAATCAAGCTGCTCAGAATACCAGAAATATTTGGCTACCCTTTCCCTTGAAAACTAATTTCAAGGAATAATTCATTATCACAATATTTGCAGATTAATTTTATCTGGATAAATAGACAAACCACCACAGCTCTCTACAAAGCAGCCTTGTTCAGTAACATGCGGTACAAATGGGAGAGGCTCTCGTTTGCAAGAGGAATAAGCAGTTAATCTATTTTCTCTGCCATCTTGAACCTTTAAGGGAGAGCAGACACAGTCCAGATTGTAAAAACTTAATTTTAAGAATGAATATGAATTACAACATACAGTATGTATTTGTCAAGAAAATTCTGTTGGGATGTGTGAGGCGTTTCACCACGTTTGTCCGTATCTGTGCGGTTTACCTCTGATCCTTTGATGTGTCATCTTACCTCGCTACTTTTGACCTGAATCCCTTCATTTGACTGTACTGTCTAGTTTTAATAAACCATAATATGCTTCATTAAATTAGGAATTAAGAATTAGGAATTAAGACTACATTAATATTATTAATGTAGTCTTAATTCCATGTGACTGGAGCGACACCGCAGGTATCAATGCTAGGAGAAAGACAGAATTCAGACGTTTTTATCTTGATCTGTCAAATTTGTAAATAAATGTTCGCGAAGTGCAGAAAATAACAGTTTTACAATGGTTAGGTGGTGCAATGTGCACAAAGCACGGTGGAAGGAAACAACCACATGTTACTGAAATAGCAGCTAAATTATGATGAAAACAACCCAAAAGGGAAGTGAAAGCAACATCCCACATGACAGGAGTGCACAAAATCAGGCGTTGGCAGTGAGATAATAGTTAGATGCCTCCACTTTATGGCAAGCCGTTTTAACATCACTACTGATATCTGCAACATCATTCTTACTATTCAAAACTGGTGGGTTTCAGACACCTGCAATTCAGTGTTTACTAGTCAAAATCACGCCACTTCTGCCATTCATGTGTATGCGGTGTGTTTATTATAGAGATCTACAATCATGAGTCACAATTGAAGTTTGTGATAGCTTCATTTAATTATCCTCAGTTGAAGATATGTACATTGTCCTTTTTAGATATTCTGAATTAAGTTTCAGATAGACAGAAATAAGTTGTAGATATCTGAAAGTGGAATTAAGAGACAAAACCCACATGCATGAAATGCAAGACAAATGTAATTCTGACTAGTAAAAATGTTATGTAGATATCTGAAAGTGTATTTTTTTTTTACTTGTAAGAATGGCTTGACATATATCTACAACTACTAGTCTGTAATGGTAAATTCCAGATAGTCAAACTTGGGGATTAAATGTTAAAGGTCCTTAGATGTTATATGAAATGTATTGTTTAAATGTTTTATACTTTTATACTATTCTTTCTTTTATATATTCACTATGAAATGTATTGTTTAAATGTTTTATACTATTCTTTCTTTTATATATTCACCATCTATTCTGTCATAAAAGTGTTGCAAAATAGCATATGCTACAAACTGCAAGCAGTACTGTCTATGTTTTTTTGGTCTGTCCCTATAAAAATCATGCATAAATAAATAAATAAATAATTAAAAAGGCCTGCCATAGAAATTGGAATTAGAGATATGTACAGTTGTACATGCAGACATCTGTCATGGTAATTCGAGACAGTCAAACTTGGCCATTAAACGTTATAAGGCTTGCCATACACACTGACATATTAGTGCCATATATAACTAACCTCAAATATGATCGGTTTACATACTTAACCGATTAATACAATAAAGCTAGATACGTTAATGTCACGAAATAAGGGGTTGCTACAGTTTCCGTGAACATAAATGCAAGCAGCCAGCAACAAAAACACACTGTCCTATCCTGAGTTAGCAGAACGCTAACACAGGTGGCTAGCTTGCTCTCGCGGCTGTTTACCTTTATTCCAGCCCGCAGATTTATGTTGTCGATGAGTTTATCTGCTGACAATGACATCGCTCTCCTTTAGCACGCGTCACGTGTGGGAATCTGGTGCACGGCGAATATGTTTTTCATCCCGATTGAGCGTCGGCACTGCGATCATGAACACTTTAATCCGTTAGCTTCTTCTATTTTTTCGTGTGAGAGCATAAACGTCCGTCACGTCCTCCGTTCCAGCCTCGTCCTCTGATTGGACGAACTGTCTGTCAATCATCTCGTTGCGGAAATGACTCGAGGCGTAAACAGATCCACGTGACAACCCACCCTCTACTGTCTGTCAGTCACATGAACATTACTGTCTTGTTTTTGCAGTGGGAGATGAATGGTCTGTATATTTAAGTGTTTAAATTGAGCAGTTATTTTACGGGTGTGATCATTTCTTCCCCCTCAAACTATTATGTTACTACTATTATACTATACTATATACAATAAAAGACATTAAAATCATTTTAAATACAGTACATTTTAAAATAAGTGTAAAAGGTGAAACATAGACTCTTAATCGTCAAAAATAATCCCAAATATTATGTTGGGTACAATTTTAATTTCTAAATCTAACACAGAAAACTCCTTTAATTTAATCTCCTTTAAAATCACAGGTCCTCATCCCTTGGTTCTCAAACTTTTGAACCATCTACCACCTGAGAAAATATTGAGCTCTTGAAGTGACACCATTATCACCAACGTTAAAATACAGTGCTGTAAATAGGCCGAGCAAAGTTAGCTCAGCTATGGACTTTTCACAGAAGTCAGATTTATTCCCAATAAGTTCATTTGCTCTCTCATCATCCTCCTCTTCCTCACATATACTTCACTCGCTGGTATAGTGAAATTAGATTAAGATGGAGCGAGTGATAAGGTGACTCTAATTCCTCGAACCACTCTGATCACATACCCTGGTATATACAGTAGAGAACAGTAGTTCTGATTTTCACTTTGAGAACCACGGGCCTAATCAATATTAATCAGAATTGATAATTACTGCAAGTCAGGGCAAAGTAACACTGTATGATGACAGGTGGGAGCGGACGGATTTTTAGATCATTCATCTATAAAATTTGGGAAGAGTGCTCAGTCCTAATCAACACATAGCAAAACAAATAAAGGGGAAACAGATGAAACATCAAACTGTATATTTGACAATGAAACATGAACAATTAACCGTTTAAATATTAGCATTAACCATTTGATCATTAAACTAAATTTCCTTGAAATTACAATATAAAGAATATGATGTGTGCAATAAGACCAAGAGGATGTTTTCCACAGCATCAGCAATATTTTGTTTTTCCTTTGTTATTGTGATTTGTGTTCAACATTGGCTCAAAAACCTAGTAGACAGCCTTAAACTTTAAAAGGTCAAATGCAAATTAGCTGCACCCTGTAAAACTTTATAGAAGAGCAGTAAAAGTCAAGATCTTTTCAGACGACTGTAATGTTCTGTGAAACCAGTGGGTTGTCCTTGTTCCAAAATAAAAGGCAGAAGAGGAACTGACGTAAAACCACTGGGGTTTGTGGCTCAGGTCCCAAACTTTTACATTCAAAATACACTTTCCGAGTATTTTTGAAATCCCGGTCATTCAAGACGATGACATAGAACTGCTTTGTCTGAACACTGCTGTGTTGCTGTGTACTGTAATTTAAGATTACACCTGAACTTTGACCCGTGATGGATTTAGATGAAGTCTTTTTTTTTTGCTGTCACTTGACAGATCACATGAGAATGTGATTCCAGTATCTGTGGCTACATAACATAACACATAACATCTACTCATACACAAATGCTGAAATCGATTTGTTTTATCTAAGCAGCACATATTGTTCATGCAGTGTGTTGAGATGTGTGTTTGATTATGAAACTACTGTTTAACAGAAGCAATATGTGCAGATGTATAATTTTATTCCTCAGTTTTTTAACCATATATATATGTATACTTCATCCTCCTTTTTAGCACTTATATTACAATTTCATGTCTACCAGTATTTTAAGGATTCATTAATGTCAATAAAAGTTCTGAAATGCAGATTCAATAGTGACTCGAAAATTGGTCACAATTAGGTATTTATTAATTTTGAATTAAAAGTATTTGGTCTTACTGTAAAAAAAAAAAAACATGGGTAAAGTTGGGCCCTCCCAAATCCCAACTCCTGCTCCCGTCCAATCAATGACTCTGCCCGTGACAAACCCCACATGCTCAGTCCTCAGACTCATCAGTGCACCAACCGGGAAGCCAAACAGACGGAGGACAAATGTCCTGGCCATGAGGGTGTGGGTCTACTTCGAGGACTCCTGTGAGCCTTTTGACATCCCTACAGATCTTTCTGTGAGGGCCATGAAGCGGATGGTGAAGGTAAGGTAAAAGTTCCACTCAGGAACCAAAGAGTTCTGCAGGGACCTTGATGGCTTGATTTTGAGCAGAGGTGGAAAGTAATGAATTACATTTTACTCGTTTTACTGTAACTGAGTAGGGTTTTTTGTTTGCTTGTACGTTTTTAGTCAGTCAATTTTAAAATTTGTGATTTTATTTTTACTTCGGTATGTTATTTTTTTTACATACTAAAATGTTTTACTACATTTTAAATCACATCCATTAATGAGGCCTGAATAAATCAATAAATGAATTCACACCCTGGAAACTTGAATGATGACAACAGCTGAATTGGTGCTTATTAAAGTGAGTGAGTGAGTGAGTGAGTAGGTGAGAACATTTGTGACCTTTGACCCATTTTGACTGATACATTATGAGTTTACATATTTTATTTTGTCAGCACCTTCCTTTTGTAAAGGTTTGACTTTAATTAGAAACAATTGACGTGAAGACACAAGAAGGAACCCTAACCTTGTTAAAAAAAGTAAGTTTTACTCTAAATTTTAAACAAGCTACCTTTTTACTATAACTACCAGTACTTAACTTATACTTAAATAAAAAATTATCAAAATAGTGGTACTTTTACTTGAGTAGTATATTTTAATACTGTCCACTGCAAAATATGCGTGTATTGAATATGTGGGAAAGCAACAAATACCATCGCAGAAATTAAACGTGGTTTGTCATCCTTCCTGTAGGAAAACTTTCTTGTGCCGCTGTGTGATGACAAGCTGTTTCGACAATACCTAGAGCTGAGTCACGGCGGTGCTGCTCTGGCCGACAGCTGGGCTCTGTGTGACGTTGGCATCACCAGTGGCAGTGCCATCCGATGCCTGGTAAAGGTATTAAAACGTCAAAAGTGTTTTGTTGATTTGCTGATCCCAGATTAGTTGGGATTTGGATTAAATGCACTGATGAATTTGGCTCCTGAATGACATTTAGTATTAGTTATATTTTTTTACAAAGGAATGCGAGTGATTTTACACTTAAAAAAATTAATATTAACCTGAAATTGGAGTACCTTTGATCAGCAGCACATGGGTTGGGTGGATGTTTAGAACTGGGACTATTTGTTCAACATCTCCCACTCATTAAACCTCAAATGATAATTCCCCTCAAAAACGCACTGTTCTGATGTTGTTCATGTTATTTAAGTTCATGTACATAATCAAAAAGTTGTATTATTTTTCATCAGATTAATTTGTCTTTAGTGAGTGAATTGGTGCACGAATATGGAACAAGATGTTCTCGTGTGAGCAGTAGATTGGTGGAACAGACATTTAACGCTGACTGACATCTGTGTTCTCATCACTGGGTTTTTGGGTGTCATTCCCAGGCTCGTCACTTAGCAACCATGTGTTATTGAGGGTAGTAAACAGTTTATTGTTGTGCTTAAGTGTGTGTGTGTGTGTGTGTGTGTGTGTGTGTGTGTGTGTGTGTGTGTGTGTGTTACGTCTTTAGGATTTAGGATTCAGAACCCTGGTTAACCCTGGTTCTCTGAGTTAAATCTTAATTAATTTTACAGGTAAAACCAGTGTTTGTCCTACTATTTCATGTCAGACAGTATCTGCTTTGAAAAAGGTCTACTAGGTCAAACTTTCAGTTTCATCATTCCGAACCAAATGCCAATGATCACAGAATTTGACAGATTTAAAAACTCTCCAACTGACTGGTCAGTGCAGTATCCTTAAAAGGGCAGCTGTGCAAAGTATTTTTTGATAAGGTAGAGACAGTACATATTTGTGGCCACAGGTTGGCAGCAAACTCCATCATTAGTACATGATTCCACTGATCGTGTTCCTTATTTCTATTTCTTTTCATTTAAACAAACACTGTATAAAAATTTAACAAACTTCAACTGTCACTTCAAACTCTATAAACAGGATTTGTTTTGTTGTGGTCACCTTCAGCTGATTATGTTTTGTCTTTGATGTGATGATGTTTTTTGATGGGTCTAGTGATTTAATTGTTTTTATACTATTAACTGTAACTACATGATGATGCCCTGATTATTTTTCAGACTGAGCAAAGGCCTGTGATGCATGTGTTCAATGCTGTGACTGGGGACACCATAGCCATCACAGGCAGTGAGGCTCTTCTGCACATGTCCGTTGCTCAATTGAAATCAATGGTGTCCACGCAGAGTAGCCTCCCTGTCAGCGCCTTCAGACTGAGCACATTTAATAATGTGCAGCTCTACGACTGCAACCGACTGCAGGAATATGCCATTGAGATGGGTAAGATGAGCTTTCTGCTACATAACTGATGATGTGCGACTCCATAGTGAGTGCTGTGTGATATTAGGTATAAAACTTAATTAATTACATTTTCAAAAGTTGGATTATGTTGAAAATTAATTTACTGGTCTATTCTACCACCTTGTCAATATAGAATATGACTACAATTAAGTCATACTCTAACATGCTGACATTCTTGATTTTCCAATGTTCCTGTCCTAGAGGTAGAATCCTAAAATCGCCAACATCCATCCATCCATTATCTACCGCTTTTTCCTCCACCAGAGGGTCACGGGGGGTGCTGTGCCTATCTCAGCAGACATTGGGCGATAGGCGGGGTACGCCCTGGACAGTTCGCCAATCCATCGCAGGGCCACATAGAGACAAACAACCATTCACTCACACACTCACACCTACGGTCAATTTAGAGTGACCAATTCACCTAATCCCCATATCGCATGTTTTTGGACTGTGCAACATGATGAACAAAATAAGCTATTTTAAATGAAAGAATATCAAATATTTGCAGGCTACATGCAAATTTAAAGTTAAAGGTGCATTATGTGATAAATCTTAAGCAACTGGCCATAAAATCCTCCTAATATGTCACAGAGACTCAGGAATCATGTTCATATAACAAACTGAACTCACCAACAACAACAGTATAGGCAAAATATTTGAATTAAAAAAATATTTTGCAGACTGCAAATCATGTTTATGTTTTGAAATCATGTTTTGGCCCCACCTACCACCGTCTACCAATCATTGCAGTCAGTAGAGTCTCAGCTGCCGAGCAACCACGGGTTGCCAGTTACGTCAGAAAACGAAACTTAAAAGACCTCGGTATTTTGAATTTGAATGTAGTAACCGTTTTTGGCCACATTCTTACATATGGCACCTTTAAGACAGAATAAAAGTTAGATAATATTGATTTATTTTGAAATCCATTTTTGTTTTTTTCTAAAATATAGGTACTACAGTCCGTTTGGACACATGGGATGGGTGGGTGGACTTTCTCCGAGGTTGCCTCCAGGGTCACAGGTTGACAGTCCAGACCCACCTATCTGAGGAAAGGCTTGTGATGAGGTCAGAAACTCCTGGCATGATTAAAAGTGTGATTAATGCACAATTAAAGCAGATAATGATTTTATAAATAAAGATTTTTTGAACCCGAACATAAGTGAAACCTTTCTCCTTATTCCAGGTTTCAGCTGCGGGTGGCGCTGTACATTGCTGCCACTCTAGGTCACCTGGACATGGCAGGCTGGCTGCTGGAGAGGGGGGCCCATGCTGGGAAACCCGTGGGAGTCCATCCTTACCGCCAGTGGTGTCATAAAACTGCCCACCGAGATGCTGCAAAGTGTCCCATCCATGCAGCTGTGGAAAACAGTCAGCTCCTCATCCTCAAACTCTTTGTTACCAGGAACATTTTGTCTTTGGTTTGTCAAAATCCTGATGGCCGCAACCCTTTGAAAATTGCCATTCAGCACGGCCACAGGGATTGTGTACGTTACATAGCCAACAAGCTGTGCTCAGTGGTATCTATGCCAAACATGTCCCTTCCCATGCGTATATACCTACAGATGAAACACTGGGTGAGACTGGGACAGATAAGAGCAGCCACCAATCAATCCCAATACAACACTGGTGCTCCATTCAAAGCCAGGGTGGGAGACATGTTGCTGGTTGATGGCTTCAACCAGCCACAGATGTCTTATAAAGCCAGGAAAGCTACGACCACACCAACAAGAGGAATCCAGTCCAAGACTGTGCAACCCCTACCGCCCATTGGAAACCTTTTTTCAGTGTCGCTCTCTAAAAAGGCACAACCCCAGCGACCCAGCATGCAGTCAGTGAACCCTGGTGACCTTAAAACGACACAGAACAGGTGGAAGAGCGATGTGGAAGGGGGCAGGTTTCCACTCCTGTCAGTTAACAGAGAGAGGACGAAAAAGACAGCGTTTGCTGGACCACCACCAAACTTTTCCAATATTCTGACTGCCTCTCTGGAGACTCTCTCTCAGCAGTGCGACCGAACACCAAGAGAAAATGCCATATACGACCTAGGCATAGCCAGGTGTGTATTTCCTTCAGTATTCTATTGTACATACTGTATTTATGTCCATTTTTAAAATGACTCATTGTAGACTAGTAGGTGCTTAATAAAAATTATGACCATGGCAGTTCTATATTTACTTATAATTAGACTGCATCAGGAAGGTACAGGAAGAGATACAAAAATATGTGGACCTGTTTCTTCAAATGCTATGTGTAATATTTTTTCTCCTTAATCTAGTACCTTCAAAGAAAAACCTTGGTCAAAACAGCTGAGCATTGCACGGACTTTGGCAAGGAGGCGCCTCCATCCCATGGCCTGATACTCATAGTTCCCATCAATATGGACAAGTCATATCCTGATCCATAAGCTTCCATACACTGTGGACATGAAGAATCCCTCAGGGTGACAACTGACGAGTGTCACTCAGGCTTAGTTTGTCATTAAAGATTAAACCTATATATTCTATCATTACTCTTCACAGAAAAACAACACACATTATGGACATATATGATTCATGCATGATGTTTTGTGTTGGACAAAGGTCCAAGCAAGGACTGGCCTTTTAGCTGAAGTAACTTAAGTATTTACTATTGCGTATATATACACGTATATAACTGTTTTTGAAATATTATATTGGATAATAAACTTTATTATCTTTATCTTGAACTGTTCATTGTCCTCTGTTCTTGAATGTCTGTATCAACCTTTGTTTTACTTTGCAATTCATTACCTCTGTCAAGGACGTGTTTGGACACGATTTTGTTTGTTAGTTTGAAGCATAACTCAAAAAGTAAAAGACTGCTTTAAATTTTATTTTCTAGGGATATAGGTTAAGGCCCAAGACAGAAATAGTTAATTTTATGTTGGCATCTTTATTCAGGTTAAGTATAATGATTGACACTAGTGAAAGGGAGCAGACTTGGTGGAGGTTCAAAGTACTTAAGTTAGTTACTATGTACACATTTATTTATACATCTTATTGGAACAAATGTGTAACAATTTGGTCTTTCTTAAATGTACTTGTGTGTATTGTGTTATAATCACACACCCGGACCCATAACCTCTCATTCTGCTTTGTTATGTGTACTTACATTTTCCCCCATAATTCCCTTCCATACAGAACAGATGATGAATGATATAATAATAAAGAAACGTGAAAACAATACTTGGAAACCGATTCAGCGTCCGTAACGTCAATAACTACATCCAAATAATATAATTTCTCCTTGAAGTATTTGTAAACTCGACATTTCCGGACATTAAAGGTACCGCCAGCGGGGAGTCTCGCGAAGTCTCGCGATATTACGAGTATCGGGCAGCGCCTCCACTGCCGCTGTTTCCCTTCCACTCTCACTCAGTGTGAATCACAGGTGAACAGCAGACATGCTGAACAGCAAGGATCATCCTGAGCTTTGCCCTGAGCTTATGATAGAGCACTGAAGTATGACGGGGAGCGTGTTGAAAACCGAAGTTATAATTTTCTAAAATCTGAGAAACAGAAATCACAAAAGCGGGAAATCCACTGAAGTCGCAACACTTGGACCAGAGGCAGTCAGCCGGTGTGACAGTTAGCTTGTGGGAATGGCAGCTCCCCGGCCGATTAAAGGCATCCTGAAAAACAAGGGCAGTGGCACAGACCTCAAATCGCTTCCCGAGGAGGTGCAGGGAGAGAGTTCTGAACCAGCGCCTGGACTCTCGGAGGAGGAACAACAGTAAGTTTTCAGTTCGGCTGTCACCAAGCTAGAAGCCCGGTAACGTTAGCTAGCCGTAAACTTGTTAGCCTGTGTAACGTCACGGCTAACCGTATCGTAAAAGTCACTTGTGCACGTTGTGCATGACAACCTCCAGTGTGTGTTACTATGAAAACGTTGTGTCCTTTCCTTGCCAGTATGCAATGATTTATCACCCCTTATCTAAAACGTATGTACAAACAAGAGCTAACATGTGTCCCACGGAGATGTTTGTTTGGTTAGCGTGTTCGGTAGCAAACGTGAAATAAACCCTAGTAACCAACATTTGCGTTATTAAACGCCATGCACTGCATTAAAGTATTACTTACGACTCAGTCGTTAGTTAAAACCACGTTTTAAAGGCACAGTTTCACCCGTCGTGCAGCGATAACCGTATTTGGGCAAATTGACACCAACTCAACTGAAGTTTCGCCCCCATGTGCACGAAGTGTTATACCACGATACCGCTTTACCGATGTCACAACCTCCAGTGTCTACTGATATCAGACTGATACTGTTATTTTAGACTTGTTAAACTTGTAACACTAATTAATAACACATTTGTGCTGAGTCATTGTAAGCTATTTCAAGAATAACACAATTGTCCAGCTGTATAACATAAATGACTCGGCTAAAATGCTGTTGCTGAATTTTATTGACATATTTACAGTCGTAATGAAATATTCGATTTTTTGGGATTGTATTGTATTTTGCATTTTATTTTTTTAAATATTATTTTTATTTCCAATATCGGACCGATTCTGAGTATCGTATTGGCTCATCCCTAGTTATACTCAATTAAATATGTTTAAGCCTAGGTGGTTGGTCATGTCCTCATATAACCTTAGGTTGATGTATGGCTAGACAATAAATATCAACATTGACCTATCTGTATTTAACCCGTACACACATATAATAACGTAAATTAATTTTACTTTTATTATATCTGAACAAGTTGTATATTAGTCAAAATTGGTATCTCCATCCATCCATTATCTACCGCTGTATCACGGGGGTGCTGTGCCAATCTCAGCTGAAATTCCGTACATTGTCAACTATGTTTTGCATAAGATTGAATATGATTCATGGTATTTATTGTTATACTTAAAGCCACAACACATTTTAATGAATTGTCTTGGATTTATTGCTTTAGCATCAAACTACCATAGATACTCAAAATCTTTAAAGGGAAATTTGAGTCATTTAAAATGTAATCGAGACGACAGTGCTGGGTGTGCCCCATGTTTCATCTCTGGCAGCACTTGATCTCACATCCACTTGTGCTTTATTTCACCTCATTAATTTTATACTTCCTGACAAACCCAGTGCTTCCTGAACACATCTTATGTGCCAGTTTGTCTTGAACACTTAAATAGATGTTTTGCCTAGTCACATATTGCATTGCTTGGTATGATTTCCACCCTAATGCTGGCCAGGAGCGACAGTTGGGCTCCTTTACCTCCTCCCAGCAGAGGAAATATCAAGCGTGTTATATGACAGTGGGATGTCTGAGATAAGGTCAAGAGGAGTGGCAGGGCCAATAAATGAGTGTGTGTCACTGCTAACAATCTCACAGTTTAGGAACACACCTAAACTTATTATTTAAAAAATCAATAATAACAATTCAACATATTGTGGCTTAAACATATGTTAAAGTCATAAAAAGTCTCAAAATATGAGTGCATAAACACATTGTGGCTTTTTAGGTTTTACCAGAATGGAATCCTGTCTGATTCACAGTCAGGGTGATGCATTAACACCACCCACCAGCCAAATGCTGCTAAATCATTGATGATGGGTGGAGATTCTGCCTGCTGTTACAGTTGGTTTGGGCAGTGTCATCAGCTGAGTTTCAGTAGGTTATTATTATTATTATATTCTATTAATCTGTCGACTATTTGCTTGAAATCTTGTTTTATTTATTGAAGAAAGACTCAAACTAAAGTACAAGTTAAGTAATTTATTAATCAATAAACTAGTGGGACAGGCATCAGAAATCAACAGTTG
The DNA here is from genome assembly GCF_963457635.1 of Microchirus variegatus. NCBI lineage: Eukaryota > Metazoa > Chordata > Actinopteri > Pleuronectiformes > Soleidae > Microchirus > Microchirus variegatus. Next base: position 12,671,390 of record NC_139805.1, read on the forward strand.
TCGCAGATGTTGTGTACATTGAACTGGATAAATTGCTGTACACTTTTCAATGCACTGTGTCTGTTTGTTAAACTTCAATGTGAATACTTTCTATTGTTCACCCTGCTTCTGCTATTCCATTAGGTCCAGCCACACAAAGAGAAATAAGGAAGGACTGAAGGATGGCAGTTATAACTGAGCACCATTACAACTGTGTCAGGCATTATCTCTGTTGATAGAAAAGACAGTCAAAGGAACTGAAGAAGAAATTGTTTTGTGGAAGAATCCTTTGTGTTCAAGCACCAGGTTTATATAGAGCAGAAGAACAATTTGTGTGCTCTGATATTCAAAAGATAAACTGTCATACACACACACACTCCTAATTGATCAGTTATCCTAACACCACCTCATAAATGTATCACCCTGCCTTGTGTGGACGGTGTACAGTAGAAAAATACTATAGCTCATTCTACAGTGTCAACAACCAGAGGGTATCACCCTGAACTAGCTCCACAAATACCTACCACTCACACTTTGGTCTACCATCTGTCCATATTTAAACAATTCAGGTTCCCATCATACATTTCTAGTCAGAACGTGGATCCAGGAGATTTAACACTTGGTGCTTACATTCTCACTCTCTAGAGGTCAGTTCTCTGGATGCCTGTTTTTAATCACCTTTTAGTATGTGGAGACCAATACAATCTGTAGAAGGGAACTACTGGAAAAAACCAAATGATTATGTGCATCCTGTAAATTATCTATACAGGTATCATAATGTTTAATTTGCGCAGTTCCCTAGCGGCTCCAATTATGTGTATTTATCCTGAGCGAACATTTAGGTTTTTTGAAAAAAACAAACTTTCATACAGGTATGCTTGAGCATCATCAACTTCATTGTTGCTACTATAAGACAGTCATGCTTGACTTGCTTTTTGGACCCATTGGAGACTTTTTGTTATCCCTCTGCTATTATTTCATTAACAGTGATGTCAAAGGCTCAGACCCAGTCATATATAATTCACAGATGCCTCCATGAAACTCAACCCCTCCTTCACTGTCCTGAAAGCCTCATCCTAGCTGTGTGATGGACAGTTCGAATGACAGGCAGTATCTGGCTTTCTATAATGTGGACAGAAAAGTAGCACTCCTAGTATCCTCCTTTGTGTAGATTAGATTAAAGTAAATTGTTGGCAAAGGTGGGCATCAACAACGGTCACATCAACACAAAGCAGGCACTGAGTACAAATCCTTCATTATCTCACTCTTGAAGCTCTGTCATTTAATACAGAGGCAGGCAACACATCTAAGGGATAGAAGTGTAATTTCATTAAATTGAAAAGACCTTTATTATAATCAATTGTTCAAGCTGCAGATTTTTTTGTTTGACTTCGAAAATAGGGCCAGGCCATACTTGCTACATTCCACATCTGTGGAAACATACTCTCCATATCTGCATGTACATACATGCCCCTATTTCCATTCATACTTAACATACTTTACCCTAATCCCATGTAGTCTATATTCCTATCCCTAACCTGTGCTTTTGTCTTGACACATTGTGTGACGTTGTCTTGTACACCTCAGTTTCAAACGAAGTCCTGCAGCTGCTTCTGTTGGTATCTTCAATCTATAGGAGTGGAGGTCACAGAGCTGGACCTTTCCCCACTCCTGTCTTACTATGCTACCTGATAGCACAGCTCGTCTCTCAGTGATGATTCACTCTGTTTAATGAGTTTTACTAAAGCGTTGTGCCGCAAGCTGTTGACCACCCTTGAATGAGTGCCATCATCACTTGAGAAGTACATCTCTTTGTTGAGTGCATGCCGTCTGTTTCCCCCCCTGCAAAGGCATGTGTTTAATCACTGTATCATACAGTTTATGTGATGGTTTTTCTCTGAATGAGCGAGTGGGTCATGCATTTTCCTTAACCGATAGTTGAAATTAAAAATAGTTGGATAATTGTTAACAATAAATGAGAAAAACACTCTTTTTTTTCTTATTTTGTATTTCAAATGTTGTGTTGTTTGTGTAATGAATCACAAATAATAATAGACTAATAAACTAGTCAATATTAGTATCACCTCAGACACGTTAATGTCAAGTAAGAAGTAGGATCTGGGCCTAATCTTGTGCAGAAAGGATGGGATTGAATTTGGGAAAATGAGGAGAAGCCTTGTTTCAAATATAAACTAAATGTAAATGGTGTTATCAAATGTGTGTTCAGCTCTTGACCTAATTCTCTCACTGGTCAACCATAAACCTCACTCAGTCCCTCACTTGCATCCTATTACCTTGAAGCAAAAGCAAATACCATGACACTAACTGAAAGTCTTCAAGGAACTAAATTAGTGCAGATGACATTTTAGTGCTTTTTCATCTGTGAGTTCCTAAAATAATTCAGTCTGATATGAAACTAGGGCATTTTAAGACCTAGATTAAATTTGGTTGCTCTCTTTTCCCCAGTGAATGTGATGGTGGGTGAGACGCTTCTGTGCAGTCGTGGTCTACATCACAATTGTCCTTTTGACCCTGATTTTGACCTCTGTTCTTTTTTATTTTCTTTTTACTTTTTCAGGAAGAAATCGCAGAAATGGGATGAGATGAACATCCTGGCCACATACCATCCACCTGACAAAGACTATGGCCTGATGAAGATAGATGAACCCAACACACCTTACAACAGGTAGTTTTCTTGTTCTCCTGAGTGAAAACTGATGTTTGTGGTAATATAACGACTCTCCTTTCAGTCTTAACAGAAAGTCCATAAAGTATATAAGTGCAAGTTCATGGAGGCACTTTGATGTATGACACCGACTCGGCTTGAATGGATTATTGCTCTCTTCCTTGATTTTGATTTTTACTGACCCAATGCAGCTCTCTCCCTTGATTAAGACGTACACTCGTCACAGGTTATTCTGTTGCCTCATTTCCCCTTTATTTAATTGATTTGTCTCTTTCAGGATGGTGGGGGATGACGATGATGAAGGGGCACAGAGCGACTCGGACGGCCACGGTGGACTCCCAGCTGACGACCTGGCATCAAAGTAAGAAAGACACCACGATAATAAAGCGATGCTGTGCAAATTATGACAGAGGCAGAGAGGAAGTAAACAGGTTTCCTACACTTTTATAGAAGCTGACACCGTATGTATCTTTTCTTCTAATCACCTTGAGTATCTGACCCCCTAAGACACTCAAAGGCCACCTTACTCCGATGTTACACAGAGGAAAAGGTTTTGGGCTACTGCTGTAACGAGTTTGAAATGTATTAAAAGATTTTATTGGATTATATTTTTATTATAGGATAGGCAAACATTTAACGTTAAAGCTGCTAGTGTCCACATACTCTCACACAAATGCAAAGCGCAGTAAAATGTAGCAGGCAGTGTCCTCCCAGTGCTCCAGGCACTGCATCTTGACGAACTGTATCCTCTTTCCTGAAAAGGCCACGCTCTTGTCGACGATGAGAACAGTCTCCTGGTTTAAGCCAGTAGCTTGTACTTTAGGTCAAGATATAAGAGAGTCACAGAGAAGTCAGACACAATATGAAAACAACCAGTTATACTGAAATGGTATGTTGTAAATCCACTGTCCTCTGAGAACATCATAATGTAAACACAACTGATGGCATTTCTATGTTTACCTAGAAGGGATTCCTGTACTTACTCTCTGTCACGTAAGCTGTTGAATCATAAACACCTGATCTGAATAACTGAATAACTGATGAAAGGATTTTGCTTTACATTGTAGGGAACAGTGAAATTCTTGTTTCTTAAAAGCAAATGTCAACATGCTTATTTTTAATAGAGTCATTTTGCCTCGTTGACTTTCTTCTAGATAAAATCTAGATAAACCACATTATGAGAGTGCAGACTGGATGTACAAGAGTCAAAATACAAGTTGTAATATGGAAGAGAATAAGTTGGAATTTGTTACTTTAGATGCATGAAGGTTTTCTTTGTTTTGTCTGACTGTCTTGTGGACTTGCCTTATAAACACTAGCCAGTACTGTTGCTGTTGTAAGGTTTTAGTGTCATCAAAGTCCTAAAACAGCCTGAACCAGTGTTTTATACCAACTGTTAACAAGCACAGGGCAGAAATCCACCATACATTAAAATAATTTTAAGTGAATGACTACAAGTGTGGATTGGTATGGTGAACAGCGTTTTTGTCGTCAAAGGGAGTTTGCGAAGTGTATTTGCCGTGGGTCATCGTGCTGCTTATATAAGTGCATTGGTGCAGGGATGGAATGTGATAGTTTGAGTATGTGTATGCCTGTCCACAGAGAGGGTAGTGATTGGCTATGGGCTTGTAAGTCAATTTAACCTCTGTCAAATCTCATTTAACAAAAATGCATCTCTTGGTCGCTGACGCAAAGAAAAGCTGCTGTACTGAGAAACACATTGGGACTGATGGGTTTCTTTTAGAGTTTGGAGCTCATTTGACGGTGGTTGTAAATGTAATGGACATTTGTTTAATTTAGAAGTGACGCACCACAGCTTTGAAACTTTTTTTTTGCAACCATGAGAGATGTGGATAGTAACTCTTGTTATTTTCATCTCATGCTTGAGTTCTCCCACACTCTCTCAGTGCCTACTCTCTCCTCCCCCTCGCCTAAAATCTCTACATCTTTGTTCCTCCAATGTTTGCCTGTGGTAGGCCTTTTTTTTTTTTAACCATTTCTACGCAATGAGTTAGTGGGAGCTATTGTTGATCTCGTGTCTGTTTGTCCATGTGTCATTTAATGGAAGAAAAAACACAGCAGAGGAACTGCAATGGGGAATTTTTAGACAGATAATTCATCCTAATCTCGGAGTGTTTTATCTTATTTTGTTGTCGCTTTCCATCTTTTTAAAGGCTGGTTGAAGCAGAGGGTTCAGATCCTCGTTTCATGTGTAAAGAGGAAGAGAGCAGTGAGGAAGAGGATGAAGAGGAGCTAACTCCTGAAGAACAAGGTAAATTATCATATCCACACCTACCCGGGCATTCAGGTCAACTGTTAATTGACAGTTACTGTCAACCAGTGTGAGAACTAACATTGACAGCAGAGCCTGGGCCTGATCGCCGTGTCTCGCCGCTGTCCAATAATGAGTCACTGTAGATTCCAGTCTGTCCTGAAGACATAGTGCTGTTCAGAAGTCATGCGTCTTTTAAATGCAATAGTTGGCCAAAGCACTGGGCAAATGACCTTCAGCACTGTGTGTGTGTGTGTGTGTGTGTTCCTCTCAAAAGGTGCACTCACACACAGTGTTGGGATGCTGTTGACTGTTCTCAGGCATTATTACCAAAGGTGCCAGTAGAGCCATATAACTGTTTCAATGCTTGCCAATTGTTTCACAATTATATCTGAATTAAGTAGGTCATAAAGCAAGAGAACACTGTGGGCACTTCACATGCAGTTGTATAATCTAACTGCAGAACTGCTGCCTTGGCAGTTTTTGACACACAGCTGTAAACATGCCAACTCATTAGTTTTACAGCTGTAGAAGGAAATGTGCAGAGTTAAGTCTTGAAAAAAAAGACGAGAAGGAATGTTTCTTAATCCTTAGTGCTCATGCGGCACGGATCTGTGCCGCAGGTGCACCCATGATAAATTGCCCTGGGAATGATACACAACTCCTTATATGGACATCCTGGATGTGTGTGTTTATAGGTCACATATTCAGACTTTAAAAATGCCTCTCGTGTTGTTGAGTCAAAGTTATGATTCATTTTATATCACATTTTAGTAGTGATAAAAAATAGCAATAATTGTGCAGAAGTAAAAAAAAATGTATTTTGTTTTTGTTCATAAAGATGAGCCAAGTGAGATGTGAATTTAGTTTTTTCATCACATTGCCTAGGTTGTGCTGAAAAAAAGGATATAAGACACTATATTGTACATTCTTATACCCTCTGTATACTGTATGATTAAACAAAGTATGGAAAAAAAGTTTAAAGGTTAAAACTTTATTCTTTTTCATGTCATCTATTTTATTTGGTGAACATCAAATACTTATTCCACAGGAACTGCACTGCAGCGCCAAAATGCACACCCTTATTGTTTTTTTTTTTTAAATGTCAAATTTAATGTTACATCACACTGTTCAGAAACAGAAGTGAAGCTTGTGGCCATATTTGCTGTTCTGTGCAGACATACAGTACATCTGTATATGTAATGACATACATGAGGAATTCTAGTTCATGTCACTTAAAAATGCCTCGCCCTCTGCAGCCAAAAAGAAGCATTTCCAGATGATGAGGAAGATGCACTACAATGAAGGCCTAAACATCAAGCTGGCCCGCCAGCTCATCGCCAGTGAACTGGAAGAGGACGAAGATGAAGACGAAGAGATGCAGGACGACACAGAGGAGGCGAGGGAGGAGACGGAGGAGATCAGTGTTGACCCACCACATGAAGGTAAAGAGAACCGGAATGTGCCTGTGCACATGTGGATAAATGATTTGGACAGGCTCCGGTCCACCAAGTTCTGTGTTAATAAAAAAAGATAGTGGTGTATTGCAACTGCAAAAAAGGTTGTTGAATCCTGTCAAGATGGGTGTTAAAATAAAATACTGGCGTCTGAGCTGATTGGAAAATACTGGTCACAATCACTGGATTGGATACCGGAAAAAGAAAAATCAAGACATCCGATGCTTGCTGATAATGGCTTAGTCATTTAAATGACGGCATCGGTCAAATATTGGCATCAGTAGATACTCAAGGTCGTGTTATTGGACAAGAAAAAGTGGTATTGGGCCATCCCTAATTATTTCTTTCTGTGATGGGATTTTAATCTCACAAACATGCTCTTGGTATGTCTACTATTTCTGGACGAAAAATACAGTGTACA